>NW_027361763.1:12072500-12752500 GCF_039654945.1 Dendrobates tinctorius
CTTATGGGGTCGTCCACTAGTCAATACTTTTTAAATTCTTTTTGGAAGTAGGCCAAATGGAAGGGATCCCTTTTTAAAGCTGCTCAAAAAACAACGATCCTCAGTGATTACTTTAAAGGGGTGGTCCAGGAGATGAATATTGAGGACCCATCCTTAGGACGGCTGCATTGCTTGTAGGCCAGGGCGGATATTGTGTTCTGACGCTGGTGTCGCAGGCCTGCAGTGAGGCAGCGCGGTGTGTAGGGTACGGGATGGAGAACGCTGTAGATTGTAATTGACTGGTTTCACGTTACGCCAGAGCTAATTAACGAGGCTCAGATCCTTGTTTCTTGCTGATGCCGGCAATTCATGGGCATTTTCTTGAAATACACCAACACTGCAGTGTATTGTTCTATAGAAGGTGTTCTTTACAACAGGTAGGAAATAGAGGTGGCCGTATACCCTCTATGAATGTCAACAAAACATGCCAACAGGACCGGCCATCTAATATGAGAATATTCTGATTCTCACAAGAGCAGACAATGGAGAAAAGAAGGATTAGGCATGGTGGATGTCAGTATGCACCGTCCTTCTCTCCACTGAGCTAACCAGCCACTAAAACTGCCATTTGAGAAATCACCCTAAAGCTGGCCATCCATGTGAGATAAAAGTCAACTATGAGATGGTTGGGCAGTCCCCGTGCGATATGAGATGGTTGGGCAGTCCCCATGCGATATGAGATGGTTGGGCAGTCCCCGTGCGATATGAGATGGTTGGGCAGTCCCCGTGCGATATGAGATGGTTGGGCAGTCCCCGTGCGATATGAGATGGTTGGGCAGTCCCCGTGCGATATGAGATGGTTGGGCAGTCCCCGTGCGATATGAGATGGTTGGGCAGTCCCCGTGCGGTATGAGATGGTTTGGCAGTCCCCGTGCGGTATGAGATGGTTTGGCAGTCCCCGTGCGGTATGAGATGGTTGGGCAGTCCCCGTGCGGTATGAGATGGTTTGGCAGTCCCCGTGCGGTATGAGATGGTTGGGCAGTCCCCGTGCGGTATGAGATGGTTGGGCAGTCCCCGTGCGGTATGAGATGGTTGGGCAGTCCCCGTGCGGTATGAGATGGTTGGGCAGTCCCCGTGCGGTATGAGATGGTTGGGCAGTCCCCGTGCGGTATGAGATGGTTGGGCAGTCCCCGTGCGGTATGAGATGGTTGGGCAGTCCCCGTGCGGTATGAGATGGTTGGGCAGTCTCCGTGCGGTATGAGATGGTTGGGCAGTCTCCGTGCGGTATGAGATGGCCGGGCAGTCACCATGCGATACCGCGTGGCTGGGCCGTCCCTTCTTAGCTCTGGCATTATTTGTTGGGAGAGACATTAGAGACTCCCATATGATATCAGATGGTCGGGCAGTCCTACTGAAATAGGCGGGTTCTGACTACTTCCATCTAATGCTTATGGGGTCGTCCACTAGTCAATACTATTTAAATTCTTTTTGGAAGTAGGCCAAATGGAAGGGATCCCTTTTTAAAGTTACTCAAAAAACAATGATCCTCAGTGATTTCTTTAAAGGAGTGGTCCAGGAGATGAATATTGAGGACCCATCCTTAGGACGGCTGCATTGCTTGTAGGCCAGGGCGGATATTGTGCTCGGACGCTGGTGTCGCAGGCCTGCAGTGAGGCAGAGCGGTGTGTAGGGTACGGGGTGGAGAACGCTGTAGATTGTAATTGACTGGTTTCACGTTACGCCAGAGCTAATTAACGAGGCTCAGATCCTTGTCTCTTGCTGATGTCGGCAATTCATGGGCATTTTCTTGAAATGAGCAAAGAGGAAAAACTGTACACATTATTCATTTCGGATCACATTACGAGAAGAGCCGCGGGAATCAAATCCTTAGAAAAGAACCTACTCTAAAATGTTTAATCAGAACAGCAAGAACGGCCGTATCGGAGACCTCGCAGGACCACCAGTCCTTTTCACATGTATGCCTGGCGAATTTCAGGATCTAGGCGGAAAGGGGGCCGAATTTATGCAAACCCCACCCTAAGAAGGCTCTCTCAGTTGAGTTTAAGGGATTTAACTTAAATGGGGTTATCCCTTCCATCATTTTGGGCACCAATGTTGCCCCTGTGTTAATAATAACAGAAAGTCAGTAGTTGTTCTTCTTGGGTGTAACACTTTGTCCAGTGATCGGCTGCAGCGCTGTTGATTTGATGTTACCCCTGCAGTTGGTCAATCACAGGTGCAGCTGTGGAGGCTCAACATTGGGGTCAATGTAATGGTGTGCTGTATACTGAAGGGTGAAAAACCCCTTTAAATGTCCCCATTCGTCCTTTACTTCTTCCCTATTTTGAGTGCTGGGCGACACCGTTATTCTGACAACAGATGAGATAAAGGGGCACAAATCTGGTAAGGGACCAGGTATGAAATCTGATTTTATTTTTTTTAACCCTGTTTGTGATCTAAGGGTTCCTCTTATAAATCCCAGCACAAAGCAGATTTATTTTAAAACCCATTTCTGGAAAAGCAGTGGCTGAATGTAAGCGGACAGTCAGCAGTCATGAGAGTCAGGGGCCGGGGGGATCATGGGGGTCACAGGAGAGTTCTGGCTCACAACTTTTTTTGCTAGCTCTTCTGGAGCGGGCTGCACGTACAGCTCGTCTGTTCACCCCGGGAGCAGGCGTTGTCATTCAGAATCACATCCCCTTTATTATTCAGACACTGGGTAGTAGGTGAAATTTGCCTCAGATGTATGTTCAGGAAGGCATATAATGTGGAAGCCAAACTCTATATTGTCATTTGTCAGTTAATAGGGTATTATACAGTATGGTGCCTATATATCAGCTTTAAATTAAACGCTATACAGTGCTCAAATAATATCAACCTCTAGTGACCATATTCTGTGTGTATGCGTGTGTGTGTGTGTGTGTGTGTATATGTATATATATATATATATATATATATATATATATATATATATATATATATATTATATTCATACCGCCATACAGTGCTCAAATACCAACCTGTAATGACCATATTCTTTGTATATGTACGAATACCGCCATATAGTACTTAAATATATTTGTCTTTTATAAATGTATTAATACACCCATACATTGCTCAAGTGCCAGCCTATGACCATATCCTATATATGCATTTTTACCATCATACATTGCTCAAGTACAAACCTATAATGACCATATTCTACATATGTATTAATACCGCCATACAGTGCTCATATACCAACCTATGATCATATCCTATATATGTATTAATACCACGTTACAGTGCTCAAATGCCAACCTATAACAACCATTTTCTGTGTACGTATTAATACCGTCATACCAACGTATTTGATTTCGTAAATGTATTAATGCCGCCATACAGTGCTTGCATTATGCCAATCTCTAGTGACTGTACTTTATGTATGTTTTATTAATACCGACATACAGAGCTTAAATAACAAACTGTGATGACCATATGTATTAATACCGCCATACAGTGACCAAATATCATAGTATTCAATTTGGTAAATGTATTAGTAATACTGCTAGACAGTGCTGAAATAATAACAACCCCAAGTGATCATATTTTTATAAGTGCCATATAGTGTTCAAATAATACCGCTCTATAACAACTTTTGTAATTGAGGAACCTCAATGTGGAATTCACAGCTGACTCTAATTTTCTAGCTTGCCTCCCACAACGAGCATACTCGGCGATCATAGGTACTCATGGATCATGCAGCACTGTGCCCTTTGGGGGTTTTGATAGTTTCTGACACTACATCGTTCTGACACCTGTAATTGTGATATTAGTGAGGTTGTCATAGTTTGAAATGCCGAAGTGACCGTCATTATGATAAATGGCAAAGTATTTAAAGGGGACCTGTCACTAGGTCAGAAGTGGCCGTTTTTTTCTCTTATTTTATTCCCTCTTTTCTCCTGATTATTTTAGTTTTTTTTTTTTTTTTTTTAAAAATGCAATATGGTTCCAGAGATACGGGCCTTTTTATTTAGAGCTAGATTTGATGGTCTTTACTAAGGGGGCGTGTCTCGTGGGATTCTCTGGGGGGCGTGTCTCGTGGGATTCTCTGGGGGGCGTGTCTCGTGGGATTCTCTGGGGGGCGTGTCTCGTGGGATTCTCTGGGGGGCGTGTCTCGTGGGATTCTCTGGGGGGGCGTGTCTTTAGTCTGCTCTGCCCCTTTGGCAATGATCATAAATATAAGCACTGAATAAAAAGTATCTCAGTATCTCTGGAACCGTATGGCGGATTTAAAAAAAAATCTAAATGCTCGGGAGCAGCAAAAATAAAAACTGTCCACTTTTGACCTGGTGAAAGGGCCCCTTTAATATGGAGATGAGCTTCTGGGTTAGATAGGGGGTCCTGTGCGCCGTTTCCCTACATTATGACCCATGTTTGGCCGTCCTTTCCTGCCATATTACTACTCATCAGGTCCTTATGACTGGTCTATTAATGGACTTTCGACCTTCTTGCCATCATCTTGACCCGGGGGCTTTGCAATAATTCTCTTTAGACATCTAGGTGGTACTGATGGATCCTGTGTCGACAGAAGGCTGGCACCCCGTGCCGGGTACAGACAGTCACTGCAGTTGTTTGGGATGCGGCAAAGAATGGAAACAGTAATAGGAAGGAAGGGAGTTTTTCTGTCTTGTACTCAGGGCCCTGCGGCCCGGCCGGGGGAATCACTTATTATCTGAAACCGTTTTAGCCTATTCCGGACGACACTGGCTATTAGGTCACCGTCTAATGACCGGGGAGGGGGGAGGCCGGTGGTTTTGGAAAGGGAGCCATGACTAAACATACACTGGGATCCCGTTTGAAGATGGCAGCCCTATAATTTTCTGGTTACTCTGTGGTTACGTTGGCAAAAAACACACACCGCAATGATACACTAGGCGGCCATGTCCACAGCTCCGCTTCCTACATCGCACTGATCTACAGTTTATCGTATGAGGATTCTAGTAAACACGACGGACGCCGGGTAGAAGACATCTGTGGGCAGAAAATGGCGGTTACCCGTAGCAGCCAATCGTGTCTCTACTTTAATTATTTTTAAATCAGTTGCTATTGGCAATGGCTTCAATTTTTGTTTTTTTGCATAACTTAATACATAAAGCTTTAAAAAAAAAAAAAAAAATTGTTGCCCGTAGCAACCAGAGCTGAGTGAGGGGGGGGGGGAAAGGTAAACATGCAGGCCATAGACGGGCATGGAAAAACAGCGGTTTCCCATAGCAACCAATCAGATCGCTGCAATTTTTTATTCATTTTTCATCTTGTAGGCGATTGAAAGATAATGATTATGGGTTGCTATGGGTAACGAGTCAATTTTGGAAACGGATGCCGAGTGGATTTTAATAGCAACCAATTTGATTAAGGGTTTTTTTTTGTCATGTAGGATGAGATTGGTTGCTACGGACGACTAATCAAATTGGTCAGCGCCATTTTTTGGATAACTGATGGTTTCTAGCACAATGATCAAAAGGAACCAATCGGAAAAAATATCCTTATTGTTGCAGGGTAGCGGCCGGCAGATATCGGCAGGCACACTCCATTTTATTCCCCTGGAAGATGACACCAACCAGGGGACGGATCAGGAGGGCCCTGGGACAATGGAGGTACTGGGGGTTTTCAGGGGGTGTCAGTATTTCTCTCTCCTGTGATATGATATACATGTCAGAAGAAAGAGAAATCATTGAAACAGCAGGCACACTTTTTTGTGTGAAAGCCATTATTCACAGAAAAGCTGCAATCACGTGATGGGGCACCGGAAACTCCGGCCCTGATCATGTTCTCCTGGGTCTTGGCTATCCCCAGTAGCTGAGACCCCGGAGATTTTCTTACTCTGGAGGACACTGCAGACTTATTCTCGATTGCCTTTTTAAAAGACGATGAGGGAATAAGTACCCTTAGCAGATGACGTTTTTTAAAGTGTATCGGTGGTCACTAACTGGTTAAGGGAAAAAGAAATCCAATCCCGGTCTTAAAGCATAAATACAAATTCCATATCCACACCCAGGCCTGATTACTGTCATATCTATTCTCAATCAAGAAATCACTTAAGTAGGACCTGCCTGACAAAGAGAAGTAGGCCAAAAGATCCTCAAAAGCCGGACATTGCGTCGTGATCCAAAGAAAGAAAGCAAACGAGAAACAAAGCAATTGAGATCTATCAGAAAAGATTATAAAGCCTTTTCTAAAGCTTTGATATTCCAGTGAACCACAGTGAGTGCCATTATCCACAAATGGCAAAACATGGAACAGTGGTGAAACTTCCCAGGAGTGGCTGGCCTACCAAAATTACGTCAAGAGTGCACAGACTACTCATCCAAGAGGTCACAAAAGACTCCACAACAACATCCAAAGAACTGCAGGCCTCACTTGCCTCAGTTAAGGTCAATGTTCATGACTCCACCATAAGAAAGAGACTGGGCAAACATGGCCTGCATGGCAGAGTTCCAAGACAAAAATGTCATCTTTGTCATCGTCCGCGCTGTCGCCGTCTTTCTCTTGTACAAACCCAGAACTTTTAAGTTTGGTGTTCGCTCATATCCATGTCCTCCTTCCTAGCGTACCTTGAAGAACAGGACAGATGGATGGCCTTGTGACTGCAGTGCCAGACTACACAGGGCTTTATTGTTGTCTGTTACCATGGAGATCCATAGAAGCTGTAAACTCCAATATAGGTGCATTGGAAAAAATAAAAATACTGTTATTTGACAGATAACCACGTTGCTTCAACCTCCCACTTTTTTTTTTTCCTAACCAGGCCAACCGTCGATCAATTGATCAGCGCTGGGTCGTATTCTGAAACCTCCAGTGAGACTATGTGATGTACTATTGTATAACCGTATCTTTTTGCCTCTTTACTTTTATTTCTCTGAGGTCCGTATGTCAAAATATGGTTTTCCGGAAAATCCCCCAAATATTCTAATTACATTATGTGACTTTTTTGTAATGTAATGGAGACGGCGCGTGGTGGCAAGCACCGAGTAGTTAATTTCTGTAATCCTTGAGCTAAGATTTCCCGAAGTTGTCACTTCTCAAACTTGTTGCCTAAGGGAAAGGTAGATACTAAATGTCATAATTGCTTTTAAGAACTTAAGACGCTGAAATTAGGGCTCCGGGATTTTCTATTCTTTCCCTTTTATACCTAAATGGCAGAAGACAATAAACCAGACAGCAATCATTGCACTGTGGGCGCAGAATACAAATACATGTCCTCGCCTAGCAGGGGTTGCTTGTGTATGTGTGTGTGTGTATATATATATATATGTGTGTGTGTAAAAAAAAAAAAAAACAATAAACACATCAATAGATTAAAGAAGAATTTTCGGTGCAGATCTTTTAAATTTGTTCTTAATAGTGAGAATTTTATATAATATTTTTTTTTTTTTTTTTTTACCCACCATCTATTTTCTATCTGTGGCGTGCCAGTCTTTCTCTACTCAGCAGCTGTCTATTGGATTTCAGCCTCGACTGCCGCTGCGTTCCCTCGTTATCTGTCATCTCCCATCTTTTTGGATTTATCGCATGCTTGCTGACTCGAAAGAGTGTTCTGCTTCCGTAGACGAGCACAGTGTTATCTGTCCGGACGTGGATCTCCCCGTGTCCAGGATCTGACATTTGTTGCAAGTCGAGGAACAGCCGTACTGTCAAAACTATTATCAGTCTGCACGCTCCATGGGCCTGGTGAGCACGACAGCGTGCTGGAGGGGCAGACATGTCTGTGAGGGTCACACAGCCTGAAAGTGCGTTCTGTGCGGGTAGTCACAATGTGATAGTCATCACTTTTATATTTTCCGTTGTTCATGTTAACTGTGGAAAAATAGTTATATTCTTGTACATAGGGGCAGTATTATAGTAGTTATGTTCCTTTACATAGGGATAGTATTATAGTAGTTCTATTCTTGTACATAGGGGCAGTATTATAGTAGTTATATTCTTGTACATAGGGGTCAGTATTATAGTAGTTATATTCTTGTACATAGGGGGCAGTATTATAGTAGTTATATTCTTGTACATAGGGGGCAGTATTATAGTAGTTATATTCTTGTACATAGGAGCAGTATTATAGTAGTTACATTCTTGTACATAGGGGCAGTATTATAGTAGTTATATTCTTGTACATAGGAGCAGTATTATAGTAGTTATATTCTTGTACATAGGGGCAGTATTATAGTAGTTATATTCTTGTACATAGGGGGCAGTATTATAGTAGTTATATTCTTGTACATAGGAGCAGTATTATAGTAGTTATATTCTTGTACATAGGAGCAGTATTATAGTAGTTATATTCTTGTACATAGGTAGCAGTATTATAGTAGTTATATTCTTGTACATAGGGGGCAGTATTATAGTAGTTATATTCTTGTACATAGGGGCAGTATTATAGTAGTTATATTCTTGTACATAGGGGGCAGTATTATAGTAGTTATATTCTTGTACATAGGAGCAGTATTATAGTAGTTATATTCTTGTACATAGGGGGCAGTATTATAGTAGTTATATTCTTGTACATAGGGGCAGTATTATAGTAGTTATATTCTTGTACATAGGGGGCAGTATTATAGTAGTTATATTCTTGTACATAGGGGGCAGTATTATAGTAGTTATATTCTTGTACATGGGGGCAGTATTATAGCAGTTATATTATTGTACATAGCAGCTTTATAGCAGTTTTACTCATAAGTGTTTTTTTTTCCATTGTTGACAGTGCTGTTGTTATTCTGTGAAATGCTGAGAGTTGTAGTGTGACAACACCTAGACCAGTAACCGCCTTCCTGACGTGGTTAACCATCTCTTTCCGCCTGAATACCGGCAGTGAGAGTCGTTGCCAGACGTCTCTCTTCCTACAAGATGTCTTTTACCCAGTAATTACATAAACTCCGCAGATCTGTTCTGATGATTATATTAGAACTCGCTGTTTGCCACTTCCTCACCCATTCTCCAATTATGTCCCCAGGCTGGGTGCCAGTGTGCTGACCATAAAACCCAGCGCGCATCGTGTGCCATGTCTTACTGAGCGTCAGTTCTGTATTATTCGCTTAGTCACAGCGGAAAAATGACAGGGAAGGCTTTTTTTTTTTTTTTGATCATTATTAAAAATGTCAGTCTGTAGATAATATAGAATTAAGTGCTTCATATGTGATAAAATGAGGTCTGTGTTCTAATGATTGACCCCGTTATTTGCTATTGCTTATTTTAGGACGGTATTTGCAGTATTTTAGGACTGGTTATTGCCCTCTTTAGCCCATTA
The DNA here is from genome assembly GCF_039654945.1 of Dendrobates tinctorius. Lineage (NCBI taxonomy): Eukaryota > Metazoa > Chordata > Amphibia > Anura > Dendrobatidae > Dendrobates > Dendrobates tinctorius. The sequence goes on from NW_027361763.1 coordinate 12,081,757, forward strand.
ATTGAGATAAACATTTACGTTTTGGAGCCGATATATAATTTGGACACAGTTGCAAAAGTCTTCACACCCATATTTATAGCTGGCATTACCACTATTATCTACTTTTTTGTGTACTGAAATGGGGGGGTCTGTTTTAATCGCAGCGTAGAGTTCCTTTTTTAGTCCGGAGCTCCTCTTTAGCATTCACAGTCCTGCCGAGCTTCCGTGGCTCAGACAGCAGAGGAAATATTTCATGTGTGAACACTTGTCCAGGGCTGCGGAGCAGATGCTGCCGGAGGCTGTGAAAACTCTGTGTGTGCCGACCAGCTGAGCGCGGGGATGTTAGGACGCCGGATGGCGATCATTCCTTCGGCAGCGGAGACCCCACAACTGCGACTCTGGAGAACAGCAGCCTCCAGTCTTCATTGTAGAACTACAGCTCCCAGCATGCCCTCGTAACAACTGACAGGCGTTTTAATTCTGCGACAGATTGGCAACCTCTCCGTCTTTCTGTATGTGATGGGCCAGATTATTCTTGATAATCGGACACTTGTGAACAAAGATATGAGGCTTTCAAATTATGGCGTAACTCTCTCAATTGGTTTATATCTTCTCGGCCCTCTGTATCTGAATTTGTGATAGAGGAGGTCGTTTTATTTTGTATTTTTAATTTAATTGTTTTTATGGATTATCGTATTTGAATCCAGGTTAAAATAATTTCCAACATCAAATAGTAGAATCTATTGTCTAAGGTATAGAACAAGTCCCCCCTCATCCGTTTTTCCTTTGGGATTGGATGCGGGGGGATCCATATGATGGCACATACAGTAGAATACACCCGGGACTCATGGGGGTCTTGTGTTTGAGGCTTTGTAGGAATCTGGCGAGGTGGAACCCAACCCATCTTGGTTCCCTTTTCATTCTGATATGGGTTAAGGTTTCTGATGTAGCGATCTACCGTATACACTCGTGTATTAGCTGAGATTTTCAGCCAATTTTTTTGGACTGAAAGGCCCCTCTCGGCTTATACACGAGTCATATACCTGGGGGTCGGAGGGGGAGCGGGGGTGTCAGAGATCATACTTACCCCCTCCTGGCGCGGTCTCTGCAGCCCCCCCGCTTCTCCACAGTCTCCCTTCCTGCCTTCAACGGTCACATGGTACCGCTCATTAAACTCATGAATATACACATATACATGAGTGTAATGAGCGGTACCACGTGACCATTGAAGGCAGGAAGGGAGACTGTGGAGAAGTGGGGCTGCAGACACCGCGCCAGAAGGCAGTAAGCAGGGCTGTGGAGTCGGAGTCGTGGAGTCGGAGTCGGTGCTCATTTTGGTGGAGTCTGAGTCGGAGTTGGAGTCGGTATAAAATGGACCGACTCCGACTCCTAAAATATATAATAAATTGGGTACAGTAATTCAATGCAGGATGTGCTGAATATTTTTTCATAGGAGTTTGGGAAAGTTATGAAATGTCCTATAAATGGCTGTTATATTCCTGATCTAAGGCTACATTCACACACAGCGTTTTTCCTGTGTTTTTTGAGGATACGTTTTTCAGCTGCAAAAGCATATCAGCTTTTTAAAAACCGCATCACCTGAAAGGTTTTTGAGCTCATAGATAATGTTTTCAATAGCAAAAGCAGATTAGAAATCTGCTCTATCCATTTATCCATATCTGTCTATCCATATCGTATCTGTACCAAAAAGAATGAAAACCGGGTAGTACACCAATATATATTCTGTTCTATCTAAATATCTTGATTATTGGATCATAAAAATGATTAAATGTCTGAGGTTCACATTGTACTACAATAAATTTTTCACTTAAATATAAGCAATATGTGTGGGAGTCGGAGTCGTGGAGTCTGAGTTGGAGTCGGAGTCGGTGTAAGGGAAATTGAGGAGTCTGAGTCGCAGGTTTGGCTTACCGACTCCACAGCCCTGGCAGTAAGTATTTGATATTCACCTGTCCGGGGTCCATCGCTGCTCACCGCTGTCTGCTGCATCCTCTGTCTGTGAAGTTTAGGCAGCAGGGGGAGCGGTGACGTGGTTAGTGTGCGCTGCGCCCTCTGCTGGCTGAACAGTCACTGACACAGGAAGCGGCAGACAGCGGTGAGCAGCGATGGACCCCAGACAGGTGAATATCTCAGGTGTCGGGTCCTGAGCAGGAGAGGTGAGTATGGCTTTTTTTTTTTTTTTAATTTGCAGCAGCATATGGGAGCATAATATATGGAGCATCTTATGGGGGCATATTATATGGGGCAGCATATGGGGCATTATTAACCTTTGTGAAGCATTTTGTGGGGTGTTTTTTGTATGGAGCATCTTATGGGGCCCATCATGAACTGTATGGAACATTATATGGGGCTCCTGATTCAATATGGATATTCAAAAACATTTAACCTACTGATGTCTCAATTATTTTTACTTTTATTGGTATCTACTTTTTTTTTGAAATTTACTAGTAGTTGCGGCGTTTTCCACCCTAGGCTTATACGCGAGTCAATAAATTTTCCCAGTTTTTTGTGGCAAAATTAGGGGGGTCGGCTTATACACGAGTATATACGGTACTTCTCTGCTGCTGTTGAGGGAGCACTTTTTTATTGGTAATGATCAATTCCTTTTAGGTAAAAAGGGGCAAACCCTTCATATAATAATGTGTCTAAGGGTCCCGCAGTGGGTGCTCACAAGTACCCTGGGATGATGATGGTAGTTTGCCCTCTGGTGCTGGTCCTCCTCAGCATCTTACTGTATATTTTATGTTCTCAGTGTCTGAGAATTGGGGGGTTTATTGCAGTCCTTTCTGTGTGTTCCCCCAGGAGCCCTCCGCACCGGATGCCTCTCTCGCTCACTAGCTGTTCCCAATCAATATTCCTTTACTATGTAAATGAGATCAGGTCTCTCCATATTTATAGCGGCAGCGCTGGACGTGGCCTGAAAGATTGTGTTTTTTTTTTTTTTGTTTTTTTTTCTTGCCAGATGTTTTAACCCTAATGGGAAAGATATTGCGGGATTTGGTTTTCAGGAAGTATCACACATGGCAGGCTTAGATACACGTGTTCTGGGAAAGGATTACATCATGGAGTTCGTTATTTTTTATGGGCTTGGATACACTGGCTTTGAAACTTTATTGTACATGGGCTTGGATATGCTGACTCAATAGTACGGTATCGCATATGGGCTTGGATACACAGTGGTGCTGAGTCAGTGTATCCCAGCCTATGTGCGATACACAGTATTACTGAGCCAGTGTATCGCATGTGGGCTGTGATACACTGACTCAGCAGTACTATACTGTATATGGTGGGCTGAAATAAACTGGCTCAGGAGTACTATACCGCACATGGGCTGAGATGCACTGGATCCGCAGTACTATACTGTATATGGTGGGCTGACATAAACTGGCTCAGGAGTACTATACCGCACATGGGCTGAGATGCACTGGCTCCGCAGTACTCTACCATACATGATGGGCTAAGATTCCCCTGCACAACAGCATAGTTGCCTTTAAAGTTAGCGGAGTCCAACATTTGCATCCCTTTAAGAAAACAAGATTTCTTGGAAACGGTCGATGGTGCTAACCGTGACTAACGGAACGTTTTACTCCTCCAGCTTAGTCACTTGGAACAAGAGATTTCCAGAGTAGAAAGGAAACTTCTTCTGACATCTGCGAGAAAAGATGACTTGTGGCTTTAAGTGTGTATGAATGCATGTGTATAATGTATATATGTTTTCAGCTTCTGTTGCGGCCCCGTTTTTGGCCTTTATTTATATTCTCCTGTCTTTTCTCTGGTGATGGAGCCGCAGTCCATTCGGTGGGATGGTTGTTGGCGCGTTTCGGGTCCTCGCTGAGGCCGAGCCCTGCCGCATTAATGAATCATTTCCCCGTGGACACTGACGCAGGCATCTGCTCATCCGTCCGTCAGTGTGGGATATTATTCACTTCCGAATATCCATCAGCCCCCACCCTTGCCTCCGGAGAGAGACGACGGGAGCGGAGGAATGCCCAGCACAGTTGTATAGATGAGGCGTGGAGGGATAGGCGTCCATTATCGACCCAGAATGGGTCATTTTCTGGGAGGCACACGAGAAGGGCCACTGTAATTAGTACAGGAAGTAAGTGCACCCTGCAGGCTCCTGTCAATACAGGTCAATGACCCAGATTCAGGTCTCCGTTGACGAGTTTGCATTTCGGATGACCTGGAAATATTCCTGGGAAAAAACTGTCATGAATGCGGACGTTCATAGGAACAGAAGGGGACGGAGGCCGAGGCGCGGGCAGCTTCCTGACTGCTAAAAATATAGGATTCAACTGGGTGGAAACTGCACTGAGATCAGGGAGACGGAAACGAGTATATAGCCAAGTAGTGTGTAGCCGGGGAGTGTGTGTCGCCGGAGAATACGCGTGTGCGTGTGTAGCCGGAGAGTACGCGTGTGCGTGTGTAGCCGGAGAGTACGCGTGTGCGTGTGTAGCCGGAGAGTACGCGTGTGCGTGTGTTGCCGGAGAGTACGCGTGTGCGTGTGTAGCCGGAGAGTACGCGTGTGCGTGTGTAGCCGGAGAGTACGCGTGTGCGTGTGTTGCCGGAGAGTACGCGTGTGCGTGTGTTGCCGGAGAGTACGCGTGTGCGTGTGTTGCCGGAGAGTACGCGTGTGCGTGTGTTGCCGGAGAGTACGCGTGTGCGTGTGTTGCCGGAGAGTGTGCGTGTGTTGCCGGAAAGTGTGTGTGTGTTGCCGGAGAGTACGCGTGTGCGTGTGTTGCCGGAGAGTACGCGTGTGCGTGTGTTGCCGGAGAGTATGCGTGTGTTGCCGGAGAGTACGCGTGTGCGTGTGTTGCCGGAGAGTACGCGTGTGCGTGTGTTGCCGGAGAGTGCGCGTGTGCGTGTGTTGCCGGAGAGTGCGCGTGTGCGTGTGTTGCCGGAGAGTGCGCGTGTGCGTGTGTTGCCGGAGAGTGCGCGTGTGCGTGTGTTGCCGGAGAGTACGCGTGTGCGTGTGTTGCCGGAGAGTGCGCGTGTGTTGCCGGAGAGTACGCGTGTGCGTGTGTTGCCGGAAAGTGTGTGTGTGTTGCCGGAGAGTACGTGTGTGCGTGTGTAGCCGGAGAGTGCGTGTGTGCGTGTGTTGCCGGAGAGTACGTGTGTGCGTGTGTAGCCGGAGAGTGCGTGTGTGCGTGTGTTGCCGGAGTGTGCGTGTGTTGCCGGAGAGTAAGTGTGCGCGTGTGTTGCCGGAGAGTACGTGTGTGTATAGCCAAAACACAGTCAAGTGTTGGCACCAATTGATCCAGAAAATTATTGCAATTACACATGTTTTGTTACATGTGTTTTTTACCTGTATGTATTGGAGCAACGCAAAAAAAAAAGCAGAAAAAAAGGCAAATTGAGCACAATTTCACACTAAACCCTCTAAAAATAAGATCATGATTAAGGCCTTTGTCACAGGCTTAAACAGGTCGATCGGACTGCATATAACTGTGCTCTTTTATATATTTTAAATATTTCCAATAAAACTGAAGTTTTATATACAAGACCTCTGAAGGTGCAGCGCATTCTTCATACATTTTCTTAAACCCCAAAAATGGGCCTGACAAAATTGTTGGCACACTCAACTTAATATTTGGTTGCTCACCCTTTGAAATTACTGCAATTAGACGTTTCCTATAACCATGACGCTTCTTACGCCTCTCAGCTGACACTTTGGATGAATCTACTTTTGTAAACTGTTCCAGGTCTTGTCTAAAGATGTGCTTTACCAAAAAGCTCTGTCTTGCTATCATCTGTCCACAACACACGTTGTCAGAAGGATTTTGGGTCACTCGCGTACAATTTGACAAACTGCAGTCTGGCTTTTTTTTTATGTCTCCGTGTCAGCAGTGGGATCCTCTGGGGGTCTCCCGCTATAGTGTTTAATTTCATTCACATGTGGATGGATAGTTCTAGCTGACACTGATGCACCCTGATCCTGCAGGACAGCTTGGATTTCTTTGCACCTTGTTTGGGGCTTATCCACCATCTGGACTATCCAGCATTCCAACCTGTAAGGAAAACACTCACGAGAGAGAGCCCCGCTGTCACCACTCTGTGACGGAGCTTACACATTTACAGCTCTCTAGCGCCCCCTTACCCTCAGGTCAGTCAGGGAACTGCACCTAGGATAAGTAGTCGCCGGAGAGGCTGTCCTGTCACGTACTAATTATTGGGGCACTCTGCAGTGAGGGAGGTGTATGTGTGTATATATATATATATATATATATATATATATATATATATATATATATAATCTCACCAGGCCGGGAATATATATATATATAAACCTCCAGTCCGTCACTGCCAGGATCCCCCAATAACACCAGGACGGAATGCTGCCACCAGTTCCTCATTTGATATAAGCCCGGTCCGTTAACAAGCTTATGTCGGCTCAGAAACCAACTCCAGGTAGCGTGTAAGTACTAGCAGAACTCACGGATGTGAGAAATCAGGTTTCGAGATAAAAGAGCAGCCCAAAATTAATATTTTAATTGCCGAAAGGCGCACTAGAAACTACAAATATATACAGAGTAATATCCAGATATTACAGCCAGAAGGACAGATAAAAGTAGGGTACAGGTTGGGGTTAGCAGATGATGTGTCACGTTACCGGTCCCTATATCTTGTGGATGTTGGGAAGCTCTCGTATCCACAGGCACCACCTTAGTTTCTGGTCCGTCTCCACACGTGACGTGGCTTTCATGGCAGAACAAAGACTAGGCTAAATGTGTGTAGCCAGCTTTTGACCCCTTGCTCGCCACCTCCCATATTTGCCACCGCCGCTCTGGGTTGGACTAAACGCTCCTCCGTTGACCTCCTATCTGAAATAATTCCCAATATCTAGGATGGGTCATAACTTCCTAGCAGGAGTCCAAACGTGATGACTGACGTCTCAACAGGTTCGTTGGGGCTGGACCTATCTGGAGAGTCCAAACTTGAGTGGAGGAAGATCTCTGGACAATATATTGGTCTTGAAATAATAAATCCAAAATGGAGTCTCCCTCGTCCCTCACCCAACCTTTCATCAATTCTTCCCTGCCGTCCACGTCCAGTGAGATTAGCTACAGTGCCGTGGTAGAAAACTTCTTGATCATTTTGCAGTCTGTGGACAAAGGAACATCAAGATCACTGGAGATGGACTTGTAACCTTGAGATGGTTGATATTGTTCCACAATTTTGCTTCTCAAGTCCTCATAGTTCTCTTTTCCTCTTAGTGTTCTCCATACTTAGTGTGGCACACACACACACACACAATGCAAAGATTGAGTCAATTTCTCACCTTTTTATCTGGTTTCAGGTGTGATTTTCATATTGTCCACACTTGTTACTTGCCGTAGGTAAGTGTGAATTAGCATCACATGCTTGAAACAAAGTTGTTTACCCACAATTTTTATAAGTTGCCAATAATATTTTCCACGTCATATTTTGGGTTTTGTGTGAAGTTACGTCCAATTTGCTTTTTTTTTTCCCTCCCGTAGTTTTGTGTCTTTCCAATACTCACTAAGGACATAAACATGTGTATAGCAAAATGGGTAATGGCAATAATTATCTGGGAAAAATACTTCATTTTGTGGAGCAATTTGAAAGGTGCCAACACTTTCGACCATGACTGTATGTGCGCATACACTACAGTCCAAAAGTTTGGACACACCTTCTCATTCAAAGAGTTTTCTTTATTTTCATGACTATGAAAATTGTAGATTCACTCTGAAGGCATCAAAACTATGAATTAACACATGTGGAATTATATAATTAACACAAGTGTGAAACAACTGAAAATATGTTTTATATTCTAGGTTCTTTGCTTTGATTACGGCTTTGCACACTCTTGGCATTCTCTTGATGAGCTTCAAGAGGTAGTCACCGGAAATGGTATTCACTTCACAAGTGTGCCCTGTCAGGTTTAATAAGTGGGATTTCTTGCCTTATAAATGGGGTTGGGATCATCAGTTGTGTAGTGCAGAAGTCTGGTGGATACACAGCTGATAGTCCTACTGAATAGACAGTTAGAATTTGTATTATGGCAAGAAAAAAGCAGCGAAGTAAAAAAAAAACGAGTGGCCATCATTACTTAAAGAAATGAAGGTTAGTCAGTCCGAAAAATTAGGAAAACTTTGAAAGTGTCCCCAAGTGCAGTGGCAAAAACCATCAAGCGCCAGAAAGAAACTGACTCACATGAGGACCGCCCCAGGAAAGGAAGGTCAAGAGTCACCTCTGCTGCGGAGGATAAGTTCATCCGAGTCACCAGCCTCAGAAATCGCAGGTTAACAGCAGCTCAGTTTAGAGACCAGGTCAATGCCACACAGAGTTCTAGCAGCAGACACATCTCTACAACAACTGTTAAGAGGAGACTTTGTGCAGCAGGCCTTCATGGTAAAATAGCTGCCAGGAAACCACTGCTAAGGACAGGCCACAAGCAGAAGAGACTTGTTTGGGCTAAAGAACACAAGGAATGGACATTAGACCAGTGGAAATCTGTGCTTTGGTCTGATGAGTCCAAATTTGAGATCTTTGGTTCCAACCACTGTGTCTTTGTGCGACGCAGAAAAGGTGAACGGATGGACTCTACATGCCTGGTTCCCACCGTGAAGCATGGAGGAGGAGGTGTGATGGTGTGGGGGTGCTTTGCTGGTGACACTGTTGGGGATTTATTCAAAATTGAAGGCATACTGAACCAGCATGGCTACCACAGCATCTTGCAGCGGCATGCTATTCCATCCGGTTTGCGTTTAGTTGGACCATCATTTATTTTTCAACAGGACAATGACCCCAAACACACCTCCAGGCTGTGTAAGGGCTATTGACCAAGAAGGAGAGTGATGGGGTGCTACGCCAGATGACCTGGCCTCCACAGTCACCAGACCTGAACCCAATCGAGATGGTTTGGGGTGAGCTGGACCGAAGAGTGAAGGCAAAAGGGCCAACAAGTGCTAAGCATCTCTGGGAACTCCTTCAAGACCATTTCCGGTGACTACCTCTTGAAGCTCATCAAGAGAATGCCAAGAGTGTGCAAAGCAGTAATCAAAGCGAAAGGTGGCTACTTTGAAGAACCTAGAATATAAGACATATTTTCAGTTGTTTCACACTTTTTTGTTAATTATATAATTCCACATGTGTTAATTCATAGTTTTGATGCCTTCAGAATGAATCTACAATTTTCATAATCATGAAATTAAAGAAAACTCTTTGAATGAGAAGGTGTGTCCAAACGTTTGGTCTGTACTGTATGTGTGTGTTTATAATGTAAGATTCAATGCAAATAGAATTTCTTTTTGCACAAAAAAATTAAAAAATTTTAGAACACATCTTTTCTTTACACTTCTCTATAATCAAGTGAACGATGATTCAGTTGACCCCAATGTTGTTCTTTTTTTTTTTTTTTTTTGGCTGGGAAAAGGTAAAAAATAAATTCACAAAACCTCTTGCTTGCCTCACCTCCTGCCTGTCCTGGTTCTGCAGCTCTCTTCTAGGTCCTCCGATCGCTTCCTCTCTGCCTCCACTTTCTCTGCCTCCTCTCTCTCTGCCTCCTCTCTCTCTGCCTCCACTTTCTCTGCCTCCTCTTTCTCTGCCTTCTCTCTCTCTGCCTCCACTTTCTCTGCCTCCTCTCTCTCTGCCTCCTCTCTCTCTGCCTCCTCTCTCTCTGCCTCCTCTCTCTCTGCCTCCTCTCTCTCTGCCTCCTCTCTCTCTGCCTCCTCTCTCTCTGCCTCCTCTCTCTCTGCCTCCTCTTTCTCTGCCTTCTCTCTCTCTGCCTCCACTTTCTCTGCCTCCTCTCTCTCTGCCTCCTCTCTCTCTGCCTCCTCTCTCTCTGCCTTCTCTCTCTCTGCCTCCTCTCTCTCTGCCTCCTCTCTCTCTGCCTCCTCTCTCTCTGCCTCCTCTCTCTCTGCCTCCTCTCTCTCTGCCTCCTCTCTCTCTGCCTCCACTTTCTCTGCCTCCTCTCTCTCTGCCTCCTCTCTCTCTGCCTCCACTTTTCTCTTCTATCTTCATTCTTCAGGTCCTCTGGCGCTGACTGGGCCTCAGGTGACACTGCGAGTGGCCTAATGAGCGCCAGAGGCGCTGAAGACTGAAATCGAAATCAGAGCCGGAGGGAGGAAGCGAGCGCTGCGCTACAGGTCAGGAGAGCAGTATAGTGTTTTTGTTTTTTTACTACTAGTTCTGAGTGGAATAAATTCAGGTATTGTGCCCACGTGGGACAAGTCACCGGGCTGTGCTCGCAGCGAGACGCGGGCCGTTCTGTCCCTGATCTATTTCTTTTTTTTACCTATGTCTCCTCCAAATTGGCTTTTTTTTTTTTTCTTATATTCCCCCACCCCTCACCCCCTCAGATCCTTTGCTGGTGGTCTTATCACATACAGGTGGTCTGTAGGAGTGCGGCAGCTGGGAGATATGATGCTGTCACTGCAGCGGCTGCCAATATTCCTGGAACTCGTAGCGGTCTCTTCCTCACTGCTTTGATCTACTTCCTGTTAACGCTTTGGTAGCAGGACGTGTGTGTGTGTGGGGGGGGAAATGGTTTCAAGTTCATGGTTGTGTCGTGTGAAATCAGCTTTGAAAATATTACCGCCACGCGGTGCACATACATATCCCTTTCAATAATTTACCTTTCCTGTACTCCACTAATGATGACATTTTTTATGACTTTTGAGATATTGTAAGATCTGGATTGCGAGGGCTCGCTGACTAACGTGTGAATCCATTTTATAACCGTCTGATAACCCCGCGGGATTAGCGGGAGTTTCCTGGACAATCACAGCCCCGACTTATTCATCTGTGTTCTAAGAGATTTCCAAATCCTTGCATTCTTCTTCTTTTCTTACAAATGTTACACACCTGCCCAACTTTTTGGCAATCGGGGGTTGTACGGTGTTAATTATATTTGCAGTTTTCTGCAGCAGGAGCCTCTCCCTTTTAGTCAGAATTCCATCCCTTTTAGCTAAACTCGTTCTCAAATTACACTTCTCTTCTGATTTTACTATTTCACTAATTTTATTTTAATCCCCCCCCCCCCCGTATCCTCTTGTGTGACTTTTATATCATCCAAGTATGTTTGTCTATTAATCGTTCAGGCTGGATTTTGGATATTTGATTTTTTTATTGGCTCCGTTTAAAAAAAAAAAAAAGGTAATATCCCTTTAAATGTCTTGCTGTTACCTGTAATTTTTCCAAATCTCGGGGCTGTGCAGAGTTTTGTATGGACTCGCTCAAAAATTGTATTCTTCGCCATTGCTGATCCGTTCCCTTCAGATTCTTTGTTTAGTCTGTGTGCAAATCCCAGAAAAGGAAGAGAAGCTTCAAAGAAGAATGTGTATCTCCAGATGGATCAGGAGGTGGTCGCACTGGTAGTGGCCGAGCGCTCAGCCCTGGTCGCTTCCTGCTGGGTCAGTCAAGAGTAAATCTGTTTCCAAGGCCAATGTAATAAACGACTGGAGATTTCTTTGGTTGTTTCGAGTTTTTGTCAGCAGCCATACTGCAAATCTGATCAGTCTTCAAAGTAACGGAAAGATATAACATTTCCTAACATCCTAAATATGATCATATCATTGCTCCAATAGTGTTAGTAATAATGTTCAAGTATTATAAGAATATAGCTACTATAATACTGCCCCTATGTACAAGAATATAACTACTATAATACTGCCCCTATGTACAAGAATATAACTACTATAATACTGCCCCTATGTACAAGAATATAACTACTATAACACTGCCCCCTATGTACAAGAATATAACTACTATAATACTGCCCCTATGTACAAGAATATAACTACTATAACACTGCCCCCTATGTACAAGAATATAACTACAATAATACTGCCCCTATGTACAAGAATATAACTACTATAACACTGCCCCCTATGTACAAGAATATAACTACTATAACACTGCCCCCTATGTACAAGAATATAACTACAATAATACTGCCCCTATGTACAAGAATATAACTACTATAATACTGCCCCCTATGTACAAGAATATAACTACTATAATACTGCTCCTATGTACAAGAATATAACTACTATAATACTGCCCCTATGTACAAGAATATAACTACTATAATACTGCTCCTATGTACAAGAATATAACTACTATAATACTGCCCCTATGTACAAGAATATAACTACTATAATACTGCCCCTATGTACAAGAATATAACTACTGTAATACTGCACCTATGTACAAGAATATAACTACTGTAATACTGCACCTATGTACAAGAATATAACTACTGTAATACTGCACCTATGTACAAGAATATAACTACTATAATACTGCCCCCTATGTACAAGAATATAACTACTGTAATACTGCACCTATGTACAAGAATATAACTACTGTAATACTGCCGCTATGTACAAGAATATAACTACTATAATACTGCCCCTATGTACAAGAATATAACTACTATAATACTGCCCCTATGTACAAGAATATAACTACTATAATACTGCCCCTATGTACAAGAATATAACTACTATAATACTGCTCCTATGTACAAGAATATAACTACTATAATACTGCCCCTATGTACAAGAATATAACTACTATAATACTGCCCCTATGTACAAGAATATAACTACTATAATACTGCCCCTATGTATAAGAATATGCTATAATACTGCCCCTATGTACAATCATATAGCTACTATAATACTGCCCCCTATGTACAAGAATATAACTACTATAATACTGCCTGTTGAGAGTTCATTTTCCCCTTCACCATTGAGGTCTGATGAACTCCCTCTTCTGGTGAAGGAAGGTAGTGAGGCTGATTACCAAGCACCTGTGCAGGATGAAGATGACTGGGTGACTGGAATTGCTGACTGGATATAAGGCAGCCGATGCCCTTCTGCCTTGCTGGTGATCTCTCTGAGGGATTCTAGGAGACCAGTCTGATTGCTGCTCCTCAAAAGCTAAGTTTTCTGCTCTGCTTTTTGCATTTGTGTTTTGGTTTTGTTTTGCCTTGTTTTTCTGGATTTTTGCCATTCCCTGCTGGGGTGAGCTGAATTCCTTTTTGCTCTGTCTTCAGAAAATACCTGAGTACTGATTTAGTCTTTTTGAAGCCTAGCGTCTTCAGGGCTTTTTTCCCTATCAGTCTGTTGGCTCTTGTTTTGATAGGGTTTTGGCGGATTGCAGACAGCAACTTTTCTATCCTTTCCTATTTAGTTAGCTTGGGCCCCATCATTTGCTCAGCCTATCTTTCTATCTGTGTGAGTGTTTTTTCATCTTGCTTCACCGTCATTATATGTTGGGGGCTGCCTATTGCTTTGGGGTCTGCTTTGGGGCAGTTTAGATTTCCCTTTCTGTCTTTAGGCTATTTAGTTCTCAGGCTGTGATCAAGGGGTCTAGGGCACTGTAGGAACCCCCCACGGCTACTGCTAGTTGTTGTTGATAGGTTCAGGGGTCTGCAATCCGATAACTGCCAACTTCTCTGGTTTTCTAGACTTAGCTAGTATTTCTGTTTTTGCCTCCTATGGTGACTCATTCATAACAACTGCCCCTATGTACTAGAATATAACTACTATAATACTGCTCCTATGTACAAGAATATAACTACTATAATACTGCCCCTATGTACAAGAATATAACTACTATAATACTGCCCCCTATGTACAAGAATATAACTACTATAATACTGCCCCCTATGTACAAGAATATAACTACTATAATACTGCCCCCTATGTACAAGAATATAACTACTATAATACTGCCCCCTATGTACAAGAATATAACTACTATAATACTGCTCCCTATGTACAAGAATATAACTACTATAATACTGCCCCTATGTACAAGAATATAACTACTATAATACTGCCCCCTATGTACAAGAATATAACTACTATAATACTGCTCCCTATGTACAAGAATATAACTACTATAATACTGCTCCCTATGTACAAGAATATAACTACTATAATACTGCCCCTATGTACAAGAATATAACTACTATTAGGCCGGTTTCACATTTGCGTTAAAGGCCGCAGCGTCGGCCTGCGCCCAGCCGCCGCTAAGCCCCGCCCCCTGCCGCGCCTCCGCCGGTAGCTCCGCCTCCGGGCGCATGACGCTGCATGCCTCATGCGTCCCCTATCTTTATCACTGAGGACACAGGCCGTGCCCAGTATGCGTTTGGCGCCGCCTGCGTCATTTTGACGGTGCGCCGAGTGCAGTCAAATTGCAACAGGTTGCGTTTGGCGCTGGTCGGCGCACCGTCAAAAGGACGCAGGCGCCGCCAAAGCGCATACTGCGCACGGCCTGCGTCCTCAGTGATAAAGATGGGGGACGCATGCGGCGTCATGCGGCCGGAGGCAGAGCTACCGGCGGAGGCGGGGCTTAGTGGGCCGACGCTGCGGCCTTTAACGCAAATGTGAAACCGGTCTTATACTGCTCTTATGTGCAAGAATATAACTACTATAATACTGCTCCTATGTACAAGAATATAACTACTATAATACTGCTCCCTATGTACAAGAATATAACTACTATAATACTGCCCCCTATGTACAATCATATAGCTACTATAATACTGCCCCCTATGTACAAGAATATAACTACTATAATACTGCCCCTATGTACAAGAATATAACTACTGTAATACTGCACCTATGTACAAGAATATAACTACTGTAATACTGCCCCTACGTACAAGAATATAACTACTATAATACTGCCCCCTATGTACAAGAATATAACTACTATAATACTGCCCCCTATGTACAAGAATATAACTACTGTAATACTGCACCTATGTACAAGAATATAACTACTGTAATACTGCCGCTATGTACAAGAATATAACTACTATAATACTGCCCCTATGTACAAGAATATAACTACTATAATACTGCTCCCTATGTACAAGAATATAACTACTATAATACTGCCCCCTATGTACAAGAATATAACTACTATAATACTGCCCCTATGTACAAGAATATAACTACTATAATACTGCCCCTATGTACAAGAATATAACTATTATACTGCTCTTATGTACAAGAATATAACTACTATAATACTCCCCCTATGTACAAGAATATAACTACTATAATACTGCCCCTATGTACAAGAATATAACTATTATACTGCTCTTATGTACAAGAATATAACTACTATAATACTGCCCCTATGTACAAGAATATAACTACTATAATACTGCCCCCCCATGTACAAGAATATAACTACTATAATACTGCTATGTACAAGAATATAACTACTATAATACAGCCTTCTATGTTGAGGAATATATCTATTATAATACTGCGCCTGTGCGCCTGTGTCAGATGGTCGGTTGTATTTGGTGTCAGAGCCTGTGTGCAGTAAATGGTTTTTGTAGTATGGAGTTAACCCCGCACTTGTCCTTGTTTTTCTCGTCTGTTGATACTGTTATGGTTTCCACACCCACGCTCCTCTCCTTCCTCTGTGTAAGTCCTTGGATCTCTGCATAGACAATAAGCAGATTGTTATGAGGACTGGCATGATCTCCACCAATGCTGGGAAAGTTCATTACTGCCCTGTGTAATATGGTTGACTCTTTGGGAACGTCTCTCCAGTTTTACATATTTTAGCTGTGCCGTTAATTTACCGTGGGTTTTTTTTTTTGTATTAAAAACTGTTTTTGTGGTAATTTTGAAAAATAAAATGCGTGTCCAGTCAAACATTTAGAATAATATATTTAACACAAGAAGCTGAGATTGTGAATGTGATGGAGGGGCACCGCACGGCCATTGTCCACCCCACTGTTCACTGGACAGACTGTTGTCCCTGGATGATCCCTGTGATTAAATTCATCGCTCTGACCCTTTTCAACTAATGTGGATACAGGGCCCCACACGGAGGTCAGGGCGCTTCCCAAATGGATTATAGCACATTTTATTTTCTCTTGTTTTTATATAGCACCAACATTTTCCATAGCACTTTACATGTATGAGCCTACAGCACTCGTCCCAATTAGGGCTGACTGTCTAAATTCCCCCTGACTATCTCTTTTAGAGACCAGGAAGGAGAACCATGCAAACACCAGGAGAAGGTATCTGCTCCGTGTGGATGTTGTCCTTGGTTGGATTTGATCTAGGGACCCGAACGCAGCCTGCAAGGCTGTAGTGACCAGAACCCCTTACACTTGTGACCCCTGGACCAAACCCCCCTACAGTGATTTGAGAACCCTGGGCCAAACACATTACAATTAATTGATATCACTGGACCAAGCACCCTGCGATGAATGGAGACCCTGCCAGACCAAGCCACCTACAATGAATGGGAACCCTGGCAGACCAAGCCACCTACAATGAATGAAGACCCTGCCAGACCAAGCCACCTACCATGAATGGAGACCCGGCCAGACCAAGCCCCCTGCAATGAATGGAGTCCCGGCTAGACCAAGCCACCTACAATGAATGGAGACCCCGCCTGACCGAGCCCCCTGTAATGAATGGAAACCCTGCCAGAACAAGCCCCTACAATGAATGGTGACCCGGCCACACCACGCCCCCTGTAATGATTGAGAACCCTGCCAGACCAAGCCCCCTGGAATGAATGAGAACCCCGCCTGACCAAGCCACCTACAATGAATGGGGACCCTGCTAGACCAAGCCCCTGCAATGAATGGGGACCCTGCCAGACCAAGCCCCCTATAATGAATGGTGACACTGCCAAACCAAGCCCCCTACAATGAATGGGGACCCCGCTAGAACAAACCCCCTTCAATGAATGGAGACCCTGCCAGACCAAGCCACCTACAATGAATGTAGACCTGCCAGACCAATCCACCTACAATGAATGTAGACCTGCCAGACCAATCCACCTACAATGAATGGAGACCTGCCAGACCAAGCCACCTACAATGAATGGAAATCTGGCCAGACCAAGCCACCTACAATGAATGGAGACCCTGCAAGACCAATCTACCTACAATGAATGGAGACCCTGCAAGACCAATCCACCTACAATGAATGGAGACCCTGCAAGACCAATCCACCTACAATGAATGGAATTCTGGCCAGACCAAGCCACCTACAATGAATGGAGACCCTGCAAGACCAATCTACCTACAATGAATGGAGACCTGCCAGACCAAGCCCCCTGTAATGAATGGAGACCCGGCCAGACCAAGCCACCTACAATGAATGGAGACCCGGCCAGACCAAGCCACCTACAATGAATGGAGACCCGGCCAGACCAAGCCACCTACAATGAATGGAGACCCGGCCAGACCAAGCCACCTACAATGAATGGAGACCCGGCCAGACCAAGCCACCTACAATGAATGGAGACCCGGCCAGACCAAGCCACCTACAATGAATGGAGACTCGGCCAGACCAAGCCCCCTACAATGATTTGATATGTTGGACAAGACAAACACAAGAAAGCTCTGCTTGCTCTTTTTGGCTTCTCGTCACTCTCTGGTGGCGTCGGTCGCTGTCAGGACCTGCGCGAACGGCTTTTACAGTAGTTCTACAAACACCCCGCCATTGCAGTCCTGAAAAGAGGCGTCCCCAATACATGGGCGCCAGAGAGGGGGCACAGCGTGGCATTGCAGGCCGCAGGTTGTGCTCCCCTGCCTACGCTCTATGCTGTGGAGTAGTGGACGTCCTCCCGTGCCGGTACCCTCATTACTGCTGTGGTTCTGGACATTTTCCGGCTCGGATTTGGGAGGAGCACCCCTTTTCCGCATCATAGAAAGAAATGGTAAAATATGAGTGGAAACGGAATAATAGAAATGAAGTGCGGAACATTTAGTGAAGGCTCCCAATGACACGGATGGGTGCACGAGGCTGGGGGTCCGCACACTGTAACCGCTCTCGTCCGGATCTCGTCTGTATTCTGACATCGTTGCTCCTGCAGATCAGTTTTTTGAAAAATGTTTTTGCCTTTCTGAGAATACAAGGGTTATGTGAAACATTTCCATTTTTATATTCCAAAATGTTCAGCTTCTGGGACCTTTTTGGTACGTGACACGTTGCGAGGTGCAGAAGGCTCCCATGGGGTGTATCTTATGCTGGAATGACCATTCGACTAGTCACAAAAATGCAGATTTTTTTCCCCCAAAAAATGAGGTATCTTTGCACTTTCTCTTGAAATAACGCCTACCGTTTTGTGTATGCAGCTTCTGTGCATCGCTATGTGTTTCCATGGATATAGATTGCCAGCAGATTCTGCCATCTGTCACTTTGTTGTTACCCTACTTGATATATTTTGGAAGGTCAGGGGTTAACAGTCTTGTTCCTTTTTTGGGGGTTTAGAGTGCAATAGACAGAGTAATGTCACTTCCTTGTCATTAACTGACGGTCGGCCGCACGCTTCCAGGCAGTTAGCGACTGTACAGTCCCTCTGATTGCCATGTAGTTTGTACCCTACATTTGGCCCCTTATCTCACTTCTCTTGGCTTGGAGTGTAAGTGGCACCAAGAGTTATCATCTATAATATCCCAGCTGGAAGACGAGAGGTTCAAGTCTGAGACAAATGTTCCTAAAATAAATACTGGATTTTCACTTTCAACTTGACCCCGGGAGGAAGTTTTATCTGTTCTCATTGTCACTCCTCTCTGTATGAGTTGCCATAGAAGTGTGAGGGAAAGAGACCACTGCTAACAGAAGCCCCTCTATTCAGGAACATAACTATTACAATACAGCTCCCTGTATACAGAAATATAAGCGTTACAATACTTCCCCTATGAGCAGTAGTATAACTACTATAATACTGCCCCCTATGTACAAGCATATAACTACTATAATACTGCCCCTATGTACAAGAATATAACTACTATAATACTGCTCCTATATACAAGAATATAACTACTATAATACTGCTCCTATGTACAAGAATATAACTACTATAATACTGCCCCTATGTACAAGAATATAACTACTATAATACTGCCCCCTATGTACAAGAATATAACTACTATTATACTGCCCCTATGTACAAGAATATAACTACTATAACACTGCCCCTATGTACAAGAATATAACTACTATAATACTGCTCCTATGTACAAGAATATAACTACTATAATACTGCCCCTATGTACAAGAATGTAACTACTATAATACTGCCCCTATGTACAAGAATGTAACTACTATAATACTGCCCCTATGTACAAGAATATAACTACTATAATACTGCCCCTATGTACAAGAATATAACTACTATAATACTGCTCCTATGTACAAGAATATAACTACTATAATACTGCTCCTATGTACAAGAATATAACTACTATAATACTGCTCCTATGTACAAGAATATAACTGCTATAATACTGCTCCTATGTACAAGAATATAACTACTATTATACTGCCCCTATGTACAAGAATATAACTACTATAATACTGCTCCTATGTACAAGAATATAAATACTATAATACTGCCCCCTATGTACAAGACTATGACTACTATAATACTGCCCCTATGTACAAGAATATAACTACTATAATACTGCCCCTATGTACATTAATATAACTACTATAATACTGCTCCTATGTACAAGAATATAACTACTATAATACTGCTCCTATGTACAAGAATATAACTACTATTATACTCCCCCTATGTACAAGAATATAACTACTATAATACTGCCCCTATGTACAAGACTATAACTACTATAATACTGCCCCCTATGTACAAGAATATAACTACTATAATACTGCTCCTATGTACAAGAATATAACTACTATAATACTGCTCCTATGTACAAGACTATAACTACTATAATACTGCCCCCTATGTACAAGACTATAACTACTATAATACTGCCCCCTATGTACAAGACTATAACTACTATAATACTGCCCCCTATGTACAAGAATATAACTACTATAATACTGCTCCTATGTACATTAATATAACTACTATAATGCTGCCCATGATGATAAACCATTACTCTGTCTTGAGCACATGTGTGCTGTTGTAGCTGCACATAATGTTGGTTTCTGGTGATTTATGAATTATTTTCTCCCTCCTATAGCCGCTCCTTCTTGATGTTGCTGTGAACCTTCCGGCGTTCTACCTTATTCCCCAGCGGTGCAGTCTTTTGAAGTGAGCGGATTCTGCGATGCTACCGCAGCCGTGAGCTCGGGGGTCTCGCGGCTCTGTGACCTCTTTACATGAATTAGTAACACCCCACCAATGTGTCTAATTGATTTCTCTATCTGCTGACCCCGCTCATTCCTCCTCACTTCGCTCCTGTTACATCAGTGACTTCTACATAAAAGGGATATAAAAAATGGAGAATATCGGATGTGTTTAGAGCCGGTGCTTTCTTTTTTTTCCAGCACTTTGCATGTTTGTTTTATTTTTAGTAGAGTATTTCATCCGCATATGCACCATTTGGACCCCCAGTAGTGGGTTGTGGTGGGCTTTCTCTTCCTCCCTTGCAGTATAATTGTATTAGTACACGGATGCTCCGATAGCCGATGAGCGGTTTTATCTTTAATGATATCTTGCTCCCAGAATAGCAGCGGCCGGATGTGGAGCTCGTCCAGCTGTGGCCAGATCTATGTTCACTTTTCAATGGCGACATTATTACATTATGAATCGCTGTTTCCTGCTGAGGATCTCATTGTGTTTGATGCTGTCCAGCTCTTGTGTCTCCCCCTCCGCCCCTGAGAAGCTGCAGCCCACCCATATGTCGTCTGGAGCATGTGCATGCCTACGGATACCCGGACAGATCGCCAACTTGGCTGTCCGCAGATCGCGGGGTGGGGTTTTTTTGGCTGGCGTCAATTAAGTGTGCATGGGACGTTTGATAAAATAGTTGTGGGGTTAAATAGTAAGTGAGCAATGGAGGTGGGCATGATGACCACGGCAGACTGTCCTGAGCCTCTCACTATAATAATTATTTTTATATAGTGCTATCATATTCCGCATCGCTTTACAGTTTGCAGACATTATCATCACTGTCCCCGATGGGGCTCACTATCTACATTCCCTATCAGTATGTCTATGGAATGTGGGAGGAAACCGGAGGAAACCCACGCAAACAGAACATACAGACTCCTTGCAGATGTTGTCCTTGGTGGGATTTGAACCCAGGACCCCAGCGCTGCAGAGCTAACCACTGAGCCACCATACAGTGCTAACCACTGAGCCACCGTGACGCATCAGGCTGGGCAGCCTGGCCGTCCGTGATGCAAGCAGAGGGGTATGGTCTTCTGACATCAGCAGATGTAGGCCCTAAGAAGTGGATGGTGGGCAGAGGGGGCAACAGTGATATCATCAACACTGCCGCTAATTAATATGCAGGCATCGCTATGAATGGCACCACTGGCCTTTTATTAACAAGAGGTAGATGATGTCACAGGATATGATGACATCACTAACTGTACAACCTGCTCCTAGGGGCATAATGACATCACTAACCATTTAACCTGCTCCTAGGGGCATGATGACATCACTAAGCGCGCAACCTGCTCCTAGGGGCGTGATGACATCACTAAGCGTGCAACCTGCTCCTAGGGGCGTGATGACATCACTGTGCAACCTGCTCCTAGGGGCGTGATGACATCACTGTGCAACCTGCTCCTAGGGGCGTGATGACATCACTGTGCAACCTGCTCCTAGGGGCGTGATGACATCACTGTGCAACCTGCTCCTAGGGGCGTGATGACATCACTGTGCAACCTGCTCCTAGGGGCGTGATGACATCACTGTGCAACCTGCTCCTAGGGGCGTGATGACATCACTGTGCAACCTGCTCCTAGGGGCGTGATGACATCACTGTGCAACCTGCTCCTAGGGGCGTGATGACATCACTGTGCAACCTGCTCCTAGGGGCGTGATGACTTCACTGTGCGACCTGCTCCTAGGGGCGTGATGACATCACTGTGCGACCTGCTCCTAGGGGCGTGATGACATCACTGACTGTGCAACCTATGAATGACATCGGTAGAGGGTGACATCACTGATGAGCCTCATGACATCACTGCGCACAATATGAATTAACAATGGGCCAATAGGGGCGTATTAAATGACAAGGTCCACAATGACATCACTGACCCTTTAGCGCATCATTTAACAAAAGGAGGATGACATCGCTGTTTTTGCGTACTGCATATTAACAATTGGACTGTGGCATCACTAGCAATGCAACCTCCGAAGTCTAAAAAGGTAATAGTGTCGTCATCTGGAGTTTGTAGTCACAAGAAATTGAGGACATCATGGACTTAGCAGCCTATCAGTGAAGAGGAGATGATGTCACTTATCTCCCCTCTCCGCAGCACAGACAGCCCTAACTCCTGTGAGTACAGTAATGGGGGCCGCACACAGTCACATTTTAGGGCAAGTGCTCTGTAATTTGTCCAGTTATTGCCCCATGTCGCCTTTGGTGTAATGTCCCACTGAAATCGTTAATTAATTGATCTCTCTGGATCCTGAATGAAAAGAGTTGTTTTTTTCCAGCCTTTGTCTTAAATTGAATCGTATGAACGAGATGACTAATTAACGGGACGTAAAATCTATACCTCCCCTTGTCTGGATGCGTGGATCGGTTCCAGCAGTGTCCTCCATGCCAGGGATCTGGACCCGCTCTATACAAAAGGTGCTTTATTGGGAAATGAAGCAATAATGTGGATGCTAAAGCTGCGATGGCTAATCCTCTCATTAACCCATTCTTTACCCAAGGTGGCAGCCAACACACTGGCATTGCACTCCGTGCTTGTCGGTGCTCCGATAAGGCGACTGGCAGAGGAGAAGTCGTGAGCCGCAGTTGCATCCTAAAAATGTACAAGGGAGAGATGCTGCAGTTTTCTGACTTTTATAGTGTTGTAAGATTTCTGGATGGGGTTTGTCTGAATGTGAACTAGCAGACGGCTTTCATTTGCCGACTACAAACAGATATTTTGAAAAGGGTGTGGAATTGTAATTCAGTTTATTAAAAAGTTGCATATGTTTTGATTGTGCTGTGATTGTGTGTGACTGGTGATTGTGTGCAGTGATTCTGTGATTTATACAGCTCTGGCGAAAATTAAGTGACCACTGCACAGTTTTATAAAAATCAGCTTCTCTCCATGTCTGACAGCCATTCCATTCCAGTGTCAGTTGAATTCCAACCAGAGTACACTTCATTCTACTTAATGTGCTTCTGATTAGGTGATCACCTAAACCAAATCTTAACAAAGGAAAGTATAAAAAAAACCCTGCTGTGGTGTTCACAATCCTCCTGTAATAGGACAAGCTGGATGGCAAAACAAGTGCTAGTAAAATCCCAAAAGTAATAGGAATGAAAAAATAACTTTAATCATGCCAAAGGAGTTGAAAAGAAAAGTCTTGAGTGAGGAAAACAAGGGTTCAATTCTGGCTTTACTAGCAGAGGGATACAGTGAGTGTCATGTTGCCTCCATCCCTAAAATGTCTAAGACGGCAGTCCATTACGACAAGGTCCAGCAGCAAGACATTGGGGACAACAAACCTACAGACCGGAGGAGGCCGAAAATGACTCTCCACTGACTGGGGTGACCGTCATCTTATTCGAATGTCACTCAGCAACCGCAGGATGACATCAAGTGACCTACAAAAGGAATGGCATATGGCAGTTGGGGTGAAGTGCACGGCAATAACAGTTTGTAAAAGGCTCCTAGAGGCAGGGCTCAAGTCATGTAAAGCTAGAAAAAAGCCTTTCATCAATGAGAAGCAAAGGAGAGCCAGGCTGAAGTTTGTCAAAGACCATAAGGATTGGACCATAGAGGACCGGAGCAAGGTAATCTCTGATGAGTCTAATTTTCAGCTTTGCCCAACACCTGGTCTCTAATGGTTAGATGGAGACCTGGAGAGGCGTACCAGCCACAGTGTCTGCACCCACTGTGAAATTTGGTGGAGGATCGGTGATGATCTGGGGATGCTTCAGCAAGGCTGGAATTGGGCAAGCTAGTTTTTGGGAAAGACATATGAATCAAGCCGCATACAAGGTTATCCTGGAAAAACAGTGGATTCCTTCTGCTCAGGCAATGTTCCCGAACTTTGAGAACTGGTGCTTCCAGCAGGACAATGCGCCATGCCACATAGCTTGGTCAATCAAT
Organism: Dendrobates tinctorius; assembly: GCF_039654945.1. Lineage (NCBI taxonomy): Eukaryota > Metazoa > Chordata > Amphibia > Anura > Dendrobatidae > Dendrobates > Dendrobates tinctorius. The sequence goes on from NW_027361763.1 coordinate 12,105,768, forward strand.
GTATGGATGAAGGACCACCACATCAGATCCCGCCATGGCCAGCTCAAACTCCAGACCTGAACCCCATTGAGAACCTCTGGAATGTAATCAAGAGGAAGATGGATAGTCACAAGCCATCAAACAAAGAAGAACTGCTTACATTTTTGTACCAGGAGAGGCATAAGGTCACCCAAAAGCCGTGTGAGAGACTGGTGGAAAGCAGCCAAGACGCAGGAAAGCTGTGATTAACAATCATGGTTATTCCACAGAATATTGATTTCTGAACTCTTCCTGAGGTAAAACATTAGTATTGTTGTTTTGTTTTCTTAGCATTATTTGAGGTCTGCATTATTTTTGTTCTTTTGACCATTTCTCATTTTCTGAAAATAAATACAAAATTTAGTGCTTGGAATTCGGAGACATGTGGTCAGTAGTTCATAGAAATAAAAGAGCAATTTACATTTTACTCCAAAATATAAAGAGAAAAATCAGACAAACTGAACATTTTGCAGCGGTCTCTTAACTTTTGCCAGAGCTGTAGTTCTGTTTGGGTGGTGATTCTGGTAATTGTGCATTGGTTGTGTGCTGTGATTTTTGCGGCGTTTCTGTAATTGTGATTAAGCTAATTGTACAGTGATTGTCTGCGGCGTTTCTCTGATTGTCCGATTCTGTGATTGATGGGTGTGTGGTGTTTGTCCGATGATTCTTTGATTCTGCGGTGTCTCTGTGATTGTGCAGTGATTCTTTGGTTCTGTGCGTCGGGTTACAGGGCAGAGCACCATGGTACAGGGCAGCGCATCGGGTTACAGGGCAGAGCACCATGGTACAGGGCAGCGCGTCGGGTTACAGGGCAGCGCACCATGGTACAGGGCAGCGCGTCGGGTTACAGGGTAGCGCACCATGGTACAGGGCAGCGCATCGGGTTACAGGGCAGAGCACCATGGTACAGGGCAGCGCGTCGGGTTACAGGGCAGCGCACCATGGTACAGGGCAGCGCGTCGGGTTACAGGGTAGCGCACCATGGTACAGGGCAGCGCATCGGGTTACAGGGCAGCGCACCATGGTACAGGGCAGCGCGTCCGGTTACAGGGCAGCGCACCATGGTACAGGGCAGCGCATCGGGTTACAGGGCAGAACACCATGGTACAGGACAGCGCGTCGGGTTACAGTGCAGCGCACCATGGTACAGGGCAGCGCGTCGGGTTACAGGGCAGCGCACCATGGTACAGGGCAGCGCGTCGGGTTACAGGGCAGCGCACCATGGTACAGGGTAGGCCTGACATGCCCGGTTTCCAGGGATGACTGGAGCGCAGACGGGCCGGCCAGGATGTGAGAGCAGGTTATATATAGAGCGCAGTGGAATTCCTGTTCGGAAATCCCGGATTTACCTCTGACATGGCACAGACCCCCTTCTCTGTCAGTTCTTCTGTTGGGTTATGACCCCCGCTCATGGCCTATGACGTCACTACATGCACTGAATGCTCTAGTGCTCACAGTGTGTTCTGTTCCTCCATCTGATGATGTCATGTCTTCCTTCACAGGCATTTATCAGCTTATAATGGTCCAGCAGTGTTATATGGGGAGCGGCTGATGTTGGACACACACAGGAAAAGAAATGTTCCATAAAGTAATGGTGGCGGGGAGTTATATACTTCCTGACTCTCCTGTACAGGCGGCCTCTCAACATTCAGAAATGGCTGATATATGAGCTGACGAGTGTCCCTTTAAGTTCATAATATACTGTAAGATTTACTACTATTTGCCTTAAAATTAACAATGAGCAGTGACGGTATCTGGGGGTAGATGTCAGTGACGGTATCTGGGGGGTAGATGACGTCAGTGTCTGTAACCGGGGGGTAGATGACGTCAGTGTCTGTAGCCGGGGGGTAGATGTCGTCAGTGTCTGTAAGGCCTCTTTCAGACATCCGGTGTCAGGGGTCCGGCGGCCTGCGGCGAATAGCCGGGCCGCCGGATCCGGCCTGCAGCGGTGACACCGGATGTACATGCGGCCCCTGATGCGGCTTGGAGGACATTTAAAGGAGCCGCAGCACCGGGGGTCGAGAGAGCCAGCCGGAGAGAGATCGGGAGGCGAGAGAGCAGCCGGAGAGACAGCGGGGGACGAGAGAGCAGCCAGAGAGACAGCGGGGGACGAGAGAGCAGCCAGAGAGACAGAGGGGGACAAGAGAGCCAGCCAAAGAAAGGTATGGAGAGAGAGAGAGAGAGAGAGAGAAGGGGAGGGGGAGAGAGAGAGAGATTCGCGCCGGGCACTTGTGGGGTTAAAACTCATAGTGCCCGGGCATGCGCAGTTCAAAAAGCCGGTCCGGCGCTGCAAAAAAACGTTGCAGCCAACGTTTTTTACAGACGCCGGACGGCGCATGTTTGCCGTATCCGGCAAAACCCGGAGGCGCCGCATGTCCATCCGGCATGATGCGGCGATCATTATATTCTGTGTGAAAAAACCGGATCCAATTCCGGATCCGGTTTACACAAATTTTGCCGCATCATGCCGGATTTAAAAAAACGGATGTGTGAAAGTAGCCTAACCGGGGGGTAGATGTCGTCAGTGTCTGTAACCGGGGGGTAGATGACGTCAGTGACTGTAACCGGGGGGTAGATGACGTCAGTCAGTGTCTGTAACCGGGGGGTAGATGACGTGTCTGTAACCGGGGGGTAGATGACGTGTCTGTAACCGAGGGGTAGATGTCGTCAGTGTCTGTAACCGGGGGGTAGATGTCGTCAGTGTCTGTAACCGGGGGGTAGATGACGTCAGTGTCTGTAACCGGGGGGGTAGATGACGTCAGTGTCTGTAACCGGGGGGTAGATGACGTGTCTGTAACCGGGGGGTAGATGTCATCAGTGACTGTAACCGGGGGTAGATGACGTCAGTGTCTGTAACCGGGGGTAGATGACGTCAGTGTCTGTAACCGGGGGGTAGATGTCGTCAGTGTCTGTAACCGGGGGTAGATGTCATCAGTGACTGTAACCGGGGGTAGATGACGTCAGTGTCTGTAACCGGGGGGTAGATGACGTCAGTGACTGTAACCGGGGGGTAGATGTCGTCAGTGACTGTAACCGGGGGGTAGATGTCGTCAGTGACTGTAACCGGGGGGTAGATGTCGTCAGTGACTGTAACCGGGGGGTAGATGTCGTCAGTGACGGTAACCGGGGGGTAGATGTCGTCAGTGACGGTAACCGGGGGGTAGATGTCGTCAGTGACGGTTACCGGGGGTAGATGTCGTCAGTGACGGTTACCGGGGGTAGATGTCGTCAGTGACGGTTACCGGGGGTAGATGTCGTCAGTGACGGTTACCGGGGGTAGATGTCGTCAGTGACGGTAACCGAGGGGTAGATGTCGTCAGTGACGGTAACCGAGGGGTAGATGTCGTCAGTGACGGTAACCGAGGGGTAGATGTCGTCAGTGACGGTAACCCCGGGGGTAGATGTCGTCAGTGACAGTAACCCCGGGGGTAGATGTCGTCAGTGACGGTAACCCCGGGGGTAGATGTCGTCAGTGACGGTAACCCCGGGGGTAGATGTCGTCAGTGACGGTAACGCCGGGGGTAGATGTCGTCAGTGACGGTAACCCCGGGGGTAGATGTCGTCAGTGACGGTAACCCCGGGGGTAGATGTCGTCACTGACGGTAACCCCGGGGGTAGATGTCGTCAGTGACTGTAACCGAGGGGTAGATGTCGTCAGTGACGGTAACCGAGGGGTAGATGTCGTCAGTGACGGTAACCGAGGGGTAGATGTCGTCAGTGACGGTAACCGAGGGGTAGATGTCGTCAGTGACGGTAACCGAGGGGTAGACAAAGTCATTGGGGTCATTAAAGGAAGGTGACGTCACTTACCGCACAGCTTCTAACAAAGAGCGGATGACATCACTAGAATTAATCCGTGACATCGTCAGGGAGGGTGAAGAATGTTCTTGTATAAATAAGGAGCACAGACTGTGCACAGGGGGCATAAATGGCGAAAACGCTTGAAAGTTTCCTCATGTGACCGAAGTGGCGGAGAAGTCTCCTTCCAGCCCTCATTCTTGGGAAGTTTCTCTGGAAGTCGGGATTCCAAGATGAGTCATGTGACCTTTGTCTTCTCTTTGAGCCGGAGACAATAAGTGAGCTTTTGGCTTCTACTTTAAAGAATGTGGACCTGTCCCAAAAGCCCACGCATCGTACCCCCACATAAGGCACGGCGGGAAATCGGTAGTTAACCCTTGATTTTCTAGGTGTTGTTAAAGTGAATAATTTTGCATTCTATGCAACAAGTTAATTGTTCTCCTACTCTGGCTCCATAATATTTACCATGGGGGTCTTCAAATTAAGAGGAATGTCTTCCTACACCCAACACAGTGGACAATGTGACCTGCACAGTATCTATCCCAAAAAAAGAGGGGTAAATGGAGCCAGTGGCATCTGCTTGTCTCAAATACAGTGGAAGAGGGTCCGGAAAGTAGACGCTCACTTTCTAGACTTAGTTTGTGTGATCGGAGGTCCCTTCTTTTATTTCTCTCTGGCTCTTTTTCATGTTTAGCTAGGAGGCTAGGGTGGGACACTCAGGACTCAACCTCTTATTTATTGCAGGTGAGAAGAACGTGGTTCCTACAGATGGTTCTTTATGGAATACTGGACTGACGGCTGACCCGATTCTTCCCGTGAGGTAAGGCCATGGTTACATTGCTCCTTGGACTATTGCATGATTTCTATCTACTCTTCTGTTTCGGAACATTTTTGAAAATTTTTGTTATGATGCTTGGAGAGAGGGAGGATGGGAGGATAGGTTATTGGATGAGCTAATATTTTTAGGATCTGAGGGTCACCACTAACGAGGATCTGGCTGCACGCTTGGTCCACCATGCCTCTGTATTCAATTCTCAAGGCAGTGAGGAAGCGCTAGGAGTCGTAAGCCTCTGTGATCAGACAGCTAACATCCATCTTGTGATCGATGAAACGAGAACGTGTCGCAAGCCTTTAGATACTTTGTAGGTCGTTTTTCACACTTTCATGATGCATTAATGGTAAGGTTAAAGAAAAGGATTTGCGGGATCCCTTGTCCATTAACCATAACGGTACTTCTTGGTCGCTGGACCAAAGCCCTGTGAAAGTCTTGCCTGCCAGCATCCGAAGTATTTCCTTGCAGGATCCTGGTCTGGACCTCCTCCTGCCTACCAGGACCCCGGGCTTATTCACAGGGTCTTGGTCCTGTGGCCACCTCAGTTGGACCCCTGCAAACCTCTTCCTGCCTGCTAGGATTCCCGGTGCGTCTTCTGGTTAGTAGACCTGGTGTGAAATCATACATGCACAGGGATGTTGGTAGGAGGATGTTCACAGAGCTCTGGTCCAGGGGCCTCCGACTACCTGCAAAGCTTCTGAACCCGTCATGCAAATCTCTTGTCTCAAATCTTAAGGGATATTGGGGACTACTAAGAAGGTTCATTTTTGGTATTCAGGTGGAATCTATTGGGTGTTGTGGGGGCATCTGTGAAATTGTCTATTAAGAATAGTAATTGCTGATGTCATGGGTTAACTCAGTTTATCTCTATTGCCCCATTCTATGATTTTCCATTTTGCTATTGATTGTTCTGTACCCATATTTTTCTGACATGTAGTAAGGTTATATAAGGAGACTTGAGGTGTGTTAGTCCTACTGTACATATGGTGCATGTTAACCCCAGTTTGCTATAATCGCCAGTGTAAGGGCTATAAGGTGTGTGAATTTTTGTGTAATGTGTGTTCAGCTTTCACATACATCACTGGATAGGAATGTGTGTTCTTGGGTGTATGTTGACCCCATGGCGGTTCCCTCAGAGGCTCTAACATAAATCATGAAGCGTATTGACAATCCTAGTAGATTTAAAGTTCCCTGTCTATATGTACTTTAACAATTTTCCAGGATTAGAAAAGCATGGCAGCTTTCTTTACAGGAGAAAAAGAGGCCATCAATATCAAAGACCGCAACACAACTGTTCCTGGGTTATGTCTCTTTCAGGGTGAATGGATTGAAGTGACTAGATCTGAGCTCCACTCTCAACCTTTGCACAGCTGTAGTGCTGTCAAGAAGAAAGCAGCCATGACTTTCTAATTCTGTTCAACCCCTTCAAGGCCTCATTTAGGATTTAACACTGCAGCTGCTGGACCTGCAGTAGTGGACCACATCTTTTTTCCAAAATCTTTCTTACTGTATTTTTTTTTTTTTTTAGGGCCCATGTTGTGGCTTCAAATTGTTCTATACTCTATGTAGCATTTTATGTTTTCTATAAGCGAATAAATGTTTTTCTTATGATTTTTCAAGAACTTTAGGTCTGATGATGAATGTGCCTCATTCACTTTGCATTGTAGTTCGGTTCTTGTGGTTTTTGTTTTCCTTTTTCCACATATAACAACATTTGTTGTTTTTGATGTGGTTTTCAATAAAAAGCATGTTTCATAGAATTGCTTGTTTTATACACACGCAAAAAAAAATCCTTATAAAATCTATATTATAAAGCCTTCGCTGAGCCATAACTGCAGCCTTGGGACAGAAAGAAGGTTTTATTTTGCCATTCAGGTCATGCAACCAAATTGTGCCATGCATGTTGCCCTCTTATGGCGAGGCCCTGAGCAGCGTGCAAGTAAGAAGAGATGCTTTCCTTTTTCTTACTGTGGTGTCAGTCTTCACTGCACTCTTGCATTCCGGTCATGAAGCAGGAGGCACAGGTTGATCAGGGATTTATGATACTGTGTCCAGTACATGTATGTCACACGTGTGCACGCCCTGTACTTGCCCTGTGGGTGGATGAATGCCCTTCAGCTGTTATTTTCCTGCTACGCCTTTGTTCTGCCCCCCTCATTGATATTCCTGTCGCGTTGCGTCCTTTGCTGCGCTCTCTGGAGTGTGTCGGAGCCGAGTTAGCGCTCCTCATCTCTACGCCTCGGACGCGCCCTTGCTCATTCTGAGGACGTTTCCAGCATTGTTTTACCTTCTCCTTAGTGTTCTCAATCTTTTGTTTGGAAATCTTTGAGAGGAATTTAGAGGAGATTTTAGCAGATTTAAGGGGGCGGTGGCTGAATAATGTTATTTTTCTCCTGTGTTTTCAATCTGAATTTTTTTTTCCCCAATTTTTCATATTTCACAAAATATTAAAGGGGTTCTCCACTTACTGTTTAATTCAACATGTGGGCAATGTGTGTGACAGCAGGAGACTAGTGACTGGAGGAGCAGTGTAAGGAGGTGTGTGACAGCAGGAGAGAAGGCAGGAGGAGCAGTATAAGGAGGTGTGTGACTGAAGGAGACTAGTGACAGGAGGAGCAGTATAAGCAGGTGTGTGACTGCAGGAGACTAGTGACAGGAGGAGCAGTATAAGCAGGTGTGTGACTGCAGGAGACTAGTGACAGGAGGAGCAGTATAAGAAGATGTGTATCAGGAGGAGCAGTATAAGGAGGTGTGTGACAGCAGGAGACTCGTATCAGGAGGAGCAGTATAAGGAGGTGTGTGACAGGAGGAGCATTATAGGGAGGTTTGTGACAGCAGAAGACTAGTGGCAGAAGGAGCAGTATAAGGAGGTGTGTGACTGCAGGAGACTATTGACAGGAGGAGCAGTATAAGGAGGTGTGTGACTGCAGGAGACTAGTGACAGGAGGAGCAGTATAAGGAGGTGTGTGACAGGAGGAGCAGTATAAGGAGGTGTGTGACTGGAGGAGACTCGTGACAGGAGGAGCAGTATAAGGAGGTGTGTGACTGCAGGAGACTAGTGACAGGAGGAGCAGTATAAGGAGGTGTGTGACAGGAGGAGCAGTATAAGGAGGTGTGTGACTGCAGGAGACTCGTGACAGGAGGAGCAGTATAAGGAGGTGTGTGACTGCAGGAGACTAGTGACAGGAGGAGCAGTATAAGGAGGTGTGTGACAGGAGGAGCAGTATAAGGAGGTGTGTGACTGCAGGAGACTAGTGACAGGAGGAGCAGTATAAGGAGGTGTGTGACTGGAGGAGACTCGTGACAGGAGGAGCAGTATAAGGAGGTGTGTGACTGCAGGAGACTAGTGACAGGAGGAGCAGTATAAGGAGGTGTGTGACAGGAGGAGCAGTATAAGGAGGTGTGTGACTGCAGGAGACTAGTGACAGGAGGAGCAGTATAAGGAGGTGTGTGACTGCAGGAGACTCGTGACAGGAGGAGCAGTATAAGGACGTGTGTGAGTACAGGAGACTAGTGACAGGAGGAGCAGTATAAGGAGGTGTGTGACTGCAGGAGACTCGTGACAGGAGGAGCAGTATAAGGAGGTGTGTGAGTACAGGAGACTAGTGACAGGAGGAGCCGTATAAGGAAGTGTGTGACAGCAGGAGACTAGTGACAGGAGGAGCAGTATAAGGAGGTGAGTGAGTACAGGAGACTAGTGACAGGAGGAGCAGTATAAGGAGGATGGTGACAGGAGGTGCAATATTAGGAGGTGTGTGACAGGAGGAGCAGTATAAGGAGGTGTGTGACTGCAGGAGACTCGTGACAGGAGGAGCAGTATAAGGAGGTGTGTGAGTGCAAGAGACTAGTGACAGGAGGAGCAGTATAAGGAGGTGTGTGATAGGAGGAGCAGTATAAGGAGGTGTGTGACTGCAGGAGACTCGTGACAGGAGGAGCAGTATAAGGAAGTGTGTGACTGCAGGAGACTAGTGAGAGGAGGAGCAGTATAAGGAGGTGTGTGACAGGAGGAGCAGTATAAGGAGGTGTGTGACTGCAGGAGACTCGTGACAGGAGGAGCAGTATAAGGAGGTGTGTGACTGCAGGAGACTAGTGACAGGAGGAGCAGTATAAGAAGGTGTGTGACAGGAGGAGCAGTATAAGGAGGTGTGTGACTGCAGGAGACTCGTGACAGGAGGAGCAGTATAAGGAGGTGTGTGAGTGCAAGAGACTAGTGACAGGAGGAGCAGTATAAGGAGGTGTGTGAGTACATTATACTAGTGACAGGAGGAGCCGTATAAGGAAGTGTGTGACTGCAGGAGACTAGTGACAGGAGGAGCAGTATAAGGAGGTGTGTGACTAGAGATGGTCTCCTTTCTTGGCTTCTCTTTGGGTAACCTTGATTGTTTTTTGTGTTTTATGGCCCCTCCCCTGAACTCAGCCCTGCAGACGATCGCAGCTGCATTTCCCGTCAGGACCTTTGCTAGTCATATGATTAGCAGTGAAATACCGCCACCTCCCACACGTCTGCCACAACTTGAGCTGTATACGTGATGAGGCCACACGGCTGGTAGCCGCCCCCGAGGATTGGTGGGGAGGAAGCCCCCTGGGAGTTTTCTTTCCTGGACGCCCCTATGTTTGCCTGGATCCTGCTTGGCTCCTGTGGGCACCTCTGGCGTCTGTGGGTTTTTTTTGTTTTGTTTTAGCCAATTTGATAATTGTAAGTTTGAGTGGGTGAGGGTTTGGAAAACGGCTCCTCCCAATATGTCCCATCTTCTTAGAATCGGTTTTGGTCACGTGATTACCCGCCGCTTGCCTCTGTGTTAAGGGTCCTGTATTAGTCCGAAATCAGAAAAGCCTTTATCTGGAAAGTACATGTTCCTCTTGGCACCACATCTGGCACAACCATGTGACCTTTCTTCTGACTGACGCTTTTACTCTCCATGTGATTTGTGCGCTGACGACACATATTCATCATTTAATCGCTTCCATCTATTCTTGGTTTTCCCAGTCACCCTGTGCTCATTTCAGCCTCTAATTTGTAAAATTGGCCCAAATTTTAAATGTAATTTCTTTTTTCCTTTTTCTGTGTATGTCCTGTTCCTAGAGGGAGACTCCTTTTTTTTTAATTGGAAAACTGTCATACTTTATTTCTCCTGTGGGGGCGCTGCAGCGATTTTGAACACTTGCTGCCCACAATTGACATCTGATCACCTTGGGTTTTAGTAGACAAGGAAACAGCATGGTGTTTGGGAAACTGGACTCCAGGATTATAAAGAAACTCCCCAAAATTAAGGCTATGTGCACACGCTGCGGATTCACCTGCTGGTTTTTCCGCGTGGAACCGCAGGTAAAGTGACCTGCGGTTTTCCTGCGGTTTTCCCCTGCGGTTTCACACCTCTACTATGTTAAAGGTGTGAAACCGCAGCGGAATCCGCAGAAACAATTGACATGCTGCGGTTTAAAAACCGCAGCGTGAGCACAGCGGTTTTTAAAACCCATAGGGTAACATGGTACTGTACCATGTCTGCGGAACTGCTGCAGTTCCGCAGGGCCAAAAATGCTGTGGAACCGCAGCAGAATCCGCAGCGTGTGCACATAGCCTTAGAGTATTCCAATCTACAAAAATATTCATATTTTCACTAAACAGGTGATAATTTTTAGACCTCCACCGAACCCCAGAGCAGAAGCTTCATGGGTGCCCTATGGGTTCCCTAATGCTCCATCCAAAGTCAAACGCATTGATGAAGATATCCAATCTCGGCTAGCGGCAGGGTCAGGGGTCCCACAATACTATGCGATCATTTGCAATATTTTTGAGCTAGTTAGCCCCAAGGATAAAACTAAAATGTACCTTTTAAAGATGACCTGTTCCCAGGATAAAAGTGTCAAGTTTATGCTTTTATTTTATTCCCCCTGTTCCCCTGAGATCGCCGTTTTTTCTTTTTTTTTAAATCCACCATACGGTTCCAGAGATATTGGCTTTTTTAATTTAGTGCTAATTTTTGCCAAGAGGGAAGAGCAGAGTAAGAACCCGCCCCCAAAGAACCCATTAAGTCACTCCCTGTTGGCAAAGACCAGAAAAATTGGCCCTAAATGAAAAGGCCCATATCTCTGGAACCGTATGTCGTATTTAAAAATAACAAAAAGCGTTATACTCAGGGGAACATAAAGTATAAAATGAGGGCGAAAACTGGACAATTTTTACGTGGTGACTGTTCCCCTTTTAAGGGGGTAAATTTTTGTATATCTGGATTTTACATGTCGGATTTTGCAGCGAATGACGGGAAAGGTGCATAAATGTGGACTGGCATGCTGTTTATTAGATTTGCTCCATTGTGTCGCGTCTCCTCTTGATCTCTCCCTAATGTTATCCCCTTAGATGATGGGATTTGAGCGTTTGATCCGTCTGACCTCCAGCCGCCGCGTCTTATTTTCCGCTTATCCTTTCGCTGTCTCTCTCGCACTCGGAAGATTAGGTTTACGCTTTGGGGGAATTTTCATCTTAAGCCGTATTCTCGGTGACATCTGAAGGAACAACATGGTCTGCCGTGATTGCTTATAGCGGCCATATGGAGGGAGGACGCTGCCCCAGCGGATCGTCACCCTATAAATTGCGCCTGTGGAGGATTTGTAGACTTCTTGGAGCGGACATAATCCATGATTGCTCTACTTTCTTGTTTGCTCTTATTTGACAGTTTTTGTTTTTTTTTTTTTAAATTTTTTTTTTTGCGTCCAAGTAAAGAAAAACTCTAATCACATCCAAAGCGGAGCGCAGTGCGTTGTGGGATCGGAGGTGAGGGAGAAACACCTGACTCTCGGTCATTAGGACGTGCGGCTGTAGAATAACCACGGACTCCATTCAGGTTACATTTTTCATCGGTTTTTGATTATTGGAATTGGCCCATATTAGTCCAAGTTAAAGGGGTTTTTCATCCCTTTTACAAAAGTGCAGTGAAAGAGTTGCTGTAAAGTAAAGGCAGTGTTACATACTTCTCAGAACCATCATCACTACAGGGGTCTCCCTGGCAGACCACCAGGCCTTGGACCATCGGGAAACACAATATTACCCTTCCTTTGTATAGTCTGGATCATCAGGGAAGAAATACACTATATGGAGAGAAGTATGTGCCCCCTCCGCATTCCTCCTACAGGAGCTTTCTCACCCCCATCCTTCATTTATAGACATTAAGATGGCAGATATAACGGTTCCTGCTCTTCTGGGAAGGATTTCTACAAGATTTTGGAGGCGTCTGTGGGAATTTGTGCCCCTTCATCCAGAAGAGGATTTGTGGGGTCAGACCCTGATGTTGGGGGGGAGGCCGGGCTCACAGTCTTCATTATAGGATGGGACTGGGGTCCGGCTCTGTGCTGCCGCTCATGTCCCCCCCCCCCCCTCCATGTCTGTATGGAGCTTGTGAATTGGGCACGGTCATGGGGGACAGAGAAGGGTGAACCCCAAACTCTTCCCACACAGCTGAAGCTACAGTTGTTCACAATGTCTGTAAGATTTCCCGTCACAGGAGCTGAGGATCCGAGGCTGCCCCCTGATAATGGTCTATAGCATTATCCTTCTCCACCATCTGTACAGGGGGCACAGTGCAGTCAGAGGATAACGTCCTCCTGGAGTCACCAAACCCAGACTCCTCCATCAGACGCAGATAGAGAAGTGCGATCCGTTACTGCACAGAACACGTCTCCTCCAGAGTCCAGCGGTGGCGGCTTTACACCACTCCATCCGACGCTCGGCATTGTGCTTGGTGGTGTACGGCTGCATGCAGCTGCTCCCAGTGGGGGTACAGTGTTTGTGCTGATGTTATAGCAGAGGAGGCCTGGACTCTGCAGTTGGTGACACTTCTGCCAATCGGGCCCCCGCTTTCTAACGATACGAGGTCTCCATTTCAAGGCGGAGTTTCTGCAGTTCCTTCCACTTCTCAGTAATATCACTCACAGGTGATGGGGGAAGACTCAGGAGGAAGACATGTCATGGACGGACTCGTTACACCACGCTTTCTGTCACACGTTGGTAATGGTGTCGGATGTTATACACCCGGGGGGCCAGGGGCTGGATGTTTAGGCCGGGGTGGGGAGGATGGTGGTCGCAGGGTTCATGTTATCACTCATATCCTGAACACTATTATTGCCTACAGAAGCCGGGCGTATAGTGTATATCATCATACCACCAAGCACAACCCACCGTCTCACAGTAAAGGTCCCGGTGTCTCTGGGGTCAGCCCCTCATTAGCTCCTGTACCGTGAGGACTTTTTTCCCTGAGTGGCCTCCGTTATATAGTGTATATAGTCAGCATTCGGCCGTCGTTACTTCTCCTGCGCTTCTTCGCTACCTCTGGGCGCCGTGACCATCGCCATGGCAACTGGAGTAAGTTTTCTAACGCCGGTAATGGCAGGGTGATGGCTGAGAGGAGCGCGGTCTGGGGGCAGAATACACACTGTGATTTGTCGGAGCCCCCGCACTTCCTGTCCCCGTCCGTCTCATCGGCCATGTTTGTATATGGATTTTTCTGTATGTGCCACCATCCGAGGCAATGGCCGAGCACGTGACGCGATGGCTGACAGCTATATAGTTGTTGTTGTGTGTTAAATTACGATTACCATAGTTTGTCCCCATAATTTTCACTAATATTATGTTCCTTCATTAATCTTAGTTTTTTCCTGTTGCTTATACTGCACTAATGTATAATATTATGTTTGCACCTTTACGGATGTCCTGTGTGTGTATAATTACACACTTGCAAAAGTATTCACTCCCCTTGGCTTTTTACCTAATTTGTTACAGTCCAACCTGCGTTTAAATATCTTTGTAATCCGTTTTGTGTGAGGCATCAGCACTAAATAGTCTTAAATTGGTGAAGTGACAAACATTACATTTATGGGATCAAATGACAAAAAATTGGCATGTGCATATGTATTCACCCCTTTTGCTATGAAGCCTCTAAATATGACCTGCTTAATGACAGATTCCACGCAGCTGGACGGCCTAAGTGTCATATGTCTGTCAGTATATACACTTTACCTTCTCTGAAAGGTCAGAGAGGCTGCAACACCATTTACCATTTCTGGGGCTTCTTGAAGTATGTCTGGGGTCATTGTCCTACGGGAAGACCCATGACCTAGGATGCAAACCCAGCTTTGTGATACTGGGCACTATATTGTATCCCACATTCCTTTTGGTAATGTTCAGATTTCATGATACTTTGCAGACAGTCAAGGTACCCTATGCCAGATGCAGCAAAACAACCTCAAAACGTCTTTGAACCTCCACCATATTTGACTGTAGGTACTGTGTTCTTTTCTTTGTAGGTCTCATTCTATTTTCGGTAGAATGATGTGCTTTACTGAAAAGCTGTAGCTTGGTCTCATCTGTCAACCAGATGCTTTCCCAGAAGGATTTTGGGTCACTCCCCTAAATTTTGGCAAAATGCAGTCTAGCTTTTTTATGCCTGTGTTTCAGCAGTGGGGTCCTCCTACGTCTCCTGCCATAGCGTTTCATTTGATTCAAATGTCGACGGATAGTTCGCGCTGACACTGATGCACCCTGAGTCTGCAGGACAGCTTGAATTTCTTTGGACCTTGGTTAGGGCGGCTTATTTACCATATGGACAATCCTGCGTTACATCAATTTTTCTCTGCTGTCCACATTCGGGGAGATTAGCTTCAGTGCCATGGGTGGAAATCTTCTTGATTATGTGGTACACCATGGGCAAAGGAACATCAGAATCTGTGGATATGAACAATTTTGGTTCTCAAGTCCTCAGACAGTTCTAGTCTCCTCTTTCTGTTCTCTATGCTTAGATTGAATCAACTTCTCTCCTTTTTTTTTTTTCTGGTGTCAGGTGTGATTTTCATATTGCGCACACCTGTTACTTGCCACAGGTGAGTTTGAATGAGCATCACATGATTGAAACAAAGATGTTCACCCACAATTTTGAAAAGTTGCCAACAATTTTGTCCAGCCTATTTTTGTTTGGAGTTTTGTGTGGAATTGTCCAATTTGCTTTTCTTTTTATTTTAACCTTCATTAGTTACTATGCCCAGGCAACGCTGGGTTCTTCAGCTAGTATATATAATTAAATCTATGCAAGACTAGAAAAAATATATATAATTTTTTTTTTTCTTGTCTTGCATGAATTTAATTTAGATTTTTTTTTGTTTGTTTTTTTTGTTTTTAATTTTTTTGGTGTAAATATCTTTGTTCCTTTATGTATACAGACTTGCATCCAGGGTTGTCACCCTTACCTTATGTTTACAGCATACATTCGATGTACTCACTGGTCTGACAAATGCCAATATTGTTGTTTTGGCATACATCGGGCTGGTGCCCTCTTTTTTTGGCCTTTAAAGGTCCTTCCCAACAATGGCATTTTCACCTCATATCCACAAAATAGTCTGTTAGGGACCCGCTCCAGTCCAATAAAAGGGGTTCTAAGGTGCTCCTTTGGAAATTTAGCATTGACCACGTATGCATGGTGTATGCCACCGCTCTGTTCGTGGTCTATAGGACTGCCGCGGATAAGGGAATACAACCGTCCCATAGACCATGAATGGAGCAATGGCCGCACATGCACAATGCACACCACTTCTGCATTTTATATGCAACTGTTGGAGATTGCGGAGCACAGCTGTTAGGAGCGGTGGTGTATACTGCACGGCCATTGCTCCATTCATTGTCTATAGAACTGCTGTACTCTATTATCTCCAGGAGTCCCATAGACAGTGAAAAAGGCAGTGGTGTGCACTGCACATATGCGGCCATTGCTGCAGTCATTGTTTGAGACTGCTGTACACCGTTATCTCCTGCAGTCCTATAGACAATGAATAGATTAGTGGTGTGCACTGCGCTTGCATGGCCATTACTCCAGTCATTGTCTATGGGCCTGTCAGAGATGGCTGAGCACAGTACTTCCATAGACAATGGATAGGTCGGAGGTGTGCACAGCGCATGCACGGCCATTATTCCAGTCATTGTTTATGGGCCTGTCAGAGATGGCTGAGCACAGTACTTCCATAGACAATTAATAGGCCGGTGGTGTGCACTGCGCATGCGTGGCCATTACTCCAGTCATTGTCTATGGGCCTGTCAGAGATGGCTGAGCACAGTACTTCCATAGACAATGGATAGGTCAGAGGTGTGCACAGCGCATGCACGGCCATTATTCCAGTCATTGTTTATGGGCCTGTCAGAGATGGCTGAGCACAGTACTTCCATAGACAATAGGCCGGTGGTGTGCACTGCGCATGCGTGGCCATTACTCCAGTCATTGTCTGTCGGCCTGTCAGAGATGGATGATCACAGTACTTCCATAGACAATTAATAGGCCGGTGGTGTGCACTGTGCACGCGTGGCCATTACTCCAGTCATTGTCTAGGGGCCTGTCAGAGATGGCTGAGCACAGTACTTCCATAGACAATTAATAGGCCGGTGGTGTGCACTGTGCACGCGTGGCCATTACTCCAGTCATTGTCTAGGAGCTTGTCAGAGATGGCTGAGCACAGTACTTCCATAGACAGTGAATAGGCCGGTGGTGTGCATGGCGCATGCGCGACCTTTGCTCCATTCATTGGGACACTGCAGAGCCCCTTTTTGGGATCAATCACACAGTACCTACTACTATTATTTTTGGGGATCCTATTGAAAATGGAGGTCCTCTTCTGTACATCCTCCTTCCCTTCTGCCGTTCGGTGGCCATTAATGTGGCGCAGGGCGGCGCTACCAGTCCTTCCCTTGTAGTGCGGGGGTTATTAGGCCGAGTCCGTTCTATCGTTTCCTGCAGGTTGATCCTCGGCTTTAGGTTTTTTTTTTCTTTTCTCTGTCCGGCTTTGTCAGTTTCCATGGTGACCGGTCCTACGCACCAATCGGGCTGTGTACAACACACAGGTTCTTTCAAGACGCAAATGTGGACGAATCTCAGCACGGCGGCGACAACCCAGCGCCTGAAATACGGCGAAGTACCTTCAAAAAGAGGGGAAAAAAAATCACAAATAATTCCTATGCAATCATATATTTTTTAATGATTTTAATTTATATCAGTCTAACTTTTGTTTATTGGTAACTTTCATTTTGGTTTTTAATAATATTGGAAATCCTGTAATATAAACCTCATACATGCACGCTCGTGTGGCGGGAGTGTGCACGTGTTCGGAATGAGCTGGAGTTGGGAGTCTTAGGAAAACCCAAGTTACGGGGGTCCCCTGCCATCCCCATATTGGTGGGTTCCTTAGATTTGCAAGGTTTTAGGGGCCCTAAGATGAGGGCACTATGAGAACTTTCGGTCGATAGACGCTGTAGAATTGCTTCACTCCATTGTTTGTGTTTTTTTTTTTTTTTTTTTTATGGAAAAGAAAAATGAAGAATAAATTTACAAGATTTATAGCCTGCGTGATTACCAGACTGAAAAAAAAATGCTCACCCCCCACCAAAAACCGCAGAGAACCTGCTTCAAGATAAGCCAACGCTGATCCGATTGTGGGAATTTCATTTCTCTTCAAAGTGTGACATTAATCCTATCTGTCAAAATAATAATAAGAATATTGGAGTGACCCCTGTTGACTGTAGGGCCAGTCCAGGACCCCATAGAGTGCAGAAGTTTATTTCTACATAAATACATTTTTTGTTTGTCCCCATACAATACTTTACGATAATGCAATCCGTTTTGGAATAAAACTGAAAATCTATTTATCCTGTGCTTGCTGGTCCTTAATACAAAGCAAGAGCTGCAGTGATGACTGACACAAACCATACAGTTAAGTTTATGGGGTAGATAGGTGTAACTACTATAATACTGCCCCCTATGTGCAAGAATATAACTACTATAATACTGCCCCCTATGTACAAGAATATAACTACTATAATACTGCTCCTATGTACAAGAATATAACTACTATAATACTGCTCCTATGTACAAGAATATAACTACTATAATACTGCCTCCTATGTACAAGAATATAACTACTATAATACTGCCCCTATGTGCAAGAATATAACTACTATAATACTGACCTCTATGTACAAGAATATAACTACTATAATACTGACCTCTATGTACAAGAATATAACTACTATAATACTGCCCCTATGTACAAGAATATAACTACTATAATACTGCCCCCTTTGTGCAAGAATATAACTACTATAATACTGCCCCCTTTGTGCAAGAATATAACTACTATAATACTGCTCCTATGTACAAGAATATAACTACTATAATACTGCTCCTATGTACAAGAATATAACTACTATAATACTGCTCCTATGTACAAGAATATAACTACTATAATACTGCTCCTATATACAAGACTATAACTACTATAATACTGCCCCTATGTACAAGAATATAACTACTATAATACTGCCCCCTTTGTGCAAGAATATAACTACTATAATACTGCTCCTATGTACAAGAATATAACTACTATAATACTGCTCCTATGTACAAGAATATAACTACTATAATACTGCTCCTATGTACAAGAATATAACTACTATAATACTGCCCCTATGTACAAGAATATAACTACTATAATACTGCCCCTATGTACAAGAATATAACTACTATAATACTGCTCCTATGTACAAGAATATAACTACTATAATACTGCCTCTATGTACAAGAATATAACTACTATAATACTGCTCCTATGTACAAGAATATAACTACTATAATACTGCTCCTATGTACAAGAATATAACTACTATAATACTGCCCCTATGTACAAGAATATAACTACTATAATACTGCCCCTATGTACAAGAATATAACTACTATAATACTGCCTCCTATGTACAAGAATATAACTACTATAATACTGCTCCTATGTACAAGAATATTACTACTATAATACTGCTCCTATGTACAAGAATATAACTACTATAATACTGCTCCGTGTATGTAAATGTGGCTCCTGCGGGTAGAACATCGGTGATGAGGAAGTGATGACATATCTCAGTCAAACGCAGAGTTAAGAATTTATCTTGTAAAATTATCCCTGAAGAAGTATAAGGACATTTATAGTAAGGATCCTTCATATTCGTGTTGAGTATTGATGGCCATTAACATTCTTGTCCTAATAAGGAGCATCCACTCCCGATGAGGCTTTCTGGAGGTTAGCCTGGCTGGGGTCCCATTTGCACCCACTGTCCCAAGGATGTTTCTGCTGAATGATTATTACGTTGTTGTTACAGTGAATAATTAAGACGTCCCCCTCTAATTAATTAGTCTTAATGGAAGCCATTATTGAAGGTGGCCATTTATTTTACTAGTCCTATCCTGCAGTGGATGACTCGTCAAGGTTGATTACAATATCCCTAGATAATTTTTAGACAAAGGTGGCAATGTCTTCACCTGGATCACTACTACCAAAGTTCCATCTCCCCTTCACTTCCAGATGATATGTCGTAGATTACGTCAACCACACATGATGATTTTTAGGTTCCTTGGATGCCGCTGGCATTCTGTAGAGAGTAATGTGCCTGGAGTATTGAGTTTTCATCTTTTATATACGGCAATACAACTTCTGATTCCTACAGCATAATTTTAGGCCAACAGAGAGGTTTGGTGGGCATCACAGAAGGTAAGCATGAGCTCACCACCATTAATATTGTTATGGTTACTTTTTAAGGAACGTTAGTGGAGTCCAGCGCCCCTAAGAATTGTCGAAGGTAGTTTACATCTTATGCGACCTGTAATCGGGAAGTCCAGGCAAGTTGGATCTCTGGTTCTAGTGATCCTGATGAAAAAGTTGTTGAAATTATCCACAATTCTTCATCCCAAAGCAATCATCTATGTTGGTCATAACTATCTAAAACTAAGGTCATCACTTAGCCACTCGATCCATCGTCCTTGGGATGATGCGTCCTGAATGATTCCAATAACACTAGATCATTACTAGGTGAAATTGTCTATGTCTTCGCCTGGATCATTAGTGGTAAAGCTCCAACTTGCTTTGTCTTACAGATTTTGTATAATGGAGGATATCAACTACTTGGGATGATTTTTTGGTGACCTGGACTTCAGACCAGTTTTATTTAGAGTGTAATCATTACATTATTTTATTGGTCATGAGCTCATGGCTACTTTGTCTAATGTTCACCATCATGTGGAACCTCTACTTTGCCTAAAATTCTGTTAGAATCCAAAAATGTACATTATATAATGGGAAAACCCAGGATTCCAAGGAACGCTGGTAAAGTCCAGAGCACCAAAAAATCATCAAAAATGGTTAATATCTTCTCCACACTTAATCTGGAAGTCAAGTTGAATATTTGGTTGTAGTGATCCCGTTGAAAACATGGCTATGACCCTTTATCCTTGAGAAGATGGAGCTTGTGGTTAAGTGATCATCTGGGTTGGTCATAACCACTTAAACCACTAGATTTTATTGATTATGCGTCATGGATGATTCCAATAACACTAGATAATTTCTAGATTAAGTTGTCTATACCTGGGTCATTAGAAGCGAAGATCCAACTTGCCTTGACTTCCAGAAGATGTGGCATGGAGGATGTCAACCACATTAGATGATTTTTAGGTGCTCTGTAATCTACCAGTGTTACTTAGAGAGTATCCATGTCAATATTAATGGTGATGAGCTCATGGCTACCTTCTCTTATGCCCACCATCATGAGGAACCTCAACTTTCGCCTAAAATTGTGCCGTAAGAATGGAAACATGTAACCTATGTAAGGCGAAGACTCAATACTCTAAAGAGTGCTGATGGAGACCAGGGCACCTAAAACAATCAGAAATGGCTGTCATCTATGCCATGCCATCTGGACCTCCAAACAAGGTGGATCTTCGATACTAGTGATCCAGGCGAAGAGATTGCCATCTGCTAGAAATCATCTAGGCTGGTTGGAATCATGGTTGGATATGTTGGGTTCTTTTTTGGTGTCTCTGGAGGTCTCGCTCTTCTCTCCTGACTGATGTCCAGTTTATCATCTGAATTTTCAATATACCTTGACGTTGACCTCTCCATGGACTGTTCAACCCAACCCAACAAAAAACGTTACTATACCAAAAATTTTAAAAATGCCACCTAAAAATCGAAAAATTTCTAGACTACCTTTCTGGTTTGTATTATTATGTCCAGATGTCGTCCTGTCTACAAGCCGCGTACATCCCTTTTTCATAATCATAAGCGTCTCCTATCTGAACGATAAGCCCATTGGTGGGGTCAGATTTAGTTTTTGTCATGGTCTTTGTGTCATTACTTGCCTAATCCTCTTGTTGGAGCGGATCATCGGAGTGGTGACGGCATGGATTTCCTGATATTAAATTAGTCACAATGAATATACATGATTTCACCCCTGCCGCCATGGGGTATGTCTTTATGAAGTCTTCTTAATTAAAAATACATTACATTTCTCCTTCGTCTCATTGGGGGACACAGGTACTGTGGGTGTATGCTACTGCCACCTGGAGGCTGACACTAAGTGAACAAAAAAAGGTTAGCGCCGCCGCATACACCCTTGCCCCGATTGCGGGCGGAAACCAGTTTAATGCTTAGTGTCCTTTGGAGGGTCTGATTTGCTCCAGACTTTTTCTTTTTTTTTTTTTTTTTATTTCCTATGAAGATGAGACAGGGGCTACGGATCCTATTGAACGGGTCCGATCTCCCCAAACCATCAACGGGCGAGCACATGCGAGTGTCCCTCCACGTATCCTCTCCCGCACCGTGGGACATATCTGGGCCGCTTTCCCCAGACTTTTTTTTTTTTCTTTCTATGAAGATAAGACGGGGGCAACGGACCCTATTGAAATCTGTTTGCGGTCCCCAAAAAGGACGGGACAGTCAGGCCGGTTCTGGACCTGAAGCTCCTGAACAAGTTCATCAGGATCAAACATTTCTGAATGGAATCTCTCCATTCAGTTATATCAGCCATGGAGCAAGGAGAATACTTGGCCTCTATCGACGTCCAGGATGCCTCCCTGCACGTTCACGTTTTTCCTCCGCATCAGAGGTTTCTACGTTTTGCCATCAATGGCCGACATTTCCAATTTGCAGCACTACCCTTCGGGCTAGCCACGTCCCCCCAGAGTGTTCACAAAGGTAATGGCAGTCGTCATGGCCATCTTACACTCTCGGGGCATAGTCGTCTTGCCATACTTAGACGACCTCTTGGTGAAGGGCCCCTCATTTCGGGCATGCGAGGAGAATGTCAGCATCACGCTGGATACCCTCTCCTGCTTAGGGTGGTTGGTGAACAGGAAAAAATCATCCCTTGTCCCAGGATTTCATTTTTAGGGATGATTTTCGACACCTCCCGAGGGTTGGTAATTCTCCCTCAGGAGAAGGCTCTAGCGCTCCGACAAGGAGTCCGGAAGCTTCTATAACCAGTCCCTCACACCATTCGGTTTGGGATGAGGGTACTAGGGAAGATGGTGGCAGCCATGGAAGCGATTCCGTTTGCCCAGTTTCATCTTCGCCCCCTGCAGCACGCCCTCTTGTCATCTTGGGACAAGAACCCGTTCACGCTCGATCGTCGGTGCTGGTTGCCCTCTCAGGTCAGACAGTCACTACAGTGATGGACAATAATTTCCTCCCTCCTTCAGGGGAAACCTTTCCCCCCAGACCAATGGCTGGTGGTTACAACCGACGCCAGCCTCCTCGGCTGGGGAGCAGTTTTTCGCCATCACACGACCCAGGGGCAATGGACGCAACAGGAGGCACGTCCTCCCGATCAACTTGTTAGAAATACGAGCGGTCCGGACGGCGCTGCAACATTTTCAGCACCTTCTAGCAGGACGCCCTGTCCGGATTCAATCGGACAATGCCACGGCGGTGGCATACGGAAATCATCAGGGGGGCACCCGCAGCAGGGCAACCATGCGCGAGGTGGGACGTGTGCTTCACTGGGCCGAGAGGAACCATTCGGTAATATCGGCGGTCCACATCCCGGGCATGGAAAATTGGGCTGCGGACTTCCTCAGCCTGCAGGGTGTCGTTTCCGGGGAATGGTCTCTGCACCCCGAAGTCTTCCAGCAGATTTGCCAATGGTGGGGAATAATAATAATACATTTTATTTCTATAGCGCTGACATATTCCGCAGCACTTTACATTTCAGAGGGGATTTGTACAGACAATAGACATTACAGCATAACAATAATCACATAGATTATAACAGATACCAAGAGGAAAGAGGGCCCTGCTCGCAAGCTTACAGTCTATGAGGAAAGAGGTAGACACGAAAGGTGGGTGGTAACAGTTGCCCTGATTGTATGGACCAGCCATAATGTTAAGTGTGTAACAGTACAGACACAGAGGCCTAATGGATGCATGAAGCATGTGGGAACATGATGCGGGGAACCTGGTTATGGTAAAAGTTTTCGCTGTGTCAAACAGGGATAGATTAGGTTAATGTGTTGAGGCGATAGGCGAGTCTGAATAAATGCGTTTTACGGGCACGCTTAAAATTGTGGGGATTGGGGACTAATCTTATTGACCTGGGAAGTGCATTCCAAAGAATTGGCGCAGCACGTGTAAAGTCTTGGAGACGGGAGTGTGAGGTTCTGATTGAGGATGCTAACCTCAGGTCATCCGTCGGGGAGCGCCAGATGTGGATCTAATGGCCTCCAGGGTGAACGCCAAGGTACCCAGGTTTGTCGCTCGGTCTCGGGACCCGCGAACGATCGCCATAGATGCATTGGTTCTGCCATGGAACCAATTTCGCCTTCCATACTTGTTCCCCCCGCTGCCACTACTTCCGAGGGTCATCAAGAAGATCAAGACAGAAGGGGTGCCAGCGATTCTGCTGGCCCCAGACTGGCCCCGGCGGGCATTGTACGCAGATCTAGTGCGACTGCCAGAGCGCCCAGACCTACTGGCCCAGGGCCCGATCTTTCACCCGAACTCAGGGGTCCTGTGTTTGACGGCATGGCCGTTGAATCTTGGATTCTGACCCAGGCAGGGTTTGAGCGTGAGGTGGTCGCTACAATGGTTAGCGCCCGGAAGCCTACCTCGGCGAAAATTTACCATCACACCTGGAAGGTCTTCTTTGGTTGGTGTCGAGATCATGGGTTTTCTCCACAGACATTTTCTATCCCCAACATCTTGGCTTTTCTCCAGTCGGTCTTAGACTCAGGGTTGGCCCCGAGCTCCCCTAGGAGACAGATATCGGCCTTGTCCATCCTCTTCCAGCGGAAAATCGCTACCAATATGCAGGTGAGGACTTTCATCCAGGGAGTCTCCCACTTGGTACCTCCCTATAGGGCACCTCTGGACGCCTGGGACCTTAACCTGGTCCTGAGGGTGCTCCAGGAAGCTCCATTCGAACCTCTTCAAGACATTTCCTTGTCGTATCTTTCCTGGAAGGTGGTATTCCTTGAAGCCATAACTTCCATTAGACGAGTCTTGGAGTTGGCGGCCTTATCCTGCCGAGCACCGTTTCTCAACTTCTACAAGGATAAGGTGGTTCTCAGACCAGCTCCCCCCTTTCTGCCGAAGGTCGTTTCCTCATTCCACATTAATGAGGATATTGTCTTGCCCTCGCTTTGTCCAGCGCCAGTACATCGTGTGGAAAAGGCTCTTCACACATTGGACCTGGTGAGAGCACTCAGGAGGTACGTGTTGCAGACGGCACCCTTTCGCCAGACGGACACGCTGTTCGTGCTACCCGAGGGGCGCAGGAAGGGACTCGCAGCCTCGAAATCGACCATAGCCAGGTGGATCCGTCTAACTATTCAGAAAGCCTATCGCATCAGGGGTGCGCTGGTTCCAGCGGGGATCAGAGCACACTCTACTCGGGCAGTGGGCGCCTCTTGGGCGCTTCGGCACCAGGCTACGACGGAGCAGGTGTGCAAAGCAGCAACCTGGTCCAGCCTGCACACGTTTAACAAACATTACAATGTCCATACTCAGGCTTCGTCAGATGCGAGCCTGGGTAGAAGGATTCTCCAAGCAGCGGTGGCGCACCTTTAGACAGGAGGTGCATGTAGCTTGGATCGGTGAGTCAACTTCCCACCCAGGGACTGCTTTAGGACGTCCCACAGTACCTGTGCCCCCAATGAGACGAAGGAGAAACATGGATTTTTCTAATAACTCACCGTGAAATCCTTTTCTCCGAGACGCTCATTGGGGGACACAGCACCCACCCTGATAGCGAGTTGGCTCTTGTTTAAGTATTAAGCATTTTTTTGTTGATATTAGGGTGGTCCCTTTCCTGACATATTGTTATCTGCTTTAAGGCTGATTTGTTTTGTGTTCTCCTACTGCTGTTGCACTAAACTGGTTTCCGCCCGCAATCGGGGCGAGGGTGTATACGGCGGAGGAGGAGCTGACCTTTTTTTGTTCACTTAGTGTCAGCCTCCAGGTGGCAGTAGCATACACCCACAGTACCTGGGTCCCCACAGTACCTGTGTCCCCCAATGAGCGTCTCGGAGAAAAGGATTTTACGGTGAGTTATAAAAATCCATATTTCTGTAAATCCTGTTGTACATCGCTACTGGAAATTGAATTACTTGTTAGCTGCCTTTACGGGATTTGAGCCATCAGTTTTAACTTGACTTTTAATCCTTTTTTTTTTCCATGCAAAACACAGTGAGGCTGAGCTGCAGTACCACTCACTGACCACAGGCATAAGTGGTGCTGTTCAAGGGGAGAAAAATAAGTACATTTTGTTGGTGACTATCCGTTTTTTCACAGACCACGTGCTTCTGTCCTGTTCATACAATTCTAGGTATTTCCGTTTTTATAGTAAAGGGGGTTTTTTTGTTCCTCGTCATAGATGTCTATAAAGGGCGGAGGCGGGGGGTTGCTTCCACTGATTACACTATGGTAGTAACTCTGCCGGAGCCGGACGACACCAGCAGATATGTTTATAGGGTGTGATAAATGTGAACAGGGTGTGGATCAGCAGCTCGTCCGCTAAGAGGGATCGCAATCTGTAATGTGGATCACTATGACGTAATGCTGTAACGGGAGCCACAGAACCCTGCCAATAGAAACAGGCCGCGCAGAGGAAGACGGCGTTACATTCTGTTCCCAAAGAGCGCGCCGCTGTACCAAACAGCAAAAAAGCCACTGGAATGTATATGTGTACTAGAATCTATTGATATAATAATTGTGTATTTATTAGTCTGATTAGTTTTCACTTAACCCTGCTATAATAGTGGCCTAATATACAGGAATATAAAGCTCTGCCTCTTAACAAGAATATAACTATAGTGCCCCCCTATGTACAAGAATATAACTTCTATAATACTGCCCCTATGTACAAGAATATAACGACTATAATACTGCCCCCTATGTACAATAATATAACTACTATAATACTGCTCCTACGTACAAGAATATAACTACTATAATACTGCTCCTACGTACAAGAATATAACTACTATAATACTGCCCATACGTACAAGAATAGAACTACTATAATACTGCCCCTATGTACAAGAATATAACTACTATAATACTACCCCCTATGTACAGGAATATAACTACTATAATACTGCTCCTATATACAAGAATAGAACTACTATAATACTGCTCCTATGTACAAGAATATAACTATTATAATACTGCCCCCTATGTACAAGAATATAACTACTATAATACTGCTCCTATGTACAAGAATATAACTACTATAATACTACCCCCTATGTACAAGAATATAACTACTATAATACTGCTCCTATGTACAAGAATATAACTACTATAATACTACCCCCTATGTACAGGAATATAACTACTATAATACTGCTCCTATATACAAGAATAGAACTACTATAATACTGCTCCTATGTACAAGAATATAACTATTATAATACTGCCCCCTATGTACAAGAATATAACTACTATAATACTGCCCCTATGTACAAGAATATAACTACTATAATACTGCTCCTATGTACAAGAATTTAACTACTATAATACTGCCCCTATGTACAAGAATATAACTACTATAATACTGCTCCTATGTACAAGAATATAACTACTATAATACTGCTCCTATGTGCAAGAATATAACTACTATAATACTGACCCCTATGTACAAGAATATAACTACTATAATACTGCCCCTATGTACAAGAATATAACTACTATAATACTGACCCCTATGTACAAGAATATAACTACTATAATACTGCCCCTATATACAAGAATATACTATAATACTGCCCCATGTACAAGAATATAACTACTATAATACTGCTCCTATGTACAAGAATATAACTACTATAATACTGCTCCTATGTGCAAGAATATAACTACTATAATACTGCCTCCTATGTACAAGAATATAACTACTATAATACTGACCCCTATGTACAAGAATATAACTACTATAATACTGCCCCTATGTGCAAGAATATAACTACTATAATACTGCTCCTATGTACAAGAATATAACTACTATAATACTGCCCCTATATACAAGAATATACTATAATACTGCCCCATGTACAAGAATATAACTACTATAATACTGCCCCCATGTACAAGAATATAACTACTATAATACTGCCCCTATGTACAAGAATATAACTACTATAATACTGCTCCTAT
This sequence comes from Dendrobates tinctorius, assembly GCF_039654945.1. Classification (NCBI taxonomy): domain Eukaryota; kingdom Metazoa; phylum Chordata; class Amphibia; order Anura; family Dendrobatidae; genus Dendrobates; species Dendrobates tinctorius. The sequence continues at coordinate 12,132,913 of NW_027361763.1, forward strand.
GTACAAGAATATAACTACTATAATACTGCCCCTATGTACAAGAATATAACTACTATAATACTGCCCCATGTACAAGAATATAACTACTATAATACTGCCCCATGTACAAGAATATAACTACTATAATACTGCCCCTATGTACAAGAATATAACTACTATAATACTGCTCCTATGTACAAGAATATAACTACTATAATACTGCCCCTATATACAAGAATATACTATAATACTGCCCCATGTACAAGAATATAACTACTATAATACTGCCCCTATGTACAAGAATATAACTACTATAATACTGCCCCTATGTACAAGAATATAACTACTATAATACTGCCCCTATGTACAAGAATATAACTACTATAATACTGCCCCATGTACAAGAATATAACTACTATAATACTGCCCCTATGTACAAGAATATAACTACTATAATACTGCCCCCTATGTACAAGAATATAACTACTATAATACTGCCCCCTGTATACAAGAATATAACTACTATAATACTGCTCCTATGTACAAGAATATAACTACTATAATACTGCCCCTATGTACAAGAATATAACTACTATAATACTGCTCCTATGTACAAGAATATAACTACTATAATACTGCCCCCTGTATACAAGAATATAACTACTATAATACTGCCCCTATGTACAAGAATATAACTACTATAATACTGCCCCCTATGTACAAGAATATAACTACTATAATACTGCCCCCTGTATACAAGAATATAACTACTATAATACTGCTCCTATGTACAAGAATATAACTACTATAATACTGCCTCTATGTACAAGAATATAACTACTATAATACTGCTCCTATGTACAAGAATATAACTACTATAATACTGCCCCTATATACAAGAATATAACTACTATAATACTGCCCCTATGTACAAGAATATAACTACTATAATACTGCTCCTGTGTACAAGAATATAGCTACTATAATACTGCCCCTATGTACAAGAATATAACTACTATAATACTGCCCCTATGTACAAGAATATAACTACTATAATACTGCTCCTATGTACAAGAATAGAACTACTATAATACTGCCCCTATGTACAAGAATATAACTACTATAATACTGCTCCTATGTACAAGAATATAACTACTATAATACTGCTCCTATGTACAAGAATATAACTACTATAATACTGCCCCTATGTACAAGAATATAACTACTATAATACTGCCCCTATATACAAGAATATAACTACTATAATACTGCCCCTATGTACAAGAATATAACTACTGTTATAGATATAGGATTACACCGTATACATTGTGTTGCGGTATTATATTTTCTGTGCTGCCGCAGTGCAGCAGTTTCCTAGATTTCTCTGGGTCGCCGCCATTGATGGCGGTACAATCAGAGAGATAAATATGTAATTCCTTTTTTCTGTATTCCTCGGTGCTGGTTCCGGTCTGTACACTTTTCCGGGTTGTTGGCCATCGCTCTCGTTCAGCCTTTTTGCTTGGTGATTTTCTTTTTTTCCTTTTTTCTTTTGTTTTTAACTGCGAGGCCATAAAGGATCGTGTATGATCGGCGGCGCCTCCAATATTTAATTAAGACAAATAATCTGCGGTGTGGTGAAGCAGCGTGTCGTCATGGTAACTAGGACTTAAGTTTCCCTAGCGCTGCCCCTCACTGCAGAACTCTGCTTCCTGCTCCTTACATGGCCGTCACTGGCAGGCACAAGGATGGCGGCTAGGTTCATTCATAAGTAAAGACCCCTGTGGCCGCACTGATTGACTGCGGCTCCCGTGGGCTGTCCGCTGGATGATAGGAGTGTTTGTAGGGGGGGGGGTGTATAATTATGATATGGAGCTCATAAATTATCTTAAGGAACAGTAGCGCCGGCCCGGTACATTTTTCTTTTGCTCTAATATCCCAATTTTTAATTATACTTCAGATGTTATATGTTGCTGCTCGCTGTCTGGCTGCTGAGGGTTTGTTACAGTTACATTCAGGGTAGCAGTGCAGAACTGTGCTGGTAATCCCTAGGTTTGGATTGGAAAGAGTATACGGTAATAAAATATAAATTAAAGGATGGTGAAAAATGCAAAAAAAAAAATGAGAATACACAGGTTATTATATGAGGTATGTGCTGTATATATCACTGCAGAGGCCTCCAGAGCAGCCAACAGCAACGGAGCGCTGCCATCTAGTGGCTGACCTGGAGAAGTGCAGACATGGAGCACTGGATAAGACCAGCCTAGGAGCCGTGCTCTAGAAGTTCTGGAGATGCCTTCAGTCTGATTTTATCTCTGGTATCGGGAAGTGTTACGTACGCTGAGGAGCAGCTGGGGAGCGATGTGCTGAACTTTTGACTTTCAGGCTCCGTATCTCCCCATCCACTACTGAGACGAGCATCGTTTTATAGACAATCATCTTGGCTATATCATACATAAATGTGACTTGCAGCTATTTATCATATGATTAGTTGTGTGGATTCTTGTCATGTTGCTGCTTTGTTACTCTTTTGCTCCAAAAAAGTAAATTTGTATTTTGTAAATCCACCTTTTGGCTTTCACCACTGCTGGAATACTTCTGCCCTTGATCAGATTCTGGCCGACGCTTCTGATACCGGCGTTGAAGTGGAGGCTTCTTCACCTTTCTTCGGGCCACCATTCCAGGCTTGTATAACGTGCGAGGCACGGTGCTTCCATGGACATCCGTGATCTCACTATTATACAGCACTAGCTAAAGAGCTCGGCGTTTCCCGGGCATAGTACCTAACTGTGCGTCCCGCTCTGTTCCTAACAGCCCTGCTCTCCACCCGCCATCACGCTCTCTCCTTCTGCAGCCCCGCTCTCCACCCGCCATCACGCTCTCTCCTTGTGCAGCCCCACTCTCCACCCGCCATCACGCTCTCTCCTTCTGCAGCCCCGCTCTCCACCCGCCATCACGCTCCTTCCACAGCCCCGCTCTCCACCTGCCGTCCCGTACTATTCCTCCGCAGCCGCGCTCTACATCTGTGCCCCACTCTCTCCCCTCCGCAGCCCCGCTCTCTCCCTCCGCAGCCCCGCTCTCTCCCTCCGCAGCCCCGCTCTCTCCCTCCGCAGCCCCGCTCTCTCCCTCCGCAGCCCCGCTCTCTCCCTCCGCAGCCCCGCTCTCTCCCTCCGCAGCCCCGCTCTCTCCCTCCGCAGCCCCGCTCTCTCCCTCCGCAGCCCCGCTCTCTCCCTCCGCAGCCCCGCTCTCTCCCTCCGCAGCCCCGCTCTCTCCCTCCGCAGCCCCGCTCTCTCCCTCCGCAGCCCCGCTCTCTCCCTCCGCAGCCCCGCTCTCTCCCTCCGCAGCCCCGCTCTCTCCCTCCGCAGCCCCGCTCTCCATGCACCGTCCTGCTGTATCCGTCCGCAGCCCCGCTCTCCATGCACCGTCCTGCTGTATCCGTCCTCAGCCCCGCTCTCCATGCACCGTCCTGCTGTATCCGTCCTCAGCCCCGCTCTCCATGCACCGTCCTGCTGTATCCGTCCGCAGCCCCGCTCTCCATTCACCGTCCTGCTGTATCCGTCCGCAGCCCCGCTCTCCATGCACCGTCCTGCTGTATCCGTCCGCAGCCCCGCTCTCCATGCACCGTCCTGCTGTATCCGTCCTCAGCCCCGCTCTCCATGCACCGTCCTGCTGTATCCGTCCTCAGCCCCGCTCTCCATGCACCGTCCTGCTGTATCCGTCCTCAGCCCCGCTCTCCATGCACCGTCCTGCTGTATCCGTCCGCAGCCCCGCTCTCCATGCACCGTCCTGCTGTATCCGTCCGCAGCCCCGCTCTCCATGCACCGTCCTGCTGTATCCGTCCGCAGCCCCGCTCTCCATGCACCGTCCTGCTGTATCCGTCCTCAGCCCCGCTCTCCATGCACCGTCCTGCTGTATCCGTCCTCAGCCCCGCTCTCCATGCACCGTCCTGCTGTATCCGTCCTCAGCCCCGCTCTCATCCATGTTCCACTCTGATGCTTCGTGATTGATTGATACACACGCACACGCACACACACACACACACACATACATACATACATACGTATATATATATATATGTGTATATGAGCCTCCTCCATGGCCATGTTTGTCTCCAGAACTGATAGACCTTGGGAGGAGCCGGCTTGTGGACTCCCAATATTTTGCCTGGGCGTTCACTTCTTGGCTGTTGGATGGACGGACTTCATTTCGTATTCTTCCAGGCGTCATGGTGCTGCTCACATGATGTAGTTTTCTTGGCAAACAGTCGACTGTCAATGAGCTGCGTGGTGATTCTCTTTTCTTGGGAAATCTTCTTCGTGGCGGCTCCTCAATTTGAATCTTTCACTTAGGAATCAACCTAATAATACACTAAGCTATGAGGGAATGTGAGAACAGGTTGTGTCACCACCAGGAGCAAAACAGTAACAACACAGCGACATGACGAGAATCTGCAAAACTAATCATATTCTGAAGAGCTGAAAGTCACATTTATGTATGAGATAGCCAAGATGATTGACTATAAAATGATGGCAGTCTCACCCTCAAGGCAGTAGTGGATGGTGAGACATGGAGCCTGAAAGTCAGAAGATCAAAATATTGTTACTATTGATGAGCGAACGTGCTGGTATAAGGTGTTACCTCAGCATACTCGTGTGCTAACCGGGTGTCTTCAGCGTGCTCAAATAATGTTGTAATAATACTGCCCCCTATGTACAAGAATAAAACTATAATACTGCCCCTATGTACAAGAATATAACTGCTATAATACTGCCCCTATGTACAAGAATATAACTACTATAATACTGCCCCTATGTACAAGAATATAACTGCTATAATACTGCCCCTATGTCCAAGAATATAACTGCTATAATACTGCCCCTATGTACAAGAATATAACTACTATAATACTGCCCCTATGTACAAGAATATAACTGCTATAATACTGCCCCTATGTACAAGAATATAACTACTATAATACTGCCCCTATGTACAAGAATATAACTACTATAATACTGCCCCTATGTCCAAGAATATATCTACTATAATACTGCCCCTATGTCCAAGAATATATCTACTATAATACTGCCCCTATATACAATAATATAACTACTATAATACTGCTCCTATGTACAAGAATATAACTACTATAATACTGCCCCTATGTACAAGAATATATCCACTATAATACTGCCCCTATGTAAAAGAATATAACTACTATAATACTGCCTCCTATGTACAACAATATAACTACTATAATACTGCTCCTATGTACAAGGATATAACTACTATAATACTGCTCCTATGTACAAGGATATAACTATTATAATACTGCTCCTATGTACAAGAATATAACTACTATAATACTGCCTCCTATGTACAAGAATATAACTACTATAATACTGCCCCTATGTACAAGAATATAACTATTATAATACTGCCCCCTATGTACAAGAATATAACTACTATAATACTGCCCCCTATGTACAAGAATATAACTACTATAATACTGCCTCCTATGTAGAAGAATATAACTACTATAATACTGCCCCTATGTACAAGAATATAACTACTATAATACTGCCCCTATGTACAAGAATATAACTACTATAATACTGCTCCTATGTACAAGAATATAACTACTATAATACTGCCCCTATGTACAAGAATATAACTACTATAATACTTCCTCTGTATACAAGAATATAACTACTATAATACTGCCCCTATGTAGAAGAATACAACTACTATAATACTGCCCTCTATGTACAAGAATATAACTACTATAATACTGCCCCTATGTACAAGAATATAACTACTATAATACTGCCCCTATGTACAAGAATATAACTACTATAATACTGCCGCTATGTACAAGATTATAACTACTATAGTACTGCTCCCTATGTACAAGAATAAAATTACTATAATACTGCCCCTATGTACAAGAATATAACTACTATAATACTGCCCCTATGTACAAGAATATAATTACAATAATACTGCTCCTATGTACAAGAATATAACTACTATAATACTGCTCCTATGTACAAGAATATAACTACTATAATACTGCCCCTATGCAGAAGAATATAACTGCTATAATGTTGCTTTTTTTTACAGGATCATTTCTAGCTTGTTGGTTAGATGATGGTGTGTATCAGTCTTTATGTACATATGATTGCTGTTTTATTTATGCTTTATGATGTGCATTTTTTGTCTGCTTGCCTTGAGGATTTCCTGTGTCCTCTGCTGTGTTCTGCCCTGTGTGCTGTGACTGCAGTGATACATTGTTACCAATCTTCTATGAAACAGGACTGAATTATGAGACTAAAACCTAATTTATGTAAATGAGTCTCCTTGAGATGATAATTGTAGGCGCTGTTTTCCGTGAAGAATCTTTTTGTTTCAGATCACAAATCTCATTGATATGTAAAGTAGTCACATGTTAGGAGCAGAGCAGTGATCTGAGAGATGTCTTGTATTGTGTCTCCAGCAACTTCTAATCAACTCTGCAGTAATGGAGTGAATATCGGAATAATGGCCCCTGATAGTGGGAGTGCTTGCTCCACTCACTGCTCCTGCTTATTCCAGAGGCCTGGAGGGGAGCGAATTGCTGGCAGATAACTAAGGCCTGTTTCACACTTCAGTTTTTGTCCATCAGTGAAAATCCGCCGTTTTGCAAAAAAAAAGTGATCCGCCATTTTTCTTGTCGGATCCGTTTTTATTCCCATTGAGTTGCATTACCGGCGGATCTTGACAGATCGCCATCCGTTTTTTTTGCGGATCCAACAAAATTTTGACGTCCGCCGACATGCCCGAGCGGACCATGCAGCGTTCTTCTGGGCGGCCGGATCCGCATTTATCACTGCGCATGCCTGAAAGACTTCACTCAGCCGCAAATTTAACCCTAAACTCTATTCCGGCGGCTGAAAAATTCTCTCTCCTGCTCACTTTAGTCCACATCGCTGTTATTTATAGTTCCTTGTACAGTGGCAGGGGTAGGTCGGCCTGGGGAGCCTATGGTTCTTCTTGTTGAGACAGACCATCAGCGTTCTGGTGTTGGCTTCCCCGCTTGTATTGGATGGAGAAGCTGTAGGGTTGTAAGGACAAGCTCCACTGCAGCAATCTTCCATTGTCCCCTGATACGCGATTCAGCCATGTGAGGGGGTTGTGGTCTGTAACAATTGTAACGTCTCTGCCATACAAGTATGGCTGCAATTTTTTTAGCGCCCATACGATGGCAAGGCATTCCTTTTCAATAGTGGCATAGGCAACTTCCCGATCCAGTAGTTTCCGACTGGCAAAAGCAACAGGATGTTCTTCTCCGGCGGCGCTCACTTGGCTAAGTACTGCCCCAATCCCAAAGGTGGATGCATCTGTCTGCACGAGGAACCTGCGTTTATAATCCGGGGCAGCCAAGACAGGAGCAGTGACGAGGGCAGTCTTTAACGCTGAAAAGGCATCCTCGCATGCAGTCGTCCTGTCACATTCCTAGGCATGTTCTTGCGGGTCAGGTCGGTTAGGGGCTTGGCCAAGGTGCTGACGTTAGGAACAAATTTGCGATAGTAACCAGCAGTTCCTAAAAACGCAAGTACCTGCTTTTTAGTCTGGGGTCTACACCAGTTGCTAATGGCTTCCACCTTGGCAGGCTCAGGCCTTAGTGTCCCACCCCCTACTCTATGCCCGAGGTACTGCACCTCAGCCATCCCTATTTGGCACTTATCAGGGTGAATGGTCAGTCCTGCAGTAAGGATACAGTCCAGCACTATGCCCAAGTGTTTAAGATGTTCCTCCCAGGTTGTGCTAAAAATGGCAATGTCGTCTAAATAAGCACAGGCAAAGTCCTGTCATTGTTGTAACAGTCGATCTACCGGTCTCTGGAAAGTAGCGGGGGCAGTTTTCATCCCAAAGGGCATTCCCAGGAACTCAAAAAGCCCAATTGGAGTAATGAAGGCCGAGCGCTCCCGAGCGTCCTCCGTTAGGGGTATCTGCCAGTACCCCTTGCTCACGTCTAAAGCCTCTTTCACACTTCCGTTTTTTACAATCAGTCACAATCCGCCAGGTTTTGAAAAAAAACGGATCCTCAATTTTTTTTTGAGGATCCGTTTTTTTCCCATTGACTTGCATTAATGGCGTTTTTTGTGAGGATCCGCCAAAAGTTGCTGTCCGTCACCATCCTCAAAAATTTCAAAACGGAGCTTGTAACGTTTTTTTCTCTGGCGGATCCTGCAAACACTGATTTAACCCGAATTTCTTTCTGGGTGCCGGACAAAAAAAAAAAATTTTCTTTCTTCTCTCTCTCTCTTCTCTCTCTCTCTTCTCTCTCTCTCTCTTCTCTCTCTCTCTCTTCTCTCGCTCTCTCTTCTCTCGCTCTCTCTTCTCTCGCGCTCTCTCTCTCTTCTCTTCTCTCTCTCTCTCTCTCTCTCTCTCTCTCTCTCTCTCTCTTCTCTCTCTCTCTCTCTCTTCTCTCTCTCTCTCTTCTCTCTCTCTCTCTCTCTCTTCTCTCTCTCTCTCTCTCTCTCTCTCTCTCTCTCTCTCTCTCTCTCTTCTCTCTCTCTCTCTTCTCTCCCCGGCCAGCGATTCCTTTAAATTTCTTCATTTTCAGGATCCGTCTGAAAACGGAACCTGTGCCATCCGTTCACATCAGTTTAGAACGGATCCGCTTGTCCGCCTTTTTGGCGGATTATAACTGATGCAAAAAACTGAAGTGTGAAAGAGGCTTAACGTCATCACAAATTGGGCACTGGCCAGACGATCCAATAGATCATCAATCCTTGGCATGGGATAAGCATCACTTTTGGTGGCATCATTTAGTCGCCTGTAATCAACGCAGAATCGTGTTGTACCATCCTTCTTGGGGACCAGGACGACAGGAGAAGCCCAAGAACTGTGAGATGGCTGAATAACTCCCAGTCGTTTCATCTCCAGTTCGTTCTTTATCATGCATTGAACAGCCTCTGGAACCCGGTAGGCAGCCTGCTGGATGGGGCGTTGTCCGGGGGTTTCCACATGGAGGCTGGTGAGAGTAGTCTTCCTCGGCTTTGAGGAGAAAGCAGCAGCCCTCGGCCTTAGTACGGCGACAATATCGTCTTTTTGTATATCCGATAAATGGGAGCCCAGGAGCACTTGTTCTAGTGATCCTCCCGCTTGGGCAACCTGGAGGAGATTGGGGAGATAATAGTCGGCAGGGGTATCACTAGGGGGGTGGCAGACAGCTAGAACAGGCAGAGATCGGTCATGGTAGTCTTTCAGCATGTTAATGTGGACGGTTTTCTGTCGACCGCTAGAATCCGGGGCAATAACATAGTTAGTGTCATTAATTTTCTTGACAACCTGATAAGGGCCTTCCCACACTGCTTGAAGCTTGTTGGCAGGGGAAGCAGTAACCATGAGCACTTGCTGACCTTCCATAAATTCCCGGTTCCTGTCATTACGGTCATACCAGGTTTTTTGTCTGGACTGGGCCATTCGCTGATGTTCTTTAGCGAAGGTAGCTAGCTGGGCGAGACGGTCTCTGAGCTCTAGAACATAGGGGATGATGGGCATTCCAGTATCTGAGATGTCTCCCTCCAAATGTTCTTTCAGAAGAATGAGAGGCCCACGGACCTTCCGGCTAAACAGTAGTTCGAAAGGAGAGAACCCTGTGGACTCTTGGGGAACCTCCCGATAGGCGAAGAAGAGCTGTGGCAGGTACTTTTCCCAGTCTTTTTCAACGTCAACAAAAGCCCTCAGCATATATTTTAGGGTTCCATTAAAGCGTTCACATAGTCCGTTGGTCTGCGCGTGGTATGGGGTGGTGCGAATGGCTCAAACACCACAGGTATGCCATAGGGACTGGACCAGATCTGACATGAACTGAGTGCCTTGATCTGATAATATTTCTCTAGGAAACCCTACCCGGGTAAAGAAGGTAACAAGGGCCTCGGCTACCTTTACTGCTGTAATACTGGACAGGGCCACAGCTTCAGGTTACCTAGTGGCATAGTCCGCCACGGTCAAGATATATTTTTTCCCTGACCGGCTGGGGTGGGCCAGAGGACCTATGATGTCGATAGCTACACGTTGAAATGGTTCCTCAATTATGGGCTGGGATTGCAGGGGTACCTTGTGTCGAGCTCCTGGATGCCGCATTCACTAGCACACATCGCAGGTGCGGCAATAATGGGCTACCGACTGCGAGACGCCCGGCCAGTAAAAACTTTGGGTGAGTTTCTTTTCAGTCCTTATTCTCCCTTGATGCTCAGCCAAGGGGATGTCATGGGCCATTTGGAGTAGCTGTGCCCTGTACTTCTGAGGGACAATGAGTTGCCTGGTCGTTGCGTCAGGGTTGCCCTGGTCACTGCCCTTTGTTACACGACAATACAGTCCGTTTTCTCGAGTGAAGCCATCCCCATTATCTCCCATGTGCCCAGTTTCTGCCTTTCGCCTAAGGGCTGCTAAGCTAGTGTCACCCTCTATTTCTCTCCTAAACTCCTCTCTGTCCCAAGACTCTCCCAATGTAGTAGCAGTGAACGTATTGCTTACCACCTCTGATGCGGTTCGTGGTGGTTGCTCCCCGGTGAGGTCCGGATGATGTAATGCTTGAAGGGCCTGTAGTCGGGTGACTGCTCCCACAAATTGGCACTGTAACTCCCCAATGTCGTTCCCAAGGAGGATATCTGCAGGAAGTCCTCCCATAACTCCAATCCACCACAGTTTTTCTCCACAACCATAATCCAAACGCACCCCCCGCCAGGACAATGGGAATTCCCGGACCCTGGTAAATTGCCTCGGGTCGAACCACACGGGGGTCAGCGATAGTCAAGAATGCCCCCGTGTCTCTAAATCCTGACACTTTGTATCCATCAATTAAGACATCCTGCAGGTGGCATTGCCGTTGCTCTGAGTAGCTAAAGGACAGAGGCCGGAGTCCGTACACTCCAGGAGGAGTATCTATGGTGCTGTGGTCCACTCTGGTGGGGGGGGGGTGGTAGCTCTTCAGGCGTTGTGGAGTGCACAAGATGCACTGGACGCGGTGGGGCTCCCTCCGAATCATGGAGGGACAGCCAGACTGCAAATGTCCAGGTTGCCCACACCCATAACACCTCCTCTCTGTGATACCCCCATGTCGTGGTCGGAACTGTTGGGGCCTAGGATTTTGAGGCATGATTGTTATCGGCTTGCGACTAGGTGGAAGGGCAGATATAACTGGAGGGGGACGGGGCGTGGGAGCAGGCCGTGGTTCATTGTCCAGAAGTCTCCTCCATTGCGGCCGGATAGTAAGGGCTTCTTCGGCCAGGGCTGCAGCTCTATCCACGGTACACGGCGTGCGCTCCCGGACCCATTCCCGTACCTCTGCGGGGCACTTGGCAAGAAATTGTTCTATAAAGGATGCCTGTATAACATCTTCCACAGTAAAGGCGTTTTCTGCTTCCAGCCATCTCCGACATGCCTGGGACATCTTATGTGCATACATCCTAAATGATCCCCCCGTGGTGCATGGGAGGTCTCGGAATTTGGCCCTATATGAGTCTGGGGTGATAGCATGGTAATCTAGGATAGTCCGCTTTACAATGTTATAATCCCGATTCCAAGGTGCGTCAATGGTTCGGTAAGCCTCCTCCAAGCTTCCGTTCAGGAGCCCAACTAACAAACGCATCCAGCTAGAGTGGGGCACCTCCATCACAGCACACTGCTGCTCAAAGTCTTTGAAGAACCCCTCCACATCTCCGGAAACCTCATCAAATGGCTTAAACTCTGTCCGGGTGATCTGTACAGGCTCCCGGATCGTTGGGGTTACTCCCTCTTTCAAGCTCCATTGCTTCTCGTCTCCGCTGTGCCCGGCGGGCAGCCTCCTCCTTGCACTCCTGAGAGACGCCGGTGCCCAGAACCGCCATCTCTTCTTCGTACCACACCAACAACTGGCTTTTCTGGATGGGGATCCCTGTCTTCAGTGCTCGCCCTTCAGACATCATGGAGGAGGTGGCCGGGCTAGCGCCCATCAGTAGATCGATTAAGGCCTCTTTAGTCAGTCCCTGGTAGTTCAGGCCCAGGTCTCTGGCTCTCTCCTGTAAACTGGATACAGTCCAATTTCTGTACTCACTCTGTGGGTGGTTCTCCATTGGGTTACGCTCTGTTGATCCTACTGCTGCCTCCAGTTGTCATGGGGTCCTTCTCCGATACCACACAATCAACAGAGCGAGGGAAGGGTGAACAATCCCAGGACCTTTATTACAGGCAAAATTAGAAGGTCCATAAACAATCCACCACACTGAGGATACAATAGTCCAGATCAAGAATGTAGTCCCGTAACAGGATAAAATGTCCAGGGAGACGAGATTCCAAAATTCTAGCACCAGAGGATAAAAATTGGTCCTTCTCTCTGAAGTGCAGTCTTTACAAACAGGAACTGACTTGCCCAGCTCCTGTTCTCCCCACCCCTTTCCTTGTGTCCAGTGGTAGTCAAACAGGTTGGGGCGGTTTCCAGGCCTCCCAGAGGAAAACAAAGGAGCCTTGGGGATTAATGCACTACAGGGGGTCATCAAGAGACAGACACAGTGAGGCTGTAGACCCACAGGGCATCAAGAAAAACGCTATGAAAACAAGTGAAATAGAAATATACACAAAATGACATCCACATAGCATATCACACCATCACAATAGGGAGCAGTATTATAGTAGTTGTATTCTTGTACATAGGGGCAGTATTATAGTAGTTACATTCTTGTACATAGAGGCAGTATTATAGTAGTTATATTCTTGTACATAGGGGCAGTATTATAGTAGTTATATTCTTGTACATAGGGAGCAGTATTATAGTAGTTATATTCTTGTACATAGGGAGCAGTATTATAGTAGTTATATTCTTGTACATAGGGGCAGTATTATAGTAGTTATATATTCTTGTAGATATGGGCAGTATTATAGTAGTTATATTCTTGTACATAGGAGCAGTATTATAGTAGTTATATTCTTGTACATAGGAGCAGTATTATAGTAGTTACTGCCCCTATGTACAAGAATATAACTACTATAATACTTCCCCTATGTACAAGAATATATTATAGTAGTTATATTCTTGTACACAGGAGCAGTATTATAGTAGTTATATTCTTGTACATAGTAGCAGTATTATAGTAGTTATATTCTTGTACATAGGAGCAGTATTATAGTAGTCATATTCTTGTACATGGAGAGCAGTGTTATAGTAGTTATATTGTTGTACATAGGAGCAGTATTAGTTATAGTCGTGTTCATTGGAACACTTTATTTAGTATAGATGGGTAATGTATGGTGTATTTCTTTTTTATTTTTTTTCAATTACGCCGAGTTTGTTTTTTTAAAATATTTTTTTTTTTTTTTTTTTTTTTTTTTACGTACCAGTACTATTAATATGTTTATTATGGTTTTGTGGTTGCTTTCTCCCCCCCCCCCCCCCCACAGTGATCAAAGGTTCTCTTTGGTTTTTCTTCCTTTCTGTGTACTCTATTGCCATCTCCTGTTTTGGGGGGTGTGGATCTGTGGGGGCTTTTTTGTTAGTTAATATAGAATGACTGTGTTATTATGTACCTGATCTGTTATTTTTTGTGTTGTAGTTTTTCAGCGCGTTATTCTTGCCATCATGAGTATGATGTGATCTGGGTCTGATTCATGTTTCTTCCTACACTGCTTTAGCATCCTGATGGAACACTGGATGACCAATGGAAAAGCTTTTAATTTTATAGTTTTTAAGGAATTGTATTTCTAGTAATACTCCAAAATTCACTGTTCAAAATTATAAAGGGAACACTTAAACAACACAATGTATCCCCCAAGTCAATCACATGTCTGTGAAATCACCCTGTCCAGTAATGAAGCAACACCGATTGTGAATCAATTTCTCCTGCTGTTTTGCAAATGGAACAGACAACAGGTAGAAATGATCAGCAATTGGCAAGACAACCCCTGTAAAGAAGCGGCTCTGTAGGGGGGACCACAGACCGTTTATTCTAGTCTTTTTTTTTTGCTGCTGTTTTGGTCACTTTTGAATTTTGTCACCCCTAGAGGTACAGTAGCATGAGGCTTTGTTTACAACCCATGCAAGTGGCTCAGGTAGTGCCGCTCATCCAGGATGGCACATCAATGTGAGCTGTGGCAAGAAGGGAAGCGGTCTCTGTCAGCGTAGTGTCCAAAGCATGGAGCAGATACAGGAGACAGGCCAGCACACTAGGAGACATGGAGGAGGCCATAGGAGGGCAACAACCCAGCAGCCGGACCGCTACCTCCGCCTTTGTGCAAAGAGGAACTGGAGCAGAAGTTCCAGAGCCCTGCAATATGACCTCCAGCAGACCAATAATATTCATTTTCCTTCTCAAACTGTCAGAAACCGATTCCACGAGGGTGGTGTGAGGGCCCAACGTACGTCCACAAGTGGGTGTTGTGCTTATAGCCCAACACTGTGCAGGGCGACTGGCGCCCTGTGCTCCTCTCACATGAGAGCAGGTTCACACTTAGCACATGTGACAGACGTGACCGACTCGGGAGGCGCTGTGGAGAACGTTCTGCTGCCTGCAACATACTCCAGCATGCCCGGTGTGGCAGTGGGTCAGTAATGGAGTGGGGTGGCATTTCATTTTAGGGCCGCACAGCCCTCCATGTGCTCGCCAGGGGTAGCCTGACTGCCATTAGGTACCAGGATGAGATTCTCAGACGCATTGTGAGACCATATGCTGGTGCTGTTGGCCCTGGGTTCCTTTTGATGAACGAAAATGCTAGGCATCATGTGGCTGGAGTGTGTCAGCAGTTCCTGCATGATGAAGGCATTGATGCTTTGGACTGGCCGGCCCTTCCCCAGACCTGAATCCAGTCAAGCACATATGGGACATCATGACTCGTTCCATCCACCATCGCAATGTTCCACCACAGACTTTCCAGGAGTTGATTGATTCTTTAGTCCAAGTCTGGGAGGAGATTCCTCAGGAGAACATCCACCACCTCATTAGGTGCATGCCCAGGCATTATAGGGAGGTCATACAGGCACGTGGAGGCCACACACACTACTGAGCATCATTTACTTGTCTTGAGGCATTTCCACTGAAGATGGATCAGTCTGTAATTTGATTTTCCACTTTGATTTGGAGTGTCATTACAGATCCAGACCTCCATTGGATATTCATTGTGATTTACATTGATAATTGTTATGTTTTATTGTTCTGAACACATTCCACTATGTAATGAATACAGATTTGCAACTGGAATATTTCATTTAGTGATATCTAGGATGTGGAATTTTAGTGTTCACTTTTTTTCTTTGAGCAGTGTACTTTCCTATTTGTTTTACTGTTGTCCCAGAGATGTTTGGAGACTCCCTGGTTGCCTATAATGCCCCGTTGTTCTGTTAGGCTAGTTTCACATTTGCGCTTTTTAGCGCAGCGACAGCCTGCGCACGGCCGCCGCTAAGCCCCGTCCCCCGCCCGCTCCTTCCGGTCATCGCCGCCTTCTAGCGTACATGGGCGCTTGCGATCTGCGCACCCTATCTTTAGCATAGGGTGCGCAGATCGTGTGCTAGCAGGATTTTGCCGTGCGCTGCGCACTTTTGAAGGTGCGCCGAACGCAGCACGTTGCATTTCAGCGCGCGCGGCGCACCTTCAAAAGTGCGCGGCGCACGACAAAATCCTGCTAGCGCACGATCTGCGCACCCTATGCTAAAGATAGGGTGCGCAGATCGCAAGCGCCCATGTACGCTAGAAGGCGGCGATGACCAGAAGGGGCGGGCAGGGAGTCGGCAGGGGGCGGGGCTTAGCGGCGGCCATGCGCAGGCCGTTGCTGCGCTATAAAGCGCAAATGTGAAACTAGCCTTAGTAAGCGAATGGTCACACTGGTGTCGTGTATGTTGTACCCACTGCATGGAGAGGGGTCATTAAGTTTCTTCTGATCGTGTATTGTTTCATTATGATGCTCTCAGTCCAAAAACACACTCATCAGAGTCCACTGCCCATAAAGTAAGAAACCCAAAGACATACGCCTCAGTGCTCATTGCCCGGGAAGTAGGAGGTCCAAAGACACACACCTCAGTGCCCACAGGCCTAAACACTCACTCCTAAGTGCCCACTGCCAGCTAGGTAGGAGGCCCAAATGCATTCTCCTCGGTGCCCAATGCCCATGAAGTAGCAGTCCCAAAGGTAAATTCCTCAGTGCTCACTGCCTGGGAAGTAGGCGGCCCTAAGACCCACTCCTCAGTACCAAAAGACCCACTCCTCAGTGCCCATAGGTCCAAAGACACACACCTCAGTTATCTTTCCTCGGGAAGTAGGAGACCCAAAGACCCATGCCTCAGTGCCCACTCCATAGGAAGTAGGAGGGCCAAAGAGCCATGCCTCAGTGCCCACTCCATGGGAAGTAGGAGGGCCAAAGACCCATGCCTCAGTGCCCACTGTCCGCCAAGTCGGAGGCCCAAGTATGTGCGCTGGTGCCTGTTGCTCAGTGCTATCTTCAACTTCACTGCTCACATGAATAAGACCCTTTTTCTTGTCTGAGCTCAGCACTCGTCTATAGTATCTCATCCACATGATGTAACTTTTGCCTCTTTGTTTCAGAAAATCATGGATTCCTGGCACGCTTTCTTCCTGCTGACGTGCTCCATCACGTGTGCTGTGGCTGAGAACGTCACCCTTGGTGAGTGGATATCAGCCGTCTGTTTCTACTTTTTATCCTGTCCGATTAAAGCCAAAACCTCAAAGCAACCAAACTCCAGAAATGTGCAATCACCAAAGAAAGTGGCGCGAGATTGACCGCGCTTTGCTTTTCCGTAGCGATTTCTTATCGCCAAAAGTCAATATTTTTACTATGAAACTATCAGCAAGCAACTGCTGGTGGAACTGTGAGCCCCACATCCCTACTTATAGCCTTGGGTCCATAATGGTTCCCTATTACAGGGGCTTATGGGTCTAAAAAGCTGAATAGGTCATCAGCTAAGTATGGTCCTTGTAGAATAAATAATAGTCGTCTTGCTGACGGTTTCCACTACACTTATGTCTGTAAAGGCAAACAAACATTTGTGTTGAAGATAAAGCAGAATAGTTATTGGCTGAGATCTGTTGCCTCCGTTCTGCAGGGTGGTCTAGTCTTTGACTGTACGGGCAGATATTACAGGGTTAATTGCTGCATCTGCTCCCTTTATATCAGGACTTGGGGCTACAGGTGTACCACGCAGCGAATGATTCATCTTACGTGACCCAAGATTTGCAGCCCGGAGGCGACAGGCGCAGCGGAATATTTCATTGACACTTATGTGGCGCTGTAAAAAATATATACAGTTGTGAATCGGGATTTAAAGGGGCAGTCATGTAGTCACGGTGGTGCACTCATCGGCCTATGGGGAGCAAGTCGCGCTCCTGTTGCCTTCTTCAGGTTCTCGATTCTGCGCTGGTTTCTTTTTCTATTTTAGCTTTAAAATTTGTTTGAGAAAAACCTCAGCAAAGTAAAAATGTAAAATTCTGTCTCCCTACCACCACCACTAGAGGGCGCTCACTTCATACCGTGTTCTCATTGACTCCAATGTATAGTCCCTGTGCAGTGTGCTACCTCTAGTGGTGACTTACCGGTACATCGAATCTTATCATTTCATTCTTTTGAGATTTGGATCTCTTAAAGGGACTGTGAAATAAGTGAGTTGTCGATCTCCAGATAATTTAAGGGGGCATTTTTTTGTATTTTTTTAAAAAAAATTTTCCTCCTCCTATTTTTTTTCCTAAGCTACCCAAAGTGCAGATGTTGTGAACGCCACGTCTGGTCCAACGGCACAGATCCCCCGGGTGCTGTCGAGCACTGGCAGCGGTGCCAATCCAGACAGTACAGATCCTAAGCAGGACTCTGCTGTCGCTACAACCACTGCCGCAGTCATCCTCGCACCTACCTCCAATGTCACCCACAACCCTCCCATCATCATCCCCACCAGCAATGACACAGACTCCGGGAATTACACACTGTTGGAGAACATCACTGCTCGTGCCACCACCGTCAGCTCCGTCAGCAGGAAAAGCACTCCGGCCATCCCCTTCCATGATGAGAAAACAACCGTGGACAGCGTCCCAGAACAGAGTCCGACCTGGAGAATTCCAACCGATGAAAGCTTCACGACCACAGGTAACGGCCGCAACGTAGACTGATGATTATGAATCTGTGGCCTGAAACGTGTTAGTGGAAATGTCCTCATTTTGGTATTTAAAGGGGCACTCCAGTCTCTGGTGAGTTTATTGTCTAACAAGTGTCGTGTCCCCCCCCAACAATCAGATGTAATCTGGGGAATAAGCAGGGTGGAAATGTTCAGTTCTGCACAGCGCCACCACAGGTAAAGTGGAGTATTACACAGCAGATATTCATATCAGTGGCCATCTGTGTAGTATAGGACAGGGCACGCTCTTTCTAACCACTTCTAATAGTCGACTCCGACCATTCATCCAGAATTTCATAATGGGGGGGAGGGTACAGGGACATGACTTTTTCAAACGTTCATAAAAAGCTTTAAAAACTTGTTAGTACCTTATAATAATGATATATGCTGTATGACATGGTTATCTAGCAGAGGTGGCGATGTCAGAGCTGCTTTTACAGTTCTGCTTGCTTCAGAGCTGAATCTCGCATTCCTTGATTTTCATTCTTGCATCTCTCTCTCATCTTTAGGTGCCCCAGAGGAAGAAGGTCAAGGTAAGCCCTAACTTCCTACCAAAAGAGAAAGCTCCACCTGCAAAGTGAGGTTGAGGAATTGCATAAATGGCAATTCCCAAGTACATGTAGTTTGCACTAGTAACCAATCACCCAGTCATTCCTTTGTTCTTACCCGACACAAAGCTCCAAACAGGAACGGATATACAGCTCTGGCAAAAATTAAGAGACCGCTGCAAAATGTTCAGTTTGTCTGATTTTTCTCTTTATATTTTGGAGTAAAATGTAAATTGCTCTTTTATTCTATAAACTACTGACCACATGTCTCCGAATTTCCAAGCACTAAATTTAGTATTTATTTTCAGAAAATGAAAAATGGTCAAAAGAACAAAAAATACGGTGCTTGCAGACCTCAAATAATGCTAAGAAAACAAGTTCATAATCATTTAGAAACAACAATACTAATGTTTTACCTCAGGAAGAGTTCAGAAATCAATATTTAGTGGAATAACCATGATTGTTAATCCCAGCTTTCATGCGTCATGGCATGATTTCCATCAGTCTCTCACACGGCTTTTGGGTGACCTTATGCCACTCTTGGTACAAACATGTAAGCAGTTCTTTATTATTATTATTATTATTATTATTATTATTATTATGCATTTATATAGCGTCATTTATTCCATGGCGCTTTACATGTGAAAAGGGGAAATATAGACAAGTATAATAAACATGTGTAAGACAAGGGACCCACAAGTACATAAGGAGATGGGACCCTGCCCGTGAGGGCTCACAGTCTACAGGGATGGGTGAGGAGAGGGTGAAGCAGGTCGTGCGGTGGTTCAGTAGACCGAGGATCATTGCAGGCTGTAGGCTTGTCGGAACAGGTGGGTCTTCAGGTTCTTCTTTAAGGTTTCCGTTGATGGTGAGAGTCTGATGTGTTGCGGCAGAGAGTTCCAGAGTATGGGGGAAGCACGGGAGAAGTCTTGTATGCGGTTGTGGGAAAGAGAGATAAGGGGGGAGTAAAGAAGGAGATCTTGAGATGATCGAAGGTTGCATGTAGGTAGGTACCTAGAGACCATGTCACAGATGTATGGAGGAGGCAGGTTGTGGATGGCTTTGTATGTCATGGTTAGGGTTTTGAATTGTAGCATCTGGGCAATAGGAAGCCAGTGAAGGGCCTGGCATAGGGGGGAGGCTGGGGAATAGTGGGGAGACAGGTGGGTTAGTCAGGCAGCAGAGTGTAGGATGGACTGGAGTGGTGCCAGAGTGCTAGAGGGGAGGCCAGAGAGTAGGAGGTTGCAGTAGTCGAGGCGGGAGATAAGAGCGTGCACTTGTGTTTTTGTGGTTTCGTGGTTGAGGAATGAGCGGATCCGGGAAATATTTTTGAGTTTGAGGCGGCAGGAGGAGGCGAGGGCTTGGATATGTGGTTTGAAAGAGAGCGCAGAGTCGAAGATCGCCCTAAGGCACCGAGCGTGCAGGACTGGGGAAAGAGAGCAGCCGTTGACATTGATGGATAGGTCTGGTAGAGTGAGGGGGGGAAAGATGATGAATTCTGTTTTGTCCATGTTCAGTTTGAGAAAGCGAGCAGAGAAGAAGGCTGAGATAGCAGACAGACATTGTGGGATTTCAGTCAGTAAGGAGGCGAGGTCGGGTCCAGATAGGTAGATCTGCGTGTCATCGGCATAGAGGTGATACTGCAAACCGTAGGATTCTATGAGCTGTCCCAAGCCGAAGGTGTAGATGGAGAATAGTAGGGGTCCTAGGACAGAGCCTTGAGGAACACCAACAGACAGGGGGCAAGGTGAGGAGGTGGTGTGTGAGAGGGAGACACTAAATGTTCAGTCTGTTAGGTATGATGAGATCCAGGATAGGGCCAGGTCTGTGATGCCAAGACATGAGTCTGTAGTAGGAGGGAATGGTCTACGGCAGGGGTCCCCAACCACCGGTCCGCGGCCCAGCACCGGGCCGTTGCAGTGCCCTTGCCGGACCGCGGACACAAGGGGAGCCGGCGGCGGTGCAGCAGCTGATACTCACCTAGCGGTCCCTGTCGGCGCGGCGGCTTCATCCAGCGCTGAGCGGTCAAGTGTACCGCTCATTTAAGGTCATGAATATGGACGCCACTCATCTCCCATAGGCATGGCGTCCATATTCATAGACATCAATGAGCGGTAGCATGTGACCGCTCCGCACAGGAGCTGAAGCGCCGCGAGATGCAGGGAGGGTAGTTCAGCGACGGGAAGGAAGTTCAGCGATGTGAGGGTAAGTATGATGGGGGAGGATCGGGGAGCCGAGAGGAGCCATATACAGTGCCTACAAGTAGTATTCAACCCCCTGCAGATTTAGCAGGTTTGATAAGATGCAAATAAGTTAGAGCCTTCAAACTTCACACAAGAGCAGGATTTATTAACAGATGCATAAATCTTACAAACCAAAAAGTTATGTTGCTCAGTTAAATTTTAATAAATTTTTAACATACAAGTGTGGGTCAATTATTATTCAACCCCTAGGTTTAATATTTTGTGGAATAACCCTTGTTTGCAATTACAGCTAATAATCGTCTTTTATAAGACCTGATCAGGCCGGCACAGGTCTCTGGAGTTATCTTGGCCCACTCCTCCATGCAGATCTTCTCCAAGTTATCTAGGTTCTTTGGGTGTCTCATGTGGACTTTAATCTTGAGCTCCTTCCACAAGTTTTCAATTGGGTTAAGGTCAGGAGACTGACTAGGCCACTCCAACACCTTGATTTTTTGCCTCTTGAACCAGGCCTTGGTTTTCTTGGCTGTGTGCTTTGGGTCGTTGTCTTGTTGGAAGATGAAATGACGACCCATCTTAAGATCCTTGATGGAGGAGCGGAGGTTCTTGGCCAAAATCTCCAGGTAGGCCGTGCTATCCATCTTCCCATGGATGCGGACCAGATGGCCAGGCCCCTTGGCTGAGAAACAGCCCCGCAGCATGATGCTGCCACCACCATGCTTGACTGTAGGGATGGTATTCTTGGGGTCGTATGCAGTGCCATCCAGTCTCCAAACGTCACGTGTGTGGTTGGCACCAAAGATCTCGATCTTGGTCTCATCAGACCAGAGAACCTTGAACCAGTCTGTCTCAGAGTCCTCCAAGTGATCATGAGCAAACTGTAGACGAGCCTTGACATGACGCTTTGAAAGTAAAGGTACCTTACGGGCTCGTCTGGAACGGAGACCATTGCGGTGGAGTACGTTACTTATGGTATTGACTGAAACCAATGTCCCCACTGCCATGAGATCTTCCCGGAGCTCCTTTCTTGTTGTCCTTGGGTTAGCCTTGACTCTTCGGACAAGCCTGGCCTTGGCACGGGAGGAAACTTTCAAAGGCTGTCCAGGCCGTGGAAGGCTAACAGTAGTTCCATAAGCCTTCCACTTCCGGATGATGCTCCCAACAGTGGAGACAGGTAGGCCCAACTCCTTGGAAAGGGTTTTGTACCCCTTGCCAGCCTTGTGACCCTCCACGATCTTGTCTCTGATGGCCTTGGAATGCTCCTTTGTCTTTCCCATGTTGACCATGTATGAGTGCTGTTCACAAGTTTGGGGAGGGTCTTAAATAGTCAGAAAAGGCTGGAAAAAGAGATAATTAATCCAAACATGTGAAGCTCATTGTTCTTTGTGCCTGAAATACTTCTTAATACTTTAGGGGAACCAAACAGAATTCTGGTGGTTTGAGGGGTTGAATAATAAATGACCCTCTGAATAAACTTTTCACAATTTTTAAAAAAAAATTAAACAAAGAAATAACATTCTTTTTTGCTGCAGTGCATTTCACACTTCCAGGCTGATCTACAGTCCAAATGTCACAATGCCAAGTTAATTCCGAATGTGTAAACCTGCTAAATCTGCAGGGGGTTGAATACTACTTGTAGGCACTGTATACAAGGAAGGGAGAGTGGGAGCGGAGCCATAACTACATGGGAGGGAGAGTGGGAGCGGAGCCATAACTACATGGGAGGGAGAGTGGGAGCGGAGCCACAACTACATGGGAGGGAGAGTGGGAGCGGAGCCATAAATACAAGGGAAGGAGAGTGGGAGCGCAGCCATAAATACAAGGGAGGGAGAGTGGAAGCAGAACCATATATACAAGGGAGGGAGAGTGGGAGCGGAGCCATATATACAAGGGAGGGAGAGTGGGAGCGGAGCCATGCATACAGGATGGGACAGGGGAGCCATGCATGCAGGATGGGAGGGTGGGAGCAGAGCCATGTATACTGGATGGGAGGGTGGGAGCGGAGCCATGTATACAGGATGGGACAGGGGAGCCATGTATACAGGATGGGAGAGTGGGAGCGGAGCCATGTATACAAGGATGGGACAGGGGAGCCATGCATGCAACAGGGGGAGCCACACAGAGCTGGACAGGACGGGGGGGGAACCACACATACATTTTCTGATGATTAGAAAATAATCAGCATGTACAGAACTCCAGTACAATTTTTCTTAAGTGCTCAATGCTCCATTTCCTTGTAGGTTCCAATCATCATTAGCAGTGACGGTCACCTGTAGAAGTAACCCAGTGTTCCCACTGAAACAGAGAAACAAGCCAGGTACTCCCACTCATTCAAATCCTATGGTGAGTTGAGTCACATTATAAATGTTATAATTAAATGATAAGTATGCACTGCTAAACTACAACCCCGTCCATAGCCCCATCCCCTTATGACCAAAGTCCCGCCCTTGCCACACCTCCATCCCCGCCCTGCCGGGCCATGGAAGAATGGTCTTGCTTGAAGCCGGTCCCTGGTGCAAAAAAGGTTGGGGACCACTGGTCTGCGGTGTCGAAGGCAGAGGACAGGTCCAGGAGAAGGAGGACAGAGTAGTGTTGCTTGCTCTTGGCGGTTAGTAGGTCTTTAGTTAGGGCAGTTTCAGTTGAGTGATGCGGTCGGAAGCCATATTGTAACCGGTCAAAGAGGGAACAGGAGGAGAGGAGGGAGGACAGTTCAAGATATACATGCTGTTCCAGTAGTTTTGAGGCGTAAGGGAGAAGAGATATCAGGCGATAGTTAGACACAGAGGATGGGTCAAGGGAGGGCTTTTTGAGAATGGGTGTGATTGAGGCATGTTTGAAGTATGAGGGAAAGACACCATTTGTAAGTGAAAGGTTGAAGAGGTGTGTTAGAGATGGGATGAAGACTGTGGCAAAGTTAGGGATGAGGTGAGACGGGAGTGGGTCGAGGGAACAAGTGGGTGAGGTGTGATCTTGACAGAAGGGTGGAGAGCTGATCTTCTGTCATGGTGGAGAAGCTGACTTTTGCTGAACAGGGCTGAGCGACTAAGAGGGGCATTGGGGGCTGCGGGCCAAAGTTTTGTCTGATCATGTCGATCTTCTGCTTAAAGAAAGAGGCAAAGTCTTCAGCAGAAATGAGAGGAGGGGGAGGAGGTGCTGGGGGATGGAGTAGAGAATTGAAAGTGTTGAAGAGCTGTTTAGGTTTGTGAGACAGGGAGGATGTGAGAGATGTGAAGTAAGTTTGTTTAGCAGCAGAGAGCGTGGACTTAAAGCTGGCAAGGGACTGCTTGTATACGCTGAAGTGCTCAGTAGAATGGGTTCTCTTCCATCTCCGCTCAGCGGCCCTGGAAACCCGTCTCAGTTCTTTGGTCAGGCTTGTGAGCCAGGGCTGTCTGTTGATCGTTCAAGTTTTGCTCTGCGTGAGGGGGGCAGCCGAATCAAGTGTTGCTGTTATTGTGGTGTTATAAAAAGTGGCAGCAGCATCTGTGTCATGAAGGGAAGCTATGTCTGTAAGAGGGAGAAGGGATTCAGAGAATGATTGTAAATTGAGGTGTTTGAGATTGCTGCAAGGGTGAGCGAGTTTATGGAGCGGGGTTGCGCAGTAGGAGAGGGAAGAGAATGTCAGTAGGTTGTGGTGAGACAGGGGGAGGGGTGAGTTATTGAGAATTGTGAGGGAACAGACAGGTGAAGATAAGGTCCAGCTTGTGACCATCTTTGTGAGTGGCCGCAGAGGACCATTGAGTGAGGCCGAGGGAAGCCGTGAGCGATAGTTTAGAGGCAGCCGGGGTGGAAGTGTCAATGGGGATGTTTAAGTCGCCCATGATGATGGTGGGGATGTCAGCAGAAAGGAAATGGAGTAGCCAGGTGGTGAAGTGGTCGAGAAAGGTGGAGATGGCTAGTTCTGGGGGGCGGTAGATGACAGCCAGTTGGAGGGGGAATAGATGCGGACGGAGTGCACCTCGAACGAGGGAAGAGTAGCGGAGGGTGGCAGAGTAATTGGGGTAAAGGAGCAGGTGTCAGACAGGAGCAAGCCAACTCCTCCACCACGTTTGTTGCTGGGATGAGGGGTGTGAGAGAGATGGAATCCACCATAGGAGAGCGCAGCTGGAGAGGCTGTGTCAGAGGGGGTGAGTCAGGTTTCAGTGTTGGCGAGGAAGGAGAGTTTGTTGGTGATAAAGAGGTCATGGATAAATGATAGCCAGTTGCAGACAGAACGTGCGTTCTATAGGGCTCCAGGTAAGGGGGTTGAGGGAGTGGGGGCTGGATGAATGGGTATGAGGTTATCATGGTTGCGAAGACGTGTAGAGGATCGTGGCAGGATGGTTTTAGCGGCCAGTGTCAGGCAGCTGCTGCAAAGGCAAATTAAAATAATGGGATGCATTAAAAGAGGCATAGATGCTCATGAGGAGAACATAATTTTACCTCTATATAAGTCACTAGTGCGACCACACTTAGAATACTGTGTACAGTTCTGGTCTCCAGTGTATAAGATAGACATAACTGAACTGGAGCGGGTGCAGAGAAGAGCGACCAAGGTTATTAGGGAACTAGGGGGTCTGCAATACCAAGACAGGTTATTACACTTGGGGTTATTTAGTTTGGAGAATCGAAGGCTTAGGGATGATCTTATAACAATGTATAAATATATGCGGGGACAATACCAAGACCTTTCTAATGATCTTTTTACTCTTAGACCTGTGACGGGGACAAGGGGGCATCCTCTACGTCTGGAGGAAAGAAGGTTTAAGCATACTCACAGACGCGGATTCTTTACTGTAAGAGCAGTGAGACTATGGAACTCTCTGCCATATGATGTTGTAATGAGTGATTCCCTACTAAAATTTAAGAAGGGACTGGATGCCTTTCTTGAAAAGTATAATATTACAGGGAATATACACTAGTTTCCATAATATTGCGTTGATCCAGGGAGCAAGTCTGATTGCCGTATGTGGAGTCAGGAAGGAATTTTTTTCCCCAATGTGAAGCTCACTTGTTGCCACATGGGTATTTTTTGCCTTCCTCTGGATCAACAACTTAGGGCAAGTTAGGATAGGATATGGGTTGAACTAGATGGACTTAAAGTCTCCCTTCAACCTTAATAACTATGTTACTATGAGGTGTTGAGGAGGGCCAGGATTTGGGGATACGTCGCCAGCAATAAGGAGTAGTAGACGGAGCATTAGAAGGTGGGAGCAGGATAGGACATGATGTGGCCATGTGTGTCTGGAGAAAAAGGATTGTACGTGGAGGAACAGTTGTGACGAAGAGGTGATGGAGGGGGAAATGACAAGTTCCTTACTGGGTGGAGGGATTGCAGGAGTTAGGGAGAAATAGAGTAGTATGGAGGTGATAGTAAAAAGAAGGCGGAACATTGTTGTGGTGTTAGTCAGTTACCTTACAGTCAATTCCAGTCCAATTCTAGTCTAATTCAGAGTATTGTACTTAGAAATCTCTACTGTTCTTCTTTGTTTGATGGCTCGTGACCATCCATCTTCCTCTTGATCACATTCCAGAGGCTTTCAATGGGGTTCAAGTCTGGAGATTGGGCTGGCTATGACAGGGATTTGATGTGGTGGTCTTTCATCCATACATTGATTGACCTAGCTCTGTGGCATGGCGCATTGTCCTGCTGGAAAAACCAGTCCTCAGAGTTGGAGAACATTGCCTGAGCAGAAGGATTCAGCTGTTTTTCCAGGATAACCTTGTATGCGGCTTGATTCATACGTCCTTCGTAAGATTAACCTGCCCAATTCCAGCCTTGCTGAAGCATCCCCAGATCATCACTGATCCTCCACCAAATTTCACAGTGGGTGCAAGACACTGTGGCTTGTACACCTCCCCAGGTCTCCGTCTAACCATTAGACGACCAGGTGTTGGGCAAAGCTGAAAATTGGACTCATCAGAGATTACCTTACTCCAGTCCTCTATGGTCCAATCCTTATGGTCTTTGGCAAACTTCAGCCTGGCTCTCCTTTGCTTCTCATTGATGAAAGGCTTTTTATAGCTTTACATAACTTGAGCCCTGTCTCTAGGAGCCTGTTATGAACTGTTCTTGCCATGCACTTCACCCCAGCTGCCATTTGCCATTCCTTTTGTAGGTCACTTGATGTCATCCTGCGGTTGCTGAGTGACTAATAAGATGACGGTCATCCCGGTCAGTGGAGGGTCGTTTTAACCCTCTGTCGGTCTGTAGCTTTGTTGTCCCTAATGTCTGCTGCTTGATCTTGTTGTAATGGACTGCTTAGAAACTTTAAGGAAGGAGGCAGCATGACGCTCAAAGTATCCCTCTGTAGTAAAGACAGAATTGAGTGCTTCTTTTCGTCACTCAAGACCTTTTCAACTCCTTTGGCATGGTTAAGTTATTTTTTCATTCCTATTACTTTTGGGATATTACTAGCACTTGTTTTGCCATCCAGCTTGTCCTATTGCGAGAGGATTGTGAACACCGCAGCAGGGTTTTTTATACTTTCTTTTGTTAAATAAGATTTGGTTCAGGTGATCACCTAATCAGATGCACAAGTAGAATGAGGTGTACTCTGGTAGGAATTCAACCGACACTGGGATGGAATGGCTGTCAGACATGGAGAGAAGCTGATTTCTATAAAACTCTGCAGTGGTCTCTTAATTTTTAAATAATTAAAATTTGCGCTTAATAATGAACCCCTTTAGCTTGTAGTGACCTAAAAAATACACACAAATGAATTGGATTGCTCCGAGTTAGGTAGTTATTACCTTAAGATGTAATCTGAGCAAACGTCTGGACTCCAGGGAACCAGTAAAGAGCGCTGTGTCTCTTGATGTGAAGTCAGATTGAATGATGTTTGCCAGATAAATGTGGGTTAATACCACGGCTCTTCAGGAGTGCTGTCCCGGCCGGTGACACACTCCACGCTCCCCTCTTCCAACAGCGTGCAGTGTGCACGATGTGAAGCTGTGGCGTGAGATGAGCCAACAGGACCTTCGTGATGTCACCGGTCACGTGATAGATTACAGGGAGCGCAGTGGACCAATTCCTCTCCGACTAGTTTAGGAAAAAACATGGTTTCCTTCATCAGGGATGGTCCAATGGAGGAATTGGTCACCTTTAAATATTTTCTGGTACAAGTGTTAATTGAATCCAAAGAATTCAACCTCACAGTTTAACCCCTTAGGTGCAAGACTGTCCATATTAAAAAATCCACTGACTCTCCATGCGGGACATTTGCTTAATATAGTCGCCTTTTCTCCAACTTTTGCGCACCACTTGGAGACCTGTGATCGTTGTTCCCATAGGGGATCCCCCATGACATTCGCAATAGTGTTTAGACAAGGGATGTTCTAGGAATTTTTTCTTTATATTCCTAAGGTGCTCATTCACCCTTACTCGTAATGGACGCTTTGTGCGTCCTATATATAGTTTATCACAGGGGCTTCTTAATGAACAGATAACCCCTGCTGTTACACGTAATGAAATCCCGGATTTTAAATATTTCATTTCCGTTGGATATGATAAACTGTTTTTATGTTTTTAATGTTTTACAAATCCTGCAACCGCGGCGTGGGTAATAGCCGGGTCTCTGACCAAAGGGACCAGATTGGGGTACTTTTCTTGGATTGGCTATAGGTACTGTTGGTGCCACTAGATTCCCAAAATTTCTTGCCTTTCCATAAATGAATTTTGGCTCCATTGGTAATAGATCCCCTATGGTCTTATCTTCCCGTAAAATCCCCCAGTATGTTTTTACAATTTTTCTCAGAATATGAGTATTTCCACTGTACTGGGTTATGATTGATAAATCATCATTCATATCATATTGTGAGTCACGGGTATGTTTATCTTGGAGTAAGTTATCCCTAGGAATATTATTTATTTTTTCTCTTTCATCCAGAAGGAAATCCTCTCTATGTCCTTTCCCCTTAAATTTATCCATTAGTGTATTTGTTTCATCTAGAAAATCTTGTTTTTGTGAACAATTTTTATGTGCTCGTATAAATTGACTCTTTGGGACATAGATGAGCCAAGAAGGTAAATGACAACTGTTCAGCGAAATATAGTTATTAGAGTCAGTCGGTTTATGATATGTTTGAGTGTGGATAGTTCCATTTTCTATAAAAATATTAAGATCTAAAAAATGTATTGACACCCTACTCGTCACTGCATTAAAATTTAAAAAATATTAATTTTTTATTTATGTCCGTTAAAAACTGTGTCAATGTATCTGGACCCCCTGACCAAATAAAAAAGGACATCGTCGATGAAGCAACCACAGAGGACCAGGTTCTCACACAGCACTCCACCGAGGTAGATGGCTTCAGATTCCCATCCACCCACATAGAGATTTGCATAGCTGGGCGCGAACCTGGTCCCCATAGCTGTGCCCCACCGCTGGGAGTAGTAGTTCGTCCCATAATAAAAATAATTGAGTTAAAATAAAGTCAATACATTCAATAATGAAGGAAATTTGTTGCTCTGGCCATAAATCTGATTCAGTTAAAACAATGTTTTGTTGCTTGACATCCTTTATCGTGTTGGATCACAGTGTATAAAGAAGAAATATCCAGTGTGCCTAAAATATAATGATCCTGCCACTGAATATCCCTTAAAATATTTAAAACATGTGAACTGTCTTTTAAATGGGAGGCAAGTGTAGATACTACTTTTTGTAAATGGCAGTCCACGTACTTACACATATTAGCAGTAAGGCACTGGATTCCCGAGATAATTGGTCTTCCCGGGGGGGTTAATAAGATCTTTGTGGACTTTTGGCAAGTAATAAAAAAAATGCTATCCTTGGATGTGGAGTGTGGATGAATTCAAATTCTCGTTTATTTAAAATACCTGAATCATAGCCTTTCTTAATAAGCGTTTTCATCTCATGTTTATAGGTATCCGAAGGATCCTTAGTTAATTTTTCGTATGTTTGCCTGTCACTCAAAAGTCTTAGCGCCCCGTCACACATTGCAACTCACCAGTGATCCCGACAACGATATCAATGTGTCAGGATCGCTGGTGAGTCGTTACATGATCGCTGGTGAGCTGTCAGACAGACAGCTTCACCAGCGACGCCGAGCGCGCGGCGGCGCTGTGTACTTAGTTACCAGCGCGCTGATGCAGGGAGCTGGTAACTAAGGTACACATCGGGTTTCTAAGGGGCGTGCGTCACTTAGAAACCCTGCGTTTACCTTAGTTACCAGCGCGCTGATCGCTGGTCCCTCGCCTGTCACACGCAGCGATGCGTGCTGGCCAGCGGGAGACCAGCGATCAAAAAATGTCCTGGTCATTCCAGGACGATCAGCGATACCGGCAGGGGGGCCGGTCGCTGATAAGTGTCACACACAGCGATCTCGCTGGTGAGTCGCTATGTGTGACGGGGACTTTAGACATTCTTTCTCATAGTCCACAGTGTCTAAAATAACGACCCCCCCCCTCCCTCATCAACTGGACGAATGATAATGTTTTTGTTGTCCTGGAGTTTTCTAATAGCTTTACGGTCATTAAAATTTAAATTAAATCTAAAATTATTGCACTTTCGGTCACTGGTTTTCCCGGCCGGGACTCCACTCCTGAAGAGCCGTTTTATTAACTCACGACTTCACATAAAGACACACAGCGCTCTTTACTGGTCCTCTGGAGTCCAGACGTTCGCTCAGATTACATCTTAAGGTAATAACTACCTAACTCGGAGCAATCCAATTCATTTGTATTTTATAGGTCACTACAAGCTAAAGGGGTTCATTATTAAGCGCAGATTTTAATATGTATTTATATTTTATTGATCACATTGGTGGTGTGTGTTCCTAATTTGCAGCAAGTGTTCCTCTCTCTTTTCTACAGTTACTAGCGCCACCTACAGTCTATACTAGTCTCTTAATTTTTGCCAGAGCTGTAAATTAAGGACCTGCCTTTTTCCATCTGCCACAAGAGGGGGCTAATGAGCAATGTATTAACGGGAACCTGTCGGCAGGATTGTGCTCAGTAACCTACAGACAGTGTCAGGTCGGCGCTGTTATACTGATTTACAATGATACCTTGTGATGAAATCCGTCTTGTGGTTGTTGTGTAATCTTTATTTTCAGTTTTGTGTTAATCATCTGCTCGTGCCCCGAGGCGGCCTATAGGGGGGAATCTTCATGTGGTGCTCTGATTAGGTATTCATGCTGAGGGCTTCTGACTGGTCACTGATCC
This sequence comes from Dendrobates tinctorius, assembly GCF_039654945.1. NCBI lineage: Eukaryota > Metazoa > Chordata > Amphibia > Anura > Dendrobatidae > Dendrobates > Dendrobates tinctorius. The sequence continues at coordinate 12,163,930 of NW_027361763.1, forward strand.
CTCACTGACCTGCTCCCTAGTTTACATAATGAAATCGCCGGTGTAATGTTCCATTTTTTTAATGGTATATATTCATTATATATATATATATATATATATATATATATATATATATATATATATATATATATATATATATATATATATATATATATATATAATTATATTATTATTCATTATATAAACTAGGGGGCCACATGGAGATCCCCACAGGCCACCCCGGAGCACGAGCAGATCATTAACTCAAAACTGAAAATAAAGATTACACAACAACCACAAGACAGATTTCATGACCAGGTATCAGTGTAATCAGTATAACAGCGCCGACATGATGCTGTCTGTAGGTTACTGGGCACAATCCTGCTGACAGGTTCCCTTTATTACATTGCTCATTAGCCCCCTCTAGTGGCAGATGGAGTAAGGCAGGTCTTTAACTTAAAGCACAATCCTGTTGACAGGTTCCTTTTAAGACCATACGTTGTAAGCTCGCTCTAGTGGTGGCTATAATAACTGAGCAGAATCATTACTTCTCCTCATGTGTGATAAGTGATATTTCGTCCATGTTGTGTGAGCTTTTCTTGTTTTGTTTTAGATGAGACCTCCATTATAGCTGTTATGGTGGCCCTGTCCTCTCTCCTCATCATCGTTTTCATCATTATAGTGCTGTACATGCTGCGGTAAGTGTTGGTGACTTCTATGATCTTCTGTGGAACTGATGTCCTCCAATATGTATGTTGATTTATACAACCACAACTAGGGGGAGCTCAGTACATACAGATTATACAGCCACCACTAGGGAGAGCTCACTACATACAGATTAGGCTGGTTTCACATTCGCGCTTTTTAAGCGCACGCACGGCCGGGGGTAGCTCCGCCCCCGAGCCGGCTCTCTGCCCGGCGTGCCCGCCCCTTCCTTGTAGCGCCGCCTCCTAGCGCACAGCGGCGCCTGCGATCGGCGCACCCTATCTTTAGCATAGGGTGCGCAGTTCGTGCGCAGGCCGTGCGCTAGTTGCGCTTTGACCTGCGCTGCGCACTTTTGACGGTGCGCCGTGCGCGCCAAAATCCGAAAAGTTTGATTTTGGCGCGCACGGCGCACCGTCAAAAGTGCGCAGCGCAGGTCAAAGCGCAACTAGCGCACGGCCTGCGCACGATCTGCGCACCCTATGCTAAAGATAGGGTGCGCCGATCGCAGGCGCCGCTGTGCGTTTGGAGGCGGCGCTACAAGGAAGGGGCGGGCACGCCGGGCAGAGAGCCGGCTCGGGGGCGGAGCTACCCCCGGCCGTGCGTGCGCTTAAAAAGCGCGAATGTGAAACCAGCCTTATACAGTCACCACTAGGGGGAGCTCACTACATACAGATTATACAGCCACCACTAGGGAGAGCTCACTACATACAGATTATACAGCCGCCACTAGAGTGAGCTCACTACATACAGATTATGCAGTCACCACTAGAGGGAGCTCAGTACATACAGATTATACAGTCACCACTAGAGGGAGCTCACTACATACAGATTATACAGCCACCACTAGGGAGAGCTCACTACATACAGATTTATACATTGAACACTAGAGGGAGCTCACTACATATAGATTATACAGTCACCTCTAGAGGGAGCTCACTACATATAGATTATACAGTCACCACTAGAGGGAGCTCACTACATACAGATTATACAGTCACCACTAGAGGGAGCTCACTACATACAGATTATACAACCACAACTAGGGGGAGCTCACTAAATAATGATTACACAGCCACCACTAGGGGGAGCTCACCACAAACCACCATTAATTTTCTCCAGCTCCTGTTGGATTCCTTGGGCGCTGTACAATCCCTGTACTGAGCTCCCTATAGTGTTGTCTGCAGGAATAACCATTGTCTGTGTGTCAGGAAGCAGCTCAGTGCTGGGCCCTTTTACCGTGGCCCCATAGCAGTCTGGGGGTATTTCTGGCCCATAATGAAGAGTGATAAGACGGCAAAGCTTAAATTAGATGAAAATTAATGTACAGTAAGCGGCATGAAGATGATTGGCTTTACAGGAGACTGCTCCTCATGACTTTGTAGATGTCCTCTACTTTCACAAAGGATCGGATTATTATTTCTTTCTCCCTGTTGATTGGCTGTGGAGTCGCGTGCCGTCGTCCATTCTCTGGGGTCCGACTCCCTGAATATTTATCTAATCCTCCAACTAATTACATTTCCTTCTCATCAGTCGGAGCTGCGGATGCTCAGGAGCTTTACTGCCTGTAACTCGTGTACCAGCAACCGATCCTGCACTGTCGTCAGAATAATGGTTAAAGCGATAAAGCTGTGGCTTGTTCTAATGCCGTCTGTTGTGCAAACATGAATACCGATCAGTCACTACACCTCCAGTGATCACAACAAGGTGCACTGTCTGCATGAGCTGATGTCATAGTCCAAGAAGCCCAAACTTCAGAAACCTTGTAATACTGATCCTGAGTTACATCCTGTATTATACCCCAGAGCTGCACTCACTATTCTGCTGGTGAAGTCACTGTGTACATACATTACATTACTGATCCTGAGTTACATCCTGTATTATACTCCAGAGCTGCACTCACTATTCTGCTGGTGCAGTCACTGTGTACATACATTACATTACTGATCCTGAGTTACATCCTGTATTATACTCCAGAGCTGCACTCACTATTCTGCTGGTGCAGTCACTGTGTACATACATTACATTACTGATCCTGAGTTACATCCTGTATTATACTCCAGAGCTGCACTCACTATTCTGCTGGTGCAGTCACTGTGCACATACATTACATGACTGATCCTGAGTTACATCCTGTATTATACCCCAGAGCTGCACTCACTATTCTGCTGGTGCAGTCGCTGTGTACATACATTACATGACTGATCCTGAGTTACATCCTGTATTATACCCCAGAGCTGCACTCACTATTCTTCTGGTGCAGTCACTGTGTACATACATTACATTACTGATCCTGAGTTACATCCTGTATTATACTTCAGAGCTGCACTCACTATTCTGCTAGTGCAGTCACTGTGTACATACATTACTGATCCTGAGTTACATCCTGTATTATACTCCAGAGCTGCACTCACTATTCTGCTGGTGCAGTCACTGTGTACATACATTACATTACTGATCCTGAGTTATATCCTGTATTATACTCCAGAGCTGCACTCACTATTCTGCTGGTGCAGTCACTGTGTACATACATTACATTACTGATCCTGAGATATATCCTGTATTATACTCCAGAGCTGCACTCACTATTCTGCTGGTGCAGTCACTGTGTACATACATTACATTACTGATCCTGAGTTACATCCTGTATTATACCCCAGAGCTGCACTCACTATTTTGCTGGTGCAGTCACTGTGTACATACATTACATTACTGATCCTGAGTTACATCCTGTATTATTCCCCAGAGCTGCACTCACTATTTTGCTGGTGCAGTCACTGTGTACATACATTACATTACTGATCCTGAGTTACATCCTGTATTATACCCCAGAGCTGCACTCACTATTCTGCTGGTGCAGTCACTGTGTACATACATTACATTACTGATCCTGAGTTACATCCTGTATTATACTCCAGAGCTGCACTCACTATTCTGCTGGTGCAGTCACTATTTACATACATTACATTACTGATCCTGAGTTACATCCTATGTTATATGTATTAAATACAGTAGTATGCCCTGACACCTGGTGGCCAGTCGGTTGTATTGCATACAGTTCAGAATTTCACTACAGATCTTTGGCACAAATGGTTATTAGCGTTTATTTTATTTTTTTTAGGTTCAAGAAATACAAACAAGCAGGGAGTCACTCCAATTCCTTCCGGCTCTCAAATGGCCGAGCTGATGACATGGGTACGTGGTGGGTTTTTTTCCATTGTAGTTTCTGTTTTGGTTTGAAGATTCACATTGGACGCACTCAGTGTTGCAGGTCCTTGGTTTGTCGGGTGCTCTCGGTTGTGGAGGTCCTTGGTCTGCTGCTTGCTTTCTGTGCTAGAGCTATTTGGTGCTCTCCGTTCTTGAAGTCTTTGGGACGCCACTCTCGGTGCTGCAGGTCTTTGTGTCTCCGGTTGCTCTCTGTTCTGGAGGTCTTTTGGACACCGGGTGCTTTCGCTTCTGGAAGTCTTTGGAATGTTGGGTGCTCTCTGTGCTGCAGGTCTTTGGTACGCTGCGTGCTCTCTGTTCTGGAGGTTTTTGGGATGCCAGGTGCTTTCGGTGCTGCAGATCTTTGGGATGCTGGGTGCTCTTGGTTCTGGAGTTGTTTGTGATGCTGGGTGCTCTCAGTGCTGCAGTTCTATGGGGTACTATCGGGTGCTCTCTGTTCCGGAGGTTTTTGGGACACCGGAGGCTCTTGATGCTGCAGGTCTTTGGGACGCTGGGGGCTCTCGCTGCAGGTCTTTGGGATACCGGTTGATCTCGGTTCTGGAGTTCTTTGGGATCTCCAGGTGATCTCTGTTCTGGAGGTCTTTAGGAAGCCGGGTGCTCTCGATGCTGCAGGTCTTTGGGATGCCGGTTGCCCTTGGTTTTGGAGATCTTTGGGACGCCGAGTGCTCTTGGTGCTGCAGGTCTATGGGACGTTTGGTGCTTTCTGTTCTGGAGGTCTTTAGATTGCTGGGTGCTCTCAGATCTATAGATCTTTGGGATGCTGGGTGCTCTCTGTTCTGGAGGTCTTTGGGGCGTCGGGTGCTCTCTGTTCTGGAGGTCTGTGGGGCGCAAGGTGCTCTCAGTGCCTCTGGTCTTTGGGATGCTGGATGTTCTCGGTTCTGATGGTCTTTGGGACGCTGAGTGCTGTCGGTGCTGTGGATCTTTGGGATGCCAGGTGCTGTCGGTTCTGGAGGTCTTTGGGACGCGCCGAATGCTCTTTGTTCTGGACGTCTTTGGGACACTGGGTGCGATCGGTTCTGGAGGTCTTTGGAATGCTGGGTGCTCTTGGTTCTGGAGGCCTTTGGGATGCCGGGTGCTCTCGGTGCTGCAGGTCTTTGGGATGCCAGGTGCTCTCGGTTCTGAGGATCTTTGGGACTCCGGTGGCTCTGGGTGTTTCAGGTCTTTGGAACGCTGAGTGCTCTCGGTGCTGCAGTTCTTTGCAATGCCGGGTGCTCTCTGTTCTCGAGGTGTTTGGGACGCTGGTTGCTCTCTGTGCTGCAGGTCTTTGGGACTTTGGGTGCGCTCTGTGGTACAAGTCTTTGGGACGCCGGGTGCTCTCGGTTCTGGAGGTCTTTGGGACGCCAGGTGCTCTCTGTTCTGGAGGTCTTTGGGATGCCGGGTGCTCTCTGTTCTGGAGGTCTTTTGGATTCCGGGTGCTCTCTCTTCTGGAGGTCTTTGGGATGCCGGGTGCTCTCTGTTATGGAGGTCTTTGGGACGCCAGGTGCTCTCTGTTCTGGAGGTCTTTGGGATGCTAGGTGCTCTCTGTTCTGGAGGTCTTTGGGATGCTAGGTGCTCTCTGTTCTGGAGGTCTTTGGGACGCCAGGTGCTCTCTGTTCTGGAGGTCTTTGGGACGCCAGGTGCTCTCTGTTCTGGAGGTCTTTGGGACGCCGGGTGCTCTCTGTTCTGGAGGTCTTTGGGACGCCGGGTGCTCTCTGTTCTGGAGGTCTTTGGGACGCCGGGTGCTCTCTGTTCTGGAGGTCTTTGGGACGCCGGGTGCTCTCTGTTCTGGAGGTCTTTGGGACGCCGGGTGCTCTCTGTTCTGGAGGTCTTTGGGACGCCGGGTGCTCTCTGTTCTGGAGGTCTTTGGGACGCCGGGTGCTCTCTGTTCTGGAGGCCTTTGGGACGCCGGGTGCTCTCTGTTCTGGAGGTCTTTGGGACGCCGGGTGCTGTCGATTCTGGAGGTCTTTGGGACGCTGGGTGCTCTCTGTTCTGGAGGTCTTTGGGATCCCGGGTGCTCTCTGTTCTGGAGGTCTTTGGGACGCTGGGTGCTCTCTGTTCTGGAGGTCTTTGGGATCCCGGGTGCTCTCTGTTCTGGAGGTCTTTGGGACGCTGGGTGCTCTCTGTTCTGGAGGTCTTTGGGATCCCGGGTGCTCTCTGTTCTGGAGGTCATTGGGACGCTGGGTGCTCTCTGTTCTGGAGGTCTTTGGGATCCCGGGTGCTCTCTGTTCTGGAGGTCTTTGGGATCCCGGGTGCTCTCTGTTCTGGCGGTCTTTGGGACGCTGGGTGCTCTCGGTGCTGCAGTTATTTGGGACACTGGGTGTTTGTGGATTTTGTGTGTAATGTGAATATTTGATTTTCTCCCAGAACCTCAGAGCATGCCGCTATTAGCGAGATCTCCCAGCACCAACCGCAAATACCCGCCACTACCGGTGGAGAAGCTGGAGGAGGAGATAAACCGCAGAATGGCCGACGACAACAAGCTCTTCCGGGAAGAGTTCAATGTGAGTGTGGGAAGGGTTTATTATTAATATTTTCATCATCTTCACCCCTCCTTCCGGTTTTCTTCCTCCCGCACAGGTGGGTGTACGGAGACGCAGGAGGCCTCGGAGCCTCATGGTTAAACCCCTTGGACACATGCCAAGACGTCAATGAAAAATCAAAATGACAAAACTCCCCTATGGCAGGGGTGGGCAATTAATTTTCCCGAGGGGCTACATGAGACCATAACTGTAGTGGAGACCAAACCAATGGGCCTAAATGAATTCTGCTCAATATTATTAACATATTATTTATATTCATATATCACTTAATTTTGAGCAAAATTATGTTTTCTGACACCCCCCTATATACTGGAAGAGCCCCCATTAACTCCTATATATAATGAGCCCCAACATAGCCCCCTATATACAGTATGAGCCCCCACATATCCCCCTATATACAGTTTGAGCTCCCACATAGACTCCATATATAAACTGTGAGCCCTCACATAGCCTTTGTATATAATGTATGAGCACCACATAGCCTCATATATACAGTATTAGCCTCCTATATATAGAATGTGCCCCAGAGAGCCTCCTGTATACAGTGTGAGCCCCCACATAGCCTCCTATATACAGTATGAGCCCCCACATAGACTCCATATATAAACTGTGAGCCCTCACATAGCCTTTGTATATAATGTATGAGCACCACATAGCCTCATATGTACAGTATTAGCCTCCTATATATAGAATGTGCCCCGGAGAGCCTCCTGTATACAGTGTGAGCCCCCACATAGCCTCCTATATACAGTATGAGCCCCCACATAGACTCCATATATAAACTGTGAGCCCTCACATAGCCTTTGTATATAATGTATGAGCACCACATAGCCTCATATATACAGTATTAGCCTCCTATATATAGAATGTGCCCCGGAGAGCCTCCTGTATACAGTGTGAGCCCCCACATAGCCTCCTATATACAGTATGAGCCCCCACATAGACTCCATATATAAACTGTGAGCCCTCACATAGCCTTTGTATATAATGTATGAGCACCACATAGCCTCATATATACAGTATTAGCCTCCTATATATAGAATGTGCCCCGGAGAGCCTCCTGTATACAGTGTGAGCCCCCACATAGCCTCCTATATACAGTATGAGCCCCCACATAGACTCCATATATAAACCGTGAGCCCTCACATAGCCTTTGTATATAATGTATGAGCACCACATAGCCTCATATATACAGTATTAGCCTCCTATATATAGAATGTGCCCCGGAGAGCCTCCTGTATACAGTGTGGGCCCCCACATAGCCTCCTATATACAGTATGAGCCCCCACATAGACTCCATATATAAACTGTGAGCCCTCACATAGCCTTTGTATATAATGTTTCAGCACCACATAGCCTTATATATACAGTATTAGCCTCCTATATATAGAATGTGCCCCGGAGAGCCTCCTGTATACAGTGTGAGCCCCCACATAGCCCCCTATATACAGTATGAGCCCCCACATAGACTCCATATATAAACTGTGAGCCCTCACATAGCCTTTGTATATAATGTATGAGCACCACATAGCCTCATATATACAGTATTAGCCTCCTATATATAGAATGTGCCCCGGAGAGCCTCCTGTATACAGTGTGAGCCCCCACATAGCCTCCTATATACAGTATGAGCCCCCACATAGCCCCCTATACAGTATGAGCCCCCACATAGACTCCATATATAAACTGTGAGCCCTCACATAGCCTTTGTATATAATGTTTGAGCACCACATAGCCTCATATATACAGTATTAGCCTCCTATATATAGAATGTGCCCCGGAGAGCCCCCTGTATACAGTGTGAGCCCCCACATAGCCCCCTATATACAGTATGAGCCCCCACATAGACTCCATATATAAACTGTGAGTCCTCACATAGCCTTTGTATATAATGTATGAGCACCACATAGCCTCATATATACAGTATTAGTCTCCTATATATAGAATGTGCCCCGGAGAGCCTCCTGTATACAGTGTGAGCCCCCACATAGCCTCCTATATACAGTATGAGCCCCCACATAGCCCCCTATATACAGTATGAGCCCCCACATAGACTCCATATATAAACTGTGAGCCCTCACGTGGCCTTTGTATATAATGTATGAGCGCCACTGTCCTCATATATACAGTATTAGCGTCCAATACATAGAATGTGCCCCGGAGAGCCTACATATATACAGTGTGAGCCCCCACTTAGCCTCCTGTACACAGTATGAGCCCCCACATGTATACAGCGCGCGTCCCACATAACCTTTTATATACTTACTAGATGGTGGCCTGATTCTATCGCATCGGGTATTCTAGAGTCTCTGTTAAAATAAAAAATAGCGATATACTCACCTTCCGACGGTCCCCGGACTCTTTCTCTCCTCTCACCACGTTCCCGGCATCTTCCGGCCCCAGTAATGCTTTGCGTGAAACACCGCTGATAACGTCGTGCTCACGTGAGAGTGACGTCATCTCCGGCCCTTCTCGCTAAGCATTACTGGGACCGGAAGAGCGTGGTGAGAGGTGGGACAGAGTCCGGGGGCCGTCGGGAGGTGAGTATATCACTATTTTTTATTTGAACAGAGACTCTAGAATACCCGATGCTATAGAATCGGGCCACATCGAGTGTATAATACTCCTGTTAAACCCGGAGCTGCTGTCACTGTTCTGCTGTTACCGAATGTATTGTACTCCAGTTACAGCCAGAGCTGCAGTCACTGTTCTGCTGTTATCTAATGTATTGTACTCCAGTTACAGCCAGAGCTGCAGTCACTGTTCTGCTTTTACCTAATGTATTATACTCCTGAATATGTACAGGACTGTGCCTGTGTAGTGAGCGATGCAGCAGTGATGCCTTTAACGGCTGTAATGTGCCTGTACAATAAGCAATGCGGCCGTGTTGCCGGGACGCCTAAGCAAGTGTCGCTGATTGGTCGCGGCAGTTAGGCCGCGACCAATCAGCGAGGCGGGATTTCCATGACAGACAGACAGACAGACAAACAGAATTAGACAATTATATAGTAGATAAATATCTCCCCCACACAAATAAAACCGACATCACCTACTCGCCTTGCTCCCGTTCCCCCGGCGCTCTGCTCCTGTCTCCTGTGCATGGAGTCTCAGCAGCAGCGCGATGACATGATGTCGCCGTTTCTGCTGTCTGACTCGCTTAGTGGTAGAAGATAGAGCCGGCGGCCATCAATGTATTCACTACTGTCTGCATCCTGAGGACGCATGCAGGGGCCGGCATGGCGTCATCCGCAGGCCACCTTTTAAGCCCTTCAGTGTTCTCGCTCCGCAGGCCGCCGTTTGCCCAGGTCAGCTCTATGGCATTACATGAAAACTTAAAATATAATAAACAATATAAAAAACTGTAAATCCCATTATTTTTGTGTACACAAGTCCATGAAATAATATATCAATTTCTGTAAAGAAAAAAAAAAAAAGGGATGTTATTTTATGGATTTATTTTTCTTTTATACTATTATTGTGCAATAAAACGCTAAAAAGAAAGCAAAATGGAAATATCAAATATTTTTGGATTTTTTTTTTTTATATATTTTCTTGTTTTTCTTATATATAGTTACAGAAATTTATTTAATAATAAATAATATAAGAAATATTTGATGGATTTTTATGACTCCGGATGATAATGATCAGTGCCAAACATACATAGCTATAAATAATGAGCATCAGTTGAATAAAAATAAAAGAAAATCCCAAAATAAAGCTTAAATACACATTATATATTTTATCAAATATGTTCCATAAAAGTGCCACCTTTTATCAAGTACTTCTTCCACAAAAGCAGAAACCAATATCTTATAAAGGAAGCTAAAAAATGCAAAATGATGCTTTCTGAAAAACTGCAGTACCAAAGCCAATCCACCAGATGGCAGTACATTCCATGAGATTCTTCTGCACTGAAGCTGCTCATCCACCAGAGCCCAATGTTCAGGGGTCTGGTTATTGATGTCATTATCAGGGGCCTCCTGACAGTAATTTTGGGGTAGACAGGGGGGTCTGTTAAAGTGTCCCCATCTTTTTAAACTTTTTCTGTGTCCAGGCACTGCCGGCCTGCCCCATCCAAGCTACCTGTGAAGCCGCCTCGAAGGAAGAGAACAAGGAGAAGAACAGATATGTGAACATCTTACCTTGTGAGTAAGAAAACATCAATTCCAGCTTTAACACTTTGTGTACCTGCGGTCTCCACTAGGGGGAGCTAACTGCATTCTGTGTTCATTACTGAGCAGAATGAATGCGGTGAGCTCCCTCTAGTGGTGACAGCAGGAAGTCCATCATTATTTTACGAGTGTGCAGTAGGTTTGGGAACTCTTTCTGGCTGCTGTAAGAGATAAATGTAAAAAAAAGTCAATGGTGATTATTTTTTTAATCTTTTTAAAAGAGCGGACATTGCCCTTTAAATTTTTCATAAGACTCCTTTAATAGCTGCACATGGACGCGACTCCTCTGATCTTTCGTTGCAGATGATCATTCCAGACTTCACTTGAGTCCCATCGAAGGAGTTCCAGATTCCGACTACATTAACGCCTCCTTCATCAACGTAAGTTTGGAACTTTAGCTTTTCCATAAATTTCTTTAATCCAGAACTTTTTTTTTTTTCTTCATGGAGGGTTCCGGATTAAAAATAATCCATATTATCGATGTTGCTATCACTTTTTCACCTATTCATCAGATTTACGGTAGAAATCTTAGTCTGATGGGGTGAAATATTATTATTACTAGATGGTGGCCCGATTCTAACGCATCGGGTATTCTAGAATATGTATGCAGCTTATGTTTGAAGATTTAATAATAATGCAATAATGCACCCCCCAATCCTGATGTGCATGGTCCCCTCACCCCCCAATCCTGGTATGCATGGTCCCCCTCACCCCCCAATCCTGGTATGCATGGTCCCCTCACCCCACAATCCTGGTATGCATGGTCCCCTCACCCCCCAATCCTGGTATGCATGGTCCTCTCACCCCCCAATCCTGATGTGCATGCTACCCCTCAACCCCCTATCCTGGTATGCATGGTCCCCTCACCCCCCAATCCTGGTATGCATGGTTCTCTTACCCCCAATCCTGATGTGCATGCTACCCCTCAACCCCCTATCCTGGTATGCATGGTACCCCTCACCCCCCAGTCCTGGAATGCATGGTACCCCTCACCCCCCCCCCCAATCCTGGTATGCATGGTCCCCTCACCCCCCAATCCTGGTATGCATGGTCCCCCTCACCCCCCAGTCCTGGAATGCATGGTCCCCTCACCCCCCCCAGTCCTGGAATGCATGGTCCCCTCACCCCCCCCCAGTCCTGGAATGCATGGTCCCCTCACCCCCCTTTCCTGGTATGCATGGTCCCCTCACCCCCCCCCCCAATCCTGGTATGCATGGTCCCCTCACCCCCCAGTCCTGGAATGCATGGTCCCCCCACCCCCCAGTGCTGGAATGCATGGTCCCCTCACCCCCCCCCAATCCTGGTATGCATGGTCCCCTCACCCCCCCCATCCTGGTATGCATGGTCCCCTCACCCCCCCATCCTGGTATGCATGGTCCCCTCACCCCCCCATCCTGGTATGCATGGTCCCCTCACCCCCCCCAATCCTGGTATGCATGGTCCCCTCACCCCCCAGTCCTGGAATGCATGGTCCCCTCACCCCCCAGTGCTGGAATGCATGGTCCCCTCACCCCCCCCAATCCTGGAATGCATGGTCCCCTCACCCCCCCCAATCCTGGTATGCATGGTCCTCTCACCCCCCCCTATCCTGGTATGCATGGTCCTCTCACCCCCCCCTATCCTGGTATGCATGGTCCTCTCACCCCCCCCTATCCTGGTATGCATGGTCCCCTCACCCCCCCAGTCCTGGAATGCATGGTCCCCTCACCCCCCAGTGCTGGAATGCATGGTCCTCTCACCCCCCCCAATCCTGGTATGCATGGTCCTCTCACCCCCCCCTATCCTGGTATGCATGGTCCTCTCACCCCCCCCTATCCTGGTATGCATGGTCCCCTCACCCCCCCATCCTGGTATGCATGGTCCTCTCACCCCCCCCTATCCTGGTATGCATGGTCCCCTCACCCCCCCCAGTCCTGGAATGCATGGTCCCCTCACCCCCCAGTGCTGGAATGCATGGTCCCCTCACCCCCCCCAATCCTGGTATGCATGGTCCCCTCACCCCCCTTTCCTGGTATGCATGGTCCCCTCACCCCCCCCAATCCTGGTATGCATGGTCCCCTCACCCCCCCCAATCCTGGTATGCATGGTCCTCTCACCCCCCCCATCCTGGTATGCATGGTCCTCTCACCCCCCCCAATCCTGGTATGCATGGTCCCCTCACCCCCCTATCCTGGTATGCATGGTCCCCTCACCCCCCCATCCTGGTATGCATGGTCCTCTCACCCCCCCCAATCCTGGTATGCATGGTCCCCTCACCCCCCTATCCTGGTATGCATGGTCCCCTCACCCCCCCATCCTGGTATGCATGGTCCTCTCACCCCCCCCTATCCTGGTATGCATGGTCCTCTCACCCCCCCCTATCCTGGTATGCATGGTCCTCTCACCCCCCCCCCCCCATCCTGGTATGCATGGTCCTCTCACCCCCCCCCCCCCCCCATCCTGGTATGCATGGTCCTCTCACCCCACCCCCCCCATCCTGGTATGCCTGGTCCCCTCACCCCCCTTTCCGTGTAGCAGAGACCAATCAGCGTCGCGGCCCTCTAGCATGTAAAAAAATATTAAAAAAGATAAGTTATTCTCACCTTCCGACGGCCTCCTGTCTTCCTTCCACGCGCCCGGCCTCACGTTCCCAGTAATGCTTTGCGGCTTAGACCGCTGATGACGTCAGTCTTCTTTCTCGCTCTCGCGAGAGTGACGTCATCAGCGGGCTCGTGGAAGGAAGACAGGAGGCCGTTGGAAGATGAGAATAACCTTTTTTTTTTTTTTTTTTTTAATTTTAATTCTCTTTTTTACAGATCAATGCCTGCGCCCGATTGAGCGCTGCACCCGACTGCGCCTGCCGCTGATTGGTTGCGGCCTGGCGGATTATTAGATTATTATGCATTTATATAGCGCCATTTATTCCATGGCGCTTTACATGTGAAAAGGGGAAATATAGACAAGTATAATAAACATGTGTAAGACAAGGGACACACAAGTACATAAGGAGAGGGGACCCTGCCTGTGAGCGCTCACAGTCTACAGGGATGGGTGAGGATACAGTAGGAGAGGGTAGAGCAGGTCGTGCGGTGGTTCAGTAGACCAAGGATCATTGCAGGCTGTAGGCTTGTCGGAACAGGTGGGTCTTGAGGTTCTTTTTGAAGGTTTCCGTTGATGGTGAGAGTCTGATGTGTTGCTGAAGGGAGTTCCAAAGTATGGGCGAAGCACGGGAGAAGTCTTTTGTATGCGGTTGTGGGAAGATGATCTTGAGATGATCATAGGTTGCGTGCGTGCGGGTAGGTACCTAGAGACCATGTCACAGATGTATGGAGGAGACAGGTTGTGGATGGCTTTGTATGTCATGGTTAGGGTTTTGAATTGTAGCCTCTGGGCAATAGGAAGCCAGTGAAGGGCCTGGCATAGGGGGGAGGATGGGGAATAGTGGGGAGACAGGTGGATTAGTCGGGCAGCAGAGTGTAGGATGGACTGGAGCGGTGCCAGAGTGCTAGAGGGGAGGCCAGAGAGTAGGAGGTTGCAGTAGTCGAGGCGGGAGATAAGGGTGTGCACTTGTGTTTTTGTGGTTTCGTGGTTGAGGAATGAGCGGATCCGGGAAATATTTTTGAGTTTGAGGCGGCAGGAGGAGGTGAGGGCTTGGATATGTGGTTTGAAAGAGAGCGCAGAGTCGAGGATCACCCCAAGGTACCGAGCGTGCGGGACTGGGGAAAGAGAGCAGCCGTTGACATTGATGGATAGGTAGAGTGAGATGGGGGAAAGATGATGAATTCTGTTTTGTCCATGTTCAGTTTGAGAAAGCGAGCAGAGAAGAAGGCTGAGATAGCAGACAGACATTGTGGGATTTCAGTCAGTAAGGAGCAGGGCTGTGGAGTCGGTAAGCCACAGTTGCGACTCCGACTCCTGGATTTTATCAGACTCCGACTCCTTCATAAATGGCCAATTCATAACAACAAATTTACTGTTGTAAAATATTAAACATCGTGCTTATTCAGTTTCTCACCATCATATAAGTAATCAGACCACTTAGAGCAAAAACTACATTTATTAGAATACAATTAGAATATAGCAAATAACTTTTATAAACTTTTCTAAACTGTAAGTAAATATGCAATAAACACTTTTATGCAGTTAATAAGAAGAAATCTATAAATTTGTCCTCAGAACAAGTATTGCCTCTGTCAGATCCTCCTTCATGGATGCCCTCAAATCTGATCTAATTATTTTGAGAGCAGAGAACAACCTCTCTACAATAACTTGTGTTGGTGGCAAAGCAGTAACCACTCGGGCAACATCTCTGACAATGTCAGGATACAGAGGACTTGCTTGTTGCACTGTTATTTTTGATGAACGGTCAAATTTCTCAATTTCTTTTAGTGCACATGAAAAATTCTGCTGAATTGTACTGGCTGTGTTCCTTGATGGGGATGACTCTTCTATGCGGGAACGCTTTGCACGGTCCTTGTGATCCAAATATTTTTCGAAATTAAATTCTTCATCAGTTCATGATGAGGGTGAAGATGTGGCAGGACGACCAAATTCTTCTTGTTCCTCCTGACTGTTCTGCAACCCTTTCATCCTTACTGCTATTTCAAATAGAGCTTCTTTTCCTTTACTTAGCTATTGATCATCTAGAAGAATCCGATGCATTGGGTCTACATAAACAGCTGCCAAAAGAATGTTATTTTGTAATAGTAGCTCCTCTCTCCGTTTCATTGATGTAGCAATGCCACTTGCAATTAACCCTCCTCTTTGGGACAGGCGAAAGATCAGGTTCTTCCACTCCTTTAAGAAAATACCTGGAGTTAAGTCCTCTGCTTGTAATTTTTTTAGTCACTGTAAATGGGTGCTCTAGCAATTTTTCCAGCTCAGTCACCTGATTCCACTGACTTTCATTTAGCGTCAGTTGAGGGTTAGCCATGTCTACAAGAAAGCTTTTCAGTTCAACCAAGCGCTGAATCATTAAGTACTGCCCCATCGTGTGGCTTGATCAATAATTGCCCCTTTTCCAGCACGTCTCTTCAAAATTGAGTCAACTTTAGGGGTTCTGGCAACAGTAGCCAGTTTTCTCACCTTGCCAATCAGTGCAGCAGCATGTCCTTCTTGCAGACTGTCTCTTATAGCCAGCTGTAGCGTATGCACAACACAGCGCATGTTATGAATGAAAGAACATATTGACACAGTTTCAACAAGATCATCTAAACTATCATGTTGCTGTTCATCTGAAGCAACTTCAGTTTGCTCCTCAGTTACAATACTGTGTTCCTCTATTTCAAACATTTCTGTGTCTGTGGACCCAGAATGTTCTTCTAGCTGCTGGTCACCATCATTACTCTCATTCATTAGCTTAATAGTACTTATCATATTTGAAGCATTGTCAGTTACGACAGAAAGAACTTGCTCTTTTTTAAGTTCATAGTCTTGCAGAACCTTTTCCACCAAGACCTGGAGAAACTCACTGGTGTGATGAGCTTTGGTGTCTCTTACTGCCAATGTCTTGGTAACTATTTCATTTTTGTCACAAACAAATCGGACATTGATGGCAAAATAGTTCACTCTGTGACGTGTGCAGGCATCCATTTTAAGAAACAGAAAGCGTCCCTTGAGAGTTTTTTTAAGTTCTTCCTTTTGTTTAAAAGCTTCTTCGATTACTAATTTTCTAATACTCTCTCTCTCCAGAGAAACACCAAGCTTGCGGGCCATTTCCCCATTCAGACACATAAAAGCTGGTCGTGAAAATAATGAAATAGGCACACTATCCTTTACAACAAGCTCTATGATCTGTTTTTTAAATGTATCTACTGTCATTGTCACAGTAACTTTGTCACTGACAAAATATCTTGCAACTGATGGCTGCAAAGTTCTCTGCTCCTTTGTTTGGCTGGAAGAGCTGGGCACTGGTTCATTGGTTTGGATGCAGTCTTTCTCATCCACTGCTTTCAGTACTTCTGGATGAAAGCACTGTAAATATCTCTTTAGATTAGAAGCTCTGGTAGGAGCATTTTTATCTTTGCCTGAATATGCACTCATCTTGGCTTCACAGCATTTGTTTTCGTCTGGATCATTTGTCATACACTGAAAGACATATAATGTTTTCTATCTTGAGTGATGGTGAAATGTTCAAATACAGCTGATTTAATGTGATGCTTCTTTGACATTCTCAGGTTTTTAATTCTGCATTCACAATCCAAATGACAATTGTTTTTCCTAAAAACAATTGTACAAAATTATTGCCAGGTCGTACAACTGATATAGTGGTCAGTAATACTGTTATTATTCCTCATGTACTCACAGTTAACTGATGCAAAGTTTGTTGAAAGGATAATACTTCTTACAGTCTTCCTCTTCTGAGTAGCAGGCAGCTGTGAGATGCTTGGAAGACGCACACCTAGTATGATCTAGTCTAGAGGAGGAGCTTTACTACTAAGAATTTGCAACACATTTTCACTTTCAGTTTCATACATTGTAAGTAGGGGGGTTGGGGCAGCATGAGGTTAACCAAGTATAAGATTAGATAAGGGCAGTGGAGAACAGTGACACACAAGAAGTAAGAAATGTCTCTATCTCCAGCAGAACTGCTTATCACTGTTGTTCATAGTTTGATAGAACATATATATTTGAGTAACATTTATAAAATTCATATGAAAGTTCAATTATGAAATATTAATACATTTTTTTTAAAGCTGGAGTCGGTACATTTCTACCGACTCAGACTCCGACTCCAACCAAAACTAACTCCGACTCCGACTCCACAGCCCTGGTAAGGAGGCGAGGTCGGGTCCAGATAGGTAAATCTGCGTGTCATCGGCATAGAGGTGATACTGCAAACCGTGGGATTCTATGAGCTGTCCCAAGCCGTAGGTGTAGATGGAGAATAGTAGGGGTCCTAGGACAGAGCCTTGGGGAACACCGACAGACAGGGGGTGAGGTGAGGAGGTGGTGTGTGAGAGGGAGACACTAAATGTTCGGTCTGTTAGGTATGATGAGATCCAAGATAGGGCCAGGTCTGTGATGCCAAGAGATGAGTCTGTAGCAGGAGGGAATGGTCTACGGTGTCGAAGGCAGAGGACAGGTCCAGGAGAAGGAGGACAGAGTAGTGTTGCTTGCTTTTGGCGGTTAGTAAGTCGTTAGTGACTTTAGTTAGGGCAGTTTCAGGTGAGTGATGCGGTCGGAAGCCAGATTGTAACCGGTCAAAGAGGGAACAGGAGGAGAGGTGGGAGGACAGTTCAAGATATACATGCTGTTCCAGTAGTTTTGAGGTGTAAGGGAGAAGAGATATCGGGCGATAGACACAGAGGATGGGTCAAGGGAGGGCTTTTTGAGGATGGGTGTGATTGAGGCATGTTTGAAGGATGAGGGAAAGACACCATTTGTAAGTGAAAGGTTGAAGAGATGGGTTAGGGTTGGGATGAAGACTGTGGCCAAATTAGGGATGAGGTGAGACGGGAGTGGGTCGAGGGCACAAGTGGTGAGGTGTGATCTTGACATGAGGGTGGAGAGCTGATCTTCTGTCATGGTGGAGAAGCTGGCTTTTGCAGAACAGGGCTGAGCGGCTAAGAGGGGCATTGGTGGCTGTGGGCCAAAGTTTTGTCTGATCGTGTCGATCTTCTGCTTAAAGAAGGAGGCAAAGTCTTCAGCAGAAATGAGAGGAGGGGGAGGAGGTGTTGCGGGACGGAGTAGAGAGTTGAAAGTGTTGAAGAGCTGTTTAGGGTTGTGAGACAGGGAGGATATGAGAGATGCGAAGTAAGTTTGTTTTGTGGCAGAGAGCGTGGACTTAAAGCTGGCAAGGGACTGCTTGTATGCGCTGAAGTGCTCAGTAGAATGGGTTCTCTTCCATCTCCGCTCAGCGGCCCTGGAAACCCGTCTCAGTTCTTTGGTCAGGCTGCCAGGGCTGCCTGTTGATTGTTCAAGTTTTGCTCTGTGTGAGGGGGGGCAGCCAAATCAAGTGTTGCTGTTATTGTGGTGTTATAAAAAGTGGCATGAAGGGAAGCTATGTCTGTAAGGCCTGTTTCACACTTCCGTTTTTTCAAATCCGTCAAAATCCGTTGGTTTCCGTAAAAAAACGGATCCGCCATTTTTTTGCAGGATCCGTTTTTTTTGTCCCATAGACTTCCATTAGTGGTTACCGCGGATCCGTCAAAAAAACGGATCCGTTTTTTTAAAAACGGATCCGTTTGCATCAGTTTCCGTCAAAAAAACGGAAACGGATCCGTTTGGCGGACACAAAAACGGAAGTGTGAAACAGGCCTTAGAGGGAGAAGGGACTCAGAGAGTGATTGTAAATTGAGGTGTTTGAGATTCCTGCGAGGGTGAGCGAGTTTATGGAGCGGGGGTTGCGCAGTAGGAGAGGAGAGGGGAGAGAATGTCAGTAGGTTGTGGTCAGACAGGGGGAGGGGTGAGTTATTGAGATTAGTGAGGGAACAGAGACGAGTGAAGATAATGTCCAGCGTGTGACCATCTTTGTGAGTGGCCGCAGAGGACCATTGAGTGAGGCCGAGGGAAGACGTGAGCGATAGTTTAGAGGCAGCCGGGGTGGAAGTGTCAATGGGGATGTGGAAGTGTCAATGGGGATGTTGAAGTCGCCCATGATGATGGTGGGGATGTCAGCAGAAAGGAAATGGAGTAGCCAGATGGTGAAGTGGTCGAGAAAGGTGGAGATGGCTAGTTCTGGGGGGCGGTAGATGACAGCCAGTTGGAGGGGGAATAGATGCGGACGGAGTGCACCTCAAACGAGGGAAGAGTAGCGGATGGTGGCAGAGGAATTGGGGTAGAGGAGCAGGTATCAGACAGGAGCAAGCCAACTCCTCCACCACTTTTGTTGCTGGGATGAGGGGTGTGAGAAATGGAATCCGCCATAGGAAAGCGCAGCTGGAGAGGCTGTGTCAGAGGGAGTGAGCCATGTTTCAGTGATGGCGAGGAAGGAGAGTTTAATAAAGAGGTCATGGATAAACGATAGCGTGTTGCTGACAGAGCGTGCGTTCCATAGGGCTCCAGGTAAGGGGGTTGAGGGAGTGGGGGCAGGATGAATGGGTATGAGGTTATTATGGTTGCGAGGACGTGTAGAGGATCGTGGCAGGGTGGTAGAAGTGAGTGTAGGGAGGTGTTGAGGAGGGCCAGGATTTGGGGATACGTCGCCAGCAATAAGGAGTAACAGACAGAGCGTTAGAAGGTGGGAGCAGGATAGGACATGATGTGGCCGTGTGTGTCTGGAGAAAAAGGATTGTATGAGGAGGAACAGGTGTGGGGAGAATGGAGGGGGAGATGAATAGTTCCTTACTAGGAGGGGGGATTGCAGGAGTTAAGGAGAAAGAGTAGTATGGGGGTGATAGTAAAAAGAAGGCGAAACATTGTTGTGGTGTTATAGGCTGTTACCTTGCAGTCCAATTCAGAGTACTCAGAAATCTGTACTTTGAAATAAGGATTTTGAAATTGATGGAGCCGACTACGGCTGGAGCAGACCCATGGTGCTGAATACTGATTATCTTCCACAGTTGGGTCCTCGGGGGCGGGTTCATCAATCATGAGGGCGGTCCTCTAGATGAGACTGCCCCCACTGAGACACGTAATGTTTCTGTCCACTTTTCCTGCGTTGTAATCAGTTACAACTTAAGAGGGTCACAGGCAGATAACTTCTCCCTCTTCGCTAAACCTCTTCTCAGTGTGCCGGCCCTTTAATTTCAATTTATTATTTTTTTTACACTTGATTATGTTGTTGTTTTTCTATCAGTTTCATTCTTTCTTGTGTTTTTTTTTTTTTTTTTGTTCTGTCTCCTTAGGGTTACCAAGAGAAGAACAAGTTTATAGCAGCCCAAGGTAAGAAGGAAGTTTCCTCGTGGTCTGTATTTCACATTCGGGGGGCTTTTATATTTCTTAAAGGGACATTACATGCAAAAATGATATCTTTACTTTTTTTTTTTTTATCCCAATAAATTCTAGGTCCAAAAGAAGAAACTGTGAACGATTTCTGGAGGATGATTTGGGAACAGAATACGGCGACCATAGTCATGGTGACAAACCTGAAAGAAAGGAAGGAGGTGAGGATTTTTGGCAGACAGTTGGGCTGTGTCCTAAAGTATCCATATACTAGATATCATTAGTCTATAGGTCGTGTCCAGTATTGCATGTATGTCTCATGAAAAGGACTAAAGCTGAGCTGCAATACCAGACACGGCCTGTTTCGCAAGAGCGGCACTGTTTCTGGGTTAAAAAAATAAATAAATAATGACTTTGTTACTGATTGTGCTTTTGTGTGTCTCACAGTGTAAATGTGCCCAGTACTGGCCGGACCAGGGGTGCTGGACGTATGGAAATATCCGCGTGTCTGTGGAAGATATGACCGTCCTGGTGGATTACACCGTACGGAAGTTCTGCATCCAGCAGGTACTGAATCAACCTGTGATGGCCACCAGGGGGCGATGCTGTGCAGGGCAACTGATTTTTTTTTTTTTTTTTGTGTATATATATATATATATATATATATATATATATATATATATATATATATATATATATATATATATATATATATATATATATATATACAGTGCCTACAAGTAGTATTCAACCCCCTGCAGATTTAGCGGGTTTGATAAGATGCAAATAAGTTAGAGCCTTCAAACTTCACACAAGAGCAGGATTTATTAACAGATGCATAAATCTTACAAACCAAAAAGTTATGTTGCTCAGTTAAATTTTAAACATACAAGTGTGGGTCAATTATTATTCAACCCCTAGGTTTAATATTTTGTGGAATAACCCTTGTTTGTAATTACAGCTAATAATCGTCTTTTATAAGACCTGATCAGGCCGGCACAGGTCTCTGGAGTTATCTTGGCCCACTCCTCCATGCAGATCTTCTCCAAGTTATCTAGGTTCTTTGGGTGTCTCATGTGGACTTTAATCTTGAGCTCCTTCCACAAGTTTTCAATTGGGTTAAGGTCAGGAGACTGACTAGGCCACTCCAACACCTTGATTTTTTGCCTCTTGAACTAGGCCTTGGTTTTCTTGGCTGTGTGCTTTGGGTCGTTGTCTTGTTGGAAGATGAAATGACGACCCATCTTAAGATCCTTGATGGAGGAGCGGAGGTTCTTGGCCAAAATCTCCAGGTAGGCCGTGCTATCCATCTTCGGATGGATGCGGACCAGATGGCCAGGCCCCTTGGCTGAGAAACAGCCCCACAGCATGATGCTGCCACCACCATGCTTGACTGTAGGGATGGTATTCTTGGGGTCGTATGCAGTGCCATCCAGTCTCCAAACGTCACGTGTGTGGTTGGCACCAAAGATCTCGATCTTGGTCTCATCAGACCAGAGAACCTTGAACCAGTCTGTCTCAGAGTCCTCCAAGTGATCATGAGCAAACTGTAGACGAACCTTGACATGACGCTTTGAAAGTAAAGGTACCTTACGGGCTCGTCTGGAACGGAGACCATTGCGGTGGAGTACGTTACTTATGGTATTGACTGAAACCAATGTCCCCACTGCCATGAGATCTTCCCGGAGCTCCTTCCTTGTTGTCCTTGGGTTAGCCTTGACTCTTCGGACAAGCCTGGCCTCGGCACGGGAGGAAACTTTCAAAGGCTGTCCAGGCCGTGGAAGGCTAACAGTAGTTCCATAAGCCTTCCACTTCCGGATGATGCTCCCAACAGTGGAGACAGGTAGGCCCAACTCCTTGGAAAGGGTTTTGTACCCCTTGCTAGCCTTGTGACCCTCCACGATCTTGTCTCTGATGGCCTTGGAATGCTCCTTTGTCTTTCCCATGTTGACCATGTATGAGTGCTGTTCACAAGTTTGGGGAGGGTCTTAAATAGTCAGAAAAGGCTGGAAAAAGAGATAATTAATCCAAACATGTGAAGCTCATTGTTCTTTGTGCCTGAAATACTTCTTAATACTTTAGGGGAACCAAACAGAATTCTGGTGGTTTGAGGGGTTGAATAATAAATGACCCTCTGAATAAACTTTTCACAATTTAAAAAAAATTTAAACAAAGAAATAACATTCTTTTTTGCTGCAGTGCATTTCACACTTCCAGGCTGATCTACAGTCCAAATGTCACAATGCCAAGTTAATTCCGAATGTGTAAACCTGCTAAATCTGCAGGGGGTTGAATACTACTTGTAGGCACTGTATATATTATATATTGATCCCCCTGTTTTGGGCTTTTTAACTCCTTCATGACCAAATGATTTTCACATTTCTTTAAATGTATGTCTATATATTAGAGAGAGATGAAATTTTGAACCATCCCTTTAATTTTACCGTATAATGGACGGGAAAAAATTCCAAGAGCTGTGAAATGGAGGGGATAAAAAAAATTTTGCCTGTTTGTATTTTGTTGTTTTTTTTTTTATATTCAATCTCCAGTAAAAATTACCAGAGTTTATGATTACAGGGATAAAAGAAAAAAAAAATTAATAAATTAAAAATTTGCAAACGAGCAGCCCTCCTCATGGTCCGGGGGCCGCTCGCAGGTGTAACGTTCTGTCTCTCTTCTTCCAGGTCGGTGATGTCTCCAATAAGAAACCTCAGCGCCTTGTCACCCAGTTCCACTTCACCAGCTGGCCTGATTTTGGGGTGCCTTTTACTCCCATAGGGATGTTAAAATTTCTGAAAAAAGTGAAAACCTGTAACCCGCAGTACGCCGGACCCATCGTAGTGCACTGCAGGTCAGTGAGCAGTCGCAGCGCCGCCCACGCGGTACAGTGTCATCATTGCTGCATGTTGCACACATGACGTCGTGCTAAGCCGGGTGATCAGAAGAGGCGCCGGTGGGGGCATGGCGACAGGTGGAAGGCGGCTCACAGGGCTCCTGTCTGGCAGCCACACACCTTTTACATCACTGCGGGGTCCGGCTCCTACAAACCGGTCGTATCTTCCCTACAGACCCCATGAGAAGTATAAAGCTGCGTTCACACTCAGGTTTTTAACTTGGCTTTTTGATCGGATTCTGCCCCAAGTTCTTTTTTTTTTTTCTGACGCGATTTTGAAAATCACATGGAGATTCTGACCCGGGCTCGATACTGAAGTCAAAAGGCTGCAAATGGAAAAAAAAAAAAGCTTGGAAAAAAATACTGATTACTTGTAAAACCTCGGAAAAACCATATTGATCGCTTCTGAAAACCACCTCCTAAGCCTGCGCTCATCCTGGAGTATATCCCACGGCCCCACAGGAAAACCTGCAACAGAACTGCAGCAATCACAGACTTACATTTGGTTTTGTTTTTTTATATGCATTTTTGGGGTGTCATAGTTTTTTTCCCAATAACTTTTTTTTTTTTTTAATTGTGGCCTGTCCTTCCTCCATGACGTCACATCTCCTCTCTGTAAAAAGACACAACTGGTATTCTGAAGTTGAATAGTAATGTAGTGAGCGAAGTAACACTCCCCCTCTCCAAAGCTGCTTCTTCAGCAGCCCTCTGCGTCTCCCCCCCGTGCTGCCCCAGCTGGCCCTCTGCGTCCTCCCCCGTGCTGGCCCTCTGCCTCTCCCCCCCCCCCCCCTGTGCTGCCCCACCTGGCCCTCTGCCTCCCCCCCCCCCCCCCCCTGTGCTGCCCCACCTGGCCCTCTGCCTCTCCCCCCCCGTGCTGCCCCAGCTGGCCCTCTGCGTCCTCCCCCGTGCTAGCCCTCTGCCTCTTCCCCCCCCCCCCCCCCCCGTGCTGCCCCAGCTGGCCCTCTGCATCCCCCCCCCCGTGCTACCGCACCTGGCCCTCTGCGTCTCCCCCCCGTGCTGCCCCAGCTGGCCCTCTGCGTCCTCCCCCGTGCTAGCCCTCTGCCTCTCCCCCCCCCGTGCTGCCCCAGCTGGCCCTCTGCATCCCCCCCCCCCCCCGTGCTACCGCACCTGGCCCTCTGCGTCTCCCCCCCGTGCTGCCGCAGCTGGCCCTCTGCGTCCTCCCCCGTGCTAGCCCTCCCCCCCCCCCCCCCCCCCCCCGTGCTGCCCCAGCTGGCCCTCTGCATCCCCCCCCCCCCCCGTGCTACCGCACCTGGCCCTCTGCGTCTCCCCCCCGTGCTGCCCCAGCTGGCCCTCTGCGTCCTCCCCCGTGCTAGCCCTCCCCCCCCCCCCCCCCCCCCGTGCTGCCCCAGCTGGCCCTCTGCGTCTCCCCCCCGTGCTGCCGCAGCTGGCTCTATGCATCGCCCCCATTCTCTCCATGGTGCCTCTGGCCCTGTGAATCCCACCCTCCCCTGTTGTCATCGGCCGCCTGCCCCTCGGTCCTTTGCGCTCGTCCTCTTGGGGTAAATCATTTCTCTGTGAGTTAGTCAGTCTGACAGTCCTGTGTTCCCGTGTATCTGCAGCGCCGGCGTGGGCCGCACCGGGACCTTCATCGTCATAGACGCCATGCTGGATATGATGAATGCAGAGAAGAAGGTGGATGTGTACGGGTTTGTCAGCCGGATCCGGGCTCAGCGCTGTCAGATGGTACAGACTGATGTACGTAGTAAGGGCCTCCGTGGTGGTGGTGGGGCCTCCAGGGTATAGTGGGGGCACCGGTCTCCTTGTGTACCCATAGTCACGCCGGCCTCCTCTCCCGCAGATGCAGTACGTCTTCATCTACCAAGCGCTGCTGGAACATTTCCTTTATGGAGACACCGAGCTGGAGGTGACATCCCTGGAAACCCATCTCCAGAAGTTGTACAATAAGATCCCCGGGACCCACAGCAATGGCCTCGAGGAGGAGTTCAAGGTCAGAACGTGTTCGGGTCGTCTCCTAGAGATGGGATTGACTGCCCTCAAATGCCCCAAAGACCCTCCAGGACATGCCCCACTGTACAACCCTTACCCCTGCTAACTGTATATAGAAGTGTTATCAGTCATTGTACAGGAGGAGGAGGTGAGCTGTGATATCACCTATTGTGAATGGTGGTTCCTGTGTTATCTCTATATAAAGGTGTCAGTGTAGAGGAGGAGGAGGTGAGCTGTGACATCACCTATTGTGAATGGTGGATCCTGTTATCTACTGCATATAGGGGCATTGTCAGTCATTGTACAGGAGGAGGAGGAGGTGAGCTGTGACATCACCTATTGTGAAAAGTGATAACACAGGATCCACCAATCTCCTGTATAATAGAGGTGGTGACTAGTCGAAAAGTCTCAGGTTATTAATATAGTGTGAAAATGTGTGTGTGTGTGTGTGTGTATATATGTATGTATGTATGTGTGTGTATATATATTTATTAGTATATAATATATATATATATATATATATATATAAATTACATTTTCCAATTTCCTATTTTTCACATTGCTATGCAGCCTGGATTCGCCTATGCCAATGCCCCCGGTGTCCTCCGGTGACCGTTATCTTTTCTGCTCTTTTGCTCATTACAGAAATTAACGTCCATTAAAATTCAGAACGACAAGATGAGGACGGGAAACCTGCCGGCCAACATGAAGAAGAACCGGGTCCTGCAGATAATCCCCTGTACGTCTCCCTGACTCCGGGTCCGGCCTTGGCAGATTAGTTTTAATATGTTGCGTGCATCGTTGATTTTAGAGGGGGCAAAATTGGCAGTTGCCTAAGGTGCACATATTCATGGGGGCTCGGGAGGAATCACAGCGGCCGGATACCGTCGTTCTATGCTAAATTCTGGTCACTAGATTACTGGAAATCCTCATTGCTGGTGGGAGTGGGGAGGGAAGGCATTATATTCCCCTAAAATTAGGACAATTGGTTTCTGTTGGCGAGCAGATGTTGGGGCCGGAAAGATCCGCACCCTAGAAAATAACTAATTTTTTTTTTTTTTTACCTTTTATTTTTTTTTTCTTTTTGACCAGATGAATTTAACAGAGTAATTATACCGGTAAAGAGAGGAGAAGAGAATACAGATTATGTGAACGCCTCCTTCATCGATGTAAGTGCCGCAGCCTCTGAGCTGATTGTCAAACATACGAAGATATATCATTATAGAATATATATTATTTTTTGCAGTAAGAAGAGCTTTTCTTTTCTTTTTTTTTTTTCCATTTTCTTTTTTAGCAAGAAAAAATCTTGCTAAAAGTTGTGTGTGTTTTATAGATTGGAGGCAACTTCCTAATATCGAGGTGAAAGCTGAGCTGGCGTACATCCCGATCACTGGGAGATCTGCTGCCGACACTGATCAGTCACTCCTCAGTCTGATCGGTGCAGGGCGGGAGAGGAGCGACCAGGACATTAACTCCTCAATAGTTCAGGGACCTTTCAGATTATATGATCAGTCATCGGCCGGGCAGGAACAGCTGTTTGTGTATATAGCAGGGCAGTGTATGTAGCGGGGTTGGATGTAGCAGGGACGTGTGTGCATATAGGCATGTAGCAGAGTTGTATGTGTGTGCGCGTTTACATGCATGTAGCAGGGCTGTGTGTGTGTGCGCCTGTAGCAGGGCTGTGTGTGTGTGGGGTCGTGTGTGTAGCAGGGCTGTGTCTGCAGACTCATGCATGTAGCAGGGCTGTGTCTGCAGACTCATGCATGTAGCAGGGCTGTGTGTGTTCAGGCTCAGGCATGTACAGTTGTGGCCAAAAGTATTGACACCCCTGCAATTGATAATACTCAGTTTCTTCCTGAAAATGATTCAAACACAAATTCTTTGGTATTATTATCTTCATTTAATTTGTCTTAAATGAAAAAACACAAAAAGAATTGTCCTAAAGCCAAATTTGATATAATTCCACACCAAACATAAAAAAGAGGGTGGACGAAAGTACTGGCACTGTTCGAAAAATCATGTGATGCTTCTCCTAATTTGTGTAAATAACAGCACCTGTAACTTACCTGTGGCACCTAACAGGTGTTGGCAATAACTAAATCACACTTGCAGCCAGTTGACATGGATTAAAGTTGACTCAACCTCTGTCCTGTGTCTTTGTGTGTACCACATTGAGCATGGAGAAAAGAAAGAAGACCAAAGAACTGTCTGAGGACTTGAGAAACCAAATTGTGAGGAAGCATGAGCAATCTCAAGGCTACAAGTCCATCTCCAAAGACCTGAATATTCCTGTGTCTACCGTGCGCAGTGTCATCAAGAAGTTTAAAGCCCATGGCACTGTGGCTAACCTCCCTAGATGTGGACGGTAACAAAAATTGACAAGAGATTTCAAGGCAAGATTGTGCGGATGTTGGATAAAGAACCTCGACTAACATCCAAACAAGTTCAAGCTGCCCTGCAGTCCGAGGGTACAACAGTGTCAACCCGTACTATCCGTCGGCGTCTGAATGAAAAGTGACTATGGTAGGAGACCCAGGAAGACCCCACTTCTTACCCCGAGACATAAAAAAACCAGGCTGGAGTTTGCCAAAACTTACCTGAAAAAGCCTAAAACGTTTTGGAAGAATGTTCTCTGGTCAGATGAGACAAAAGTAGAGCTTTTTGGCAAAGGCATCAACATAAAGTTTACAGGAGAAAAAAAGAGGCATTCAAAGAAAAGTACACGGTCCCTACAGTCAAACATGGCGGAGGTTCCCTGATGTTTTGGGGTTGCTTTGCTGCCTCTGGCACTGGACTGCTTGACCGTGTGCATGGCATTATGAAGTCTGACGACTACCAACAAATTTTGCAGCATAATGTAGGGTCCAGTGTGAGAAAGCTGGGTCTCCCTCAGAGGTCATGGGTCTTCCAGCAGGACAATGACCCAAAACACACTTCAAAAAGCAGTAGAAAATGGTTTGAGAGAAAGCACTGGAGACTTCTAAGGTGGCCAGCAATGAGTCCAGACCTGAATCCCATAGAACACCTGTGGAGAGATCTAAAAATGGCAGTTTGGAGAAGGCACCCTTCTAATATCAGGGACCTGGAGCAGTTTGCCAAAGAAGAATGGTCTAAAATTCCAGCAGAGCATTGTAAGAAACTCATTGATGGTTACCGGAAGCGGTTGGTCGCAGTTATTTTGGCTAAAGGTTGTGCAACCAAGTATTAGGCTGAGGGTGCCAATACTTTTGTCTGGCCCATTTTTGGAGTTGTGTGAAATGATCAATGTTTTGCTTTTTGCTTCATTCTCTTTTGTGTTTTTTCATTTAAGACAAATTAAATGAAGATAATAATGCCAAAGAATTTGTGTTTGCAATCATTTTCAGGAAGAAACTGAGTATTATCTGACAGAATTGCAGGGGTGTCAATACTTTTGGCCACAACTGTAGCAGGGCTGTGTATGTGCGGGCTTATACGTGTGGCAGGGCTGTGTGTGTGCAGACTCAGGCATGTAGCAGGGCTGTGTGTATGTGGGCTCATGCATGTACCACCACCTTTCTCGACCACTTCACCACCTGGCTACTTGATTTCCTCTCTGCTGACATCACCCACTATCATGGGTGACTTCAACATCCCCATTGACACTTTCACTTCAGCTGCCTCTAAACTATTATCACTGACTGCCTCCTTTGGCCTCACTCAATGTTCCTCCACGGCCACTCACAAAGATGGCTACGTGCTGGACTTCAACTTCATCCACCTCTGTTCCCTTACTAATCTCACTAACTCACCCCTCCCCATGTCTGACTACAACCTACTCACATTCTCTTCCCTCTCCTCTCTAAGGCCTGTTTCACACATCCGTCTTTCACCATCAGTCAAAATCCGCCGTTTTGCCAAAAAAAACGGATCCGCCAAAATTTTAGCGTCCGGTGACATGGCAGCACGGACACTGCAACGTTTTTTGTTGCTGGATCCGTGTTTCTACACTGCGCATGCCCGGAATTGGCTTTCCGGGAAGAAAGTTAACCCTAAATGCCAATCCTGGCGGGTGAAAACATTCTCTCTGTCTCTCCTCACACATTAGACTCACACATTATCGCGCTGTTGCACTCCCATGTTCGAATTCTCCCGCTGCTGACATCACCCAAGATCGCCGGACATGGCCGACTCTTGCGCTGCTGGATTCCCCTGAGATCGCCGATATCGCGGGACATGGCTGACTCTCGCGCTGCTGGATTCCCCCGACATCACGAGAGATGGCCGACTCTCGTGCTGTTGGAATCCCCCGACATTGCCGTTATCGCGGGAGATTGCCGAATAACGTGATATCGCGGCGATGCTTGGTAACCCCCTAGATCGCTATGTGGCCGCAGTCCCTTTATTTGAAGACGCATTCCACCTTGAACGGATCCGTGGTCCGCTGTCATCCGTTCTTCTCTCTGCATCGGCGGATCAGTTTTTTTCCACTTTGGCGGATTTCGGCTGACCGCCGTCAGCGGACGTGTGAAAGAGGCCTAAGTGCGCAACCCCCACTCCACAAACTCACTCATCCTCGCAGAAATCTCAAACACCTCAATCTACACTCACTGAGTCCCTCCTCCCTCTTACTGACATAGCTTCCTTACATGACACAGATGCTGCTGCCACTTTATATAACACCACAATAACAGCAACACTCGATTCGGTCGCCCCCCTCACACATAGCAAAACTCGTACAATCAACAGGCAACCCTGACTGACTAGCCTGACGAAAGAACTGAGACGGGCTTCCAGGGTCACTGAGCGGAGATGGAAGAGATCCCGCTCTGCCGAGCACTTTATCACATACAAGCAGTTCCTCGCCAGCTTCGAGTCCGCGCTCACTGCCGCAAAACAAACCTACTTCTTATCTCTCATGTCCTCCCTGTCTCACAACCCTAAACAGCTTTTCAACACTTTCAATTCTCGACTCCAGAACTTTCTCCCTCTCCTCTGATTTCTGCTGAAGACTTTGCCTCTTTCTTTAAGCAGAAGATCGATAGCATCAGAGAAAGCTTTGGCCTGCAGCCACCAATGCCCCTTGTCTTAACTTCTCAGCTCTGTTCTTCCAAAACCAGCTTCTCCACCATGACAGGTCAGCTCTCCACCCTTCTGTCAAGAACACATCTCACCACTTGCACGCTTGACCCGCTCCCGTCCCACCTCATCCCTGACCTCGCCACAGTATTCATCCCAACACTAACACACCTCTCACCTCTCAACCTCTCACTTACAAATGGTGTCTTCCCCTCATCCTTCAAACATGCCTCGATCACACCATCCTCAAAAAGCCCTCCCTCGACCCATCCTCTGTGTCTAGCTATCGCCCTATATCATTTCTTCCCTATGCCTCAAAACAACTGGAACAGCATGTATATCTTGAACTGTCCTCCCACCTCTCCTCCTGCTCCCTCTTTGACTGGTTCCAATCTGGCTTCTAACCGCATCACTCAACTGAAACTGCCCTATCTAAAGTCACCAATGACCTACTAACCACCAAGAGCAAGCGACCTTACTCTGTCCTCCTCCTGGACCTGTCTTCTGCCTTCAACACCGTGGACCAATCCCTCTTGTTAGAGATTCTCTCATCTCTTGGCATCAGAGACTTGGCCCTATCCTGGATCTCGTCATATCTAACAGACAGGACATTGTGTCTCCCTCTCCCATACCACCTCCTCACCTCGCCCCCTGTCTGTCAGTATTCCCCAAGGCTCAGTTCTAGACCCCGTACTATTCTCCATCTACACCTTTGGCCTGGGAAAGCTCATAGAAGCCCACGGTTTGCAGTGTCACCTCTATGCCGATGACACGCAGATCTACCTATCTGGACCTGACCTCACCTCCTTACTGACCAAAATCCCACCATGTCTGTCTGCTATTTCATCTTCTCTGCTCGCTTTCTCAAACTGAACATGGACCAAACAGAATTCTTCATCTTTCCCCCATCTGACTCTACCCCTCCATCAGACCTATCCATCAATGTCAATAGCTGCTCACTTTCCCTAGTCCTGCATGCCCGATGCCTCGGGGTGATCCTCGATTCTGCCCTCTCTTTCAAGCCACATATCCAAACCCGTGCCTCCTCCTGCCAACTCCAACTCAAAAATATTTCCTGGATCTGTATATTCCTTGACCAAGAAACTGCAAAAACACTTGTGCACGCACTCATCCTCTCCCGCCTAGACTATTGCAACCTCCTACTCTCTGGCTTCCCCTCTTGCACCACTGCAATCCATCCTAAACTCTGCTGTGCGACTAATCCACCTGTCTCCCCGCTAAACTCTGCTGTGCGACTAATCCACCTGTCTCCCCCCTATTCCCCAGCTTCCCCCCTATGCCAGACCCTTCACTGGCTTCTTATTGCCCAGAGGCTCCAGTTCAAAACCCTAACTATGCCATACAAAGCCATACACAACCTGTCTCCTCCATACATCTGTGACATGGTCTCCCGGTACCTACCTACATGCAACCTTCAATCCTCTCAAGATCTCCTTCTCTACTCCCCCCTTATCTCTTCTTCCCACAACCGCATACAGGACTTCTCCCGTGCTTCCCCCATACTCTGGAACGCTCTACCACAGCAAATCAGACACTCACTTACTATGGAAACCTTCAAAAGGAACCTGAAGACCCACCTCTTCTGGAAAGCCTACAACCTGCAGTGATACTCAGTCTACTGAACCGCCGCAAGACCAGCTCTACCCTCTTCTACTGTATCCTCACCCATCCCCTGTAGACTGTGGGCTTTTGCGGGCAGGGTCCTCTCTCCTTCTGTACTTGTATGTCTTGTATTGCTCATGTTTGTTGTACTTGTCTTTGCCCTTTTTTCACATGTAAAGTGCCATGGAATAAATGGCGCTATAAAAATTGTGTGTGTGGGCTCATGCATGTAGCAGGGCTGTGTGTGTATAGGTTCATGAGTGTACCAGGGCTGCGTCTGTATATATACAGCACAGATGAGTCTGCTGCCTGCAGCAGTGTAGAAATTGTATCCTCAGTGGATAGGCCTTGGCTAGTGAGGACTGGCATAGAATGGGTTATTCGCCATTTAAAGAGACAGTACATGCTCTGTGATGGAATCCAGTTCCTTCCGACCCATCCCCTCCCCTGAGCTACAGATGTCTTTTTCATCTATTTTCTTGAAGGGCTCATTCAGCGTCTTAAAAATAAATTGGAAAATGACCTTTCTCTCCTTTTATTCGTCCCCTCCGCTGTGGCCAGATCTCCAGTCACGTCCTGCGGCTTGCGGCTGATTGCTGTATTGAGTGCGACTACATGGTCCCCCAATTTATCTGACTTATATTTTATTTATGGCAGACTGTTTGGTGATTACCCCTTCCCTCTTTGGGGGGGTCAATAATGTGCTATTGTTCTGCACCGGTTGGGTGTTTGCCATTTTTGAGTTATTTACAGCTCCGAAATAGAAGCGTGATTTATTTATCACCATGGTGTGCGGTAATCTGCTGGTATTTACTAAGCTAGTCGCTCCAATAGAAAACGGGAGTGGGGCATATTCTAGGCGCTGCCTGCTTTCAGTTGGATATGTTTGAAAAAGTAATTAGTCGGAGTCCTCCATATTTCATGTGAATATGCATAGGTGAAAAATCCATCCAAATAAAACCAAAAAGTTGGGTTCCCTTAAAGGGGATCTGTTACTTGCCATAAATATGTAATATTCTTCCCCAGTGTAAACGCCGCTGTTCCCCTGAATCCGGCGATGTGTTTCTTAAGCGTCTACGCCTCTCCGTTACTGAGATATGGCCTCCTCTTTCCTGTATGTAAATTAAGTCTTTTAGGTAAGTGGGTGTGGTCATTTCTTTGTGACGACCACGCCTTCTTCACAAACAATACCAGATTTGCATTCTGGTAAGAAGAGGCCATATCTCTGGAACGTAGAGGCGTAGAAACAAAAGAAAAACATCGCCGGATTCAGGAGAAAAGCGGCATTTACACCAGGTAAAGAAAATACATATTTATGGAAAGTGACTCATTCCCTCTAATAATTTTTTTCCGTTAGATTACTGCTATTTTTTCCTTTATAGTTTACTATTTTTAATATTTCTGGAAAACTTTAAGGTCCCGACTTGGGAAACTCATCTTAGGAACGCATGTTTTTTAATTTTATAAGCCCCACCCACTTGTTTGATTACACTAGATCTGTCATATGAATATGATTCATGTGAGTCGAAACACATATAGGATTTGGTGGGTGCAGACCCTGTTCTGTATGCGGAAGCAGTTGTATTCCCCCATTGATCTTGACTTTTGATGCCCCTTCTAAGTTCATCTAAAGCTATAAATGTTTATGAAATATCCCTTTTAGACATTTTTGAGTCTGATAATGTTGTGTTGCCCAACTCTTGAAGGAGTTAAGGACATTCTTTCTTTTTTATACTCCAATCTTATACTTCATGTAGTCAGGGCTGTGGAGTCGGAGTTAGTTTTGGTCGGAGTCTGTAGAAATGTTCCGACTCCAGCTTTAAAAAAAAATGTATTAATATTTCATAATTGAACTTTCATATGAATTTTATAAATGTTACTCAAATATATATGTTCTATCAAACTATGAACAACAGTGATAAGCAGTTCTGCTGGAGATAGAGACATTTCTTACTTATTGTGTGCCACTGTTCTCCACTGCCCTGATCTAATCTTATACTTGGTTAACCTCATGCTGCCCCAACCCCCCTACTTACAGTGTATGAAACTGAAAGTGAAAATGTGTTGCAAATTCTTAGTAGTAAAGCTCCTCCTCTAGACTAGATCATACTAGGTGTGCGTCTTCCAAGCATCTCACAGCTGCCTGCTACTCAGAAGAGGAAGACTGTAAGGCCGGGGTCACACTGGCGAGGAATACGGCCGAGTGAGAGGCGCAAAAAGCACTCATTAGACACGGACAAATGATTTTCTATGGGGTCACTCGCACCAGGCGTATATTTCTCCTCAGTATCCTACGCTCCGTGCCACTCACAGCATGCTGCGATTGTCAGCGTACTACGCCAATACAAGTCTATGGGTGCGCAAAAAATACGGATTACACACGGACCACACATGTGACTTGCGAGAAATACGCACCAGGTGTCTTTTAGAAACCCTGTCATAGGGCTACATTATATGTCCATTTTGCAAGCCTGCGAGAAAATCTCGCCATACGGATGCCATACGGATTACATACGGATGCTGACATGCGCAAAATACGCGACCACACCTTGATTATGGATGACATACGGAGCACTATTTAGGGGTCTGTCATCCGTATTACGCATGTAAAATACTGACCGTATTTTGCGCAGGTTAGTGTGACTCCAGCCTCAGAAGTATTATCCTTTCAACAAACATTGCATCAGTTAACTCTGAGTACATGAGAAATAATAACAGTATTACTGACCACTATATCAGTTGTACGACCTGGCAATTATTTTGTACAATTGTTTTTAGGAAAAACAATTGTCATTTGGATTGTGAATGCAGAATTAAAAACCTGAGAATGTCAAAGAAGCATCACATTAAATCAGCTGTATTTGAACATTTCACCATCACTCAAGATAGAAAACATTATGTCTGTCAGTGTATGACAAATGATCCAGACGAAAACAAATGCTGTGAAGCCAAGATGAGTGCATATTCAGGCAAAGATAAAAATGCTCCTACCAGAGCTTCTAATCTAAAGAGACATTTACAGTGCTTTCATCCAGAAGTACGGAAAGCAGTGGATGAGAAAGACTGCATCCAAACCAATGAACCAGTGCCCAGCTCTTCCAGCCAAACAAAGGAGCAGAGAACTTTGCAGCCATCAGTTGCAAGATATTTTGTCAGTGACAAAGTTATTGTGACAATGACAGTAGAAACATTTAAAAAACAGATCATAGAGCTTGTTGTAAAGGATAGTGTGCCTATTTCATTATTTTCATGACCAGCTTTTATGTGTCTGAATGGGGAAATGGCCCGCAAGCTTGGTGTTTCTCTGGAGAGAGAGAGTATTAGAAAATTAGTAATCGAAGAAGCTTTTAAACAAAAGGAAGAACTTAAAAAAACTCTCAAAGGGCGCTTTCTGTTTCTTAAAATGGATGCCTGCACACGTCACAGAGTGAACTATTTTGCCATCAATGTCCGATTTTGTTTGTGACAAAAATGAAATAGTTACCAAGACATTGGCAGTAAAAGACACCAACGCTCATCACACCAGTGAGTTTCTCCAGGTCTTGGTGGAAAAGGTTCTGCAAGACTATGAACTTAAAGAGCAAGTTCTTTCTGTCGTAACTGACAA
Source organism: Dendrobates tinctorius (assembly GCF_039654945.1). Classification (NCBI taxonomy): domain Eukaryota; kingdom Metazoa; phylum Chordata; class Amphibia; order Anura; family Dendrobatidae; genus Dendrobates; species Dendrobates tinctorius. Next base: position 12,199,459 of record NW_027361763.1, read on the forward strand.
TGCTTCAAATATGATAAGTACTATTAAGCTAATGAATGAGAGTAATGATGGTGACCAGCAGCTAGAAGAACATTCTGGGTCCACAGACACAGAAATGTTTGAAATAGAGGAACACAGTATTGTAACTGAGGAGCAAACTGAAGTTGCTTCAGATGAACAGCAACATGATAGTTTAGATGATCTTGTTGAAACTGTGTCAATATGTTCTTTCATTCATCACATGCGCTGTGTTGTGCATACGCTACAGCTGGCTATAAGAGACAGTCTGCAAGAAGGACATGCTGCTGCACTGATTGGCAAGGTGAGAAAACTGGCTACTGTTGCCAGAACCCCTAAAGTTGACTCAATTTTGAAGAGACGTGCTGGAAAAGGGGCAATTATTGATCAAGCCACACGATGGGGCAGTACTTAATGATTCAGCGCTTGGTTGAACTGAAAACCTTTCTTGTAGACATGGCTAACCCTCAACTGACGCTAAATAATAGTCAGTGGAATCAGGTGACTGAGCTGGAAAAATTGCTAGAGCACCCATTTACAGTGACTAAAAAATTACAAGCAGAGGACTTAACTCCAGGTATTTTCTTAAAGGAGTGGAAGAACCTGATGTTTCGCCTGTCCCAAAGAGGAGGGTTAATTGCAAGTGGCATTGCTACATCAATGAAACGGAGAGAGGAGCTACTATTACAAAATAACATTCTTTTGGCAGCTGTTTATGTAGACCCAATGCATCGGATTCTTCTAGATGATCAACAGCTAAGTAAAGGAAAAGAAGCTCTGCTTGAAATAGCAGTAAGGATGAAAGGGTTGCAGAACAGTCAGGAGGAACAAGAAGAATTTGGTCGTCCTGCCACATCTTCACCCTCATCATGAACTGATGAAGAATTTAATTTCGAAAAATATTTGGATCACAAGGACCGTGCAAAGCGTTCCCGCATAGAAGAAGAGTCATCCCCATCAAGGAACACAGCCAGTACATTTCAGCAGAATTTTTCATGTGCACTAAAAGAAATTGAGAAATTTGACCGTTCATCAAAAATAACAGTGCAACAAGCGATTCCTCTGTATCCTGACATTGTCAGAGATGTTGCCCGAGTGGTTACTGCTTTGCCACCAACACAAGTTATTCTAGAGAGGTTGTTCTCTGCTCTCAACATAATTAGATCAGATTTGAGGGCATCCATGAAGGAGGATCTGACAGAGGCAATACTTTTTCTGAGGACAAATTTATAGATTTCTTCTTATTAACTGCATAAAAGTGTTTATTGCATATTTACTTACAGGTTAGAAAAGTTTATAAAAGTTATTTGCTATATTCTAATTGTATTCTAATAAATGTAGTTTTTGCTCTAAGTGGTCTGATTACTTATATGATGGTGAGAAACTGAATAAGCACGATGTTTAATATTTTACAACAGTAAATTTGTTGTTATGAATTGGCCATTCATGAAGGAGTCTGAGTCGGAGCCGGAGTCGAAGTCTGATAAAATCCAGGAGTCGGAGTCGCAACTGTGGCTTACCGACTCCACAGCCCTGCATGTAGTTATACTTTAATGTGGTCTGTGGTCTTAAATCAGCTGAGAGGAGCTCAGAAAAAGACAAATAAATGCCACACTCTCTTGTCAGAAGGAGCCCACTGACAAATTCTCAGTTAACTCATTCTGCAGCCAGCAATGGACAGTGCACCACAGAGGCTGCAGAATGCAAACGGTGCAACATTTTTAGTGAAACCTAATTGCCATAATTCTTTTTTAAAATTGTTGAATGACCCCTCTTAAAGGGATTTTTATCTATCATTTACGTTTTCTATATATTTTAATTTTCCTTTGTCATTTACATCCCATATTGATGTTCAGCAAGTGATGCCTTTGTCCTGCTGATGATGCTGGGGGTGGTAGTAGTCGTCCATCCATAGTTCTGAGGTTTGCACTATCTATATTTCTCCATTTTTCAGCGTTGCAGGTTTGCACCCCGAGGACCTTACAATGATTAAATGTCCTACAGATTATTCATGCGGTGCGGCCGCTGGCATCTCCCTTGTGGGGTGCTGCCCTTTCTTTCTCGTTTGTTTATGGTAAATCCTACATTTGCTTCTAAGACTGTATGTTGAAATATTAACAAGGGGCTTAATATTCGGAGGAGGGGGTCTCTACGGTAAAAGCCCTGGAGTCTCATGACCTGTGAACGTACATATGACGGTGGATACATGGCAGTGGCGATGGCCATTGTCCTACTACTTTGCGTTGTGTGGTGACCTGTCCTGTTTTTGCCCCTGACACAGGGAGGCGCTCTCTCACACATTTTTTTTTTCATTTGCTTTTTTTTTACAGGGCTACAGACAGAAAGACTCGTACATTGCGAGCCAGGGCCCGTTGCGTCACACCATGGAGGATTTCTGGAGGATGATTTGGGAGTGGAAATCCTGTTCTATTGTAATGTTAACCGAGCTGGAAGAAAGAGGACAGGTAAGGGTTAATTAGAGTGGTGGGAAAATTACACCATAATCAGAAAATCATAATCTGTTACTGAGGAACATTTTTTGATGGCTGATTTGTCTATAAACCGTCGTGATCTCTTGGTTGTCCGCCTCCTCGGGGGCGTGGAGCTTGACCGTACGTTCTTATTCCTGCGTCCTTACAGGAGAAGTGTGCACAGTATTGGCCGTCAGAGGGCGTCATGTCATTCGGGGACATCACTATGGAAATGAAGAAAGAGGAGGAATGTGAGAGCTACACAGTGCGAGATCTACTGGTCACCAACACCCGGGTGAGAACGCCCACAAGGTCTGGTAGGGTTCCCTGCATCGGGACATTGTCTTGTGGGGCCTCGGCCGGTAAGCTCTACTTATCCTTGGTCCTTCAGCACCTGCACTCCATTTATCTTTTGGGGCATCTACTGATGGACTTCATTGGTTTTTTGGGACTTGGCAGCTGAACTCTACTTCCCTTTTGGGGCTTCAACAACTGGATGTTCATTTTGGACTTCGACAACTGAATTCCACCAGTCCCCCGCCTGGTGAACTCCATTTGATTTTTCTTTGTGGCCTCCCAGGAGGGGTCGTCTTTTATCCTATTTTACACCTTACAAGGTAGCCTCCACTTGCCTTTTGGGGCTTCACCAAGTGGAACTCGCTTGTCCTTTGGCGCCCCGCCAGGTGGACTCTGCTTGTCCTTTGGCGCCCCGCCAGGTGGACTCTGCTTGTCCTTTGGCGCCCCGCCAGGTGGACTCTGCTTGTCCTTTGGCGCCCCGCCAGGTGGACTCTGCTTGTCCTTTGGCGCCCCGCCAGGTGGACTCTGCTTGTCCTTTGGCGCCCCGCCAGGTGGACTCTGCTTGTCCTTTGGCGCCCCGCCAGGTGGACTCTGCTTGTCCTTTGCCGCCCCGCCAGGTGGACTCTGCTTGTCCTTTGCCGCCCCGCCAGGTGGACTCTGCTTGTCCTTTGCCGCCCCGCCAGGTGGACTCTGCTTGTCCTTTGCCGCCCCGCCAGGTGGACTCTGCTTGTCCTTTGCCGCCCCGCCAGGTGGACTCTGCTTGTCCTTTGCCGCCCCGCCAGGTGGACTCTGCTTGTCCTTTGCCGCCCCGCCAGGTGGACTCTGCTTGTCCTTTGCCGCCCCGCCAGGTGGACTCTGCTTGTCCTTTGCCGCCCCGCCAGGTGGACTCTGCTTGTCCTTTGCCGCCCCGCCAGGTGGACTCTGCTTGTCCTTTGCTGCCCTGCCTGGCAGACTGCGCTTGTGCTTTGCTGCCCTGCCTGGCAGACTGCTCCTGGCCTTTGGTGCCCCGATATCACTTTCCATTAACCAGTACTTTTTTTTATCCAGGAAAACAAAGCACGTCAGATCCGACAGTTCCACTTTCACGGGTGGCCGGAGGTTGGGATCCCAACAGACGGAAAAGGGATGATCAATATCATCGCAGCCGTACAAAAACAGCAACAGCAGTCCGGGAATCACCCGATCACTGTGCACTGCAGGTGAGTAGAAAAGCTGCCTCTGCCAACTCTGCGACCACTGGCCCATATTCTCCGGGAGGGTTAATGACGCTGATGTTTGTGTCCGCAGTGCCGGCGCTGGGAGGACGGGGACGTTTTGCGCCCTTAGTACAGTCCTGGAGAGAGTGAAAGCTGAGGGAATTCTAGACGTCTTTCAGACCGTGAAAAGCTTGAGGTTACAGCGGCCACACATGGTCCAGACACTGGTACGTCCTTGGTTTCTTCCATTGGAGCCCATTTTTGGGGGCGATACAGGGCGTTGGTTGGAGTCACAGAGCGATAATGTCCCTTTTTTTGGGGGGGGGGGGGTTGTCCTGATCAAGAAATGAATTGCGACTCTCCCGTTACAGGAGCAGTACGAGTTCTGCTACAGAGTGGTGCAAGAATACATCGACGCCTTCTCGGACTACGCCAACTTCAAATAAGAAGCCGGCGGAGGACGCGACCGTGGCCTTTAATATTTTGTAATATTCTATTTGTTAATATCTAGATCAGTGTATATATCTTAACTGTTTTAGAGGATTGGTACAACGTGCTTTATATTAGCTGGACATTTTATATGTAGCAAAGTGATTAGTGCCGATAGCCATGTAGGATTTTTTTTTTTTTCATTTTTTTTATAATTTGAATACAATAGCTTGATGATTTGGATTATTATTTTTTTTTTTTTTATATCACATCCCCCATTTGTTTATTGGCATTGACACAAGCTCCATCTCTAACCTGAAAGGAAAAAGCCTTTGGAAGCTTTTTTTTTTTTTTTTTTTAAATTTTAAACGAGACTTATGGGAAACACAGCAGCATCATAGGCGCCACATTTATTGCCGTCATCGTGAATTTCTTCTGTAAATAATTATATAAATAGAAATTATATCATAGATTTTTTTTGTATTAAAAGCAAAAAACAAAAAGATGAGATTAAACTATCGGGTCTTGAGATTATTGATACTCCTTTTAACGCGAGGCCTCCATTTGTGACGGAGGCAAGACTTGCGGTGCTCGTAAGGGTCAGGGGGGAAAAAAGGGGGTGTCAGACCCCAGTTGTAACCTGAATATGCTGCTTTGTATCACATAGGGCTAATTCTTATCGTACATTCCAGGCATTGAAGAAGAAAAAAAACAAAACCCAAGTCAACTTTTTCTCCTCTATGCTTTATCATTTACTCACAACATGGGCAGCTATTTTGTCAGCTCCAAATATGATGACAAGGCTATATAGTTGTGTTGCACACACTATCCTAGGATAAAGCGCAAGGCTGGCCATAGCGGTCACTCTTAAAGGGGACTTGTCACTTGCCATAAATATGTACTTTTATTGACTACAGTGAATGCCGCTGTTCTCCTGAATCCGACGTTGTTTTTCTTTTGTTCCTGTGCCTTTCCATCCCTGAGATATGACTTCTTCCCTGTACATAAATCTAGTCTTTTATGGAGGCGTGGTCCTCATGAAGACTCCCACATAGAAGAGTTGAGGACCATGCCCACTTCATTCTAGATTTTTAGACAGAGAAAAAAGGCCATATCTCAGGAACAGAGAAGGATAGAAACAAAAGAAAAACAACGTTGGATTCAAAAGAACGGTAGTATTTACACCACATGAAAAAAATACATAGTTATAGCGAGTGACAAATCCCCTTTAAATCCTTAGGAGTCAGTGTCATGGACAGCTACTATCCATCAATAACAATTGGTCAATATCTGAAATGATGGGCATCATTCTGAACATTGATCAAGCTGACAAAAATGACTGACCTATGGCCACGTTCATGTCCAGAAACATCCGTGAAAGCCCAATTTTCATTATTTTCTTAAGTTGGGCTCGACTTTGTCTGCTGATGTAACACACCATTTTTATTAACTTTCCACCAGTTTTAGACAGAACTTTCTTAACTGAAGGCATTCCTCGTACTAATGTCACTAGAGCTAGATTGCACAGACTGGAAAAAAAATATATTGGAAGATTTTGTTTATTGCTATGATTTGCTGGCACAGAATTCCACTTAAAGGGCAACTCCGATCAGATACAAAACATTCTACACATGTAGGTACAAGTTCTTGCCCATAAGGGGTGGTGTTACTGTACTTAGTTTTGGTGTGGTAAAGATATGATTTGGAAAGTGTTCTATGGGTAGATATTAGTGATGAGCGAACCTGCTGGGATAAGGTGTTCTCCGAGCATGCTCGTGTGCTAACCGAGTATCTTCAGCATGCTCAAACAACATGTTCGAGTCACCACGGCTGCATGTCTCGCTGCTGTCTGACAGCTGCAACACATGCAGGGATTGCCTGTTAGGTAACATGTTATTTATGTTCTCCGAGTATGCTCGTGTGCTAACAGAGTATCTTCAGCATGCTCAAACGACATGTTCGAGTCACCACGGCTGCATGTCTTGCTGCTGTCTGACAGCTGCAACACATGCAGGGATTGCCAGTTTGTTAGGTAATCCCTGCATGCGTTGTGGCTGTTGAACAGCCGCGAGACATGCAGGCGCGGGGGGGACTCGAACATGTTATTTGAGCATGCTGAAGATACTCGGTTAGCGCACGAGCATACTCGGAGAACATAAATAACATGTTACCTAACAAACAGGCAATCCCTGCATGTGTTGCAGCTGTGGTGACTCGAACATGTTGTTTGAGCACGCTGAAGATACTCCTCAGTTAGCACACGAGCATGCTCGGAGAACACCTTATCCCAGCATGTTCTCTCAGCACTAGTAGATGTAAATAACACATTCTAGTCCCGGAAATTTTACTGAAGACAATGTTACCGTTAGCTGTAATCGGAGTTGCCCTTTAGTGTTCCCAGCAGTGACTATAATTTTACCTGAAATCTTTTTGTGGCACCTTATGTTTTTTTGTTGTTTTTTTTTTTTTTTAATTGACTTAAAGTATCAGTGATAATAAAAAAGTGAACCCGCTGCTGATGTACAGAACTGTGGCAGGGGTTCCTAATGTCTGTATGCAGATTCATTGGTATTTGACATGTGACACAAACCGCTGGAGGTTTAGAGGAGATTCTTGATCTGTACATCTAGTGCACACATCCCACCTTGGGCGCCAACTCTGACCATGGAGTTTCCCGCTTCTTCCACCTGTGTCCCACCTTGGGCGCCAAATCTGACCATGGAGTTTGCCGCTTCTTCCTCCTGTGGAGGTCACAGAGGGATTCTTCACATAAACCTTCAGATGACATTAGTAGTAGTGAATCCTCCCCACATGTAGTTTTCTCCCCTAAACTATTGGCTTTTGGGTAATAAATATAGGGGCTTTAAGGGGTGGTTGTCCAGGATTTACATATTGATGGACTTATCCACGATGAGGGTCTGACATCCAGCAACCCCACTGTTCAGCTGTCATCGGTTCCATAGATGGCAGGTGGTACTCAGCAGCACAGCTCCATACATTGTGTAATGTCTGTTCTCGGTACTGCAGCTCTACTCCTATTGAAATTGATAGGATCTAATCCGCACTATTCAAGACTAGCCACTACTTTGTGTATGGCGCTGTAGAGTTATATTCGGCCAGATCTTCTGATAGGTGTCGGATTTTCGTCAGGATAGGTCACCAAAATCAGACTGAGTATAGTCCTCACCCAACACCGTGAGGGGGAGCCAAGGAGGGAAATCTTATCCAAACAAACCTGACCTGAACATTGGCGGTGACCAAAGGAAATGCAACCAAATTGATAGCACTTAGGATATGACACAGTCGGTGGTAACTCTTTTTGTGTGTGTGTTTTTATACAATTTTTTTTACCTATAGCACTTTATTTTTGTGGGTAGGGGGATGTATCTGATCTAATTTTTCCCTTTTTTGCAATTTTATCTCAATTGACAGTGGGGGTGATACGAGGGTTTGCACTGTATGGCATCAGAAGATAAGGGAAGAGACTGAGGGGTCATTACTCTGTCGCCTCATTGGGGGACACAGAACCATGGGTGTTATGCTGCTGTCCACTAGGAGGTGACACTATGCATAATCTGAAAAAGATTAACTTTGGCTCCTCCTCTGCAGTATACACCCCTGGACGGCGTCAGCCTTCTCCAGTTTTTGCTTAGCTTAGTGTCGCATAGGAGGCACACCTAAAGATTTTTTCCCGATTGGTTCCCCCCTACAGACGCCCACTGGAAACGTGGGATCTCAACCTGGTCCTGACAGCATTACAGGCACCACCTTTCGAACCCCTTAAGGAAGTCCCACTCTGCATCCTGTCACATAAAGTGGTTTTTCTGGTGGCAATCACCTCGCTGCGCAGGGTGTCTGAATTGTCAGCACTCTCCTGCAGATGGTCTTTCCTAGCTTTTCACCAGGACAAGGTGGTTCTCCGTACAGTACCATCCTTCCTTCCGAAGGTTGTGTCCACCTTCCACCTCAATGAAGAAATTTCACTGCCATCCCTTTGCCCGGTTCCGGTTCATAGAGTGGAGAAGGCTCTGCATGCGCTTGACCTCGTCAGGGCATTGCGTATTTACGTGTCTAGGACTGCACCCTTCCGGAAGTCTGATTCCTTTTTCATTCTTCCGGAGGGCGTTCGCAAGGGTCTGCCGGCTTCCAAAGCTACCCTTGCCAGGTGGATCAAGTACACCATACAAGAGGCTTACCGACTTAACAATTCCCCTCTTCCGGCCGGTATCACGGCGCACTCTACGCGGGCAGTAGGGGCATCCTGAGCCATTCGGCACAACAAGTGTGTAAGGCGGCCACTTGGACTAGCCTACACACGTTTACGAAACACTACAGTGTTCATACCCAGTCCTCAGCGGATGCGAGCCTGGGTAGACTGGTTCTGCAGGCGGCAGTGCCCCAAGTTTAGGGACCTGCTAGCACAATATTCGTCCATTGCTTCCCACCCAGGGACTGCTTTGGGACGTCCCATGGTTCTGTGTCCCCCAATGAGGCGACAGAGTAAAGGAGATTTTTGTGTACTCACCGTAAAATCTCTTTCTCTTAGCCTCTAATTGGGGGACACAGCTCCCACCCTGTTGCCCTTACGGGCCGTTGTTTACGGTTGAGTTCTCATATTGTTCTTTGAGCTTGTACATAGTAGCCTTCTTACAGGCATGGTTATGTTATTTCTGTTACGTTCCTCCTAATGCTTTTGCACAAAACTGCAGAAGGGTGACGCCGTCCAGGGGTGTATACTGCAGAGGAGGAGCCAAAGTTAATCTTTTTCAGATTATGCATAGTGTTGGCTCCTAATGGACAGCAGAATAACACCCATGGTTCTGTGTCCCCCAATTAGAGGCTAAGAGAAAAAGATTTTACGGTGAGTACACAAAAATCTCCTTTTTTGAGGAAGGCAGGGTACACTGTAGGATTTTTGTGCTCTTTTTTTTTTTTTTTTTTTTTTTTTGCGCCAATCCTGTATTTGGCCATATTTACAGATCGGTGTATGAATTCCTACACCGTGCCTTCATGGTCACTCAGCTGCAGGCTTATTGCATATAGTACTTCTGAACATTTTTCTGGACCCCCTTAGTTGTTTTTTTTTGGGGGGGGGGGGGTGCAGTTTTTTTATATGGGGCCTCTTTTATCTGTTTTCTTCTTCATCTGATTCAGATTTAGAGCATTTTTATTTCAAGCAGAAACACCAAAATTTGACTTGTCGCTTCTTTTTTAACATAAAAAAAACACGATTGATAAAGAAACTGCCATGTGCGTGGTAGATGTGAACAAGGAGCTTATTCAAAGAGGATTTAAAGGTTTTTTTTTTTTTTTAATTTTAAGAACAGAATCTGCTCCAAAATCCACATCTGAAAACTGTGTGAACATGACCTTAGGATATGTTTTGGGGTTTTATCCCCCCCCCCTTGGATTCTAAAGCAAATCTGACATATGGCAGAAAGACTCAGGCTAAGTTTTTGGAGCTTTTTGTGTACGCACAGCCTAATGTGGATTAGCTTCAAAATCCATGTCTGAAAACTCAGAATTTTCACATGGATTATTCTGGATCAAAAATCCACACAAAAAAAAGTGTTTAAAAAATTAAATTTTTCTAGTGTTTTCTTTTAATACACTTTTTGTGCATGGGACGTTTTTTTTCCGTTTCAACTGTCCAATTTTGAGCTTCCAGAATTGACTTTTTTTTTACCTTTTTCCACATAGTGCACTTGACGCTGTTTTTTTTACTATTTGGATTTCTTCTTGGAAGTAACGGGAAGCTTATTCGGAGAGGATTGGAATCTTTTTTTTTTTTTTTTTTTTTAAGGTGTCAAACGTTGTCAATTTTATTTAAATTCGCATGACACCAAAAATGGCATAACCCCAGCCTCTCGAAGAGTCACCCCCCAGCACCCAGTAGAGGAAAAACCCCCTGTGGGGGAAACCTCTAGGGAACCATAACTGGAGGATCTTCATGTGGATTTTGAAGCAGAATCCGTGTGAACCAATCCCAAGTGATACATTTTCCATAAAGATGCTCCATGGAGTTCCCCTTTAAGTAATCTTTCTTTTCTAGCTTTTTAGTAAAACTTCAGGTTGTGTTGCTCTGCTCCTGTTCTCCCATCGCTCCGATGTTGCCCGTCAGACAAGCTTTGATGTGTAAATCCCGAGTTCTGCGCTCGGTCAATATAACCTCACATCCATTTTCGGAGGTATTTACGTGTCTCTCCACCTCTGACGGTGGGATTGCGATGTCACCCGGTCGCTCGTATTGACGAAGCGTCACCAAAATCCGATTGCTCATTCTCCAAGCTTAATAGGTCGTAATCGGCAAACACATCAATGTAATTATCATGATCTATGGGAGATGAGCGGAGCGGGATAATGAGGTCAGACAGAGCGGCTCTGCATCGCCAAGTGCCAAGAAACTCCCACTATGTGAATGTCACTTTTTTTTCTCTGTCATTTTTATTTTATTTTTTTGCCTTCATAGTTTTTTATATTTTTTTTTTATTTTTTTGTAAATTTTTAGATCTGTTCTATAGGATTTGACTTGACATTAAAGCATGTGGATGCCTTCAGGAACTTTGTATTTTTTTTTTTATTTTTTTTTTTACTTAATTGCAAAAATTATTTTAGCCCCTAATACTACATGCATTTAAGTTTTTATTAAGAATTTTGCACTTGTTTAGCTTTGCTGTCTGCAGAATGAGTTAACTGAGAATCCACCAGTGAGCTTGTTCTGATGGAAAGTGTAACTTTTTTATTTGTCTTTTTACTGTTCCCCTCTCTATGCGGAGTTATTTATGACCTCATCAAGGTTCGGCTGTGGTTATGGTCTACAAATCCGTAAAGAGGAATTCAGAAAAAGACAAAAGCGTTCATTCTGCAGCCTGTAAAAGTCGGACAGAGCAAAATTCTTAACGGAACCCGATGGCAAATATTATTTTTAGCCCGATATACATGCATATAAGTAGCAACAAACTTCTCCAAAGTTATCCGTAAGATTAACATGGCTGCTTTCTTCCAAAAAACAGCGCCACCTCTGTGTGGCATCGTAGCTCATCACTTCTTTGGAGCTGAGCTGTAATACCTGACGACAACAGAAGTGGCGCTGTTTTCTTACACGCCTCTTACCAGAAAGTTTTTTGTTTTTGTTTTTTTCTTTCTCTTATTTTTTTAATAATTTTTATATATTTTTTTTTTATTAAATATTTTTTTATTTTAGGTTTTTGAAAATAATGTGTTTTAACTGTAACAACTCGCATTCTGTTCCAACTTGTGTCCAATTCCAGTGGTAGTGACACAATCAGGTCCGTGCAATTTACAGTTGACCTCCGACATAAAGGTATATAATGAGAACACATTGATAGATTTCCGGGGAGCCCCGTACTCGGCGGCGGTCCAGTAGGATCATTTTCAGTAGGCGCCATTTATGTGACCTCACCAAATCTGCCGGTATTTTGGAACTTATGAATGGACTGAACATTCCGTCAAACATTTCCATGATTCTTTTTGTATTTTGTTCCCCTTTTTCTTTGTTTCAGGGTTGTGTACCATTGTGACCTTTACTTTTTTGTACCATGTGAGCCGCAGTTTGGGTTTTCGGCTGCGGTTTTAGCTCTGTCCATCCTCCGCATTAATCCTGACATCAGATCATGCTATTAATGGTGTAAATAAAGGCTTGTCCATTCCCTGATTTTTGGGACGTCGCTCAAGCACCAGGTTTTATTCTGAAATAAATGTGCTCATTCCAGAAAGTCTTGTGTGAGTGTGAGCTTCTTTCATCTGGAATTTGCAGGATTTTTATTTTTTTTGTAATGAGTTTTGTGTTCATCGATCCTGCATGGCGTCACATAGGCTCTATATTATGGGGCGCCATATTACAGACACATCCCTCTTAACATCAGTTCAAGCTCACCTTATGATTACGGGCTTTGCTCTGTGACTGTGCCATGAACTTCATCCAACTTAACACAGCAGAGAGGGCTATTCTTACCGGCTACAATTCCATTTTTCAGCAGCACTTGCTTCTCCTCAGTGCTGCAGGCCCCTCTTTCTCTGCTGTGAGTTCCTGACTAGTCCCACCTATCTGTGTCATCAAGCTAATGTGTGCACTCCCAGTTCTTATACAGCACACTACCTGCCAGATGCTTTCTTCTGCAGTCTACATCAGTATAGCTACCTCTGTAGTTTTACATCATTATCTGGTTCTGGCAGAGCCCAACTCTCCTGCACGTCTCCACAATGGCAGTGCAGAGCTGTGTTTGTTGCCTGCTGCAGAGAGATTAGTTTTGTCTAACTGCAAAATCTTGCTATATTGATGCATATGATGGTTGCAAATCATTGATCGGACTTCAGGAGGCATCAAACACAACTCGACTTATCTCAGCCCCTGTACACAGAGCTCTATACAGCAGTCTCCTTCCTGGCCCCTCTATATACAACCTATCCTGTGGCATATCTTTCCGTTTATCTCATCAGCCCCCTGTATACAGCCCATCCAGCAGTATATGTCTCCTCTCAGCCCCCTGTATACTGCCCATCCTGCAGTATGTTTCTTTTCCCACCATCCTGTATACAGTAAATCCTGCAGCATATCTCTCAGCCCCCTGTATACAGTCCATCCTGCAGTAAATCTCTTCTTTCTGTCCCCTCTATGTACAGTTGATCCTGCAGTATATTTCTCCTCCCAGCCTCCTATATACAGTAAATCCTGCAGTATATCACTCCTCAGTCCCCTGTATAAAGAACATCCTGCAGTATATCTACTTTCTGTCCCCTTTATAGAAGCACATCCTGCAATATATCTCTTCTTTCTGTCTCCTTCATAATACAGCTCATCCTGCAGTATATCTCCTTTATATACAGTCCAGCATGCATTATTTCTCTCCTTTCTGTCCCCTTTATATACAGCCCATCCTGCAGTATCTTTGTCTACCATTATATACAGCCCATCCTGCAGTATATCTCTACTTTCTGTTCCCTGTATATAAGCACATCCTGCAATATATCTCTTCATTCTGTCTCCTTTATAATACAGCCCATCCTGCAGTATATCTCTCCTTTATATACAGCCCAGCATGCAGTATTTCTCTCCTTTCTGTCCCCTTTATATACAGCCCATCCTCCAGTATATCTTATTTCTGTCTACATTATATACAGCCCATCCTGCAGTGTTTCTCTGTTTTCTGTCCCCTTTATATACAGCCCATCCTGCAGTATCTCTTCTTTCTGTCTATTTTATATACAGTCCGTCCTGCAGTGTTTCTCTCCTTTCTGTCCCCTTTATATACAGCCCATCCTGCAGTATCTTTTCTTTCTGTCTATTTTATATACAGTCCATCCTCCAGTGTTTCTCTCCTTTCTGTCCCCTTTATATACAGCCCATCCTGCAGTATCTCTTCTTTCTGTCTATTTTATATACAGTCCGTCCTGCAGTGTTTCTCTCCTTTCTGTCCCCTTTATATACAGCCCATCCTGCAGTATCTTTTCTTTCTGTCTATTTAATATACAGTCCATCCTTCAGTGTTTCTCTCCTTTCAGCCCCCTGTATATAAAGTCCCATCCTGCTTACACCACTATTTTATCTGCTTCCCACTATCAGCCTTCTGCAGTGTAATGAAGGAGACTCTGCTAATTTCCATGACATTCTCCCTCACAGGAGAAGCTTCTTTCCTCCATTGTATGAAAACTGTTAAGAGAGACTGCATTGCTTAGGATCATCCAGAACCCCTGAAACTATAGGATGGTTCTAATAGCAACTTAATGGTAAGTAGAGCCTGGAGGGTGTCTCTTTAAGGAGCTGAGATTATATATAATCTATCTGTCTGGGTTATATTGACAAAAATTATTAAATATATATGTATAGTATGTTATTATAAGACCATGTAGCGGTCTTGGAAATTACCGATATCTTGTTTTTATGTCCCTCTTTTCCTTCTGGACACACTTCTGAATGAAGTTCCCATGAAGCTGCATTCTCATTGTCGTGCCCATGAAGCAATGCAGGCTCGTGTGTGATCACTATGGTGCCTCAGTCTGGCACCATATTACTGGGAGTACTTTCACTGAAAACTATTCAAGATGCGAATTAAATGGAACAAAACACTTTTTTTGGATTAATTTATAACACTTTGGGTTGAAACCAGAGTGACGTGGGGGGTAGAGTGGTCTTCTATAGATGGCCATTTAACCAATTACAGCTGCCAGAGTGGGTCAGTGGCTATAATGTGCCCCAACTTTTGGAAACCACCAAACTTTGCCACTGAACTTAAATAGTTTGGTGTTTTTTTTTTTTACTACACAATTTATTTTCATTAGATGATCTGATTGTGGTGGACCACAACTGGAACCCCTCATTCCCTGGAGAAACCTGGTCGCGTTGGTGGGGACTGAGCAGGGCTCAGAATAGCTGGCTCTTCCAAAGACGCTTTGTGGCCGCTCCATAATGGACACACTTCCCCTCCTTCATTAAGTTTTGTTTTTAATTACCGGAGGAAAATTTAAGTTTGGAGATTGGAGCAAAGTGTCACCAGGTTAGACTTTTCTTAACTCTCCTGAACTTATTGACTGCACCTTCATCCGCTTTACTTCGAGAACTCAATCACGTACGTGTAATTGGTATCAATTCATCCTCGGTGTTTGCGCTGCTAAAAATAAGTCATCACGAGAAAGCTGTTGTCAATCTGCGGCCTTACAGAAACCTGGGAATTATCGGCTGCGTCTCAACGTTGTAACAGATATTGACAACTCTGTGTCTCTGGTCTGATGCATGTAAAGCCGCATCTGCCACTGGCCTCTCCCATTGGCTCCGATAAAGGAATAGTAAATAGCAACAGAATAATCCATCACCTCTTCAAACAAACTTTCAGTGTAGCAATAAAGCAGGCAAGTCCCCGTGGAAAACGACAGCAGATGTGACTTAAGGCAAACAGATTACACATGCCTTACGAAGAGGCATCAATCAGAATTGTTAAAGATCTTAGCGCACTGCAAATAGACTCTCTGACTTCTACACTCAAAAATTCGGGGGGTTATTTGCTGGATTGGAAAATTCCTGCACAGACTGAGAATCATTAAATGTTTGGATAGCAAAAGGAAGGACTTAAAGGAAAAGTCCCATCATCACCGTCGTTACATCGATGATTTCCTTATTATAGGAGAGAAGTGTTGACCGGAATTGAAAACTAAAAGGCAAATGATAAATTATTTTAGTTATTTATCTTCCATGATACGGTGTAAAACGCATATACAATCTTCACTTTAGAAGTCTTTCCCCTCATGGGTGGAGTTTAGTTGTCACAGGGGGAAATTGGCCTGTGATTGGCTGGCACCTGAGCGTGATGATGAAAGGAACCTTTTGACACATCAGATTGAAGAAAAAGTATCCTTTGGGACAACTGATGAGGCTGACGTTGGTACAACTATATTTCTATTCCATATTTCATGGATCCTTAGTAATCAAATATTTAAAATTATCCTTCACCCAAGTGAATAATTACCCCCTTATAAGTAAAGCGGTTCTCTCTTCTTGACGACCTCAATGAAGCTTACGGACATCATAGCGTCATAGAGAAGAGTCCTTATCTCCCGACCCGCAAACATGAGGGCTATTAACAAGCGGTAATGTATTATGTGAATGGATTGGTAGATTTCCCATGTAGTGGCCGCTACATAGACAAGTCATGTCTTCATCTTGCAGAGGTCTTGGGAGCGAGATCTGGTTCTCGATCATGTATTCTGAGGAGTTCAGTAGATATGGAATATTCAGGAATCTCTTAAAGGGGGCAAATACTTTTCCATACTTGTGAATGTAATCTGTTATGAGTTCTATAATAGAAACAGTCATAATTCTGCAATCGCGTAACAAGATGCTCATCTGTCTATTAATACTTGAGGACATTATGTCCATTGAATCCATATCTGCTCACAGCTTAATCCAATGCTCAACAAGTCATGTGCACTGAGCAGCCAGCTGCCACCACCTGTCCATGCCTCACCTGCAGCCTGCCTGGCAGGCACCCATGTGATGTGCCGTTAATGTGACTCGTTCTGAGATGCCAACCACCCCAACTCACCCCTACCTGTCTTTACTGTTAGACATTACAAGGCAAGATAGAGAATTGGAAATCTACATTCAGGACCGAAAAATATAAAGTTACCAAGACATGGTCACCTACAATTTACGCAGATCCAAGACGTGAGAACGTCCAGCAGATGTGTTTCCATCATAAACCGCAGGACAACCTTTGGGCATTTGGCATCACTGAGATAACAGATGTACCTACCCACTTGTATGACGTGAGTCTACTGACCAGAAAGATTGTGCGTTAACAAGTCTGCAGATTTCGCCAAAGATTATATTGAGCATGTGTCAAGAAGGAATCATTTCTGAAACAAAACCAGAGAAATTCATAAATCACTCTTAGAAGTATTACAGACCATGGTTTTCTTTATAGAAGCATAATGGGTCTTGGGTTATAGCCTTCACACAACGGGCACCTGTTGGTTTGGCTACCAATCTCCAATGATGGTCGGCATTCATCTTATCTAACTCCATGTCTATCCCAGCCCCAAAGTCTTAGTTTCATGGGTCACTACTGTAACCTGCCAGTGTTCACTCAGGTCCCAGACAGCAGTACCGAGCCACTAACATTCGAGGACCACATAGGTAAGGCTCTGCTCACACTTAGTTTATTCCCTATATTTGGTGTATGTGCCAGGAAAGCATAAGGCACTTACTCTGAAGGTATCTATATCGCCTCATTTATGTGGTGTATGCCAAAAGAGTATCCTTTAGCATATGCAGGGTCCGTTTACATTGCCAAACCTGAGCCTTTTGTCGGAGGAAATTTGTCAGTGATGCTTAAAAGTTAAGTGTGAGCTGAGCGTAAAATCTTGGGTTTGGGATGGGCATCACCACGCTGGACAATAGTTGTAGATGGAGTATCACTTTAACTTCCTTCGAGGATTAAAAATTTTACTTTTTCTCGACTTAGGGGTGGTCTTAATTCTAGACCCATAACGCTCTAGCTAGACTCTTCACTCACTGTGAATGTGGTTGGGCACAAATGGAACTTTCTGCACGGTCTGGTCATCCTAATCTCCGTAGCCTTCATAAGTGAATGATCAAATGGCCTCCACCTGGTACTGGTACCTCATGATGCTCAACTGTGACATGAAGTCTACTGAAATATAACCTCACCTTAAGCCTCCAAAGCACCAATGACCGATCATCACAAGTCAGTAAGGCTCACACATGCCCAACTCTTCGAAGCCTTTATTGACATTTCTGGCCAATCCTTATTGGGGTGTTGCCAAAGAGGTCGTCTATACAAGAGGTCTTCAAGTGAACATCCAAAACTACAGTGAATTATGGTCTTCTGTGGCTGTAGACCTGTACGGCATTCATAGCATACAAGAGAATTGGGAAAAATCTAGTCTGGGTGATAAATAGAAAGGGGGTTGGGTTCCAAGAAGCCTTGGGTTTTGATACCCAAGAATGTTGTATATTGTAAGGAGTCTATGGTTTCTCTAGCTGCCGATAGGCCCTAAGCAGTGGGTAAGTCTCTTAACAGTGCCGTGACTTCCCCAGGACAATAGTGGAGCAGTTTGTCATTTGGATACAGCTCTGTGGTGGCCTTTGAGTAGCACCAGTGTATGTCTGAAATATGGAGCCATGAATTGCACTAAGTAATGAATCAGTCTCTGCACTGCGCTGCAGAATATGTTGGTGCTATATAAATAATGTTCATTCTGAATGTGGAAGAGTTCGACTTGTGGAGCAACGGCTCCTGTTTTTTTCACACACGCGTCATGTCGGGTGTCTATAAGTCCCATGCTGTAAAATATTTATGGCTTCTTGTTTGCTCTTCTGTCAGACCATTTGATATTTAATCTCGTCCAGGAACAAAAACTTCTGGGAATTGTAGGACAAACACTAAAAATGAATGTTTGTTTTCTAGACTGACAGTCCGATCTGTGACATCCGGCGTCTTTGGCTATCCCCCAACTGTTCCTAATCATACTCCCACTCTGGCCATGTCTAACCATGAAGCTACAGATCCTCTAGTATGGGGTCACAGCATTAAAGGAAATGTTTTGGATCTAGATTAAATAATGATATTTGCAATGTAAGTATGTAGAAATATTTTCCATACAAGCAAAGGAGAAAGTGGGTCACAGACAATTATCTCCTCGTGTCTGGGAGAGGAGCACAGTAAATGGCAAAGTTCCCGTAAACACAAAAGCGAGAAGATGACTGTCATGTCGGAGATCCCTGCCCCACCACCTGTACTGTGGTAGTAAACTACAGATATATACTTGCCTTACAATCTCTAGCATTGCAGATTTTTATATCCCACATTGCTGCGAGCGTCAGCATTAATTCTTACTATTAGCTCTTAGATTGTGATCAAATGCCCCTCGTACTGACAACCCTCAACTAAGAATCAGCCACAATGTTCAAAACTAGTCACGGTACCCCTAAGGGTGAGTGCACACGTTGCGGATTGTGCTGCAGATTTTTCCGCTCAGATTTGGCTAAATCTGCTGGTCAAATGACCTGCGGATTAGCCTGCTGTTTTTCTCTGCGTTTTGACACCTGTTGATGGAGCAGATGTCAAACCACTGCGGATTCCGCACAAAGAAGTGACATGCTGCGGATTTAAAACCGCAGCTAATCCGCGCGGAAAAATCTGCAGCATGTGCACTGCGTTTTTCAGTTTCCATAAACTATAAGGCTGAGTTCACACGTGAAAAATAAGCATCCCATGCATTCCTATGGGATTCCACAATGCTGTGCTAATGCTGCGGTTTTTACCGCGGCGGAACCGCTTCGCGGTAAAAAAACGCAGCATGCTCATTAATTTTGCAGACTCGTGGCGATCCCGCACCCATTGGAATGCATTGTTCTGCTTACTTTCCGCATGTGGCTGTGCCCACCATGCGAAAAGTAAGCAGAACAATTGCGGATGGTACCCACGGTCCGGAGGAGAGGAGACTGTCCTCCGGGCTTTGGGCACCATATCCCTGTAAAAAATAGAATTTAAAATAAAAAATATTGTTATTCTCATCTTCCGACGTCCCGCGCAGCCTTCCCGCCTCTCTCCGCTCCCGGTCCCACTAAGCCTTTTGCGAGCGATGACGTCCATTCTCGCGGCATGGCGAAGTCTCGCGGTCATTCGCGCGACCTCATCGCGAATGACCGCGAGACGTCGCGATCCCGCGAGAACAGACGTCATCACGGTAATTGTCGCAAAGGATTACTGGGACCAGGAGCGTGGAAAGAGGTGGGAAGGCTGCGCGGGACGTCGGAAGGTGAGAATAACAATATATTTTTTTTTTAATTATTTTTTACATTCTATCTTTTTCTATTGATGCCGCATAGGCAGCCTCAATAGTAAAAAGTTGGTCACACTCGTCAAACACTATGTTTGACGAGTGTGACCAACCTGTCAATCAGTTCTCCAAGCGATGCTCCAGATCGCTTAGAAAACACTAGCAATTCTGCAAGCTAATTACGCTTGCAAAATGCTAGTTTTTCTGCGGGAATTTAAAATGCGATTTTCCCGCGGAATGGAACTCCGGAATTCTCGCGGTAATTTCCGCTACGTGTGAACCCAGCCTAAAGGTACTGTACAATGCACCAGAAACTGGTAGGGCCAAATCCGCTGCGGATCCACAGCAAAATCTGCAACGTGTGCACAGACCCTTAGGGGTCACCTGGTGAGGTGGATTAACAAAGCCACAGTTTGGGGTGAACACATGGACCCGTGGTATTGGTGAACAGGCTGACAGACACATTGAATAGCGAGTACCTGGACTACAGGCTATGCTGGATGGAAAACAAACAAGTGAGGCAGGCACAAACTCAAAACCAAAGAACCAGGAGCGCAGGTGAACACAGGAGAGAAGAGGAAAATGTCAGGTCTGAAGCAGTGTAGAAACCACAAGAGTCTGCATCAGTGGTTCAGCGTGATGTGAACAGTTTCTAAATATAAGTCCATGATGCAACATCGATGGATTAATCAAGAGGTCTGAGAAGCAGTACGTACAAGTTCTAGAATCCACAGTAGACTGCAACATAATGTGACACTCTACTCTGTTTGTAATGTTTACAGCAAACGATGGGTTAACAAGTAACTGGCAGAATCCGCAACTGTTTGTAGCATAATGAGGACAGACTCCAACAACGTATAAGGGTCTGTGCACACGTTGCGGTTTTTGATGCGACGCACAGAATTGCATCAAATCCACAATGCGTTGTGCACACAATGTAAATCAAAGGGAAATCCAAAAACGTGCACACGCTGGGGTAAGAAATGCGCGGATTCGCAGCGTTTTATTTTCCGCAGCATGTCAATTATTTGTGCGGATCTGCAGAGTTTCTGCACCCATTGACTTGCATTGAGTCGAGCACTTCCGCAGCAAAACCGCTGGTCTAAAAAAGCTCTGCGGTTTTGCTGCGGATGAAACCCTGCAGATCGCGAGGAGGGAAGAGTGTGGGCCGGTGACTGTGTGCATGTATGCAAAAGAACACGGCACTCCAGAGAAAAAGGAAGGTTGTTCGGTGCTCAAGTAAGGTTTCCGACCCATAAATATGTACAAAAATACTTGGCACTCAAAAATGAAGAAGCAGTATCTTCGTTATTTAGCATCCAGACAAAAATAGACTCATATCGTATGAACGTTTTCGGTCCAACAACGGACCTTCATCAGAAAGGATTTTTTTTTTGTTTCCTTTGGTAGAAAACTGCAAAAGATACCGATAGGGTAATAGATATCCTTAGGTGGTAGCAAAGTCTATGCTGCTGGTATTATATAGAGTCTATCTGGTTGGAGTTGGATTAATGTGACTGGATAAAGCAGGGCTACAGGAATGGGTTAACAGCGCTAGGGGTGCAGGCTCTGCAAACAGATACAGCGCTTAGTGCCCGCAGGAGAAATCCAGGGTGCCGCCGTGTAAGCCTTTCTGATGAAGGTCTGTTGTTGGACCGAAAACGTTCATACGATATAAAGAAAATACTGCTTCATCATTTTTGTGTGCACGTATGGTGTGGGCGGGTTATGTGTGTGTGGGGGGGTCTGCCGGGGCTGTTTGTGTATGCAGGCATCATCCGATGGGACTACAAGTCCCATCGGGTGATGCCTGCTACAGTGACAGTGATTGACACATTAGCCAATGATGGGATAGTAGTAGTTACTAATTTTCTCACGCTGTAGTGCTGTAAAGCGAGAGGCTTATCTTCAATGACACACTGCTGGAGGGTTATCTCCGGTCAATGTGTCATCGGAGGCCTATAGAGCTGTCACATCTGATGTGACCGCTCTATAGGGGAGATCATCGTGGGACAATCGTATTAATGGGATTATGTCGGACAGGGCGTATATTGTTGACTTGTTTTTTTTATTTTTTTTGCAGGTGATCGAGGGCTTCAAATGGATAGGCGTGTAATAATAATTATGAAAAAATGTGTTGTGTTTTATTTAATCAAAATACTCTCTTCTTATGTGTCTTTTTTAACCCTTTTTTTACTTAGATTAATAATGGATAGGCGTTTTTATTGACGCCTCTCTATTATTAACCAGGCTTAATGTCCCCTTACAATAGCAAGGTGACATTAACCCCTTATTACCCCATATGCCATGGCTACACGGCAGTGGGAAGAGAGGGGCTAAGTACAGATGCTCCATTTCTGGGGTGGCTGCGGGCTGGTATTTGTAGCCTGGGGGAGCCAATATCCATGGCCCCTTCTTAGGCTATGAATATCAGTCCGCAGCTGTCTGCGTAGCCTTTCTGGCTATAAAATATAGGGGGGCCCATATTTTAATAGCCCGTAAAGGCTACGCAGACAGCTGCGGGCTGATATTCATAGCCTGAGAAGATCCATGAATATTAACCCCTTCCCAAGCCATCGGCTTTCCCCCTCTGGTGCAGAAAACTGCGCGGAAGCCACACCATTTTCTTTCCCCTGTGTTTTTTTATTTGTTTGTTCATTAATAGATCAAAACAGCAAGGCCGATGTTTATCTATGGATATAGATAGATAAATAAGATAGATAAATCCATAGATATATATATCTATCTTTTGATATATGTATAGATATATCTATGGATATATCTATATACAGTGCCTTGCGAAAGTATTCGGCCCCCTGGAACTTTTCAACCTTTTCCCACATATCGTGCTTCAAACATAGAGATACCAAATGTAAATTTTTGGTGAAGAATCAACAACAAGTGGGACACAATTGTGAAGTTGAATGAAATTTATTGGTTATTTTAAATTTTTGTGGAAAGTCAAAAACTGAAAAGTGGGGCGTGCAATATTATTTGGCCCCTTTACTTTCAGTGCAGCAAACTCACTCCAGAAGTTTATTGTGGATCCCTGAATGATCCAATGTTGTCCTAAATGACTAATGATGATAAATATAATCCACCTGTGTGTAACCAAGTCTCCGTATAAATGCGCCTGCTCTGTGATAGTCTCAGGGTTCTGTTTGATGCACAGAGAGCATCATGAAGACGAAGGAACACAACAGGCAGGTCCGTGATACTGTTGTGGAGAAGTTTAAAGCTGGATTTAGATACAAAATGATTTCCAAAACTTTAAACATCCCAAGGAGCACTGTGCAAGCGATCATATTGAAATGGAAGGAGTATCAAACCTCTGCAAATCTACCAAGACCCGGCCGTCCCTCTAAACGTTCATCTCAAACAAGGAGTAGACTTATCAGAGATGCAGCCAAGAGGCCCATGATCACTCTGGATGAACTGCAGAGATCTACAGCTGAGGTGGGACAGTCTGTCCATAGGGCAACAATCAGTTGTACATTGCACAAATCTGGTCTTTATGGAAGAGTGGCAAGAAGAAAAACATTTCGCAAAGATATCCATAAAAAGTGTAATTTAAAGTTTGCAACAAGCCACTAGGGAGACACACCAAACATGAGGAAGAAGGTGCTCTGGTCAGATGAAACCAAAATCGAACTTTTTGGCAACAATGCCAAACGATATGTTTGGCGTAAAGGCAACACGGCTCATGACCCTGAACACACCATCCCCACTGTCAAGGTGGTGTCAGCAGCATCATGGTTTGGGCCTGCTTTTCTTCAGCAGGGACAGGGAAGATGGTTAAAATTGATGGGAATATGGATGGAGCCAAATACAGGACCATTCTTGAAGAAAACCTGTTGGAGTCTGCAAAAGACCTGAGACTGGGATGGAGATTTGTCTTCCAACAAGACAATGATCCCAAACATAAAGCAAAATCTACAATGGAATGGTTCACAAATAAACATATCCAGGTGTTAGAATGGCCAAGTCACAGTCCAGACCTGAATCCAATCGAGAATCTGTGGAAAGAGCTGAAAACTGCTGTTCACAAACGATCTCCATCCAACCTCACTGAGCTCGAGCTGTTTGCCAAGGAAGAATGGGCAAGAATTTCAGTCTCTCCATGTACAAAACTGATAAAGACATACCCCAAGCGACTTGCAGATGTAATCGCAGCAAAAGGTGGCGCAACAAAGTATTAAGGTAAAGGGGCCAAATAATATTGCACGCTCCACCTTATTTTTAAATTAATTTTTATTGAAAATGCTATAATACAACATTATCACAAATGTACAATACAGGTCAAAGTAACATAAATGTGTAATTATGCAACCATTGCAGTATAAACAAAGAGCTCCGGTCTTAACCCTCCCACCCAGGACCCTCCCCCAACCTTTATTTGACTGGTTCAACTGTGACTCGCTAACTGTGTGGCTTCCCAAGCCTGCCAATCCCTGGTGAACTTCTGTAGGGCGTTATTTTTGTGAGCTAGCATTTTTTCAAAAATAAACGTGGTATTAACTGCTTGAGCTATGACCTCTTTCTTAGGAATAACATCTTTTTTCCACTGTTTAGCTAATGGGAGTCTTGTCGTAAACACAATATGAGCCGTTACCACTCTAGAGCACGGTGGGAATGCATGTATGTTTAAGAGGAGGAGCGCCACCTCGGGAGACGGCTGGACGATCTGTTCCACTACAAGTGAAATAAGTCAAGGCGTGATCCCACAAAGAAGTTATAAGTGGACAATCTGAAAATATATGATATAAGGACCCCACCTGATTACAGTTTCGCCAACATAGGTGTGAGGTGTTGGGAAACATGGAATGGAGCTTCACGGGAGTAAAATACCAGCGGAGTATCAGCTTCAAGTGTGATTCAAAGTGGGACGCACATCTAAACGTCCGTCCTGCCAATTTAATTGCTCTTAACCAGTCCTTGTCAGGTATGGCTTTACCGAGGTCTTTTTCCCAAGATATGAAGGGTATAGATTTTACAAATCTGCTCTTATGTCTCAAGGAATCATAAAGGGGTCTCAAGCCCATATCTAGGGATGAGGAAGATGAGAGGGTCCTAATAATATCACTATTAACCCTATATGGGAAGTTTAGATATTTCTTTAAAATGTATTGTACCTGGAGATATGAGAAATGGTCTTTAAAGGTCAAGCCAAACCTGTTTTTCAACTGGGCAAAAGGTAAAAGAGTGTGATCTTCAACTACATCGCTTAATACCGTGATCCCGCCTATCTTCCAATGGTACAGGTCAAGGTCCTCTGATAACACCTCCAGAAGTTCTAAAGGTGCCTCGAGAGGCAATGCAGGGATGTGTGTCTGAGTGGAGGAGTGAACCTAAAGCCAATTAGACAGGGAGTGGTTAGTCAGTGGAAAGAGGGGCCCCCAGGTTCCGTGGATCAACCAGAGCTGCCTATAGCACCGCCCTGAGATTGTGTGAGGGTGCAAAATGTGCCTCTATTTGGGACCACCTACTTGGGGGGTCGCGATTCCACCAGTTCTTCAACCGGCTGAGTTGAGTTGCTATATAGTAATCGTTCACATTAGGGAGTCCCCCCCCACTGGCTTTGCGTGTTGCAACAAATGTCTCGATAACCGAGGCTGCTTTCCTCCCCAGATGAAGGCGTTCAGATGCTTATGAGAACGTTGAAAAAACACCTTCGGAGGTGATATCGGCACCGTGCGAAATAAATATAACATTTTGGGCAGTAATAACATCTTAAACAGTGCAATACGACCCACCCAGGAGACTTCAAATTTCTGGAGTCTGCTCATCTCATTCTCAATATCTGCTAGTAGGGGGAGGTAGTTGGCTTTGTACAAATTAGTGGAGGATGATGTTACCAACGTTCCCAGGTATGAAATTTGCTTCATCTGCCAGTCCATCCTCATAATGGCCTTAAGGCGTTTCAACTGCAGTAATGGTATATTAAGGGGTAGAATTTGAGATTTATTCTCATTAATTTTGTAGTAAGATAGGAGGCCAAATTTTTCAATAATCTCTAGAGCTGCCGGCAAAGACTCCAGGGGGCGTGCTAACGTCAATATGACATCATCAGCATACAACGTGATGGAATGAGAAGACAAATGATCATCTCACTCGGTCAAATGCCTTCTCGGCGTCTAAGGCCACTACCACCGCTGGTGTTCCCCTTCTATTTATTACATCTATCAAATCAATTACTTTCCTGGTGTTGTCAGCTGCAGTCTGCCCTTGCACAAAACCAGCCTGGTCTGGGTTAATAAGGGAAGAAATGATAGGCGCCAATCTCAGAGCAATACACTTAGCATAAATTTTGACATCAGTGTTTAACAATGAAATCGGGCGGAAGTTTTGGGGCACCTCCGGTGGCTTTCCCTGTTTTGGGAGTGTGATCACAGTAGCTGTCAGCATTTCTTTTGGGAAGCTCCCTTCATTTGCTACTAATTGTAGGGTTTTGCATAAGAGCGGAACTAAGGTCTCCTGGCAAGCCTTATAGTACAAGTTTGTAAGACCGTCCGGGCCTGGGGCCTTCACCTCTGGGAGAGAGTTAATCACTTTGGTCAATTCAGTTTCCGTCAAAGGTGCATTTAAGATTTCTAACTGGTCTGGTGCAAGAGTTGGGAGATTAATGCTTGACAAAAACAGATTTGTATCGGGCTGTTTGGCCATGGAGGTCTGCTCTTGGATCAAAGTTATACAAAGAAGCATAGTAATCCTTAAATTTATTGGCGATTTTCCGAGGAGTGTATATCTTAGAATCGGGAGATAAGTTCCTCAAAAAGGGGACCTTAGTTTTAGAAGTTTTAATTTTCACTCTGGATGCTAGCAGTTTACCCGCTTTATTATTTTGGGAGTAGTAATGGGCTTTGGTGATCATAAGATTTTTTTCATAATTGTGTAAGAGTAATTCCCGCAATTCCAGTCAGAGATCACGTAGTTTACACATTTGGGCAGAGGATGGGGCTCTTTTATTCATGTATTCCAGTGAACTGATCGATGCTGAAAGGTCTGATAAGCGTTTTTCTCTTTGTTTTTTAAGAATATGGCCTATTTTAATAAAGTGGCCCCTGATACCTGGATAAGAATGAAGTGATTAAACAGAGTCAGCATGGGTTTGTAACTAATAAGTCATGTCAGACTAATTTAATTTCCTTCTATGACGGTATTACTGATTGGGTGGATCAAGGAAATGCTGTAGATATAGTATATCTTGACTTCAGCAAAGCATTTGACAAAGTCTCTCATACAATCCTTATTGAAAAAATAACTAAGTATGGAATGGACAAGGCAACTGTTAGGTGGATTCATAACTGGCTTAGTGATCGGACCCAAAGAGTGGTCGTAAATGGCTGCACATCCAGTTGGAAGAATGTCTCAAGTGGGGTACCACAGGGCTCTGTCCTGGGCCCTGTATTGTTCAACATCTTTATCAACGATTTAGATGAAGGAATTGAGGGTAAACTGATTAAATTTGCTGATGACACAAAGCTAGGAGGGATAGCTAATACTAGAGAAGAGAGAGATAGGATTCAAAAAGATTTAAATAAACTGGAGAAGTGGGCAGCAACTAACAGAATGGTTTTTAACAGGGAGAAATGCAAAGTACTACATCTGGGCAATAAAAATGAAAAAAGCATATATAGAATGGGAGGAATAGGGCTAAGTGACAGCACATGTGAAAAAGACTTGGGTATACTAATAGATCACAGACTGAATATGAGTCAACAGTGTGATGCAGCAGCAAAAAAGGCAAATGCAATTCTAGGATGTATTAACAGAAGCATACAGTCTAGATCACGTGAAGTCATTATTTCCCTCTACTCCTCTTTGGTCAGACCTCATCTGGAATATTGTGTCCAGTTTTGGGCACCACATTTTAAAAAAGACATCAACAAACTGGAGCAAGTTCAGAAAAGAGCGACCAGAATGGTGACCGGTCTGCAAACCCTGTCTTATGAGGAAAGGTTGCAGGATTTGGGAATGTTTAGTTTGCAAAAGAGAAGACTGAGAGGAGACTTAATTGCTGTCTACAAATATCTAAAGGGCTGTCACATTGTAGAAGGATCAACTTTATTCTCATTTGCACAAGGAAAGACTAGAAGCAATGGGATGAAACTGAATGGGAGGAGAGACAGATTAGATATTAGAAAAAACTTTTTGACAGTTAGAGTGATCAATGAGTGGAACAGGCTGCCACGAGAAGTGGTGAGTTCTCCTTCAATGGAAGTCTTCAAACAGAGGCTGGACAGACATCTGACTGGGATGATTTAGCGAATCCTGCTTTGAGCAGGGGGTTGGACCAGATGGCCGAGGAGGTCCCTTCCAACTCTACGATTCTATGATTCTATGATGCTTTATGGGCATTCCATACATGGAAGAAATTAGTGACCGAGTCCGCATTGAGCTCAAAGTATTCTTTTTTTGTTGGTGCCACTAAATGGGTTTTTTTTTTTAGAATAAAGGGGTTCATCTTCCACGGGGAGTAAAGGGGGCACTCAGATTCTTCCCGAATAGACATCTTTATGGGGGCGTGATCCGACCAAGTTATTATACCTATTTCTGATGAGTTGACAATATTAAGGAGAGACCTGCTAACCAAGAATAGGTCTATCCGGGAGTAGGAGTGATGTACCTGTGAAAAGTAGGTATAGTCCTTCTCACATGCATGAAGAACCCTCCATATGTCATATAGGTCCTCCCAAAAGGCTAAGAGGGGGAGAACAGGTGGCCCCCTGGAGGTTGGGGTGGAAGAGTCCAGAGAATTATCAAAAACACAATTAAAATCCCCACATATGATTACGTGGCCCTGTTTAACCTTATTGATTCTAGTCAATAATTTTTTGATAAATCTAGTCTGCGCTTGGTTTGGAGCATAAATGACGGCTATAGTATATAAAACATTATTTACGGTGCCCACTTGTATGAGGTATCGACCTGCAGGGTCAAGTTCTAGATAAGTCGAGGAGAAAGCAACAGACCCCTTGATAGCTAACATCACCCCTCTCTTTTTTTTTGAGAAATTAGGACCACATATGGAAAGAGCCGATGAGACAGTCTGTGGGAGTCTTTCTCCAATAAGTGCGTCTCCTGGGCACAAAATACCTCATATTTAGCTGCGACCGCCTCTTTCCACAAATAAGATCTTTTATGAGGGCTGTTTAGGCCTCTAACATTAAACTGCATATTGTAATAACCATATTGTAAACATACAGATGCTAGTATGACTAATGGGTTGCCCATTACACCTGTCAGAATTCCCTGCAAAGCGGGAAAATGCTTGACCCGAATAAACCACAGGTAAGCAAAAGGATAGTAAAAAACAAAAACCAAACACAATGCAAACTAATAAAATTAGAAGTAAAGTCATGAAACAGACCGAGGACTGCACTTCGGTCCACAAAACGCGGGAGTAGGAAATCTACGGGGGGGGGGGGGTATATCACTGTCCGCACCAACCAGTCAGGATGCCACCCTTGTTAAAAGATAGTAAAATATAGATAATGATTATTTTCCTCTTCACCACAACAGCACCCACTGAGAGAGGGGATCCGCCCCTAGGAACAGGAAACCTACAGAGAGATAAATAGTGCGGTCCCCCTCGCTCCCTCAGTTTGGTTTCCTGTTCCTAGAAGGAACCCGCAGAAGAGGATGCCTGGTCTGGTAGCCGCCCGCATGCATAATATGAGCAGCAGGGGCCCCAGGACTGGAAGCAGCGTCGGGCGGAGAGAAGGTTCCCCCCATGGCTGGTAATGCAGGTGAGGCCGCGGTAAGAAGTGCTGAGGCTCACTGTTTTTTGGGGCAGGAACCCCCCCCCTTGGAGAGGGAGTGGGAGAATGGGACAGACGCATTACAAGAGCGCGGCACTGGGGATGGTACCCCCCCGACACAGCGAGGCCAGGTAAAACAGGAGATCCTGAGCTCGTACAAAAGGTGATGGTGCCAGCAGCGCTAAGAGGGAGAGCAACATACCTTGTGGCAGCGTATGTCCCGGCGAGGAAGGGGTAGCGATAGAGCGGGCAGGATGCCGGCGCTCCCAGGCTGATGCGACCCGGAAGTTCAGCAACAGCTTCCGGGGTCAGAGGAGGCAGGAAAACAGCGGTATCGCGGGAGCAGGTGGCCGCGCATGTGCTATGGGGGATAGAAGGAAAAAAAAAAAGGGTGAGGGGGCGGAACCAGGAAGCTGCATAAAGAGCATCGGTAATACTACAGTGGTGCGCAATGTCGTCCACAAATGACCTGGTTTCGCTCCAGTTGAGTCAGCCAGGGGAATCCCCACAGGGCAGCAGAAAGAGCAGTACTATGAGAAGGTGCGGCAGCACCAGAAGAAGTAGCAGCTCCAGAAGAGAGTCTAGTGAACATTCTAGGCAGAATGAGGCCTTGGAAAAGAAGCGGACAGAGAAAAAAACATCCCTCGCCTCAGCCTGAGTCGCGAACCCCGCAGTCGGTATTTGGCTGACGAGATTCACGGGTGAGTGTTTTTGTCAGACTTACAGCTGATGGCCTTTCTCTGGTCCATACCCTTTAGGCCAAAATAACGGAGAAGGCGAAAAATAGAGAGTGTGCCTTATGTTCTCTGCCCCTCCCAGACGGCCACCCCAAGAGATTGTGTCAGTCTTGTATTGAGAAGACCTTACAGGAGGAATCCTCGGGGAAAAAAGAGGATATCCGGGCAATAATTAGAGAGGAGCTAAGGGCCTTAGGTAGATCCAGTAATCTGGGGGGGTCACTCCTCTGTCAGAGGAATAGCTTCACCGGCGTCCGGATCGCCGTCAGAGACTGGGGAGCTAGACTCGGTGGGATCCCAGGAATACTTGTCCTCAGATGAGGAGGAACAAACATGTTTCCCTACGGACAGTGTTAATAACTTGGTGAAGTCCGTCCAAAATACCATGGGGCTACCTGAAACTAAGGACCCCAAAACTCCGCAAGAGATGATGTTCGCTGGCATTTCCTGGAAAAAGATCCGGGCCTTCCCAGTAGTTCCAGCTATAAAGGAGCTGGTGAGGAGGGAGTGGGAGAAGCAGGGTCAGAGAACCATCCTTCCCTTAACGTCAAAACGTAAATATCCATTTGATGACAAGGAGTTGACGTCTTGGTCGAGAGCCCCCAAAGTAGACACGGCAGTGGCCTCCACTTCTCGCAGATGTTCCCTGCCGGTGGAAGATTCTGGGACGCTAGCTGATTCATTGGATCATAAGAATGAAGTGATTAAACAGGGTCAGCATGGATTTGTAACTAATAAGTCATGTCAGACTAACTTAATTTCCTTCTATGACGGTATCACTGATTGGGTGGATCAAGGAAATGCTGTAGATATAGTATATCTTGACTTCAGCAAAGCATTTGACAAAGTCTCTCATACAATCCTTATTGAAAAAATGACTAAGTATGGAATGGACAAGGCAACTGTTAGGTGGATTCATAACTGGCTTAGTGATCGGACCCAAAGAGTGGTCGTAAATGGCTGCACATCCAGTTGGAAGAATGTCTCAAGTGGGGTACCACAGGGCTCTGTCCTGGGCCCTGTATTGTTCAACATCTTTATCAACGATTTAGATGAAGGAATTGAGGGTAAACTGATTAAATTTGCTTTTGACACAAAGCTAGGAGGGATAGCTAATACTAGAGAAGAGAGAGAGGATTCAAAAAGATTTAAATAAACTGGAGAAGTGGGCAGCAACTAACAGAATGGTTTTTAACAGGGAGAAATGCAAAGTACTACATCTGGGCAATAAAAATGAAAAAAGCATATACAGAATGGGAGGAATAGGGCTAAGTGACAGCACATGTGAAAAAGACTTGGGTATACTAATAGATCACAGACTGAATATTAGTCAACAGTGTGATGCAGCAGCAAAAAAGGCAAATGCAATTCTAGGATGTATTAACAGAAGCATACAGTCTAGATCACGTGAAGTCATTATTTCCCTCTGCTCCTCTTTGGTCAGACCTCAACTGGAATATTGTGTCCAGTTTTGGGCACCGCATTTTAAAAAAGACATCAACAAACTGGAGCAAGTTCAGAAAAGAGCGACCAGAATGGTGACCGGTCTGCAAACCCTGTCTTATGAGGAAAGGTTGCAGGATTTGGGAATGTTTAGTTTGCAAAAGAGAAGACTGAGAGACTTAATAGCTGTCTACAAATATCTAAAGGGCTGTCACATTGTAGAAGGATCAACTTTATTCTCATTTGCACAAGGAAAGACTAGAAGCAATGGGATGAAACTGAATGGGAGGAGACACAGATTAGATATTAGAAAAACTTTTTGACAGAGTGATCATTGAGTGGAACAGGCTGCCACGAGAAGTGGTGAGTTCTCCTTCAATGGAATTCTTCAAACAGAGGCTGGACAGACATCTGACTGGGATGATTTAGCGAATCCTGCTTTGAGCAGGGGGTTGGACCAGATGGCCCAGGAGGTCCCTTCCAACTCTGCGATTCTATGATTCTAAGACAGA
This sequence comes from Dendrobates tinctorius, assembly GCF_039654945.1. Classification (NCBI taxonomy): domain Eukaryota; kingdom Metazoa; phylum Chordata; class Amphibia; order Anura; family Dendrobatidae; genus Dendrobates; species Dendrobates tinctorius. The sequence goes on from NW_027361763.1 coordinate 12,231,620, forward strand.
TACTTTTCTTAAACGATCTTGGGAGGCGTGCACGGCAGCGTTTAAGCCAGCAATAGCAGCCACATGCACAATAAGGTCAATGTTGATATGGTTGGATGACCTAGAAGGGAAGATTAAAAGCGGAGCATCTAGAGATAAGCTCCTTTCCTCTATTCCCCTGATTAAAGGGGCAGCAGCCTTCCTGTCCGACTCCTCAGCTGACTCTCTCCGGTTATCTGCTAGAGCAGCAGGGCTAACCAATTCAGGCCGGCGGGCCTTACGGTTAAAACGTTGGAGAGGAGATACACAAAGACTAAACTTTGTGCTATACCCTGCCAGGGTAAGTACCTATTTGGCACGGAGCTGGATGAGATCCTAACCAAGGCGGGTGAGAGGAAGAAAGGTTTCCCTAACCCGTATATTCCCTTCAACAGGAGAGCCTTCAGGAAGCCTCCGTTTGGGGAAAAAGAAGGATTTCAAACCTCAGGACCACTGGGGCAGTAAGGATCCCAAACAGAGGGGCAGCCTATTTGGGAAACGTCCCTTCAGACCAGGGGACAGATGCTGATAGCACCAGTTGACCGGTAGGTGGCAGGCTACTGAAATTCAGCCGCCAAAGGGAGAAAATTACATCCAACCCCTGGGCCACTAATATCGTGTCATCAGGCCTAGAGCTAGAATTTGTTCGGCACCCACCGAACTCCTTCCTATTGACTTCTATGAAGTTCCAAACACAGCAGGAAGCACTGGAGATGCAGATTACAGCGCTGTTAACCAAGTGTGTCCTGATAGAGGTCCCAGGGGACAAAAGAGGAAGGGGCTTCTATTCTCCCCTGTTTTTAATCCCTAAGCCAGATGGTTCCTTTAGGACAATAATAAATTTGAAAAAGCTTAATACATTCTTGAGGCTGAGGTCGTTTAAAATGGAGTCAATATGCTTAGCAATAAAACTTTTGTTCCCCAGGTGCTATATGGCAGTCTTGGACCTAAAAGATGCCTATTACCATCTCCCCATACACCAAGGCCACCAGAAGTTCCTGCGAGTAGCAGTCTTGTTCAGAGGTCGGATTCAACATTTTCAATTTACGGCGATGCCGTTCGGACTATCTATGACTCCTCGAGTGTTTACCAAATTGATGCTGGAGGTGATGTCATATATAAGGCTGAATGACACCCTAGTGGTCCCTTACTTGGACGACCTGCTCATAGTAGGAAATTCTGTTTCCCAATGTGAAAAAAGAATAGTTGATATTGTCTCATCCCTACAGACACTAGGCTGGCTGATCAACTGGGGAAAGTTCAGGCTGCAACCGGTAACCTGTCAGACATTCCTGGGCCTCCAAGTAGACTCCGTAAGTCAGAAATGCTTTCTACCAGAAACTAAGGCGCAGGCCATAGTTAGTAAAATACGGAGGATTACTGAGAAACCCACAATATCATTAAGACAGGGTATGTCGTTGTTATGGTCCCTAATATCATGCATTCCGGTGTGCAATAGGCCCAATCCCACTCCAGAAAATTGCAGTGGGCTATTTTGCAGGAGACAGACTAGGGGGATGGTTGGAAGGGAGAATGTCCCTATCGCCCGAAGTAATTAACTCCCTAGGTTGGTGGTTGGACCTTAGCAATTTGTCAAAAGGAGTTCAATGGTGGTTTACTCCCTCTAGGGTAGTCACCACGGACGCTAGCCCCCCCCAAGGTGGGGGGCCCATCTAGTGGAGGAGGTGGTGCAGGGCCAGTGGTTGGAGCATGAAGCAGAAAGCTCCTCTAATATAAAATAACTAACAGCAATTTATTATGCTATATCTGAACTTCTCCCGCAGCTAAGAGGAACCCACATGAGGATCCAATCAGACAATACCACCGCAGTGGCATGCATAAACCGGCAATGAGGCACGCGATCAGAACCGTTGATGTCTATCGCGGAAAAAATCTTAGAGATTGCCGAGGTGCATCTCCACTCCTTATCTGCACTCCACATAAGAGGAGTGGACAATTCTCATGCAGACTACCTCAGCCACCAAACCTTAAATCAAGGCGAGTGGGTCCTCACCTGGCACATCTTCAAGATGATAGCGGTGAGATGGGGCAGACCGGAAATAGACCTGTTTGCGACCAGAGCCAACAGGCACGTAGAAAGGTTCGCTTCTCTCTACAGAGCAGACAACCCAGACGTACTAGATGCCCTCTGTGATGAAGGAGTTAACTGCTCCTACCCCCCAGGGCCTGTAAGCATATTGAACAAAGCAGGATTTAGGGCTCCAATGTTGAATAGCAAGGCCTTTTAGTATGATAATGAGATAAGGCCCAAAATAGAACTTCAAAGCCAAGTAGGAGCCACATCAGCATGGGGCAGGGAGGCGCCTGGGGGTTTCAATTAGAATATACCTGTCAGCTAGACACAGAAATACACATCCATTGTCTCTCCCAGCTGCCCCGCCTCCATCCTAGGATCATGGATTATGAGCACATCTTTCGAGTTATGGACTAATGAAAAATATCCGACTGACCCTGAGGAAATCGCGCATCTGGCAGTGCGACTCCTGAGGCGGTGAGGGTTCTGGGGCCTGAGATACATAGATTTGCCCTCCACAGTGACCCAATGAGGCCATGTTTGCTCTCCACACGACAGGCAAAACAAACCACATTCACTATTACCTCTCGTGTCCTGATCCGATCATGCTGTTGAAAGTTACCCCCTTTCTTAGATATTGGGAATAAGTTCTGCAGGGAGCTACAGGGTGGAGATTATTAGCCCACCCTCTGACACAGGGGGAGGGACCTAGCGTGCTTAAGAACTAGCAGCCCATGGCAGAGGGTCTCTCTCACAGAAAAAAACAGACGATGATGATCTAAGAAGGAACTGGGGACAGATCTGCCAAGGGGAGCAGCGGCCCATGCTTTGGGGTCTGTCCGGCAACTAAGATTCTTGTACCTGTGGACTGCAGAGCTCCCGGCACCCACATGCAACCTACAATCTGGTAAATTGACCTCCAGCTTAATATCTCTAATTCTTGTACTCTTATTGTTATATTTTACTCTGACTGCAAATCCACTGTAATTCCATTGTATAGCTTACTGTATATTTCTGTAATTATCTAGTGCGCCCTTAAGGCAATTAAACCATAAAATTAATCTTGGGCTGATGCTTTTACTCTGATTACGAATCTTAGAATACCCAGCGGGTAACAGGACATCCTCCCCGGGGGCCATTTGCTCTAGGTGCAGTTCCCTTACTGACCTGAGAGACAAATGGGGCGCCGGAGAGCTGTGCCTGTGTAGTTACGTCACATTGGTGACGTGGGAGGAACGGGTCCTGTTTCCTCCACACCCTCCAAGCATCCTGGACATTCCGGCAAGCCTATGCCTTCCCTCCAATGTTTTTTTTACCAACAATGGTCAGGAAGATAAGACAGGAGAAGGCGAGGGTCATCTTGATAGCCCCGTTTTGGCCCAAGAGGCTGTGGTTCTCATGGCTGAGAGCCATGTCAATAACCGACCCATGGATTCTGCCACTACACCAGGACCTTCTCTCGCAGGGAACCTGTTACCATCCACAGGTCAAAGCCCTGCGCCTAGCGGCTTGGAGTTTGAAAGGGAGCTACTGAAGCGGAGAGGCTTCTCAAAAAACTTGATTAACACCCTTCTACAAAGTAGGAAGGAATCCACAAGAAGGATCTACGCTAAGGTGTGGAGGAAATTCTTGTCCTTTCAACCAGCAAGATTGTCTGGTGAAGTGCCTATTACTGCCATTCTAGAATTCCTTCAGAAGGGCCGAGAATTGAGGCTCTCAGTAAATACTCTAAAGGTTCACGTGTCGGCCCTAGGTACCTTGTTTAGCCACAATGTGGCTGGTAATAAATGGGTGACCCGGTTCATTTCAGCTTGTCAGCGGTCAAATCCAGTTCATATTACTCAGTTACCAACATGGAACCTTACCCTCTTCTTGGATGCCTTCACGCAGGCCCCGTTCGAGCCCATGAATTCGGCATCAATGAAATGCCTTTCATTAAAGACTGCTCTGCCTAGTAGCCTTAATATCAGCAAGAAGAGTAAGCGATCTCCACGCCCTATCGGTAGATCCCCCGTTCCTGTCAGTAACCCAGAACAGACTAGTATTGAGAACAGACCCGTCTTATCTTCCCAAACGGGCTGTTTCATAGGTCTCAGATCTGCCTACCCTCCTTCTATGAGAACCCAACAACACAAGAGGAGGTTAAATATCACACCTTGGACGTAAGGAGAGCGGTGCTAGCCTACCTAGATAGGACCAGTCCCTGGAGGCAGAGTAGGTCTCCTTTTGTCTCCTTCCAGGGTAACAAGAATGGGGCTAGAGTTACGAGAGGCACGCTGTCCAGGTGGATCAGAGGTGCGATCACGATGGCATATTCGGCAAAATGAGAAGACCCTCCACAGTGTATTAAAGCGCACTCTACCAGAGCCATATCATCCTCCTGGGCCGAGAGGGCGAACGTCCCAATTGAACAAATATGTAAAGCTGCAACCTGGTCTTCTCCATCTACCTTCTATAGTCACTATAGACTAGATTTGTCCTCTACCGAGGATTTGACCTTTGGTAGATCTGTCCTTAACACGGTGTGCCCTCCCAAGTGATTATCTCTGAAAATCTCTCAGTGGGTGCTGTCGTGGCGAAGAGGAAAAACCGGATTACTTACCGGTAATACTCTTGTAGAGTCCACGGCAACACCCGCTCACTTCCCGCCCGTAAAGTTTCACAAGTGGTTCTCCTTGGTGGTGGAGATTAGAATTAGGAATTAATTTATAGATAACTATAGCGAGTATAGAAGTATATATACATGGATGAATTGTCTAAACAAGTTGACTAAAACATGTATGGCGTTCCTCCGTTGTTCTCTGCAATCCAAACTGAGTGAGCAAGCGGGACCGCCCTATTTATCTCTCTGTAGGTTTCCTGTTCCTAGGGGCGGATCCCCTCTCTCAGTGGGTGCTGTCGTGGACTCTGCAAAAGAGTATTACCGGTAAGTAATCCGGTTATCTTCAGCACCTGTTTCTTTTTGGGAGGACTTTCTGCCATGTCTCCTCTGCCCTTACAGGCGGCTCTCTTTGTTTCTGAGGTTGTCCTGCACTTGTATATCCCAGGTACAAAGTAAATCTCTTCCCCTTTCATATGAAGAGACAGTATGCCACGATCCTTTGTTGTTAATGAGCAATTCCTTGGGGTACCCCCACCTGTACGCCACCTGAGATTCTCTGAGGGCTGCAGTGATGGGATTCATTAGTCTGCGGAAGCGCAGTGTCTCTGCCGAGAGATCAGCATAAATTTTGATTTGGTGGAAAGGTGAAGGTAGAGATCCTTTCTTTCTGGAATAAGACAGAAGTTCCTCTTTAATATGATAGCAATTAATGCGTGCAACAATATCCCTCGGAACAGTGCCTGGCAAGTGGCTTGGGCGAGATACTCTGTGCGCTCGATCAATAATTAGTTCATATGGTGAACAGGAGGGGACATAACATAATCTTGCACATAACCCCTCAGCTCAGAGGGTGTGGTGGTTTCTGGTACCCCCTTAATTTCAGGTTGTTCCTGCGGTTGCGATCCTCCAAGTCCACAAGTTTATTATATATGGCTTCTATGTCTTCTGCCACGTCATTGTTAGAGTCAATAAGGTTGTTATGGGAAGATGCAAGTTCTCCGATTATTGTTATTCTGGGAGTGCAGGGGAGGTGTGCATTGCTGCATATCCATCCGCCGGCCTGCTGGAACTACATTTCCCATTACGTGTCCCTCCGCAAGTGGGGAAAATCTAGATCCTGGTGACGGACCCGGACCCCGGAGATAAGGTGAGGTGGGTGTTGCCTCATCCTGCACCGCAGCGGTGGTCTTTGCTGGGCTCAGGGGCAGTGGAGAGGGGGACTCTCCCGTGGAGCAGGAGACTCTGCTTACTGAGGGGCCATCTTGCCTGGTATCCCTGTTGAAGAAAATCTCCAATTTGCTTTGGTTTTTGAGATTTCTCTTACCCCTTGTCATCTTGCCAGTGATCAGTGAGGATTCGGGCAGCCGGGTGGGTTGATTAATATGCAGGAAAGGCGCTGAAATTGCCGCTTTGCAGGGTCTCAGGGAAGGAGCATTCAGCTCATGCAACTGGCATCCTAGGCATCCAGGCCATGCCCCCTGCACGCCCCACTTTTAAGTTTTTGAATTTCAACAAAAATGTAAAATAACCAATAAATTTTGTTCAACTTCACAATTGTGTCCCACTTGTTGTTGATTCTTCACCAAAAATTTACATTTGGTATCTTTATGTTTGAAGAATGATATATGGGAAAAGGTTGAAAAGTTCCAGGGGGCCGAATACTTTCGGAAGGCACTGTATATATCTATGGGTGGATATCTATATATATAAAATTGAATGTGTGTGTGTATCACCAACCAATTACGAAGCATCTTTCATTTCACCAGAGCTGTTTAAAAGAAGCTGAGCTGTGATTGGTTGCTATGAGCAACAATTTTCCCACTCCAGAAAACACCTTAGCAGACACTGACCAGGTGGGAGAAATCTAGCATCACAGGAAGCATAAGCTCCCAGGCATTGTCTGCCCCCCAGAAAGGGGCAGAGAGCACATGACAGAAATGAATCCCCCCTCCAGTGCCCATATACACATCACACATTTTCCATCCCAAAGGCACATCTTCCCTCTTTTAAAAGGGATCTCCGGTATGGAAGATAGGGCAAATCCCTCAGCGCTCTGATTCTGACCTCAGGCTTCTATTAAAGGGATCATTTGTATGGAAGTTAGAGCAATTCCACTCAGTGCTCTGGTTCTGACCCCAGGCTGACGGGATGATGTGGGATATTAGGGGCAGTAGTCCGGTGGCTCTGGCTGACAGGATGATGTGGGATATTAGGGGCAGTAGTCCGGTGGCTCTGGCTGACGGGATGATGTGGGATATTAGGGGTAGTAGTCCGGTGGCTCTGGCTGACAGGATGATGTAGGATATTAGGGGTAGTAGTCCGGTGGCTCTGGCTGACGGGATGGGGGATATTAGGGGTAGTTGTCCGGTGGCTCTCGCTGACGGGATGATGTGGGATATTAGGGGTAGTAGTCCGGTGGATCTGGCTGATGGGATGATGTGGGATATTAGGGGTAGTAGTCCGGTGGCTCTCGCTGACGGGATGATGTGGGATATTAGAGGTAGTAGTCCGGTGGCTCTGGCTGACGGGATGATGTGGGATATTAGGGGTAGTAGTCCGGTGGCTCTGGCTGACGGGATGATGTGGGATATTAGGGGTAGTAGTCCGGTGACTCTGGCTGACGGGATGATGTGGGATATTAGAGGTAGTAGTCCGGTGGCTCTGGCTGACAGGATGATGTGGGATATTAGGGGTAGTAGTCCGGTAACTCTGGCTGACGGGATGATGTGGGATATTAGGGGTAGTTGTCCGGTGGCTCTGGCTGATGGGATGATGTGGGATATTAAGGGTAGTAGTCTGGTGGCTCTGGCTGACAGGATGATGTGGGATATTAGGGGTAGTAGTCCGGTGGCTCTGGCTGACAGGATGATGTGGGATATTAGGGGTAGTAGTCCGGTGACTCTGGCTGACGGGATGATGTGGGATATTAGGGGTAGTAGTCCGGTGGCTCTGGCTGACAGGATGATGTGGGATATTAGGGGTAGTAGTCCGGTAACTCTGGCTGACGGGATGATGTGGGATATTAGAGGTAGTTGTCCGGTGGCTCTGGCTGACAGGATGATGTGGGATATTAGGGGTAGTAGTCCGGTAACTCTGGCTGATGGGATGATGAGGGATATTAGGGGTAGTAGTCCGGTAACTCTGGCTGACGGGATGATGTGGGATATTAGAGGTAGTTGTCCGGTGGCTCTGGCTGACAGGATGATGTGGGATATTAGGGGTAGTAGTCCGGTGGCTCTGGCTGATGGGATGATGAGGGATATTAGTGGTAGTAGTCCGGTGGCTCTGGCTGACGGGATGATGTGGGATATTAGGGGTAGTAATCCGGTGACTCTGGCTGACGGGATGATGTGGGATATTAGGGGTAGTAGTCTGGTGGCTCTGGCTGACGGGATGATGTGGGATATTAGGGGTAGTAGTCCGGTGACTCTGGCTGACGGGATGATGTGGGATCTTAGGGGTAGTAGTCCGGTGGCTCTGGCTGACGGGACGATGTGGGATATTAGAGGTAGTAGTCCGGTGGCTCTGGCTGACGGGATGATGTGGGATATTAGGGGTAGTAGTCCGGTGGCTCTGGCTGACGGGATGATGTGGGATATTAGGGGTAGTAGTCCGGTGGCTCTAGCTGACGGGATTGTGTGGGATATTATAGTGAATGTGGCTATGCGGAGTGGGCGGGGCTCTACACTCAGCTTTATAATATAGATATAATCATTATCTTTTGTTAGAACTAACCGTAGTTAGTTACTATGCCCGGGCAGTGCCAGGCTCTTCAGCTAGTATCTATCGATATATCCGTAGATTTATCTATATATATATAGAGATATCTAGCCATACATCTATATATAGATATATCCATCCATAGATATATCCATATATCTATGGATGGATATATCTATGGATATATCTATAGAAGGATATACAGTGCCTTGCGAAAGTATTCGACCCCCTGGAACTTTTCAACCTTTCCCCACATATCATGCTTCAAACATAGAGATACCAAATGTAAATTTTTGGTGAAGAATCAACAACAAGTGGGACACAATTGTGAAGTTGATCGAAATTTATTGGTTATTTTAAATTTTTTTTGGTAATTCAAAAACTGAAAAGTGGGGCGTGCAATATTATTCGGCCCCTTTACTTTCAGTGCAGCAAACTCACTCCAGAAGTTCATTGTGGATCTCTGAATGATCCAATGTTGTCCTAAATGACTAATGATGATATATACACTCACTGGCCACTTTATTAGGTACACCATGCTAGTAACGGGTTGGACCCCCTTTTGCCTTCAGAACTGCCTCAATTCTTCGTGGCAGAGATTCAACAAGGTGCTGGAAGCATTCCTCAGAGATTTTGGACCATATTGACATGATGGCATCACACAGTTGGCGCAGATTTGTCGGCTGCACATCCCTGATGCGAATCTCCCGTTCCACCACATCCCAAAGATGCTCTATTGGATTGAGATCTGGTGACTGAGGAGGCCATTTGAGTACAGTGAACTCATTGTCATGTTCAAGAAACCAATCTGAGATGATTCGAGCTTTATGACATGGCGCATTATCCTGCTGAAAGTAGCCATCAGATGTTGGGTACATTGTGGTCATAAAGGGATGGACATGGTCAGCAACAATACTCAGGTAGGCTGTGGCGTTGCAACGATGCTCAATTGGTACCAAGGGGCCCAAAGAGTGCCAAGAAAAAATTCCCCACACCTTGACACCACCACCACCAGCCTGAACCGTTGATACAAGGCAGGATGGATCCATGCTTTCATGTTGTTTACGCCAAATTCTGACCCTACCATCCGAATGTCGCAGCAGAAATCGAGACTCATCAGACCAGGCAACGTTTTTCCAATCTTCTACTGTCCAATTTCGATGAGCTTGTGCAAATTGTAGCCTCAGTTTCCTGTTCTTAGCTGAGAGGAGTGGTACCCAGTGTGGTCTTATGCTGCTGTAGCCCATCTGCCTCAAAGTTCGACGCACTGTGCGTTCAGAGATGCTCTTCTGCCTACCTTGGTTGTAACGGGTGGCAATTTGAGTCACTGTTGCCTTTCTATCAGCTCGAACCAGTCTGCCCATTCTCCTCTGACCTCTGGCATCAACAAGGCATTTCCGGCCACAGAACTGCCGCTCACTGGATTTTTTTTCTTTTTCGGACCATTCTCTGTAAACCCTAGAGATGGTTGTGCGTGAAAATCCCAGTAGATCAGCAGTTTCTGAAATACTCAGACCAGCCCTTCTGGCACCAACAATCATGCCACGTTCAAAGGCACTCAAATCACCTTTCTTCCCCATACTGATGCTCGGTTTGAACTGCAGGAGATTGTCTTGACCATGTCTACATGCCTAAATGCACTGAGTTGCCGCCATGTGATTGGCTGATTAGAAATTAAGTCTTAACACACAGTTGGACAGGTGTACCTAATAAAGTGGCCAGTGAGTGTATAATCCACCTGTGTGTAATCAAGTCTCCGTATAAACGCACCTGCTCTGTGATAGTCTTAGGGTTCTGTTTGAAGCACAGAGCGCATCATGAAGACCAAGGAACACAACAGGCAGGTCCGTGATACGGCGACAATATTGTCCTTTTGTATATCCGATAAATGGGAGCCCAGGTGCACTTGTTCCAGTGATCCTCCCGCTTGGGCAACCTGGAGGAGATCGGGGAGATACTCATCGTCGGCAGTATCACTAGGGGGGTGGCAGACAGCTAGAACAGGCAGAGATCGGTCGTGATAGTCTTTCAGCATGTTATTGTGGACGGTTTTCTGTCGTCGACCACTAGAGTCCAGGGCAATAACATAGTTAGTGTCATTAATTTTCTTGACAACCTGATAAGGGCCTTCCCACACTGCTTGAAGCTTGTTGGCAGGGGAAGCAGTAATCATGAGCACTTGCTGTCCTTCCATAAATTCCCGGTTCCTGGTATTACGGTCAAACCAGGTTTTTTGTCTGGACTGGGCCATTCGCTGATGTTCTTTAGCGAAGGTAGCTAGCTGGGCGAGACGGTCTCTGAGCTCTAGAACATAGGGAACAATGGGCATTCCGGTATCTGAGATGTCTCCCTCCAAATGTTCTTTCAGAAGAATGAGAGGCCCACGGACCTTCCGGCTAAACAGTAGTTCGAAGGGAGAGAACCCTGTGGACTCTTGGGGAACCTCCCGATAGGCGAAGAGATGTGGCAGGTACTTTTCCCAGTCTTTTTCAACGTCAACAAAAGCCCTCAGCATATTTTTTAGGGTTCCATTAAAGCGTTCACATAGTCCGTTGGTCTGCGGGTGGTATGGGGTGGTGCGAATGGCTCGAACACCACATGTATGCTATAGGGACTGGACCAGATCTGACGTGAACTGAGTGCCTTGTTCCGATAATATTTCACTAGGAAACCCTACCCGGGTAAAGATGGTAACAAGGGCCTTGGCTACTTTTACTGCTGTAATACTGGACAGGGCCACAGCTTCAGGATACCTAGTGGCATAGTCCACCACGGTCAAGATATATTTTTTCCCCGACCGGCTGGGGTGGGCCAGAGGACCTATGATGTTGACAGCTACACATTGAAATGGTTCCTCAATTATGGGCAGGGATTGCAGGGGTACCTTATGTCGAGCTCCTGGATGCCGCATTCACTGGCACAGATCGCAAGTGCGGCAATAATGGGATACGGACTGCGAGACGCCCGGCCAGTAAAATCTTTGGGTGAGTCTCTTTTCAGTCCTTTTTCTCCCTTGATGCCCAGCCAAGGGGATGTCATGGGCCAGTTGGAGTAGCTGTGCCCTGGACTTCTGAGGGAGAATGAGTTGCCTGGTCGTTGCATCAGGGTTGCCCTGGTCACTGCCCTTTGTTACACGATAATACAGTCCGTTTTCTCGAGTGAAGCCATCCCCATTATCTCCCATGTGCCCAGTTTCTGCCTTTCGCCTAAGGGCCGCTAAGCTAGTGTCACCCTCTATTTCTCTCCTAAACTCCTCTCTGTCCCTAGACTCTCCCAATGTAATAGCAGCGAACGTATTGCTTACCACCTCTGATGCGGTTCGTGGTGGTTGCTCCCCAGTGAGGTCCAGATGATGTAGTGCTTGAAGGGCCTGTAGTTGGTTGACTGCTCCCACAAATTGGCACTGTAACTCCCCAATGTCGTTACCAAGGAGGATATTTGCAGGAAGTCCTCCCATAACTCCAATTCAACACAGTTTTTCTCCACAACCATAATCCAAACGCACAGAAGCTCGCTGTATATATTTGCGGGCACCCCCCGCCAGGACAATGGGAATTCCCGGACCCTGGTAAATTGCCTCGGGTCGAACCACCCGGGGGTCAGCGATAGTCAAGAATGCCCCGGTGTCTCTAAATCCTGACACTTTGTATCCATCAACTAAGACATCCTGCAGGTGGCGTTGCCGTTGCTCTGAGTAGCTAAAGGACAGAGGCCGGAGTCCGTACACTCCAGGAGGAGTATCTATGGTGCCGTGGTCGGTGGTCCACTCTTGTGGGGGTGGTGGTAGCTCTTCCTCAGGCGTGGTGGAGTGCACAAGATGCACTGGATGAGGTGGAGCTGCATGGGGCTTCCTCCGAATCCTGGAGGGACAGCCAGACTGCAAATGTCCAGGTTTCCCACACCCATAACACCTTCTCTCTGTGATACCCCCAGGTCGTGGTCGGAACTGTTGGGGTCTAGGATTGCGAGGCGTAATTGTCATCAGCTGGCGACTAGGTGGAAGGGCAGATATAACTGGAGGGGGACGGGGCGCGGGAGCAGGCCATGGTTCATTGTCCAGATGTCTCCTCCATTGCGGCCAGATAGTAAGGGCTTCATCGGCCAGGGCTGCAGCTCTATCGACGGTACACGGCGTGCGCTCCCAGACCTATTCCCGTACCTCTGCGGGGCACTTGGCAAGAAATTGTTCTATAAGGAATGCCTGTATAAGATCTTCCACAGTAAAGGCGTTTTCTGCTTCCAGCCATCTCCGACATGCCTGGGACATCTTATGTGCATACATCCTAAACGATCCCCCCGTGGTGCATGGGAGGTCTCGGAACTTGGCCCTATATGAGTCTGGGGTGATAGCATGGTAATCCAGGATAGTCCGCTTTACAATGTTATAATCCCGATTCCGAGGTGCGTCAATGGTTCGGTAAGGCTCCACCATGTTTCCGTTCAGGAGCCCCACTAACAAACGCATCCAGCTAGAGTGGGGCACCTCCATCACAGCACACTGCTGCTCAAAGTCTTTGAAGAACCCCTCCACATCTCCGGAAGCCTCATGAAATGGCTTAAATTCTGTCCGGGTGATCCGTACAGGCTCCCGGATAGTTGGGTTTACACTCCACATTGCGTTACTCCCTCTTTCAAGCTCCATTGCTTCTTGTCTCCGCTGTGCTCAGCGGGCAGCCTCCTCCTTGTACTCCTGAGAGACGCCGGGGCCCAGAACCGCCATCTCTTCTTCTTACCACACCAACCACTGGCTTTTCTGGATGGGGATGCCTGTCTCCAGTGCTCGCCCTTCAGACATCTGTGAGGAGGTGGCCGGGCTAGCGCCCACCAGTAGATCGATTAAGGCTTCTTTAGTCAGTCCCTGGTAGTTCAGGCCCAGGTCTCTGGCTCTCTCCTGTAAACTGGATACAGTCCAATTTCTGTACTCACTCTGTGGGTGGTTCTCCATTGGATTACGCTCTGTTGATCCCACTGCTGCCACCAGTTGTCACGGCGTCCTTCTCTGATACCACACAATCAACAGAGCGAGTTAAGGGTGAACAATCCCAAGACCTTTATTACAGGCAAAATTAGAAGGTCCATAAACAATCCACCACACTGAGGATACAATAGTCCAGAACAAGAATGTAGTCCAGTAACAGGATAAAATGTCCAGGGAGACGAGATTCCCAAACTAGCACCAGAGGATCAAAATGGGTCCTTCTCTCTGAAGTGCAGTCTTTACATGATCCACTCCAAACAGGAACAGACTTGCCAGCTCCTGTTCTCCCCACCCCTTTCCTTGTGTCCAGGGGTAGTCAAACAGGTTGGGGCGGTTTCCAGGCCTCCCAGAGGAGAACAAAGGAGCCTTGGGGATTAATGCACTACAGGGGGTCATCAAGAGACAGACACAGTCAGGCTGTAGACCCGCAGGGCATCAAGAAAAACACTATGAAAACAAGTGAAATAGAAATATACACAAAATGACATCCACATAGCATATCACACCATCACATCTCCCTTGTCTCCGAGCATCATACTATTATTGAACACAAGACTTAATTGTTCAAGCAGCACAAATATTCATTATCTGTACAGTTGTTATTTTTCCTATTGTCTTTGTAATTTTTCCCAGCACATGTGTAAGAATACACAACACAACTCTTACCCCTACATATATTAGAATACCACACAGAATTAGTTGGAAAGCTCCTTTTAGAATTCCCATCAGCCAACCTCCAATTCCTTTAACCCAATTAGCATGGTATGGAAAAGAGAAAGTATTCAGTATCACTGTTTGTCAAAGCAATTATCACAGTGGTCACTTGTGTGCAAATCAGGATAATGAATCCTTGAAAAATACAGCTTCAAACACCATAGAACAATTAACCTTGTCTTACGGTATTAGCACAGAGCAAACACTTTGTGGCTCAGTATCAAAGTTCAACATCAATGATATTACACCGTAGTTGTCATGGTCACGCGTGGCTGGACACAGCGCCTCCAGCAGGGCGGATTTAGATGACACGCATGACCCTGGATACACCGCCTCCAGTTAGGCGAATTTAAATAAAAAAACGTGCAGCTGGATACGCCGCCTCCAACAGGCGGATTTTGGAAATACACGTATGTCTGGAAACCCCACCTCCTGTAAGGCGAATTTAAACAATAAAAGGGAAACCCTGGGTAACAATAACAATGGAGGCCCTGCGATAGGGAACGGGGAACGTGGAGACCTCCTGCACTCCCCTGAGTCAGTGTCTCTACACTCCTAACGTTCCCTAGGCCGGTTCCGCACTGGGCGACGATCAGGAACTTAAAAACCCTAACTTGCCCTGCACCTAACCTCTCACTAGTGAAGTGGATGGTGCGGAAACTAATCACACCACTGCACTAAAACACACATAAGGGAAAGAGACAAAACTGGGAAACACCACTTAGCTTTGCTCTGTTGCTTACGCTCCCAGCAACAGAGCTCACCACCTGCGTGCATCTTTTCCCCTGATTGGGTCCAACACCAAAGTGCAGCCTTGGAGCAAACAGAGTCCACCACCTGCGTGCAGCTGTCCAGAAACAGAGTCCAGCATATGAGTCCAGCTTTCCAGCAACTGAGTACAGCATCATGAGTGCAGCTCTACACCATAGCTGCCACTCCACCAAGCCATGCAAGAACATTTTGCTGACACCATAGCTGCAACTCCACCAAGCCATGCCAGCCCTCCTCGCAGACACCATAGCTGTCACTCCAGGACTCTCACTGTGCTGCCCAGGAGTCTCCTTCACCTCCATCCTTCACCCAGGCTTGCTTGTAACTGAGGACTATCAACCACAGTGATTACCACACCTGAAGAGCAATCACACCTGTTTTATAATTACATGCACAAAACTAAAGTAACCAAAGTGCAATGACCCTAATGGCCACCAGGGGGAAACTAAGAAAAATACACCACTGTGTAATAACCCTTAATGGCCACCGGGGGCAAAACCAACCCTGAGCAAACAGCTCACAGAAAAAAAAGGTTACTTGTGCATTTTCTCTGTCATATCCAACCTGGATCATGATAGTAGTGTATTGCAATATATAGTGTTTGGATTCAAACAACCATATTTCATATTTGAAATACATTCCACCCTTGGTCTAGTGACCACACTATATCAAATCATATAAACAATATATTACAATATGTAGGCTATAAGATATCCATATTTTTATTAGCACCACACTTAGTTACCAGCTGCCTGCATCAGCGCGCTGGTAACTAAAGTACACAGCGACGCCACGCGCTCGGCGTCACTGGTGCTGATCGCTGGTGAAGCTGTCTGTTTGGCAGCTCACCAGCGATCATGTAGCGACTCACCAGCGATCCTGACACGTTGATATATTTGTTGGGATCGCTGGTGAGTCGCTATGTGTGACGGGGCCCTTACACAGTATGTTAAATGGTATGCAAGTCTGTCTTGAATGACCAGAGATAAACACTTAAATACACAAACCAATATACAGATAAAAAGTCAATTCTTCTTGGTTTGCTAAAACATAGTCATCTGGGTAATTAAGAGATACTCTGGTGTCTTCACAGTCACTTTTTGCTGAACAACAAACAGGAGTGGAGGCGAAAAAGGATGAAAACTCCAGAAGGTGCAGGGGACTAGCATTTAAAGTACATCTCCAGTGTTGCAATAAATAAAAAAAAATGCTGGAGTGGTGCTTTAAGGCCTGGGTCACACTTGCGAGTGCAATGCGAGAAACTCGTGCATTAATGCCCAGCACTGCCGCCGGAACTCAGACCGGAGCATTCAGCTGCATAAAAATACATGGAGCCGCACACTCCATTCCCGAGTGCCGGGTATTGATGCGCGAGTTTCTCGCATTGCACTCGCATTGCACTCGCAGAGTAGAGGCAGACATTTTATGAAGGAAGGAGAAATATGCACACAGTACACAGTCATTCTATGGAGGGAAGATGCAGAGGCACACACAGATATTCTATGGCGGGAGGAGCTAGAGGCATACACAGACATTCTATGGAGGGAGGAGCTACAAGCACGCAGACATTCTATGGAGGAAGGAGCTAGAGGTCGACACAGACATTCTATGGAGGGAGCAGCTAGAAGCACACACAGAAATTATATGGAGGGAGGAGCTAGAGGCCGACACACATTCTATGGAGGGAGGAGCTAGAAGCACACAGACATTCTACAGAGGAAGGAGCTACAGGCCGATACAGACATTCTATGGAGGGAGCAGCTAGAAACACAGACGTTCTATGGAGGGAGGAGCTAGAAGCCGACACATGCATTCCATGGAGGGAGGAGCCAGAGGCACACACAGACATTTTATGGAGGAGGAGCCAATGGCACACAAAGACAAAAAATTCTCCTGAAACGACAGTTCCATTTGTCTATAGAACTTTACAAGCACCAACTGTCATCTCCTTTCTCAATGATGGGAAAAATCTGTCTTCACTAAACAGATTTTACCTCAGAATTGAGAATTTTGAAAATGAGTGATCAGTCCTGGCTGGAGAAAGAAGCCGATTTCTCTGATGACATTTATTACAAAGTTGCTTAGATTCATGTGTACTATTGTTTTAGTGGTGGGGGGGATATTTGACAACAGTTACCCTATAAGGCTGTGATCAAGGGTTCCCTATTTTAAGAAGTGGTTACTTTTTCATGTAACCCCTGCATTGCAATTCTCATACGGGGCACAGAAACTTGGTTGCAATGAGCAATTTTAATGCTTGCTCAGCGGCGCTGTTAATTTCTCAGTTGCTACTTCCTTCTTGTAAAGCTCGTGCCCTGACTGGTTGATGTGAGTGTGGGGGTTGTGGCCCTTCTGTGCCACAAACCAGACTACCCTGGAAGGGGCATAACTAATACAGCTACCTTGGTGTTCACTGGAGCCTCTGATGGTGAGGTCAGGCTTGTGCAGCAGGTAGCTGCCAGGTTGCCACTCCAGGGTGGTGTCTGGCTGTGGCTGCTGAACCCACTGGGGAACAAAACACTATGTGTAGTGCGGGCAAGTACAGACAGGCACGACTGATACAAGGGCGGACACGGCTGGTACTCTTGGCAGACAGGCGGGCACGGCTGGCACTATTGGCAGACAGGCGGGCACGGCTGGCACTCTTTGGCAGGACAGGCAGGCAACGGCTGGCACTCTGGCAGGACAGTTGGCGCACGGCTGGCACTCTGGCAGGACAGGCGAGCACGGCTAGCAGGACTGGAACCGGTATGGGTATTACAGGAACATAAACAGGTATGAGTGGGATACAAGAAGGGGAGGAGCTGGGACTGAATAGGCAAGGACAGACACATGGACTGGAATGAGTGGTTTATGGGAACAGGTAGGAACCTTTTCAGACTGGAGAAGCAGGGACGGACGCAGGAAGGACAGAAACACGGACAGGTAAGAGTAGTGTGTGGGAACATTTAGGGACCTCTTCAGACTGGAGGAGCGGCGAGCAGAACAGTCACTGATTGCAGTGCAACGAGCTGAACCGCAAGGAGCGCGGAGCAAAAGGCGGAACGGCAGGTAGGCGGCGCAAAAAGGCTGAATGGCAGGTAGGCGGAGCAAAAGGCAGAACTGCAGGTAGACGGAGCAGAACAGAATGGCAGGTAGGCGGAGCAGGTGCAGACGGAGAGGGCACAAGGATAGACACAGCAGGGAAAGGAGCCACAGACAAGGAGACCAACAGACAGAGGTAAGGACTGCGTACAAAGTCAGGTATAGGAACAGGATAAGATGCCGGAATAGAACACACTACACACAGGGACAGACACGGAGACAAATACAGGACAAGGACACAGGCCTGAGTATGCAGCCCTCAGGAAGGCGGAAACATAGACACAAAGCGCACGGACAGATCTGGGTATGCAGCCACCAGAGGAGGCAGAAACAGGACAGGACCTGGCACCTCAGCAGCAAGACACTGACTGAGGGAAATAGTTGTCTCTTGGAAATTAGCTGGGGACACCATAGGCAGGTGCACACTGATTCTATAAGAACTAGAGAGTGCCGGCGCCGACCCCCTATGCACACAGCTAGGAATTATGCAGAGAGCAGGCAGGAGGCAAAAGGCATACAGCATGGAGCTGGCAGCAGACAGAACTCACAGCATAGCCCGGAGTAGTGAGTAAGGCTGGTGGGTGATGGGAGGCCATGCAGTGATGCCGGCAGGGTTGTTACAGTACATCCTCCTTTACGGCCCCTCTTCTTCAAGCCTGTCAGAATGACCTGCAGAAGGAGTATGGGACCACATATAGTCCAGGCCATCACGACATCTGTCGGGTAAAGTGAAGTAGGCATGCCATCAGGAATGCCAAGTCTCTTGGTGCCCGACGAGGTCAACCTCCACAATGACTTGGGCCTCTTCCTCCAGATTGGTGGAAAGCAGAGATCAGCAAATTTCTGTCTTTGTATCTTCACCAACCGGCCATATGGAAGATGAAGGCATACATTGAGGATGCATCTTCAGCCCGTTACCCTGAAAAAACTGGACTACCTCTTCCAGGTTAGAGGATGAGTAAACCTCTGTCTTGGTAACTTCACCCACTGGCCACATGGCAGCTGAAGGCATACATTCAGGAAGCATCTTCAGCCGTTACCCTGAAAAAACTGGACCACCTCTTCCAGGTTAGAGGATGAGTAAACCTCTGTCTTGGTAACTTCACCCACTGGCCACATGGCAGCTGAAGGCATACATTCAGGAAGCATCTTCAGCCATTACCCTGAAAAAACTGGACCACAAAGATAGAAAACAGAGTGGTTATTAATGGTGCATACTCAGATTGGGCCAGGGCTACTAGTGGGGTACCACAGGGTTCTGTATTGGGCCCCCTACTATTTAATATATTTATTAATGATCTAGTGGATGGCTTACACAGTAAAATATCACTATTTGCAGATGATACAAAACTATGTAAGGTAGTTAACACAAAGGAGGACAGTTTGCAACTACAGACAGATTTGAGTAAATTGGAGAATTGGGCTGAAAAATGGCAAATGAGGTTTAACACAGATAAGTGTAAGGTTATGCACATGGGAAGGAGAAACAGATGTACAATTACTTACTAAATGGGAAACTGCTGGGGAAATCAGACATGGAAAAAGACTTAGGCATCTTAGTCAATAAGAAGCTAAATTGGAGTGCCCAGTGTCAGGCAGCTGCCACCAAAGCGAATAGGGTCATGGGAGGCATTAGAAGAGGTCTGGGGACACGAGATGAAAACATAATTCTCCCTCTGTACAAATCACTCGTCAGACCACACTTGGAGGATTGTGTGCAATTTTGGATGCCGGTGCTCAAGAAAGACATTACTGAACTTGAAAGGGTTCAAAGGCGGGCTACTAAAATGATAAATGGAGTTGGTTCACTACAATACCCAGAAAGGTTATCAAAATTAGGTCTATTTACTCTAGAAAAGAGAAGACTTAGGGGAGACTTAATATATATGTACAAGTATATCAGAGGGCAATACAGAGATCTCTCCAATGAACTGTTTGTACCAAGGACTATGACAAGAACAAGGGGGCATTCTCTTCGTTTGGAGGAAAGACAATTTCTGCACCAGCATAGAAGAGGGTTCTTCACGGTAAGAGCAGTGAGGCTCTGGAATTCTCTTCCTGAGGAAGTGGTGATGGCCAACTCACTGAATGAATTTAAGAAAGGAATGGATGCTTTTCTTGTGAGTAACAGTATAGAAGGTTACGAATAACATAATATTATAGGTAGATGGTTGACCCAGCTTAGGGGAAGGAATTTTTTTCCCTATGGAGAAAATTGGCTTCTACTCTGTGGTTTTTTTTTTGCCTTCCCCAGGATCAACAATGCAGAACAGCTACACTAAAAATAGGCTGAACTAGATGGACATAAGGTCTTCCTTCAGCCTTCAAAACTATGTTACTATGTTACCTCTTCCTGGTTAGGTTAGGCATACACTCAGGATCCATCTTCAGCCCATTACCCAGAGGAAGACAATCAAGAGGCAGGGATGCTCCTGGGAGCAGAACACTGGTATAGTCATTGGAGCCGTGTAGAGAGAACGTAACTGCTTCCCCTTCATTAGAAATGTCATCACACTTAGACTCGCTGAATAGCAGACCAGAGGAAGAAGTCGAGACTGCTGACTGACTCTGATGCATGGGGACGAGATACCTCTTGCAACTTGGTTGTTTCAACCGAAGCACCTTGCTGGGTCTCCAGACCTGAACGGGTAAAGGAGTTCTAGGCTCTGAATGTCTCATGGGCATACCAGACAGCATATGGAAGATGAACTTCTTCTTTGAGTATAATGCTCCGAATTGGAGCTGTAGTTGTCCTTGCAGGACTAGACTGTTCTTGAGTAGGGCTTGACCATCACCAAACAACACCCACACCGTGTTCTGGAGCTGAAGAACGGAGATCACACACTGACTCCGTATTGCTGGCGGCTTGAAGACACCAAAGCTCCCAGAAGGCAGAGAAACAGTCATTGATTTTGATGGAGAGGGAGTACTCTCCTACTGGCCCAGGGTTATGGAGTATAGGCTTCACAGGGCAGAGACTGCCAGGATGTTCCTTCTCAGGACTGGATTCCAGCTGCAGTTTTGCCAGCCCATTTTTATTAGACCTCTTGGATCTTGCAAGGGAGGCCATCTTGGCAGGCTATGGAACTGGAGAATGATGGCCGGTCATGGACGGATGAGATGGCTCTCCCACAGGTCTCTTTCATCTGGTCTGTTTCTGGAAGCTTGGGAGGGGAAGACTTTTCAGGAGACGCCATACTAGGCATATCAAATGCTTTGCAGAAGGCCACCAAGAAGGCTGGAAGACTCGTGGTGATGGGATCCCCCTGCTTCCCAGAGAGAGTTAAGCCACTCCAAGGCATCTACTGTTAGGTAGGACATTAGGAATCCTACCTTTACTCGATCAGAGGTAAAATGGGGAGCATGCTACTTGAAGTATCGTAGGCATCGCTCCAAGAACATACAGCACAGCTTTGGATAACCATCGTACCTTGGCGAATCCGCTGAGACAGATACAGGTTGAGAAATTACCCTTATTATTATTACCTTTATGCATTATTTGCAGTTTATTTTTTTACTTTTTAGTTTAGGATATTTGTGTTTTTTGTTTTCTCTGGTTAATGGTCATGTGTTAATATGCACTTACATTGTGCATACACATTAATTTACTTTTTAAGTTCAGACTCCAGTTTTTTATTCATTTCATTGTGCATTCTGTGCATATATGGGTGTGACCGCCCTCTTTCTGAGCTGGGAAAACTATCCTGTCTGGCCTAACTTTAACTAGTGGTTCAGTCGCTCGATCCTTGTTCACATTCACCTCACTTGGCAAGTGAAAAGGTTTTAAATACTAGAGTAGGACTGTCCCATAAGGGTTGCCGTGACGTGGCGGGATGGCTTGTACATTATTTTGATCAAAATTATGCTTACTAAATACCCTTATTATTATTACCTTTATGCATTATTTGCAGTTTATTTTTTACTTTTTAGTTTAGGATATTTGTGTCTTTTGTTTTCTCTGAAAAATTACATGTGCAGGAACTATGAGTTGAGCTGGAACAGAGAAGTCCTGGATTTCAGATCGGGTAAAAAATTTTCTCGGTTGTTCACACCGGAGAGAAGTACATCTTGCTCCGAGAGCAGAAGGACATGGGACTCAGTGGAGACCATGGGCCTGAGCAAACTGTAACGCTCGTGCCCTGTCTGGTTGACGCGAGTGTGGGGATGTGGCCCCACTGTGCCACAAACCAGACTAGTTTGAAAGGGGCGTGACTAAGCAGTTACCTTGGTGTTCACCGGAGCCTCTGTGTCATGATCCAGGTTGGATCTGACAGATAAATGCACAAAGTAACCTTTTTTTTTCCCTTGGCTGTGCGCCAAAGGTGGTTTTGCCCCCGGTGGCCATTAGGGTCATTGCACTGTGGTGATTTCAGGTAGTTTCCCCCCCCCGGTGGCCATTAGGGTCATTGCACTCTGGTTACCTTAGTTTGTGCACGTGATTATGTAACAGGTGTGATTGCTCTATAAAAGAGTATCAGGTGTGTTAATCACTGTTGGTGATAGTTCCTCATTTGCAAGCAAGCCTGGGTAAAGAATGGAGCTGAAGGAGAGTCATGGGCAGCCCAGTCAGAGTGCTGGAGTAGCAGCTATGGTGTCTGCAAGGAGGGCTGGCATGGATTGGTGGAGTGGCAGCTATGGTGTAGAGCTGCACTCAGGATGCTGGACTCGCTTGCTGAAAGCTGGTCTCAAAATGTTGGACTCTTTGGCAGAAAAGCTGGACTCATTTGCTGGACTCTGTTTTTGGACAGCTGCACGCAGGTGTGGACTCTGTTTGCTCTAAGCCTGCACTATGGTGCTGAGAAGAGTCCAGGACAATTCAGTCAGAGTCCTGGAGTGGCAGCTATGGTGTCAGCGAGGAGTTCGCAGAAAGCATGGTGGAGTGGCAGCTATGGTGTCAGTGAAGAATTCTTGCAAAGCTTGGTGGAGTGGCAGCTATGGTGTAGAGCTGCACTCAGTTGCTGGACTCTTTTGCTAAAGCTGCACTCAGGTGCTGAACCCCGTTACTGGACAGCTGCACTCAGGTGCTTGACTCCGTTGCTGGACAGTGCACCCAGATGTTGGACACAGTGAAGGAAAAGATGCACGCAGGTGGTGGGCTCTGCTGCTGGGAGCGTAAGCAACAGAGCAAAGCTAAGTGGTGTTCCCCTGTTTTGTCACTTTTCCTTATGTGTTTAGTGCAGTGGTGGGATTAGTTTCCGCACCGACCAATTCCCTACTGAGGGTTTAGGTGCAGGGCGAGTCAGGGTTTTTAGGTTCCTGATCGTCGCCCGGTGCGGAACTGGCCTAGGGAACGTTAGGAGTGTAGAGACACTGACTCAGGGCAGTGCAGGAGGTCTCCACTTCCCCGTTCCCTATCGCAGGGCCACCATTGTTATTGTTACCCAGGTTTTCCCTATTCCCTTGTCTTATTGTATTAGTTACCGGCCTGCGGGCCACGTCACATAGGACAATTACACGTGCCACGTCCTGTTGTATCAGTTACCGGCCTGCTGGCCGTGTCACTCAGGATGGGGCACGTGACACTCTGATGGTGAGGTCAGGCTTGTGCAGCAGGTAGCTGCCAGGTACCAATCCAGGGTGGTGTCTGGCTGTGGCTGCTGATCCCACTGGGGAACAAAACACTGTAGTGCAGGCAAGTACAGACAGGCATGACTGATACAATGGTGGGCGCGGCTGGTACTCTTGGCAGACAGGCGGGCACGGCTGAGACACTGGCAGGCAGGTGGGCATGGCTGGCACTCTGGCAGGACAGATGGGCATGGCTGGCACTCTGGCAGGACAGATGGGCACGGCTGGCACTCTGGCAGGACAGGTGGGCACAGCTGGCGGGACTGGAACCGATACAGGTAGGAAAGGAACATAAGCAGGTATGAGTATGATACAGGAAAGGGAGGAGCTGGGACTGAATAGGGAAGGACAGAGACATGGACTGGAATGAGTGGTTTATGGGAACAGGTAGGGACCAGTTCAGACTGGAGGAGTTGGGAGCAGAACAGAGTCGCTGATTGCAGTGCAGCGAGCTGAACCACAAGGAGCGCGGAGCAAAAGGCAGAGCCGCTGGAGCACGGAGCAAAAGGCAGAGCCACAGGAACGTGGAGCAAAAGGCAGAGCCGCAGGTGTGCGGAGCAGGATGGAACCGCAGGTAGGCGGAGCAGGATGGAACCACAGGTAGGTAGAGCAGGGCCAGATGGAGAGGGCACAAGGATAGACACAGCAGGGAAAGCAGCCATAGACAAGGAGACCAACAGACAGAGGTAAGGACTGAATACAGACAAGGTCAGGCACAGGAACAAGATAAGATGCAAGAATAGAACACACCACACACAGGGATGGACACGGAGACAAATACAGGACAAGGACACAGGCCCTGAGTATGCAGCACTCAGGAAGATGGAAGCATAGACACAAAGCGCACAGAAACAGATCTGGGTATGCAGCCCCTAGAGAAGGCAGAAACAGGACCTGCCACCTCAGCAGCAAGAAACTGAGAGAAATAGTTGCTCAGGCAGCTTACACCAGGTGGAGCTGCCTTAAATACCAGAGGCCTCTTGGCGCCTCTTGGCTGGGGACCAGAGTGCCGGCGCTGCCCCGCTATGCACACAGCCAGGAAGTATGCAGAAAGCAGGCAAGAGACATACAGCATGGAGCCAGCAGCAGACAGAACTCACAGCATGGCCTGGAGTAGTGAGTAAGGCTGGTGGAGGATGGGAGGCCATGCAGTGATGCCGGCAGGGCTGTTACACTTCTGATATTCCGGGATACTTGAATGTTGTATTCTAAAACTTGAACAATTCTATCAGTGTTGATTTCACATTCTCCAGACTTTGGCAACTCACAAATCATATTGCTTCCATCCTCCAAGCTAATGTCTCTTGCAGATTCTAAAGAACTACTCCTCCAAGAGCTTCCATGACAGGTCACGGAGGGATCTGTACACAGTCCCTTACCAAGGATAGATGGTCCTAGCACAATGTAAAACCACAACAATTCCCCGTCAGATCTCTGCCTTCTCCCCAGTCACTTTATGCTTGTTGATTCCACAATGGCACCCTTGCTCCACAGTATGCAGCGTTCACGCAAAACCTGTGTCTCCAGCCTACCTATGTTCCACAAATGAACAAGCCATTCCAGCCTCCACACCACTGATGCTCCTCCGATGAATAAGCCACTAGAGCCCACCTATACTTTCCCAATTAAGAAGTCATTCCAGTCTCCATCTATCCCCCAATGAACAAGCTACTCCAGTCTTGAGCCCATTGAACAAGCTACTCAAGTCTAAAGCCTAACAATGCTCCCCCAATAAACCAATCACTCCATTCTCCAACTCATCAATGCTCCCCAGTGAACAAGCCACTCCAGTCTCTAGACCACCAACACTCCCCCAATGAATATGCCACTTCAGCCCACGAACCTTCCCCCATTGAACATGCCACTCTACTCTTCAGACCACCAATGTTCCCCAGATGAAATATCCACTTAGGCTACTTTCACACATCAGTTTTTTGCCGTCAGGCAGGATCCGGCTTTTTTTAGAAAAAACGGATCCGGCATAAATTTTGGAGAACTGTAGAAACGGATCCGTTTTTTTGCTGGATCCGTCTCTGTTCCTGGCGGCTGGCCAATTGGATCTGAGCATGCGCAGACTTAAAAAAAACGGATCCAGTTGCTGGATCCGTCTTTTTCTGGATCCGGCGCATTCCGGCGCCCATAGACTTTCATTGTAGCAAAAAGCTGGAAGCGCCGGATCCGGCGCTTCCGGCTTTTTCGCCGGAGACAAAAAACGTTACAGTAGACGTTTTTTCAAGACGCCGGAATGAGACAAGTTGCCGGATCCGGCAAAAAACGGATGAAACGCAATGCCATCCGGCACGATCCGGCGCTAATGCAAGTCAATGGGGAAAAAACGGATCCGGCATTGCATTTTGCCGGATCCGTTTTTTCCAAAAAAAGCCGGATCGCGCCTGAAGGCAAAAAACTGATGTGTGAAAGAGGCCTTAGTCTCCAGACCACCAATGCTCTCCCAATGACCAAGCTACTTCAATCGCCAGACCACCAATCCTTCCCCCAGTAAACAAGCTACTTCAGCCATGGTGCCATCTTTTGGCAATACTCACATTTATATGGTGCATTGTCAAACAATGTAAAAATAATTATGATAAAAAGTTATCGTCCACAATGATATAGACCTTCCATACATTTCCCTAAATACCAATGATATACCGTTCTTTGACGGAGTAGAGTCACTTCATATCTAAGTAAATACCGCCAACCATAAAGTAATCTAATACCCGTCCATAATGTCCCGAACGTGTTATGATACATAGTGCCGAAATAACACTACTGAATATTACTACCATACAATTTATGGTAAGATTTGCTTTGGTCACAAGCCTCAGATGCTGGATCATTAGGTGATGGACCCTATTTAAGCACCCAGGTCACACCCGAAAACCAGCCTGGACTGTATAGCGACACACTCATCACATGGTATAAAGATTAATATTATAGGTTCGGCTTATCATTTTTTTTCCCAAATCATGGAAAAACAGGAAATCGATAACTTTTTATATTCTTCTGACCAGAAATAACCGAAGTCTATCGTCAGCCTTGTGACAGTCATCTTCACAGACCTCCGTGTCCATATGAATGAAGATGACTCAGAAGTTGTGATATTTGTGGTATATTAAATTTCGCTCCCCCTGCGGTGTCCCCCTTGTAATTGCTTCTTTCATTTTTATCAACGTAGATGCTCCTGTTTATACAACTCCGGGTAAGTAGGACAACGCTGCCTGACATCTCTGTAACACGGAAGTCTGAGATCATGTTCTGATATTTACCTTTTAGATTATTCATTTTTATAACTCTCGTTCATAGCAAAAAATATTCAAGAATTGTGCAGATACATCCCAGGTGCCAAACTAAAATGGAAGACAAAAAACATTCAGCCTGCTATAAAAGTAATCTGTGAGCAAATTATGTGCTGGACATAGTATTATAGTAGTTATATTCTTGTACATAGGGGCAGTATTATAGTAGTTATATTCTTGTACATAGGAGGCAGTATTATAGTAGTTATATTCTTGTATATAGGGGCAGTATTATAGTAGTTATATTCTTGTACATAGGAGGCAGTATTATAGTAGTTGTATTCTTGTATATAGGGGCAGTATTATAGTAGTTATATTCTTGTACATAGGAGGCAGTATTATAGTAGTTGTATTCTTGTACATAGGGGCAGTATTATAGTAGTTATATTCTTGTACATAGGAGGCAGTATTATAGTAGTTATATTCTTGTATATAGGGGCAGTATTATAGTAGTTATATTCTTGTACATAGGAGGCAGTATTATAGTAGTTGTATTCTTGTACATAGGGGCAGTATTATAGTAGTTATATTCTTGTACATAGGAGCAGTATTACAGTAGTTATATTCTTGTACATAGGGGCAGTATTATAGTAGTTATATTCTTGTACATAGGAGCAGTATTATAGTAGTTATATTCTTGTATATAGGGGCAGTATTATAGTAGTTATATTCTTGTACATAGGAGCAGTATTATAGTAGTTATATTCTTGTACATAGGAGCAGTATTATAGTAGTTATATTCTTGTACATAGGGGCAGTATTATAGTAGTTATATTCTTGTACATAGGGGCAGTATTATAGTAGTTATATTCTTGTACATAGGGAGCAGTATTATAGTAGCTATATTCTTGTACACAGGAGCAGTATTATAGTAGTTATATTCTTGTACATAGGAGCAGTATTATAGTAGTTATATTCCTGTACATAGGGAGCAGTATTATAGTAGTTATATTCTTGTACACAGGAGCATTATTATAGTAGTTATATTCTTGTAAATAGGGCGTAGTATTATAGTAATTATATTCTTGTACATAGGGAGCAGTATTATAGTAGTTATATTCTTGTACATAGGGGAAGTATTATAGTAGTTATATTCTTGTACATAGGAGCAGTATTATAGTAATTATATTCTTGCACATAGAGGCAGTATTATCGCAGTTATATTCTTGTACATAGGGGCAGTATTATAGTGAAAAAAAAGGGGAGAAGCCAGCGCTGCCTTTGGTCAGAACGCAATACATAAAGTGCATATGCATATATTGATTTCTAATTGTTTGCTAAATGTCTCATTTTAAAGTACAGTTAGAAATCAATATGTGTATATACACTTTATGTATTGCGTTCTGACCAAAGGCAGCGCTGGCTTCTCCCCCCTTTTTTATTTAGTATTATAGTAGTTATATTCTTGTATATAGGCGCAGTATTATAGTAGTTATATTCTTGTACATAGGGGGCAGTATTATAGTAGTTATATTTCTGAACATAGGGGGCAGTATTATAGTAATTATATTCTTGTATATAGGAGCAGTATTATAGCAGTTATATTCTTGTACATAGGGGCAGTATTATAGTAGTTATATTCTTGTACATAGGAGCAGTATTATAGTAGTTATATTCTTGTTCATAGGAGCAGTATTATAGTAGTTATATTCTTGTACATAGGGGCAGTATTATAGTAGTTATATTCTTGTACATAGGGGCAGTATTATAGTAGTTACAGTCTTGTACACAGGGAGCAGTATTATAGTAGTTATATTCTTGCACATAGAGGCAGTATTATAGCAGTTATATTGTTGTAAAGTGGAGGAAATAAGTATTTGATCCCTTGCTGATTTTCTAAGTCTGCCCACTGACAAAGACATGAACAGTCAATAATTTTAAGGGTGGGTTAATTTTAACATTGAGAGATAGAATATCAAAAATAAAATCCAGAAAATCACATTGTATAAATTATATAAATTAATTTGCATTTTGCAGTGAGAAATAAGTATTTGATCTCTCTGACAAGCAAGACTTAATACTTCACTAGAAAAGGTCTACGAAAAAGAAGTACCAATAAAGTCACTTAATGTGATATCATCCCAGTAGTGTGAAAGGTAAGTGATAAAACACACAGGTAGTGGATTCCGATAACACTTACAGAGTTGTCGTTCTATCGTGCATCGCAGCATTGGTCAAAAGTTGCAGCACGCTCTTTTCCCGGGAGTTTAGAGCTGGGGGAGTGTCCTCCCATTGTTGCGACCCTCCCAAATACACAGAGAAGCCGGCTGGTGGAGGGCTCCGGACGGAAGCGCCACCAAGACTGTGGCGAGGTGAGTGAGGGGCGTGGTGAAATGTGACGTAACGAGAACTAAACGACGGGTGTGCGATAGGGTCAAACAACCATCGCGTTTTGAAGGACGCGGTCCTTCTTCATCAGGGTTACGGCCCATTGCGAAACCCGTCCTTATATATTCATGCCAGCCTAATCCCCGACTATCTACCCTGTTTCCCCAAAAATAAGACACCGTCTTATATTAATTTCTGCTCCGAAAGTTGCACCATGTCTTATTTTCGGGGGGGGGGGGGGGGGGGGGGGTTTATTTTCATGAGAAACATTCCAGCGCGCTCTACCCTTACATGAGGAACATTCTGTAGCGTAAAACCAGTAGTCAGACATATAGACCGTTCAGCAGAAAAGCAGACAACAAATCAAAGTAACACACTACGGTACGGTACTGTAATTGCCTGACTCCCACACAGGCCACAGAACATAAGGGCTCTAAAATGGCTCCCAGACACTTTCTGGACACTGCACCGCTACTGTAAGAATCACCCACAGCAGTTCCTTTACCGTAGCAGCCCCATCATCATTTTGCAACCCCAAATATTCCCATCATCCCATTGCAGCCCTCATCATCCCTTTACAGTCCCCATTACAGCAACCCCATCATTCCATTACAGCCCCCATCATTCTACAGTACAGTATTGCAGACTCTCATCATCCCACAGTATCCCACTGCAGCCTCCCATTATCACAGTATCCCACTGCAGCCTCCCATTATCACAGTATCCCACTGCAGCCTCCCATTATCACAGTATCCCACTGCAGCCTCCCATGTGTGTACCGTACACACACACACCCTTACACAGACACACACCCATACACAGATGCACACACACCCATACACAGACACACACACCCTTACAGACACACACACCCATACACAGACACACACACCCCCTTACAGACACACACACACTCCCACCCATACACAGACACACACACACCCTTACACAGACACACACACACTCCCACCCATACACAGACACACACACCCATACACAGACACACACCCTTACACAGACACACACACCCATACACAGACACACACACACTCCCACCCATACACAGACACACACACCCATACACAGACACACACACACCCTTACACAGACACACACACCCATACACAGACACACACACCCATACACAGACACACACACACTCCCACCCTTACACAGACACACACACACACCCTTACACAGACACACACACACCCTTACAGACACACACACTCCCACCCATACAGACACACATACACCTTTACACAGACACACACACCCATACACACACACACTCCCACCCATACACAGACACACACACCCATACACAGACACACACCCTTACACAGACACACACACCCATACACAGACACACACACACTCCCACCCATACACAGACACACACACCCATACACAGACACACACACCCATACACAGACACACACACACCCTTACACAGACACACACACCCATACACAGACACACACACTCCCACCCATACACAGACACACACCCATACACAGACACACACACACTCCCACCCTTACACAGACACACACACACACCCTTACACAGACACACACACCCATACACACACACTCCCACCCATACACAGACACACACACACCCTTACACTGACACACACACCCATACACAGACACACACACTCCCACCCATACACAGACACACACACCCATACACAGACACACACACACTCCCACCCTTACACAGACACACACACCCATACACAGACACACACACACCCTTACACAGACACACACACCCATACACAGACACACACACTCCCACCCATACACAGACACACACACCCATACACAGACACACACACACTCCCACCCTTACACAGACACACACACACACCCTTACACAGACACACACACCCATACACACACACTCACACACACTCCCACCCATACACAGACACACACACACCCTTACACAGACACACACACCCATACACACACACTCCCACCCATACACAGACACACACACCCATACACAGACACACACACACTCCCACCCTTACACAGACACACACACACACACCCATACACAGACACACACACACTCCCACCCTTACACAGACACACACACACACACCCTTACACAGACACACACACCCATACACACACACTCCCACCCATACACAGACACACACACCCATACACAGACACACACACACTCCCACCCTTACACAGACACACACACACACCCATACACAGACACACACACACTCCCACCCTTACACAGACACACATACACACCCTTACACAGACACACACACCCATACACACACACTCACACACACTCCCACCCATACACAGACACACACACACACCCTTACACAGACACACACACCCATACACAGACACACACACCCATACACAGACACACACACCCATACACAGACACACACACCCACCCCCTTACACAGACACACACACACACCCACCCTTACACAGACACACATACACACCCTTACACAGACACACACACCCATACACACACACTCACACACACTCCCACCCATACACAGACACACACACACCCTTACACAGACACACACACCCATACACAGACACACACACCCATACACAGACACACACACCCATACACAGACACACACACCCATACACAGACACACACACCCACCCCCTTACACAGACACACACACACACCCATACACAGACACACACACCCATACACAGACACACACACCCATACACAGACACACACACCCACCCCCTTACACAGACACACACACACACCCATACACAGACACACACACCCACCCCCTTACACAGACACACACACACACCCATACACAGACACACACACCCATACACAGACACACACACCCACCCCCTTACACAGACACACACACACACCCATACACAGACACACACACCCATACACACACACTCACACACACTCCCACCCATACACAGACACACACACCCATACACAGACACACACACACTCCCACCCTTACACAGACACACACACCCATACACAGACACACACACACCCTTACACAGACACACACACCCATACACAGACACACACACTCCCACCCATACACAGACACACACACCCATACACAGACACACACACACTCCCACCCTTACACAGACACACACACACACACCCTTACACAGACACACACACCCATACACACACACTCACACACACTCCCACCCATACACAGACACACACACACCCTTACACACACACACCCATACACACACACTCCCACCCATACACAGACACACACACCCATACACAGACACACACACACTCCCACCCTTACACAGACACACACACACACACCCATACACAGACACACACACACTCCCACCCTTACACAGACACACACACACACACCCTTACACAGACACACACACCCATACACACACACTCCCACCTATACACAGACACACACACCCATACACAGACACACACACACTCCCACCCTTACACAGACACACACACACACCCATACACAGACACACACACACTCCCACCCTTACACAGACACACATACACACCCTTACACAGACACACACACCCATACACACACACTCACACACACTCCCACCCATACACAGACACACACACACACCCTTACACAGACACACACACCCATACACAGACACACACACCCACCCCCTTACACAGACACACACACACACCCACCCTTACACAGACACACATACACACCCTTACACAGACACACACACCCATACACACACACTCACACACACTCCCACCCATACACAGACACACACACACCCTTACACAGACACACACACCCATACACAGACACACACACCCATACACAGACACACACACCCATACACAGACACACACACCCATACACAGACACACACACCCACCCCCTTACACAGACACACACACACACCCATACACAGACACACACACCCACCCCCTTACACAGACACACACACACACCCATACACAGACACACACACCCATACACAGACACACACACCCACCCCCTTACACAGACACACACACACACCCATACACAGACACACACACACTTTCACTTTCTTTCTGGTTTCCTCTGCGGTGCTGCGTTCAGTGTTTTGGTGGTGCAGGAGCCCTGGGCCAATCAGAGCGCAGGAGCCCTGGGCCAATCAGAGCGCAGGAGCCCTGGGCCAATCAGAGAGCAGTAGCCCTGGGCCAATCACAGCCCAGGAACAATCAGGGGCTATGGATGACGTCAGCTGGCCCATGGTTCCTGCGCTGTGATTGGTGCAGGGCTCATGGGCGGAGATCGGCACACAGCTCCGAGGATGTGACTAACTCCTGCGAACAGCGCGGCTGCAGTGGCGGGCACCGGACAGCGGGAGAGAGACACAACTGCATGCCCCATGCACAGAACAAGGTATGCCTTATTTTCGGGGGGGGGGGGGGGGGGGTGCCTTATATTAGCAGGCACAGTCTCCCCCTAGCATGCCTTACTTTCGGGGGGTGCCCTATTTTCGGGGAAACAGGGTACTTCTACAATGATGCCTAGTCACCGGATGTGATGGTATCGCTCTATGTAGGTAATCTTGGGATTCTGAGCTGGAATAGAAGCATTTAAACGTCATTTATAGCTCAATTTCGTGATCTAAACCTTTCGGGGCTAGACTGTCCAGTACATCAATCCACCTGGATTCAATCCTGGACATCTGAGAAAATCACTACCCCTGAAGTTACTCTGGTTGAGGTAGTACTTTTGTTGGGATAACTGCTTTAGTTGTAGGAGCTATAAGGTGGCCTAGATTTTGGGCTTTCTTGTATACAAATCTGGGGGGAGTAGGTAGCAACTCCCCTCTGCTCCTATCTCCTTGAAGGATAGGCCAATGTTTGCAGATGATACTAGTAAATCTCCCGTAGCCGGAATGGAATTGTGTTATTATAGATCATTTATTAATTTGTTGTTGAAGGCTAGGCGGGTTAGAATTGGGTTATATTTTATGTGTTCGATTCCTCCAAGGGATACTGCTCACTTCTTGTCTAGCTTTTTCCAGTGTGGGTAAATGATAGGCCTTTTCCAAAAATTGTTTCGTGAGGTATTCTGTTTCGATGTTGTAGTCCTCAATTTTGGTGCAATTCCTCCTAATTCTGGTATAACGGCCCTTAGGAATATTGGTCAGCCATATTGGTAAATGGCAACTATTAATATGTATGAATCTGAGTCCACTTCCTTGCGATAACATTTTGCTATTAAGTTGTTCTTTTCCACACAAATGGTGAGGTCAAGGAAATTCACACTTGTGCTACTGATGGTAGGTGTAAATTCCAGGCCGAAGTCATTATTGTTAAGGTCTGAAATGAACAAGTTTAAGCCTGCTTCCGCTACATCCCAAATAAATAGGATGTTGTCTATGTAGCGGTGCCATAGTAGAAGTCCTTTACATAACAGGCCACTTTCGAAGATGTGGGCTTCTTCCCATTTGCCAACATCTAGGTTTGTGTAACTAGGCGCAAAACGAGTACCCATTGCTGTTCCCCATGTTTGTAGGTAGTACTGCCGTTCATATATGAAGTAGTTGTGCTTGAAAATAAAATCAATACTGTCCACAACAAATTGGATTTGGTTTTCATTATACAGTATATCCCCAAAGTATGAAGAAAATATTTTGCCGCTTGGCAACCCTTTTGTTGGTCAATGACCTTGTAAAGGAACTTAATATCCAGGGTGCCCAAAATGAAGTTATGTTTCCGCTGGATTGGTTCTAAGATTTGTATTGTATTACTAGTATCTTTCAGATTTGCCGGTAATTATGTCATACATTTTTGTAAAAGTGTACCAACATATCTGGGTAAGTTAGCAGTTAGACACTTCACAGTCGATATAATTGGTCTTCCTGGGGGGGCATGTGGTGGTCTTGTGTAGCTTGGTAATATGATAAAACACTGCTACTCTTGGAATTTTATTCGTTATATACAGGAATTCTTTTTTTGTCAGAATCCCTATAGATTTACCTTTCAGGGCTAGAATATTGAGCTTTTTTTTATATATTTTGAAGTGGGATCATTAGACAATTTTTTTATATGTAATAGCATCTCCTAATAGTCTCAGAGATTCTTTGTGGTCCGTAGTACGATTTAGGACTACAATCCCCCCTCCTTTGTCCGCAGGTCGGATGATGATATCATGATTCTCTTGGAGGTCAATAATTGATTTTCTCTCACTATAGCTCAGATTATGTGGTGCGTATTTGGGATTCCTTTTACAGATTTTTCTAATGTCTGCAGTTACCAAGGTGTCAAAAGAGCGAAAGGCATTAGAGAATTCATTTAACAGATTGAATGTGGAGGGGTTAGATAGGGCAGTATGGATATAGTCTTGTGTAGATTGTTGTGTCGTCTAATCGTAAGACTTGAAATGAACAAATTTCTGACAAACATAACCGATCATGCCTGGGGGTACACTTTTTAGTTACACAGAGGCGCCGCACACTTTTTTGTTACCCAGAGGCGCCGCACACTTTTTAGTTACACAGAGGCGCCGCACACTTTTTAGTTACACAGAGGCGCCGCACACTTTTTAGTTACACAGAGGCCCCGCACACTTTTTAGTTACACAGAGGCGCCGCACACTTTTTAGTTACACAGAAGCGCCACACACTTTTTAGTTACACAGAAGCGCCGCACACTTTTTAGTTACACAGAGGCGCCGCACACTTTTTAGTTACACAGAGGCGCCGCACACTTTTTAGTTACACAGAAGCGCCACACACTTTTTAGTTACACAGAGGCGCCGCACACTTTTTAGTTACACAGAGGCCCCGCACACTTTTTAGTTACACAGAGGCGCCGCACACTTTTTAGTTACACAGAAGCGCCACACACTTTTTAGTTACACAGAAGCGCCACACACTTTTTAGTTACACAGAAGCGCCGCACACTTTTTAGTTACACAGAGGCCCCGCACACTTTTTAGTTACACAGAGGCGCCGCACACTTTTTAGTTACACAGAAGCGCCACACCCTTTTTAGTTACACAGAGGCCCCGCACACTTTTTAGTTACACAGAGGCGCCGCACACTTTTTAGTTACACAGAGGCGCCGCACACTTTTTAGTTACACAGAAGCGCCACACACTTTTTAGTTACACAGAGGCGCCACACACTTTTTAGTTACACAGAAGCGCCACACACTTTTTAGTTACCCAGAGGCGCCACACACTTTTTAGTTACCCAGAGGCGCCACACACTTTTTAGTTACACAGAGGCGCCGCACACTTTTTAGTTACACAGAGGCCCCGCACACTTTTTAGTTACACAGAGGCGCCGCACACTTTTTAGTTACACAGAAGCGCCACACACTTTTTAGTTACACAGAGGCCCCGCACACTTTTTAGTTACACAGAGGCGCCGCACACTTTTTAGTTACACAGAGGCCCCGCACACTTTTTAGTTACACAGAGGCGCCGCACACTTTTTAGTTACACAGAAGCGCCACACACTTTTTAGTTACCCAGAGGCGCCACACACTTTTTAGTTACCCAGAGGCGCCACACACTTTTTAGTTACACAGAGGCGCCGCACACTTTTTAGTTACACAGAGGCCCCGCACACTTTTTAGTTACACAGAGGCGCCGCACACTTTTTAGTTACACAGAAGCGCCACACACTTTTTAGTTACACAGAGGCCCCGCACACTTTTTAGTTACACAGAGGCGCCGCACACTTTTTAGTTACACAGAGGCCCCGCACACTTTTTAGTTACACAGAGGCGCCGCACACTTTTTAGTTACACAGAAGCGCCACACACTTTTTAGTTACCCAGAGGCGCCGCACACTTTTTAGTTACACAGAGGCGCCACACACTTTTTAGTTACCCAGAGGCGCCACACACTTTTTAGTTACCCAGAGGCGCCACACACTTTTTAGTTACACAGAGGCGCCAGACACTTTTTAGTTACACAGAGGCGCCGCACACTTTTTAGTTACACAGAGGCGCCGCACACTTTTTAGTTACACAGAGGCGCCGCACACTTTTTTGTTACCCAGAGGCGCCACACACTTTTTTGTTACCCAGAGGTGCCGCACACCCCACAGTTCCTAGTATGGGACATTGCCTCTTTAATTGTGCCACTATCACTTACTACACAGTTGTTATAGAATAACTTGTCAGTAACTTTTCTCCTCTTGTATCCCTGGTGTCCCCGCTTCTTGTGGTAGCACTCCGCCTGTACCATACAAATGGTCTCACGGCAACTTGCAATTGATAATGCCACACCGGCCTGGATGGAAGCCCTTTACTTTCAGCCTGACCTTCTGTCAGACGCTGGTCACTTCTTCTTCTCGACTATGCACAGCCCGGAGAACCTCACTGTCATCTGCTTTGTCCCCCCCCCTAGTTCAGTGTCACCCCTCAGGGGACCTAATGCCATTCAATAATATTGTGCTCAGGACATAGAAGTTTGGGGGTCCCTCCAGTTTGTTTACGGTGGTGTCTTTCACGCAAGCAATGATTTGTGCAAGCTTCCCTCTGTACGTCACTGCTCTAAGAATACTATTGCAAATCTAACATGGCGGCCTGGCTACCCCCATCAATTACCAAGTTAATAAAGTTCAATAGTCTTTCTCGTGTTTATAGCCCAAGGTCATCTCGGCCATCACATCTACGTGTCTCACATTAAGGCTATGTGCACACGCTGCGGATCCTGCTGAGGTTCCGCAGTGTTTTTGGCCCTGCGGAACCGCAGCAGTTCTGCTGACATGGTACAGTATCATGTTAGCCTATGGGTTTTAAAAACCGCTGTGCTCACGCTGCGTTTTTTTCCGCGGTTTACAAACCGCAGCATGTCAATTCTTTCTGCCGATTCCGCAGCGGTTTGGCACCTTTTCCATTGTCCAGGTGCCAAACTGCAGGGGAAAACCGCAGGAAAGCCGCAGATCACTTTACCTGCGGTTTTACTTGCGGATCCGAGCGTGTGCACTTAGCCTTAAGGTCACAGCAGTCACTTCTCCAACTTTACATCGCTCTGCATCAGCAGCCTTCCTTGGGGATTTATCCAGACCCTCTTTTAACCGCTGCACGACCAGCTCTACCCTCGCCTACTGTATTATCACCCATCCCTTGTAGATTGTGAGCCCTCGCGGGCAGGGTCCTCTCTCCTCCTGTACCAGTTATGACTTGTATTGTTTAAGATTATTGTACTTGTTTTTATGTATACCCCTCCCTACATGTAAAGCGCCATGGAATAAATGGCGCTATAACAATAAATAATAATAATAAGTAACATCTCCATGCCTGTAGCATAGTTCCTAACTCTCCTTAGTACAGAACTCCTTCTAGCCATGTGGCTTCAGCCACCTCCTCACTCACTTCCTGCTTACACCCTCTATTTATGGTTTAAGGTGCTACAGAGCCATCTAGTGGTGGTAAATTAACACTTCGGGAATACAATTAGTCAATAATTTTATCCAAACACAACCAATAGAGAAAACATTCACCTTGGAAAATACAGTGATACAATGGAATAGGGGTCAAGTGTGTAACAAGCAGCACATCCATTTATACCCCGTGTGACAGAGGGGCAGATGCTTTTAAAATTTGAGGCCACAGATGTCCTTAGAGTCCCAGTCCCAGATTCCTATGAGATTCCTAGCCATAACTGCCCCCCTAGTCACATGCGAGTCACTGAAGCTCAAGTAATTGCTGGCCACAGCCATTCATAACTTTTCTAGTTACAGATTCCTCTATAGCAGGGAGAACACACAGATTGCACCACTGCCACCAATTTGCCAAGAACCCACACTACAGGGCGTCTATATTGTCATCCATGTGTAAGATTTTAATTTGGGATTTATGCAGCGCCAGCTCAGTGATGTAATCAATGACATTACCTTCTCTATGATGCCCCAAATACCTTTGCCATAACTATAGGATCGATGCTATTCATAAAAACCTAAATATTCATAACTGGAATATGGACTTACAGGAGTCGGTTTGTCGTTCTCTGTACATAGGGAGAAGAGAGCCATAAGGAATCTCCACAGCTTATAAATCTGTCGCCTACCAAATAATTCTGCAAGCTTTGCCGGGGCTTCATGTCTGCGATCCCTCAGATAACCCACTTTAATTACCGGTTCATAGCAGGTATTCCCAACTGAATAAGAGTCATGTGGAGTGTGTTACAGTGCTGGCGTTTGTTCTCGTCAATTCATGATGAAACCATGCTTTAGCGTTCCTTGGCTTTCTAGATTTTAGCTGACGGATGACACTAATATAACACATGGGCCCTGATTCATCGTTGTCTTTGCGCCTTCCTTTGTTTGCACCCAATTAATTATCCTATTTGCACCTGTCTTTAAGTTTGTTTCCATGTGCTCCACTGATTTTTTTGTTTTCTGCTTTGTGGGATGAGTTATCGCTTCCAAATGTTTTCAGCTGATTCATCGATTTAATCAACTTTTTAAATACAGTAGTTGCAAAATTTCACTGCTGTCTCCCTCCACCCTGCGCATTTCTAAGTATGCCAAAATTTTGACACAATTTTTTGTGACCTTTGGAACTTTTCTTTTTTTACTTTGCACCAAGTTTCTGAATTGTGTGCTCCATTTTGATGAATTTGGTGCTAAAAAACGGCAACTAATGCCAAAAAAGAAAAATGTGGAAAAAATGTAAATGATGAACCGGAGCCATAGTCATATATTAAATCCATATCTGTATATCTCTATAAAGAAGTAAGTGATAATAATACTGGCTAATATCTCATAAGACTCCTAGGTATAGTACCGACCCTACTTGTAATATGTTATATAGACATATATATTTCTAGGTTAAAATACATTTTGCACCAATTAAATCCTTAATGCACTGCATATTTATAGCAACTGGGGTTTTGTTTTTGTGACACACTGCTCCAAATCCCCGGTATAAATCTGATATTAAATAATAACATTCTTGGTACCTGCAGCTGCCACTAGAGGGAGCTTAGGAGCCAGCTGCATACAGGATACACTGGGCTCCCCCTAGTGGCATTAAGCTTGTTCTTGTCAGCAAAAAATCCTGTGACTTTGTGTCATTTCTAATATTGGGGCCTTTTTATTTGGCAGAAGGGGCAGTAGGACCCCTTCAACTTTAAGGTTGAGGTGCAATTGCTATCTCTGCATCCACTATGTTTATGTGAAGAGCCATCTTCACTTGCCTCCCCTGCTACATCAGAGTCTGTACAGTGCAGACAACTGTAAAAATAGAATAAAAAAGTCACTTTTAATAATCTATCTTTTGCTTAGTCTGATAGTAAAAATCTCCCAGTACTTTTTGTGTAATTCTCCCCAATTGTGTTCAAAATTTTTGCTGCATTTCTCTTTGCTGCCTGTAGATGTCACTGCAGTTACCAGAATTCCAATGGAGGTGGTCAACCAAACTTTTAAAAGTTTTTAGAACTTTGTCTTTAGAGTTTTTTGGCATAAATTAAAGCTCCTGTGGCCTCTCAGTAGCCATTCATTTTCCCAGTTTTCTCATTCATTATACATAAAACTGTGTTATTCTTAGGTTTATGGACTTTTATCTTATTATATCCGTCTTAAGATAATTCCCAGTTAACAGTAGTGTCTCACATTCTGTGCTTAGGGATAATCTTACAATCTACTAAGAGTATCTAGAGGAAGCCAGTACAGTCGATGGATGATGCAGGATCCTGTCATCCGGGAGATGTCACCGTGCCCATTACCCGATGATGTGCAGCAGTAGCATAGTGTTCTGCTGTTCATCTTGTCACACAAATCAGGAAGATGCCGCTTTTTTTTTGTTCCCAAACTGAAAAGCAGTTTGAAAATTGTTCACATTTACAAGATGGATGAGATTGTGCACGGAGAAAATATATGGCGCGGGGAGCGGGGCTGGTCCCAGGTCCCATCGCTACTTCTCACATTACAACTCTTGGCCAAATTCTGACCCCTATGAACCAGTTACTTTCCAACCTTGCTCCATCTTCCAGTATGGATCCCTTGGTTAACAATTCCAGACCAGCAGGAGAAAGGACAGTTGTTCCTAATATTGCGGAAAATGAACAGCAGAAGGGGTATGGTTTTGCAAAGTCATTCCCAAATGTGTATCTTATGGGGCATTGATGGGTAGTTATCGTTTTTAAGGTTGAAGGTCAACATAAGTCCAAAATATTTGGTGTTCTAAATGTTTATACGCTTCTATCAATTTTTTTTATTACGTATTACATTTTTTATTATTTAAGTAGCCATTTATGACCTTTATTAAGTAGGAGAGGTATATATTGGGGATACGTGGTGTGTATTACCTCCGGGTAGTAGACTGAATCCCCATTAAGAGACGAAATCCACAAATCTGGAAATCCAGGAAGACCAATTATTTCATGTGTGAGCACCCTTACTGAGCAGGTATCTGGATGGGTAGAGGGTATTCTTAAACCACTGGTGAAGGATACACCCAGCTACATTCAGGACACAACTGACCTATTGAATAAACTAGCAGCAATAGGTCCTGTACCAGAAGGAACCATCCTGGCCACCATGGATGTGGAATCTTTGTACTCTAATATCCCACACCAGGATGGATTAAATGCCTGCAAATTCTTCATGGAAAACACAGGGACTGATGCTGATTCTGTGGTGAAACTTATAAAATTCATCCTCACCCACAATTACCGTACTTTGAATTTGACAACAAGATATATCTACAGGAGACAGGCACAGCTATGGGAAGTAAAATGGCTCCACAGTATGCAAATCTTTTCATGGCCAAGCTTGAAAGCAACTTTTTGTCCTCATGTCCCATCAGGCCTCTGGCCTACTACCGCTACATTGATGATATTTTAATCATCTGGACGGAGTCTGAGCCACAGCTAAAGATGTTCCACGAACAGTTTAATCAATTTCATTCCACCATCAACTTAACACTCAACTATTCCAGCACTGAGATTAACTTTTTGGATGCCATCATTAAGCTAAAGAACAATGAAATAGAGACATCCCTGTATCAGAAGCCAATTGACCGTCCAACATACCTCAAATGGGAGAGTTTCCATCCAAAACACATAAAGAGCTCTATTATCTACAGCCAGGCCATCAGATACAATCGTATATGTTCCAACCCCATGGATAGAGACAAACACCTTGGTCACCTCAGAAAGACCTTTTTGAATCAGGGCTACCATCCAAGAACAATTCAAAGCCAAATTACAAGAGCCACCAGAATGTCAAGGAATCACCTGCTACATTACAAAGCTAAAGAAGAAAATAACCGGGTGCCTCTAGTAGTCACCTACAACCCAAATCTGCAAGTGCTAAGGGGAGCTGCACGGAAATTACAACCTTTACTACAAAAAGATGCTGATTACAATCCATATTTCCAGACCCCCCACTACTGTGTTTTAGGCAGCCCCCAAATCTAAGAAGCATCATTGTCAGAAGCGCCCTGTCCTCTCCAACAGCTGCAAGAACCTTTCCTTGCAACCAGAAAAAATGTAAAACCTGTCCATTTATAATGACCACGGACAAGATAAAGATCCCCAATTCACATCAGGACTTCAAGATCCCAGGTACTTTCAGCTGCATCACATCTAATGTGGTGTACCTAATCATTTGTACTAAATGTTCAACTGGGGGTCTGTATGTGGGGGAGAATGGGCAAAAAATGAGAACAAAGATGAATTCTCATAGTCACACAATAAGAGAAAAAAGAATGAATCTACCTGTGGCAAAACATTTTTGCATGCCTGATCACACCACCATGGACATGAAATTACTGGTATTGAATGGTAACTTCACATCTCAGAGAGACAGAAAAGTCTGGGAGTACAAGCTCATGATGACCTTTGACACACTCAGTGCAGGAATGAATGTGTCACATGGATTTATGTCTTTTTAGATCAATTAAGGAATTTGCTCTTCAGACCTTGTGGGGTAATCACACAACACAGAACCAGACCACAGTCTGAGGACAATAAAACTTCCACTCCTTATCTATGAACTGGTCCAATATTTCTGTCTCTCCCTCTCCCATAATAATAAATCTGCTTCACGTCACTTGTCTTATCTATTGCATTTTTTCGGTGCTGTGTTGTGCATAAATATGTGATTCTTCAGATTTTGTATTAGTCAATGCCTGATGAAGAGACCTGAGTAGTCTCAAAAGCTGCAATGTGTTACCATCTTTTCAGTTAGCCATTAAAAGGTATCAACCACTGAGGACTCTCAATTCTGAATATTTTTCTATCTACTGGCTAAAACGGTACAAAGATATATATCTTTCCTGCATTAAGAGACGGCGAGAGAAATACAGACTTTCACAGTAGTTGATTTATGAGTGATCTTGGTTATACTGTAACAATTTAGCTTGCACAGAGGTAGACATTTTCAACACTTGCGGCAATTTCTGAAATTTAGGACAGTCTGCTGGCACTTCCCTCAGCAGCACCTCCTTCACACTGCAACACTCTCTGTATGACTCAGCAGAGTCTCTCACACTCACAGTGGTGGTCGCAACCCCTCTCCGCTATCACAGTCCCTAGTTGTTCCTCCTTCTGTCTGTATCATCTCTGAGATGCTACAGGGACATGGGGAAGCCTGTGCTGACCCCAAACAATGGCCCAAACCCAACCTGTTTTTACCTGGTATCAATGTGGGATAAAGTTGCTGCATAACGGTGCACTAATCAGGCATATCTGTAACATACGATGATGCGTCATCAAAATGGTGCAGTTACACCGCAAAATATGTCACAGCAAAGCCCCACATAACGCAGCTTTGTTATGGCCTTTATATACTGTACAGAATGCTATAATACTTGCACTAGAGTAATGCTCCGTTCTGGTGGTATTTTAAGCAGAACAGGGTCATCGATTATTTATTATTATTATTATTATTATTATTATTTATTGTTATAGCGCCATTTATTCCATGGCGCTTTACATGTAAGGAGGGGTATACATAAAAAAAAACAAGTACAATAATGTTAAACAATACAAGTCATAACTGGTACAGGAGGAGAGAGGACCCTGCCCGCGAAGGCTCACAATCTACAA
The DNA here is from genome assembly GCF_039654945.1 of Dendrobates tinctorius. Classification (NCBI taxonomy): domain Eukaryota; kingdom Metazoa; phylum Chordata; class Amphibia; order Anura; family Dendrobatidae; genus Dendrobates; species Dendrobates tinctorius. The sequence goes on from NW_027361763.1 coordinate 12,275,789, forward strand.
GGGATGGGTGAAAATACAGTAGGCGAGGGTAGAGCTGGTCGTGCAGCGGTTTGGTCGATCGGTGGTTACTGCAAGTTATAGGCTTGTCGGAAGAGGTGGGTCTTCAGGCTCTTTTTGAAGGTTTCGATGGTAGGTGAGAGTCTGATATGTTGTGGTAGAGAGTTCCAGAGTAGGGGTGATGCGCGAGAGAAATCTTGTATGCGATTGTGGGAAGAGGAGATAAGAGGGAAGTAGAGAAGGAGATCTTGTGAGGATCGGAGGTTGCGTGCAGGAAAGTACCGGGAGACGAGGTCACAGATGTATGGAGGAGGCAGGTTGTGGATGGCTTTGTATGTCATGGTTAGGGTTTTGTAATGGAGTCTCTGGGCAATGGGGAGCCAGTGAAGAGATTGACAGAGGGGAGAAGCTGGGGAATAGCGGGGGGACAGGTGTATTAGTCGGGCAGCGGAGTTTAGAATAGATTGGAGGGGTGCGAAAGTGTTCGAGGGGAGGCCACTGAGCAGGAGGTTGCAGTAGTCAAGGCGAGAGATAATGAGGGCATGGACTAGGGTTTTTGCAGATTCTTGGTTGAGGAATGAACGGATTCGTGAAATATTTTTGAGTTGAAGTCGGCAGGAAGTGGAAAGGTCTTGGATATGTGGTTTGAAGGAGAGACCAGCATCAAGGATTACTCCGAGGCAGCGAGCTTGTGGGACTGGGGAGAGTGGGCAGCCATTTACTGTAATGGATAGGTTCGTTGGGGGGTCACATGAGATGGGGGAAAGATGATGAATTCTGTTTTGTCCATGTTAAGTTTCAGAAATCTGGCAGAGAAGAAGGATGAAACAGTGGACAGACATTGAGGGATTCTGGTTAGCAGGGAGGTGATATCTGGTCCAGAGATGTAGATCTGTGTGTCATCAGCATAGAGATGATACTGAAAGCCATGAGATTCTATAAGCTGTCCCAGGCCAAAGGTGTAAATGGAGAAGAGCAGGAGTCCTAGGACTGAACCTTGTGGGACTACAAGGACTGCGGGACTGATAGGGGGCGAGGTGAGGAGGTGATGTGTGAGTGGGAGATGCTGAATGTCCGGTCTGCTAGGTATGATGAGATCCAGGATAAGGCCAAGTCTGTGATGCCAAGGGATGAGAGGGTCTGTAATAGTAGGGAATGGTCCACTGTGTCAAAGGCAGCCGACAGGTCCAGGAGGAGGAGGACAGAGTAGTGTCGCTTGCTCTTGGCGGTTAAGAGGTCATTGGTGACCTTAGTAAGGGCAGTTTCAGTGGAGTGGTGTGACCGGAAGCCAGATTGTAAGCGGTCGAAGAGGGAGCAAGAAGAGAGATGGGAGGACAGTTCAAGGTAGACGTGTTGTTCCAGTAGCTTGGAGGCATAGGGGAGAAGTGATATAGGGCGATAGCTAGATACAGAGGATGGGTCAAGAGAGGGCTTTTTGGGGATAGGTGTGATTGAGGCATGTTTAAAGCATGAGGGGAAAACACCAGTTGTTAGTGATAGGTTGAAGAGATGGGTTAGGGTTGGGTTGAAGACTGTGGTGAGGTTTTGGATGAAGTGGGAAGGGATCGGGTCAAGTGCACAAGTGGTGAGATGTGATCTTGAGAGTAGAGTGGAGAGTCGATCTTCTGTAATGGTGGAGAAGTTGGTTTTGGAGGTGGAGGGCTGGGAAGTCGGGAGGAGGGGCTCTGGGGGTTGTTGACCAAAACTGTCTCTGATGTTATCAATCTTCTGCTTGAAAAATGAGGCAAAGTCTTCAGCTGAGATGAGTGGGGAGGGAGGAGGTGCTGGGGGACGGAGGAGAGAATTGATGGTGTTGAATAACTGTTTAGGGTTGTGAGACAGGGAGGATATGAGCAATGAGAAGTAGGTTTGTTTAGCTGTGGCGAGTGTGGTCTTGAAAGTAGTGAGAGACTGTGTGAATGCGATGAAGTGCTCATTGGAGTGGGATCTTTTCCATCTGCGCTCAGCAGCCCTGGAAGCTCGCCTCAGTTCTTTGGTCAGGCTGGTGTGCCAGGGCTGTCTGTTGATTTTGCGAGCTTTGGTATGTGTAAGTGTGGCAGCAGATTCCAAAGCTACAGCTATTGTGGTGTTATATAGAGCAGCAGCATCATCCGCATTGTGTGAGGAACTTATATCTGTGAGAGGGAGGAGGGATTCAGAGAATGAGTGTAGGTCAAGGTGTTTAAGATTTCTGCGAGGGCGTGAAAGTTTGTGGGGTGGGGATTGTAGACATGGAGTGGAGAGGGAAGAGAATGTGAGAAGGTTGTGGTCAGAGAGAGGAAGAGGTGAGTTAGAGAGGTTAGATAGGGAGCAGAGGCGGGTGAAGATGAGGTCCAGTGTGTGGCCATCTTTGTGGGTGGCTGTAGAAGACCATTGAGTGAGGCCGAAGGAGGAAGTGAGAGATAGAAGTTTAGTGGCAGCTGAGAGGGAAGTGTCAATGGGGATGTTGAAGTCGCCCATGATGATAGTAGGGATGTCCGCGGAAAGGAAATGAAGTAGCCAGGTGGTGAAGTGGTAAAAGAAGGTGGTGGCTGGCCCTGGGGGCCGGTAGATGACAGCCAGTTGGAGGTTGGAGGGGGAGTAGATGCGCACAGAGTGCACCTCAAAGGAAGGGAGGGTAACAGAGGGTGGCAGTGGGATTGGGGTGAAGGAGCAGGTATCTGACAGGAGAAAACCAACACCTCTGCCATGTTTGCTGCTGGGGCGGCGGAGTGTGAGAAAGGTGGAAGCCACCATATGAAAGTGCAGCAGGAGAGGCTGTGTCAGAAGGGGTGGGCCAGGTTTCGGTGATAGCGAGGAAGGAAAGTTTGTTAGTAACAAAAAGATCATGGATGTAGGAAAGCTTGTTGCAGACAGAGCGAGCGTTCCACAGAGCTCCTGTTAGTGGGACTGGGGAAGCGGGGGCTGGGTGAATGGGTATAAGGTTGGAGTGGTTACGGAAGGTTGTGATAGAGCGTGGATGGGGGGTAGAAATGACTGTGGGAATGTGGTGAGGAGGACCAGGATTTGGAGAGATATCACCAGCAGTGAGAAGGAGCAGAGAAAGTGTTAGCAGGTGGGAGCAGGAGAGGGCATGAGGGGGCTGTCTGTGTTTGGAGACAGAGGATTGTATGTTAAGGAACAGTTTTGAGGAGGAGGCGAGGTGGATGGGGAGGATTGAAGAAGAGATGAACAGTTCCTTACTAGGAGTAGGGATTAGGGGAATTAGCAGAAAGTGAAGAATTATTGGGGTGAAAGTGAAAACAAACAAACATTGTTTACAGTGACTGTGTACAGTTCCCTTCAGTTCCCTTCTGGTTCAATTCTGGTTTTAATTCTAAAATTTATCTTCACACTTCTAGAACACACTTTTAGGAATCACACTGCAGACTGAAGTCTATGCAGACTTGAGCTATGCAATATATGTACAACTAAGTGCAGTCAGGTGTGAAGCAGAGAGGAGTGGTCTCTGCTCATCTTGGTCACACAATTAAGAGTGGACCAGATGCATATGATCAAGCCAGAGTAAACAAGGTCATAAATAACTCTGGGGTAAGCTGGGGTTAGCTGAAAGACATACCATGTGAATGCTAGGTGCAGAGGCAAGTCTATGTGCAAAGCTGGGTGATGGACTATGTGCACTTCATAGACAGACAGCAGGAGAGCTGGGTGGATGAACATACCATGTGAATGCTAGGAGCAGAGGCAAGTCTATGTGCAAAGCTGGGTGATGGACTATGTGCACTTCATAGACAGACAGCAGGAGAGCTGGGTGGATGAATATACCATGTGAATGATAGGAGCAGAGACAAGTCTATGCGCAAAGCTGGGTGATGGACTATGTGCACTTCATAGACAGACAGCAGGAGAGCTGGGTGGATGAACATACCATGTGAATGCTAGGTGCAGAGGCAAGTCTATGTGCAAAGCTGGGTGATGGACTATGTGCACTTCATAGACAGACAGCAGGAGAGCTGGGTGGATGAACATACCGGGTGGATGAACATACCATGTGAATGCTTATAAAAACCAATAACGAATATAGCAGAATTAAATATAACAGAGGATGAGTGGCTTATTTTGAACAAATAGCAAAGAGTGCATAGAATGATGGCACATGGAGTGATAAAAAAGCTTCACTATATACACAGAAAATAGACACCTGTATAAAAGAAACTAAAGAATGGACTCATCAAAAAGATATCCGGTGTATAGAATGGTCGTAGAATATACACAGCAAAGTGAATCTGCTGCGCAAACGTGCTGCAAAGCGTACACAGCAAGAAGGCACCTGGCGTACAGAGAAGATGCAGAGTATACACAACAAGAAGGCACCTGGTGTACAGAGAGGATGCAGAGTGTACACAGCAAGAAGGCACCTGGCGTACAGAGAGGATGCAGAGTATACACAACAAGAAGGCACCTGGTGTACAGAGAGGATGCAGAGTGTACACAGCAAGAAGGCACCTGGTGTACAGAGAGGATGCAGAGTGTACACAGCAAGAAGGCACCTGGCGTACAGAGAGGATGCAGAGTATACACAACAAGAAGGCACCTGGTGTACAGAGAGGATGCAGAGTGTACACAGCAAGAAGGCACCTGGCGTACAGAGAGGATGCAGAGTGTACACAGCAAGAAGGCACCTGGTGTACAGAGAGGATGCAGAGTGTACACAGCAAGAAGGCACCTGGCGTACAGAGAGGATGCAGAGTATACACAACAAGAAGGCACCTGGTGTACAGAGAGGATGCAGAGTATACACAGCAAGAAGGCACCTGGCGTACAGAGAGGATGCAGAGTGTACACAACAAGAAGACGCCTGGCGTACAGAGAGGATGCAGAGTATACACAACAAGAAGGCACCTGGTGTACAGAGAGGATGCAGAGTGTACACAGCAAGAAGGCACCTGGTGTACAGAGAGGATGCAGAGTGTACACAGCAAGAAGGCACCCGGCTTACAGAGAGGATGCAGAGTATACACAACAAGAAGGCACCTGGCGTACAGAGAGGATGCAGAGTGTACACAACAAGAAGGCACCTGGCGTACAGAGAGGATGCAGAGTATACACAACAAGAAGGCACCTGGCGTACAGAGGATGCAGAGTGTACACAGCAAGAAGGCACCTGGCGTACAGAGAGGATGCAGAGTATACACAACAAGAAGGCACCTGGCGTACAGAGAGGATGCAGAGTATACACAACAAGAAGGCACCTGGCGTACAGAGAGGATGCAGAGTGTACACAGCAAGAAGGCACCTGGCGTAAAGAGAGGATGCAGAGTGTACACAGCAAGAAGGCACCTGGCGTACAGAGGATGCAGAGTGTACACAGCAAGAAGGCACCTGGCGTACAGAGAGGATGCAGAGTGTACACAGCAAGAAGGCACCTGGCGTACAGAGAGGATGCAGAGTGTGCACAGCAAGAAGGCACCCGGCGTACAGAGAGGATGCAGAGTGTACACAGCAAGAAGGCACCCGGCGTACAGAGAGGATGCAGAGTATACACAACAAGAAGGCACCTGGCGTACAGAGAGGATGCAGAGTATACACAACAAGAAGGCACCTGGCGTACAGAGAGGATGCAGAGTATACACAACAAGAAGGCACCTGGCGTACAGAGAGGATGCAGAGTGTACACAGCAAGAAGGCACCTGGCGTACAGTGAGGATGCAGAGTGTACACAGCAAGAAGGCGCCTGGCGTACAGAGATGATGCAGAGTGTACACAGCAAGAAGGCACCCGGCGTACAGAGAGGATGCAGAGTGTGCACAGCAAGAAGGCACCCGGCGTACAGAGAGGATGCAGAGTGTACACAACAAGAAGGCACCCGGCGTACAGAGAGGATGCAGAGTATACACAACAAGAAGGCACCTGGTGTACAGAGAGGATACAGAGTGTACACAGCAAGAAGGCACCTGGTGTACAGAGAGGATGCAGAGTGTACACAGCAAGAAGGCACCCGGCGTACAGAGAGGATGCAGAGTATACACAACAAGAAGGCACCTGGTGTACAGAGAGGATGCAGAGTATACACAACAAGAAGGCACCTGGCGTACAGAGAGGATGCAGAGTATACACAACAAGAAGGCACCTGGCGTACAGAGAGGATGCAGAGTATACACAACAAGAAGGCACCTGGCGTACAGAGAGGATGCAGAGTGTACACAGCAAGAAGGCACCTGGCGTACAGTGAGGATGCAGAGTGTGCACAGCAAGAAGGCACCCGGCGTACAGAGAGGATGCAGAGTGTGCACAGCAAGAAGGCACCCGGCGTACAGAGAGGATGCAGAGTGTACACAACAAGAAGGCACCCTGCGTACAGAGAGGATGCAGAGTGTACACAGCAAGAAGGCACTTGGTGCACAGAGAGGATGCAGAGTGTACACAGCAAGAAGGCACCTGGCGTACAGAGAGGATGCAGAGTGTACACAGCAAGAAGGCACCTGGCGTACAGAGAGGATGCAGAGTGTACACAGCAAGAAGGCACCTGGTGCACAGAGAGGATGCAGAGTGTACACAGCAAGAAGGCACCTGGCGTACAGAGAGGATGCAGAGTGTACACAGCAAGAAGGCACCTGGCGTACAGAGAGGATGCAGAGTGTACACAGCAAGAGGGCACCTGGCGTACAGAGAGGATGCAGAGTGTACACAGCAAGAGGGCACCTGGTGTACAGAGAGGATGCAGAATGTGCACAGCAAGAAGGCACCCGGTGTACAGAGAGGATGCAGAGTGTACACAGCAAGAAGGCGCCTGGCGTACAGAGAGGATGCAGAGTGTACACAGCAAGAAGGCGCCTGGCTTACAGAGAGGATGCAGAGTGTACAGAGCAAGAAGGCGCCTGGCGTACAGAGAGGATGCAGAGTGTACACAGCAAGAAGGCGCCTGGCGTACAGAGAGGATGCAGAGTGTACACAACAAGAAGACGCCTGGCGTACAGAGAGGATGCAGAGTGTACACAGCAAGAAGACGCCTGGCGTACAGAGAGGATGCAGAGTGTACACAGCAAGTAGGCGTCTGGCGTACAGAGAGGATGCAGAGTGTACACAGCAAGAAGGCGCCTGGTGTACAGAGAGGATGCAGAGTGTACACAGCAAGAGGGCACCCGGTGTACAGAGAGGATGCAGAGTGTACACAACAAGAGGGCACCTGGCGTATAGAGAGGATGCAGAGTGTACACAGCAAGTAGGCGTCTGGCGTACAGAGAGGATGCAGAGTGTACACAGCAAGAAGGCGCCTGGTGTACAGAGAGGATGCAGAGTGTACACAGCAAGAAGGCACCTGGTGTACAGAGAGGATGCAGAGTGTACACAACAAGAGGGCGCCTGGCGTACAGAGAGGATGCAGAGTGTGCACAGCAAGAAGACGCCTGGCGTACAGAGAGGATGCAGAGTGTACAGAGCAAGAAGGCATCTGGTGTACACAGAGGATGCAGAGTGTGCACAGCAAGAAGGCACCTGGTGTACAGAGAGGATGCAGAGTGTACACAGCAAGAAGGCACCTGGCGTACAGAGAGGATGCAGAGTGTACACAGCAAGAGGGCACCTGGTGTACAGAGAGGATGCAGAGTGTACAGAGCAAGAAGGCATCTGGTGTACAGAGAGGATGCAGAGTGTGCACAGCAAGAAGGCACCTGGTGTACAGAGAGGATGTAGAGTGTACACAGCAAGAAGGCACCTGGTGTACAGAGAGGATGCAGAGTGTACACAGCAAGAGGGCACCTGATGTACAGAGAGGATGCAGAGTGTACACAGCAAGAAGGCACCTGGTGTACAGAGAGGATGCAGAGTGTACACAGCAAGAGGGCACCTGGTGTACAGAGAGGATGCAGAGTGTACACAGCAAGAAGGCACCTGGTGTACAGAGAGGATGCAGAGTGTACACAGCAAGAAGGCACCTAGCGTACAGAGAGGATGCAGAGTGTACACAGCAAGAAGGCACCTGGCGTACAGAGAGGATGCAGAGTGTACACAGCAAGAGGGCACCCGGCGTACAGAGAGGATGCAGAGTGTACACAGCAAGAGGGCACCTGGCGTACAGAGAGGATGCAGAGTGTACACAGCAAGAAGGCACCTGGCGTACAGAGAGGATGCAGAGTGTACACAGCAAGAAGGCACCTGGCATGCAGAGTGTACACAGCAAGAAGGCACCTGGTGTACAAAGAGGATGCAGAGTGTGCACAGCAAGAGGGCACCCGGTGTACAGAGAGGATGCAGAGTGTACACAGCAAGAAGGCACCTGGTGTACAGAGAGGATGCAGAGTGTACACAGCAAGAGGGTACCTGGTGTACAGAGAGGATGCAGAGTGTACACAGCAAGAGGGTACCTGGTGTACAGAGAGGATGCAGAGTGTACACAGCAAGAGGGCACCTGGTGTACAGAGAGAGGATGCAGAGTGTACACAGCAAGAAGGCACCTGGTGTACAGAGAGGATGCAGAGTGTACACAGCAAGAGGGCACCCGGTGTACAGAGAGGATGCAGAGTGTACACAGCAAGAAGGCACCCGGTGTACAGAGAGGATGCAGAGTGTACACAGCAAGAGGGTACCTGGTGTACAGAGAGGATGCAGAGTGTACACAGCAAGAGGGCACCTGGTGTACAGAGAGAGGATGCAGAGTGTACACAGCAAGAAGGCACCTGGTGTACAGAGAGGATGCAGAGTGTACACAGCAAGAGGGCACTTGGTGTACAGAGAGGATGCAGAGTGTACACAGCAAGAGGGCACTTGGTGTACAGAGAGGATGCAGAGTGTACACAGCAAGAAGGCACCCGGCGTAAAGAGAGGATGCAGAGTGTACACAGCAAGAAGGCACCCGGCGTACAGAGAGGATGCAGAGTGTACACAGCAAGAAGGCGCCTGGTGTACAGAGAGGATGCAGAGTGTACACAGCAAGAGGGCACCTGGTGTACAGAGAGGATGCAGAGTGTACACAGCAAGAGGGCACCTGGTGTACAGAGAGGATGCAGAGTGTACACAGCAAGAGGGCACCTGGTGTACAGAGAGGATGCAGAGTGTACACAGCAAGAAGGCACCCGGTGTACAGAGAGGATGCAGAGTGTACACAGCAAGAGGGCACTTGGTGTACAGAGAGGATGCAGAGTGTGCACAGCAAGAAGGCACCTGGTGTACAGAGAGGATGCAGAATGTGCACAGCAAGAAGGCACCCGGTGTACAGAGAGGATGCAGAGTGTACACAGCAAGAGGGCACTTGGTGTGCAGAGAGGATGCAGAGTGTACACAGCAAGAGGGCACCTGTTGTACAGAGAGGATGCAGAATGTGCACAGCAAGAAGGCACCCGGTGTACAGAGAGGATGCAGAGTGTACACAGCAAGAGGGCACCTGGTGTACAGAGAGGATGCAGAGTGTACACAGCAAGAGGGCACTTGGTGTACAGAGAGGATGCAGAATGTGCACAGCAAGAAGGCACCCGGTGTACAGAGAGGATGCAGAGTGTACACAGCAAGAAGGCACCCGGTGTACAGAGAGGATGCAGAATGTACACAGCAAGAAGGCACCCGGTGTACAGAGAGGATGCAGAGTGTACAGAGCAAGAGGGCACCTGGTGTACAGAGAGGATGCAGAGTGTACACAGCAATAAGGCACCTGGTGTATAGAGAGGATGGAGAGTGTACAGAGTAAGAGGGCACCCGGCGTACAGAGAGGATGCAGAGTGTACATAGCAAGAGGGCACCTGGTGTACAGAGAGGATGCAGAGTGTACATAGCAAGTAGGCACCTGGTATACAGAGAGGATGCAGAGTGTACACAGCAAGAAGGCACCTGGTGTATAGAGAGGATGGAGAGTGTACACAGCAAGAGGGCACCCGGCGTACAGAGAGGATGCAGAGTGTACATAGCAAGAGGGCACCTGGTGTACAGAGAGGATGCAGAGTGTACATAGCAAGTAGGCACCTGGTATACAGAGAGGATGCAGAGTGTACACAGCAAGAAGGCACCTGGTGTACAGAGAGGATGCAGAATGTGCACAGCAAGAAGGCACCCGGTGTACAGAGAGGATGCAGAGTGTACACAGCAAGAAGGCACCCGGTGTACAGAGAGGATGCAGAGTGTACACAGCAAGAAGGCACCCGGTGTACAGAGAGGATGCAGAGTGTACACAGCAAGAAGGCACCCGGTGTACAGAGAGGATGCAGAGTGTACACAGCAAGAGGGCACCTGGTGTACAGAGAGGATGCAGAGTATACACAGCAAGAAGGCACCTGGCGTACAGAGAGGATGCAGAGTGTACATAGCAAGTAGGCACCTGGTATACAGAGAGGATGCAGAGTGTACACAGCAAGAAGGCACCTGGTGTACAGAGAGGATGCAGAGTGTACAGAGCAAGAGGGCACCCGGCGTACAGAGAGGATGCAGAGTGTACATAGCAAGTAGGCGCCTGGTATACAGAGAGGATGCAGAGTGTACACAGCAAAAAGGAACCTGGTGTACAGAAAGGATGCAGAGTGTATCCATATGGAAGAAGCCTGGTAGGCGAAACGGTGCTGTCGGCGTGATGGCACGGGTGCTTGGCTTAAAACGAGAGGATATTTGCTGCTCTAGTAATGCTTTTCCTTGCCCCGCTGCTGCCTTGTTTTAAGATATCCTTTGTGTTTGAAAGATTTTTGGCATATCATATTTTAATTATAAACTTCAATAAAATACCTTGACATTTTAATTTTCTTTGGTCTATGCCTTCTTTTTCCACTTCAGTATATGGGGGATATTGTATTATTCATATAAGACTTTGTAAACATCAAGCTCATTGACTCATGTAAGACTTTGTAGCCATCAAGCTCATTGACTCATGTAAGACTTTGTAGCCATCAAGCTCATTGACTCATGTAAGACTTTGTAGCCATCAAGCTCATTACCTCATGTAAGACTCTAAACCTCCAAGCTCGTGCTTTTATGTAAGACTTTGTAACCATCAACCTTATTGATTAATGTAAGACTTTGTAACCATCAAGCTCAGTGCCTCATGTAAAACTTTGTAACCATCAAGCTCATTGACTCGTGTAAGACTTTGTAACCATCAAGCTCAGTGCCTCATCTAAAACTTTGTAACCATCAAGCTCATTGACTCGTGTAAGACTTTGTAACCATCAAGCTCATTGACTCATGTACGACTTTGTAGCCATCAAGCTCATTGACTCGTGTAAGACTTTGTAACCATAAAGCTAACTGCCTCATGTAAGACTTTGTAACCAACAAGCTCAATGACTCATGTAAAACTTTGTAACCATCAAGCTCATTGACTTGTGTAAGATTTTGTAACCATCCAGCTCAATCCTTCATGTAAGACTTTGTAACCATCAAGCTCATTGCCTCATGCAAGACTTTGTAACCATAAAGCTAACTGCCTCATGTAAGACTTTGTAACCAACAAGCTCATTGACTCATGTAAAACTTTGTAACCATCAAGCTCATTGACTTGTGTAAGATTTTGTAACATCAAGCTCATTGACTCATGTAAGACTTTGTAGCCATCAAGCTCATTGACTCATGTAAGACTTTGTAACCATCCAGCTCAATCCCTCATGTAAGACTTTGTAACCATCAAGCTCATTGCCTCATGCAAGACTTTGTAACCATAAAGCTAACTGCCTCATGTAAGACTATGTAACCAACAAGCTCATTGACTCATGTAAGACTTTGTAACCATCCAGCTCAATCCTTCATGTAAGACTTTGTAATCATCAAGCTCATTGCCTCATGCAAGACTTTGTAACCATAAAGCTAACCTCCTCATGTAAGACTTTGTAACCAACAAGCTCATTGACTCATGTAAAACTTTGTAACCATCAAGCTCATTGACTTGTGTAAGATTTTGTAACATCAAGCTCATTGACTCATGTAAGACTTTGTAGCCATCAAGCTCATTGACTCATGTAAGACTTTGTAACCATCGAGCTCATTCCCTCATGTAACACTAACCAACAAGCTCCTTGCCTCATGCAAGACTTTGTAACCATAAAGCTAACTGCCTCTTGTAAGACTTTGTAACCATACAGCTCATTGTCTCATGTAAGACTTTGTAGCCATCAAGCTCATTGACTCATGATGGACTCTGTAGCCATCAAGCTCATTGCCTCATGTAAGACTTTGTAACCATCAAGCTCATTACCTCATGTAAGACTCTAAACCACAAACCTTGTGCTCTCATGTAAGACTTTGTAACCATCAAGCTCACTGCCTCATGTAAGACTTTGTAGCCAGCAATCTCATTGCCTCATGTAAGTTTGTAACCATCAAGCTCATTGACTCATGTAAGACTTTGTAACCATCAAGCTCATTGACTCATGTAAGACTCTAAACCACCAAGCTTGTGCTCTCATGTAAGACTTTGTAACCATCAAGCTCATTGCCTCATGTAGGTTTGTAACCATCAAGCCAAGCTCATTGACTCATGTAAGACTTTGTAACCATCAAGCTCATTGCTTCATGTAAGACTTTGTAACCAGCAATCTCATTGCCTCATGTAAGTTTGTAACCATCAAGCTCATTGACTCATGTAAGACTTTCTAGCCATCAAGCTCATTGCCTCATGCAAGACTTTGTAACCATAAAGCTAACTGCCTCATGTAAGACTTTGTAACCAACAAGCTCAATGACTCATGTAAAACTTTGTAACCATCAAGCTCATTGACTTGTGTAAGATTTTGTAACCATCCAGCTCAATCCTTCATGTAAGACTTTGTAACCATCAAGCTCATTGCCTCATGCAAGACTTTGTAACCATAAAGCTAACTGCCTCATGTAAGACTTTGTAACCAACAAGCTCATTGACTCATGTAAAACTTTGTAACCATCAAGCTCATTGACTTGTGTAAGATTTTGTAACATCAAGCTCATTGACTCATGTAAGACTTTGTAGCCATCAAGCTCATTGACTCATGTAAGACTTTGTAACCATCCAGCTCAATCCCTCATGTAAGACTTTGTAACCATCAAGCTCATTGCCTCATGCAAGACTTTGTAACCATAAAGCTAACTGCCTCATGTAAGACTATGTAACCAACAAGCTCATTGACTCATGTAAGACTTTGTAACCATCCAGCTCAATCCTTCATGTAAGACTTTGTAACCATCAAGCTCATTGCCTCATGCAAGACTTTGTAACCATAAAGCTAACCTCCTCATGTAAGACTTTGTAACCAACAAGCTCATTGACTCATGTAAAACTTTGTAACCATCAAGCTCATTGACTTGTGTAAGATTTTGTAACATCAAGCTCATTGACTCATGTAAGACTTTGTAGCTATCAAGCTCATTGACTCATGTAAGACTTTGTAACCATCGAGCTCATTCCCTCATGTAACACTAACCAACAAGCTCATTGCCTCATGCAAGACTTTGTAACCATAAAGCTAACTGCCTCTTGTAAGACTTTGTAACCATACAGCTCATTGTCTCATGTAAGACTTTGTAGCCATCAAGCTCATTGACTCATGATGGACTCTGTAGCCATCAAGCTCATTGCCTCATGTAAGACTTTGTAACCATCAAGCTCATTACCTCATGTAAGACTCTAAACCACAAACCTTGTGCTCTCATGTAAGACTTTGTAACCATCAAGCTCACTGCCTCATGTAAGACTTTGTAGCCAGCAATCTCATTGCCTCATGTAAGTTTGTAACCATCAAGCTCATTGACTCATGTAAGACTTTGTAACCATCAAGCTCATTGACTCATGTAAGACTCTAAACCACCAAGCTTGTGCTCTCATGTAAGACTTTGTAACCATCAAGCTCATTGCCTCATGTAGGTTTGTAACCATCAAGCCAAGCTCATTGACTCATGTAAGACTTTGTAACCATCAAGCTCATTGCTTCATGTAAGACTTTGTAACCAGCAATCTCATTGCCTCATGTAAGTTTGTAACCATCAAGCTCATTGACTCATGTAAGACTTTCTAGCCATCAAGCTCATTGCCTCATGCAAGACTTTGTAACCATAAAGCTAACTGCCTCATGTAAGACTTTGTAACCATCAAGCTCATTGACTCATGTAAGACTCTAAACCACCAAGCTTGTGCTCTCATGTAAGACTTTGTAACCATCAAGCTCATTGCCTCATGTAGGTTTGTAACCATCAAGCCAAGCTCATTGACTCATGTAAGACTTTGTAACCATCAAGCTCATTGCTTCATGTAAGACTTTGTAACCAGCAATCTCATTGCCTCAAGTAAGTTTGTAACCATCAAGCTCATTGACTCATGTAAGACTTTCTAGCCATCAAGCTCATTGACTCATGTAAGACTTTGTAGCCATCAAGCTCATTGAGTCATATAAGACTTTGTAGCCATCAAGCTCATCAGTCATGTAAGCCTTTGTAGCCATAAAGCTCATTGAGTCATGTAAGGCTTTGTAGCCATCAAATTTGTAATCTTACTGTAAATAAAATTGTTGAATTGCCTTTTGTGCCTTCCTCAGTCCTTGTGGTTTGGCGAGGACAAACCCCGGCTTTTCTCTTCTCTACAGTCCCTAAGTGGGGAACTGAGGGCCACGGCATTCTTCCACATTCTTAATGGAGCACACTACTTCCTAAACACCTTTTCTAGATGACCAACCATCCAGACATGTCATCCTATGGCCTGTCGATGAACGAATCATTAGATGGGCCAGAGCAATCCTGTCCTCTGCGATGTATGAAACTCCCAAATTCCGTGGCAGATGTCTGCTCTGCCGAAGTAGTCAAGGCTGATGAGATACCAGTCATTGGCTGCAGACTGGACGTGGCACAATAACGTCACCTCACTCTCGGGGAGCAGTGGCGCCGATATCACTGCAACAGTGACACTGCGGGAGGTGAGTGCACATTGTTATTTTAATTAGGACCCTGTACTTATTAAGCTGGGTTTGTCCAGTAGTGGACAACCCCTTTAAGTACCCATGCATCGCCTTCGGCGAGGAGGAAACATAGTTATAGGAGGTAGCGGTAAGGCGCCATATTGTGCCATATAGTGATGTCTGCTGCATGACACGACATCCGTATTGTAAGGGAGCTCCTATGTCCCCTCCATTACCCTGCAGGTGGGTGACCGTGCCATGTTGCAGATATGATGTTGATAAATCAGTCAGAAAAAGTCAGAAAATCCCTTTACATTTGTAGAACAAGGTGTTTTTCTGCTCTGCAGTTCCCGGGATTGGCTGCACGTCACCTAATGGATTATCGGATTTTTTTAATTTCCTATCTTGTAGACGCCATATAAAACCACAGTGTGAAATGTAATTAAATTGTAAAAGCAAACGTGATCAGATCAGCAGAAGACAATTCTATATGTTCCCCTGGCACCCAGATTTATATGAAAGTCACAATATATAATAACCAGATTATAATACACAGAGATTATTGTGTAGGAATAAAGATAAGTTTCCAAAACTCATTACTTCCCGCTACAAAATATATTATTTAACCGTTTCTGATTTGATATTTTATTCAATTAACAGTAATATAGGTGAAAAATAAAATGAAAAATTTGAAAAAACAAACAATACCCTCCAGTCATCACATAACATAATAATTTTTGTCCCTTTTTGGAGAATAAAGAGAACTTGCACATTTCAGAATCTAAATATTTGGATATGTTCTTATATTTTCCTTGTCCCCGATGATGCATCATCTCCACACACCGATTACTATAATTGCCAACGTCCCATGGTTGGAATCAGGGAGGACAGTAGAAGAGCGGTTTTCACCATGCCACATCTATCCTTTTTGGAACTGCACTGCTTTAACAATCATTCCCTTCCCCTCCACACTTATTTTTTTACACTTGAGCAGCCATCAGCTATATGAAGTTTATCACCAGCTGTAGACATATAATTTACAACAGGAACACAATGAAATGAGAAAAACCATCGGCTGCCTTCAAGGTGAGAAAGTAGTGAGCATGCTCCATGTCACCTGCAAAGGTCACCACGCAGAGAGGGTGAGGAGATGAGATGTCTCCATCATAGAAGGAGAGACTGTAATGGGCATGCTCCATGTCACCTGCAGAGGTCACTGTGTAGAGAGGGAGAGGAGCTGAGATGTCTCCATCATAGGAGAGATTGTAGTGGGCATCCTCCATGTCACCTGCAGTGGTCACTGCGCAGAGAGGGTGAGGAGCTGTGATGTCTTGGTCACAGAATGGGAGATTGTAGTAAGCATGCTCCATGTCACCTGCAGAGGTCACTGCGCAGAGAAGGAGAGGAGCTGAGATGTCTCTGTCACAGAAGGGAAGATTGATGCTGCTGAAACCTCCCACCACTGATCTGTATGCAATGAGGACCATGCAAAATAACTCTAAACTATTAGGCCTGGGTCATACTTGCGAGTGTGATGTGAGAAACTTGCATCAATACCCAGAACTGTTGCCGGCACTTGGACTGGAGCGTTCAGCTGCATAGAAATACATGCAGTCGCACGCTCCGGTCTCAAGTGACGGCAACAGTGCCGGGTAATGAGGTGAGAGACTCGTGTGAGTTTCTCACATTGCGCTCACAAGTGTGACCCCAGCCTTAGATAAGCCTCAAACAAGAGAGGAATCCAGGAAGTAAGGGGCCATTTTGACCCTGTGGTTAGGATACCTGCGCAGATTTGAGGTAGAGATTCACCTTGACTGTAGACATTGCTCTGGTCACCACCATTATGGGTAAGCCGGAGTCTCATTGTAGGGACTGTGCTTGGCCAGAACTAGTCACTAGAGCTCAGAACTACCAGGCCATGCACAGTTTTCCTGAATTAACACTTTGTGGTGCACTTTTTTGTAAAACAACTCTAGCGAAAGCAACAAAACTATTGCATCCGGCTGAAATGGTGACGGATGCCTTCTAAACTAAGGTCGGAATCCAAAGTTTTTGACTCGGTTTACCAAATTGAAGTATTTGGCTCAGCTGGGGTCGTATCTGAATGAATGGAGGCTCAGACGTGGCCTCAACTCACCCTTAAGGAGGCGCTGTGGCTGCCATTCTCAACCAGGTCCTATAACCATTACCAACATGACTGCACTGTGGGTGCCACTATCAGAGGCACTATGTAATTGTTTTAGAGGAGCTCTGGCTGTCATTGTTATGGGGGCACTGTGCATTGTGGCTGTCACTGTTATAGGTGCGCTGTAGCTGCCATTGTATTGCACTGTGTTTGTCATTGTTATGTAGATACCGCGGGTGTCATTCTTATGTAGGTACCACGTGATTCATTCTCATGGAGGAACTACGTGCGTCATTGTTATGGAGGTACCGTGGGTGGCAAAAGAACCTTCCCAATTGTCACAGTGTTTTCCATCTGTGTCTATCAGATACCCGGAGCCTCTACAGAACATTTTCAGTTTCTTATATACAATCCTCTACAATGAAATTGTAACAATGAGAAGGAAAAGTCATAGAATGATGGAAATCACAGGATGGAGATATATTACGGATCTGCAAGTGATGAAAAATGGAAACAAAATGTAAAAAAACCTCTGAATTTCTTCAGTGTGGAGTCTGAGCCACCTGCACAAATCCTGGCACCTCCTGCCTCGGCCGCTGTCACTCAGGTTATTAATGTCGGCGCTGGAGCCATAGCAGCACATTTCGGCCTCCCAGGCTGCTCACAGTTGCAAACCAACATGCAGTCTGGTGTGTTGTAAAAACAGCTCCTGGGAAACTTTGGAGAAATGTTCGCACTATTGGTTCCTTCCACCATCAGGGTAACACCAAGCTTTTAGTGCACCTGGAATCAAGACTAGAGGGGTCCAGCTACTGTACATTATGGCAGAGCCTCCGGACTTGTCTCCCATTGTGCACATCTGGGACGCTATTGGTCAGTGATTACACAGGAACTGTCAGTGTAAGGAGGAAGACCGGGCTGCGGGTACCTGTACTGAGCCGGGTCCGGAACTGTTGGCTGCGTCCCATATTTCCCGGGGGAAGGAATAGGGGACGAGACAGGCAGTGGGGGCGTGTTTACACAGGGAACTCGGCCGGAAGATGAGAAAATTGCGCGCGAAGCAGCAGTGGGGTTCCCGCCGTCAGTGTACAAGCACCCTAAGTGCTGGCGCTGTGACGGACTGCAGCACACAGCTCCCGATGCCACCAGCGTTACAGCTAGTGTAGGAGACAATGCGCTCCCAGTGAGAGTAAAGTCAGTGCACGTGCAGAGAGCCCAGGGCTGGTTACAAGACAGTACCCTGCGTACCTTACTGCCGGACAGCGTACCACAACCCTCGTTTAACCCCAGGATTGCTGCAGCTATTGTTGCGTTGGCTGCACCAGCTTATGGACTAGGGGCTCAGTGGAAGGTACCGGAGACCGACCGCTGCCGCCAGAAGACTGATTGCTAACCTTGGATCCCCCCTTGAGGACATTTCGCCGGCAGCTACAAGGACTACTACCCTCATTGGAACATTTGCGGCTGAGGAAACCATAGACACGATAAGTTTACTGAGTGAACTGTTGCTATTTTTGCTATTCACCTTTATTCTTTCCCAGTTTCACTGTTTATCTCCCTGTGAGGAGTACCTTTATTGCTAATTAAATTTGGTAACCCTTGCTCTGCCTCCTGTTTGTCACTTCATCCCGTAACCTGCTTACACCAGCAGTGGATCTTGATGATTTTCCCGAGTGCAGTCAGCCACAGAACCTTCCTCAGACAACCATTAATGACCTCAGTGATGGCAGCCAAGGCTGGAGGTGTCGGGATTCCTGTACGTGCCGCGAATACTCCAGACTGAATAAATCCAAATGTTTTGAAAATGTTATTCCCACTTTTTCCTCATTTGCAGAGCAGTAACGTCTCCATCCTGTGTTTTCCGCAATCCTCAACTTAGAATTTCAATGTTGAGGAGTGTAGAAATCACGTCCACAGAAATGGTGATGGCGTTCTGCCCCCTTGATGTCACTTTATGGATTACAACAACCAATATGTTATGACTTAAAATCCTACAGACAGATAATGTAATTTCTTGTGATGTGAGGCCCAGCGCTGACTGCAGAGTGGAGCCTAATTAACCTGTTACCTGACATCGCGATCTGGGAAGTCACGGTGTCTCTGAGTTACTGAGATCCCTCTGTGCCAGGACAAATCCTGCTGAGCCATCACAGTCACCAAAAGAGCGGAGGATCTGTAAGGCTTTATTCT
This sequence comes from Dendrobates tinctorius, assembly GCF_039654945.1. Taxonomy (NCBI): domain Eukaryota; kingdom Metazoa; phylum Chordata; class Amphibia; order Anura; family Dendrobatidae; genus Dendrobates; species Dendrobates tinctorius. The sequence goes on from NW_027361763.1 coordinate 12,294,869, forward strand.
GCCGAGGAACACAAGTCTTTTAAAGTTGTAGAGCAGATACCAGAGCTCCTGGCTAGCTCTTCCCCTGGCCGGCTCTTTCCAGCATCGCTTCCAGTGCACATGAGGGAGAGACCTGTCAATCACCAGATCTTCAAAGTATATTTTCCCTGATACGCTGGAGAATTTCAGAGAATAATATGCAACAATTCATGCTGCGTGAGAATTGGGGTTTGGGCAGCATGAATAGCCTGTCCGGCGCCTTTTAAAGAGACCTTTATTATTAATATACAGCTTAAATTAAAAAAAAAGCTGAGATTCTAAGTAGTGCAAAAAGCAAAGAAACAAGAAAGCAATGATTTGGAAATCTCTTATCACCATATTTTACTCCCAGCAGAACGCGGGACAGAAGATGAATGCGGGACAGAAGATTGATGCGGGACAGAGGATGAACGCGGGACAGAAGATCAATGCAGGACAGAGGATGAACGCAGGACAGAGGATGAACACAAGACAGAAGAAGGACACGGGACAGAAGATTAATGCGGGACAGAAGATTGACTCGGGACAGAAGATTGACTCGGGACAGAAGATGAATGCGGGACAGAAGATTGACTCGGGACAGAAGATTGACTCGGGACAGAAGATGAATGCGGGACAGAAGATGAACGCGCGACAGAGGATGAACACAGGACAGAAAACAGGGGACAGAAGATTAACACGGGACAGAAGATCAATGCAGGACAGAGGATGAACGTGGGACAGAGGATGAACGTGGGACAGAAGAAGGACGCGGGACAAAAGATGGACAAGGGATAGAAGATGGACAAGGGACAAAGATGAACGCGGGACAGAAGATGAAGAAGGAACAGAGCATGAACACGGGAAAGAAGATGAACATGGGAAATCTTTCCATTTCATTTGAAACAATCAACTGTTCATCTCAAAAATCTGTCAGGGTTAATTTAAGGATGAAAAAGTAACAGCACTAATAAAATAGCAGAGGGTCTACAGTCCTGCTTATCATTATTAGTACCCATGTTTAAAGGGAATCTGTCAGCAGGATTGGGCACTTACAGAAAGTGTCAGGTCGGCGCCGTTATACTGATTACAATGATACCTGGTGATGAAATCTGTCTTGTGGTTGTTGTTTAATCTTTATTTGTAGTTTTCAGTTAATGAGATTATTGAGCTCTGGGGCGGCATGTGGGCGGGGCTGTGGATGGCCTGTGGACGGAGTTGTGGCATGTGGGCGCGGCTGTAAGTGACCTGTGGACGGGGCTTTATGTGGTGCTGTGCTTAAATATTTATCTGTGTGGGCTTATGACAGGTCACTGATCCTTCACTGACCTGCACCCTATTTAACATACTGCATAGAGTATTATGGGGTTAGAAAAAAAATTCAACGTCATCAAAATGGTGCCAATATTCATTTATGCCTGTACTATTGTGGGGTATAAAAATAAATTATCTTTGTCAAAATGGTGGCGGCGCATGCGTGTTTAAATAGATGCTATTGTGCCGCCTCCATTTTGCTCGAGAAAAAAAAAGGGCTCCATCAAAATGGTGCTGGCAACACCTGCGCAGTAGCATCCATCGAAGCGCAATAGATTCTACTGCGCAGACGCCACCATCAGCTCCATTGTGCTACAGAAGAAAAAAAAATTGGCTGCTTCAAAATGGTGCCGGCACCTGCATAGTAGCATTGAATCAGCAATAGAGGTTACTGTGCAGGGGCCAGCGCCATTTTGATGGAGCCCAATTTTTTTTTTCTCCAGCAAAATGGTGCCGGCAGTGCAACGCCGTTCTGATGAAGTTCAATTTTTTTGTTTTTGTAACCCCACAATAGTAAAGTATATACAGTATGTAGCGTATGTAGTACGGAGCACGAGAATCTTATTAACTGAAAACTACAAATGCAGATTAAACAACAACCACAAGACAGATTTCATCATCAGGTATCATTGTAATCAGTATAACGGCACAGACAGTGTCTGTAGGTTACTGAGCACAATCCTGCTGACAGGTTCCCTTTAATAATAATAATACATTTTATTTCTATAGCGCCGACATATTCCGCAGCACTTTACATTTCAGAGGGGACTTGTACAGACAATAGACATTACAGCATAACAATAATCACATAGATTATAACAAATACCAAGAGGAATGAGGGCCCTGCTCGCAAGCTTACAGTCTATGAGGGAAGAGGTAGACACGAAAGGTGGGTGGCAACAATTGCCCTGATTGTATGGACCAGCCATAATGTTAAGTGTGTAACAGTACAGACACAGAGGGCTAATGGATGCATAAAGCATGTGGGAACATGATGCGGGGAACCTGGTTATGGTAAAACTTTTGGCTGTGCCACACAGGGATAGATTAGGTTAATGTGTTGAGGCGATAGGCCAGTCTGAATAAATGCGTTTTCAGGGCACGCTTAAAATTGTGGGGATTGGGGACTAATCGTATTGACCTGGGAAGTGCATTCCAAAGAATTGGCGCAGCACGTGTAAAGTCTTGGAGATGGGAGTGGGAGGTTCTGATTATTGAGGATGCTAACCTCAGGTCATCAACAGAACGGAGGGCGCGGGTAGGGTGGTATACTGAAACAAGGGAGGAGATGTAGGGTGGTGCTGAGCCATGGAGAGCTTTGTGGGTGAGGGTAATAAGTTTATACTGAATTCTGGAGTGGATGGGTAGCCAGTGTAATGACTGGCACAAGGTAGAGGCATCGGTGTAACGATTGGTGAGGAATATGATCCTGGTTGCAGCATTCAAGACAGATTGGAGAGGGGAGAGTTTGGTAAGAGGGAGACCGATTAGAAGAGAGTTACAATAGTCGAGACGAGAATGAATAAGAGAAGCAGTCAGAGTTTTTGCAGAGGCAAAAGTAAGAAAAGGTCGAATTCTAGAAATGTTTTTGAGATGCAGATGACAAGAGCGAGCCAGTGATTGAATGTGGGGGGCAAAGTAAAGCTCGGAGTCAAGTATGACCCCAAGACAGCAGGCCTGTTGCTGGGGAGTAATAGTGGAACCACACACAGAAATGGCAATGTTGGGTATAGATACATTAGTAGAGGGAGGAAACACAAGGAGTTCAGTCTTTGACAGGTTCAGTTTCAGATATAGTGAGGACATGAAGTTAGACACAGCGTTTAGACAATCGCCGGTGTTTTCTAGAAAGGCTGGCGTGATGTCAGGAAAAGAAGCGTATAATTGGGTGTCATCAGAATAGTGATGGTACTGGAAACCGAATCTACTGATTGTTTGACCAATAGGGGCAGTGTACAAGGAGAAGAGGAGGGGGCCTAGAACCGATCCTTGAGGAACCCCAACAATAAGGGGAAGGTGAAAGGAGGAGGAACCGGCAAAAGATACAGTTAAGGAGCGGTCAGAGAGATAGGAGGAGAACCCGGAGAGAACGGTGTCCTTGAGGCCAACGGAACGGAGCATAGTGAGGAGGAGCTGATGATCCACCGTGTCGAATGCTGCAGAGAGATCCAAGAGAATTAGCATGGAGTAATGACCATTAGATTTAGCTGTTAGTAGATCATTAGAGACTTTAGTGAGGGCAGTTTCAGTGGAGTGTAAGGAGCGGAAGCCGGATTGAAGAGGGTCGAGAAGAGAGTTATCAGAGAGATAGCGGATAAGACGGGAGTGGACCAGGCATTCCAGGAGTTTAGAGATGAAGGGAAGATTAGAGACAGGTCTATAGTTATGAGTCCATATGAGGACTATACCATACTATAGTTATAGTCCCTCATATGTACCTTTAAGTACATAATATGGAATATCTCCTGAAAAAAATGACTTAAGTGAAGCAGTTTTTTAAATACAAAAGAGCAAATGATAAACAATAATTTAAAACAAAAATCAATGGGAGGGAAAAACAGAAAAATGTAAAGCTTGCTGTGACACTGGTATTGGCCCCTTTACATTGTGACTCACCTGTGGTAAATCACAAATGAGAATCACTTGTGATTAATTGTCGGTGCCCATGTGACTTGAATTAGCCAATGAATGATGACTTCAGTGTTTCAATAAGGCTCATGGTCGGCCCTGTTCCTTTGTCAAAATGGTGAAGACAATGGAGCTGTCTGAAGACATCAAGAACTGCTATTATTAGCAAACACGAGACTTCCAAAGAGTATAAGGCAATCTCCAGAGACCTTGGTATCCCAGTTTCAACAGTGCACGATGTTATTAATACGTTTTTCAAGCATGAGACCATCAAGAACCTCCCTGAATGTGGGGGAAAAAGGAAAATTGACAAGAGATGTCTTCGAATGTTGGTGCGAATGGTGGAGAAATCACATCAAACATCCAAAGTCCTAAAGGCCAACCTGGAATAGTCTGGGGTCATGGTTTTAACAAGTACCATACGCTGCACATTAAACCAAGAAGAGCTTTATGGGCGAAGGCCAAGGAAGAAACCATTGAAAAGAAAAAAAGGAATGACCGATCTTTGCCAAATAGTCCCTTTACAAGCCACAATCCTTCTGAAAGAATATTCTGTGAACATATAAGGGGGTGGGTGACATAGGATTACTGCCTTGCTCTGCTCCCCTAATGGTTCTTAATGTGTAACTGTTTACATATGTTAGTTATTGTAATGTCATTGTTAATATTCGGTGGTACTGCTACATGTAAAATATGTATTAACCCGCATAGTCAATCACTCTTTTCAGTGTTACCATTTTATGTACAATGTTGTATATGCGTTATGTTTCTGTAATATAATACTGGGCAAGATATGGAAAGTAAAGTGACCCTTCAGACATTAGAGGGGGGAACGTTGGTATTATAGGTCTCATAGTTTAAGGGTAAGTGTAGTTTCTTTGGGCGCCACTAGGTTGGGGCAGGCTAGTGTGCACGGTTAGAATAGGTAATAGCTAGTTTGTAGGGGGTTAAAATACGAGGGGCTGCTGGGTAGTTAAACAGGAGTTTTTAGGAAGTTAAGTGAGACAGGGCCAGGGTGCCCGAAGTGTCCACATAGGCTATAGGCCCTGGACGGCTCAGCAGCCATGCAAAATTAAATAGCTGCAGCCCATATCCACGGCCACTGGGCATCATCGCAGTTGGCCAGGAGAAGATGTGGCGACTCATAGCCTGGGCGGACACCTTTAGGGCGGAAGTCGGATGGAGTGAGGAACTGAAGAAAGTTGGAGCTTCGACGGGAACGGTGCAGACGGACCGGATGTTTTACCAGAGGCAACTAAACCGGGTGGCTGATGATTTTGAGTCTGGGGCGAAAGAGGCAGAAATAATTGTCATCAAGGCGAGATTAGGCCAGGAAGGATCTGGGGAGCAGTCTAAGTTTTTCCGGTCTGGACGTGTGCCACACAGAAGCGTCAGCGAAGTAGGGAAAGATGAGGAAATAAATGAATTCCATGATGTGCCAACTATGGATGTAACGTGTGAAGTATTAAGTAAAGATAATGTTCAAGTTATCCTGGACTTTGTCTCTGTTACTGGGGGTCACCTGGAAGAGGGGCCGTCGCCGCCTGGGAAGTGCCCGGGAGGGACCTGAAACTGGAGACGCAGGTACGCTGAGAGGTGAAATACAGTTTTCTGTGAGGGAAGGTTGGAACCCAGATGATTCAGTGACTTTGGCCATGACTACAGTCCTGGCCTTCCCTTACAGACAGATGATAGAAAAATAGAGCTTTTGGTAATGCAAAGCAGCAGTTTGTTTCCAGGTGGCGCAATGAGGCTTATATGGAAAAGAACACCCTACCAACAGTTAAGTATGGTGGAGGATCCCTAATGCTGTGGGTTGCTTTGCTGCGTCTGTTATTGGAGGCCTTGACCATGTCACAGGAATCATGAAATTAGAGAATTATAAAGGGATTTTAGAGTGAAATGTCCTACTTAGTGTAAGAAAGCTTGGTTTGAATCAAAGATCATGGGTCCTCCAGCAAGACAATAACCCAAAGCACACATCCAAAAGTACACAAGAATAGTTGAAAAATAAAAAATGGACTTTTTTAAAATGGTCATCGATGAGTCCTGACCTCAATCGTATTGAAAATCTTTGGGGTGAACTGAAATCTGCCATTGGGAAAAAGAACCCTGCAAACATTCAAGAGCTTGAACAAACTGCAAAGGAAGAGTGGGAGAAAATACCAGCTGAGAAGTGCAAGAAGCTTATAGGTGGCTACAAGAAATATCTGGAGGCTGTGATCAATGTTAAAGAATGAGCAAATAAGTATTAATTAGGGGTGCATTTATATATGCACATGCTGTTTATTCTGTTTCTTCTTTGAAATTGCAACATGTAAATTGAAAAACAATATTTTACTGTTGTATTACCTTGGAGCACTAATTAAAAAATCCTGAGGATATAACTTTGCTACATTTCCATTTATTTCTGAAGATATTGTACTGTCTATGAAAAAATAAAGGAGCGTCAATAATGGTGACCAACACTATATTCAACTAAGTCACATGACTGTATAAAAAGAGCATATTAGAGAGGCAGAGTCTTTCAAAAGCAAAGATGGTGAGAGGTTACCGATCTGTAAACAACTATGTCTAAAAATTGTGGAACAATTTCGGATAAATGTTCCTCAATGTAAAATTACAAAGACTTTACCCCCATCTACAATACACAGTATCATCAAAATATTCTACATAAACCTGAAGAATATTTAGAATTGAGAGTTCTCAGTGGTTGACACCTTTTAATGGCTAACTGAAAAGATGGTAGCACATTGCAAGATTTCGAGACTACGCAGGTCTCTTCATCAGGCTAAACTAATACAAAATCTGAATACAAATCTAATACAAAATCTTCTAGCCTGATGAAGAGACCTGCGTAGTCTCGAAAGCTTGCAATGTGTTACCATCTTTTCAGTTAGCCATTAAAAGGTATCAACCACTGAGGACTCTCAATTCTAAATATTCTTCTATCTACTGGCTAACACGGTACAAAGAAATATATCTTTCCTGTACATAAACCTGCTAACAGGTTCCCTTTAAGCATTAAAGACAGGCAGGATTCAGGATGCAAAGTATTGCATGGGCTCTGGAAAATTTCCAGAAATCATTTTCTGATCACAGGTCGTCGTGCAATCCAAAAATGATAGTTACAACTCCATCATGCAAAGAAGAAGCCAAATATCAACACAATCCAGAAATGTTGCCGTCTTCTCTGGGCCAAAGCTCATTTATAATGGATGGAGACAAAATGGAAACCTGTTCTGTTTTTAGAAGAATGTGAAATTCTATATTGAAACGACAGATGCCGTGTTCTGCGCACTTAAAGGAGAAGGGCTATCCAGCTTGTAATCAATGAGCGGGACGATCCAACTTGTTATAAAGGAGGACCATACAGCTTGTTAACAATAAGAGGGACTATCCAGTTTGTTAACAAGGAAAAGGACCATAAAGCTTGTTATCGAGAAGGACCATCCAGCTTGTTATCGAGGAGAGAGACCATCCAGTTTGTGTTGTGAACACTCTTGACTGAACTTCTGAGTTTGGGCTCCCTCTGGTGGTGGCTGCGGGTAGTGGAGCTGGTCGGATTGACAGAAGTCCATCACCTGAAGATGATGAGTGGAAGTCAGGTGTTGCAGTAGTTATATTCTTGTACATAAGGGCAGTATTATAGTAGTTATATTCTTGTACATAGGAGCAGTATTATAGTAGTTATATTCTTGTACATAGAGGCAGTATTATAGTAGTTATATTCTTGTACATATGGGCAGTATTATAGTAGTTATATTCTTGTACATAAGAGCAGTATTATAGTAGTTATATTCTTGTACATAAGAGCAGTATTATAGTAGTTATATTCTTGTACATAAGAGCAGTATTATAGCAGTTATATTCTTGTACATAGGGGCAGTATTATAGTAGTTATATTGTTGTACATAGGAGCAGTATTATAGTAGTTATATTCTTGTACATAGGGGCAGTATTATAGTAGTTATATTCTTGTACATAGGGGCAGTATTATAGTAGTTATATTCTTGTACATCGGGGCAGTATTATAGTAGTTATATTGTTGTACATAAGAGCACTATTATAGTAGTTATATTCTTGTACATAGGGGCAGTATTATAGTAGTTATATTCTTGTACATAGGATCAGTATTGTAGTAGTTATATTCTTGTATATAGGGAGCAGTATTATAGTTATATAATTATACATAGGAGCAGTATTATAGTAGTTATATTCTTGTACATGGGAGGCAGTATTTGTGACGAGCGGGCGAGACCGCTGCCACCAAATTGCGACGGACAGCGGACCCTGTGCCACCAATAGGTCACGATCCCACCACCGACACGGGTTTGTTAGCGGACGGAGGGTCGTGACGCACTGCCGACACACGGCTATCATAGGCACAGTGGGGGCTTATCTTAGTTTTCCCATCACCGTCACCACGTGACAAAAATACAGCAAGCTAATCTTGCTCTAACAATTTACCGCAGGGGGGTATTTTGGATGCCCCACCACTGCTAACAACCTTCCAAGAACTGCGGGGATTTATGTATATCCCACTTTCTCAGTTCCACTTTGGAACTCACAGCTCTCCGGCGCCCCCTTACCCTCAGGTCAGTCAGGGAACTGCACCTAGGATAATTATTCGCCGGACAGGCTGCTTGTTGTGCACGAGCCGCTAGACTACTGCAGTAAGGGAATTATCAATGCTGTGGCCGCAGTCCCTCATTCAGCATGTAAGACCCGTCTGTACTGCCAGCTAGCCTAGCCAGCCGTGCACACCATGCTGCCACCAGCCACGCTTTACTTAATCAAAGAGTTAATTAAGAGGGTCCGTTACAAACCCCAAATTAGTAGCGATTATCTAAAAAAGGCGCATAGTTCCTTTCTTAGAGCATGGAGGCAAACTAATAGATTTTTTACCATTTATTCCCAAAAGGGCAGTGATTACATAGATAAAGAATTGTTACAAAATTGAGACATTAAATATGTACAGATACAAATATAACATAAAGGGATTAAAAGACAGAAAGTAACACTCACATGTGTTCAGTCGGTATCAGGCAGACCATGTGGGGGAGAAGGCGGAGTCACACGTCTCCACTCATTTGCACGTCTTGTCAGCACGGACTCTGCAGCTCCAACTGATTGGAATTTGGTAGGGAATACCTATAGCCTAGGGTCTGTGACCTCACAAAATGGGCGGTCTGGTGAGGTCCAACCCCCTTCTCGCTCATTTATAACTTAACTAAAAAAGTTATGATAACCATATCTTAATGGGGGAAGCTCGTATGAACTCACCAAGGGTATTATGTTTCCCAGTGTAATGAACCCAACAAGAAAACATCAAGAATGCACTAGATAGGACACTCCATTTGGGAGAAATCCATACCTCAATTTCTGGAAGTCCAAGAATCGTGAAACTTAGGGGTTTAGAACCCTGGCTTTGTGCCCTTTGCAGAAATGTGAGTTTCATATCTCTGTCACAAGCGAAGTGCGCGCTAGGCTTCTTTTAATATTTCCTATACCTGCATTCAAGCTTCATGCTTTCCCTTGCAAGGGGGTGAAGGCTGCAAGAGGAAATTGACGGTTTCAGGTTACCAGCAAGAACAGAGCTGATAAGGAGGGGGGTTGCAGCTACATGACAGGCTTGTCTCCTCAGTGTGTAGCAATGGGGAATTTCTAGAAGGTTCTAAAAACATCATCCTTTACTTTAACATACAGATCTTACAGACATTTTACATTACAGTGTTATAGCAGTTATATTCTTGTACATAGGGGGCAGTATTACAGTAGTTATATTATTGTGCATAGGAGGCAGTATTATAGCAGTTATATTCCTGTACATAGGGGCAGTATTATAGTAGTTATATTCTTGCACATAGGAGGCAGTATTATAGCAGTTATATTCTTGTCCTTAGGGGGCAGTATTATAGTAGTTATATTCTTGTACATAGGAGGCAGTATTATAGCAGTTATATTCTTGTACATAGGGGCAGTATTATAGTAGTTATATTCTTGTGCATAGGAGGCAGTATTATAGCAGTTATATTCTTGTCCTTAGGGGGCAGTATTATAGTAGTTATATTCTTGTACATATTAGGCAGTATTATAGCAGTTATATTCTTGTACATAGGGGCAGTATTATAGTAGTTATATTCTTGTGCATAGGAGGCAGTATTATAGCAGTTATATTCTTGTACATAGGGGCAGTATTATAGTAGTTATATTCTTGTCCATAGGAGGCAGTATTATAGCAGTTATATTCTTGTACATAGGGGCAGTATTATAGTAGTTATATTCTTGTACATAGGGGCAGTATTATAGTAGTTATATTCTTGTACATAGGGGCAGTATTATGGTAGTTATATTCTTGTACATAGGGGCAGAATTAAGGTATGTGCACACGCTGCGGTTTTGCTGCGGTTTTGGCCCTGCAGAACTGCAGCAGTTCCGCAGACATGGTACTTTACCATGTTAGCCTATGGGTTTTCAAAACCGCAGTGCTCACGCTGCGGTTTTTTACCTGCGGAAAAGCTGCGTTTTTTTTTCTGCAGCATGTCAATTGTTTCTGCGGATTCTGCTGCGGTTTGCCACCTATTCCATTGTCCAGGTGTCAAACCGCAGGGCAAAACCGCAGGCCAAACCGCAGCAAAACCACAGGTCACTTTACCTGCGGTTTTACCTGCGGTTCCGCGGGAAAAAACCCGCAGGTGAATCTGCAGTGTGTGCACATACCCTTATGGTAGTTATATTCTTGTACATAGGGGCAGTATTATAGTAGTTATATTCTTGTACATAGGAGCAGTATTATAGTAGTTATATTCTTGTACATAGGAGCAGTATTATAGTAGTTATTTCTTGTACATAGGGGCAGTATTATAGTAGTTTGATTCTTGTACATAGGAAATACTGTTATAATAGATTATATACAGTTAGGTCCATATATATTTGGACAGAGACAACACTTTTCTAATTTTGGTTCTAGACATTACCACAATGAATTTTAAACAAAACAATTCAGATGCAGTTGAAGTTGAGACTTTCAGCTTTCATTTGAGGGTATCCACATTCACATTGGATGAAGGGTTTAGGAGTTTCAGCTCCTTAACATGTGGCACCCTGTTTTCAAAGGGACCAAAAGTAATTGGACAATTGAATCCAAAGCTATTTCATGGACAGGTGTGGGCAATCCCTTCGTTATGTCATTCTCAATTAAGCAGATAAAAGGCCTGGTGTTGATTTGAGGTGTGGTGCTTGCATTTGGAAGGTTTTGCTGTGAAGCTCTCCATGCAGGTGAAACAAGCCATCCTTAAGCTGCAAAAACAGAAAAAACCCATCCGAGAAATTGCCATTGAAGTCACCTGATCTCAACCCAATTGTGCATGCATTTCACTTGTTAAAGACTAAACTTCAGACAGAAAGGCCCACAAACAAACAGCAACTGAAAACCACCGCAGTGAAGGCCTGGCAGAGCATCAAAAAGGAGGAAACACAGCGTCTGGTGATGTCCATGAGTTCAAGACTTCAGGCAGTCATTGCCAACAAAGGGTCTTCAACCAAGTACTAGAGATGAACATTTAATTTACAAATATTTAATCTGTCCAATTACTTTTGGTCCCTTTAAAAAACAGGGAGGCACATGTTACGGAGCTGAAACTCCTAAACCCTTCATCCATAGAATCATAGAATCGTAGAGTTGGAAGGGACCTCCTGGGCCATCTGGTCCAACCCCCTGCTCAAAGCAGGATTCGCTAAATCATCCCAGTCAGATGTCTGTCCAGCCTCTCTTTGAAGACTTCCATTGAAGGAGAACTCACCACTTCTCATGGCAGCTTGTTCCACTCATTGATCACTCTAACTGTCAAAAAGTTTTTTCTAATATCTAATCTGTGTCTCCTCCCAATCAGTTTCATCCCATTGCTTCTAGTCTTTCCTTGTGCAAATTAGAATAAAGTTGATCCTTCTACAGTGTGACAGCCCTTTAGATATTTGTAGACAGCTATTAAGTCTCCTCTCAGTCTTCTCTTTTGCAAACTAAACATTCCCAAATCCTGCAACCTTTCCTCATAAGACAGGGTTTGCAGACCGGTCACCATTCTGGTCGCTCTTTTCTGAACTTGCTCCAGTTTGTTGATGTCTTTTTTAAAATGTGGTGCCCAAAACTGGACACAATATTCCAGATGAGGTCTGACCAAAGAGGAGTAGAGGGAAATAATGACATCACGTGATCTAGACTGTATGTTTCTGTTAATACATCCTAGAATTGCATTTGCCTTTTTTGCTGCTGCATCACACTGTTGACTCATATTCAGTCTGTGATCTATTAGTATACCCAAGTCTTTTTCACATGTGCTGTTGCTTAGCCCTATTCCTCCCATTCTGTATATGCTTTTTTCATTTTTATTGCCCAGATGTAGTACTTTGCATTTTTCCCTGTTAAAAACCATTCTGTTAGTTGCTGCCCACTTCTCCACTTCTCCAGGGTATCCAATGTTAATGCGGATACCCTCAAATGAAAGCTGAAAGTCTGAACTTCAACTGCATCTGAATTGTTTTGTTTAAAAGTCATTGTGGTAATGTCTAGAACCAAAATTAGAAAAATGTTGTCTCTGTCCAAATATATATGGACCTAACTGTAGTTATATATGAGATCAGCGTGTGATGTATTTCAGGAGCTGTCTGCCTCTGGTCTTGCCCCACGTTCACATGTACAGACATTGCAGCTTTATCTCCTATGTAAACTGTTGCAGACTCCAGATGGAAGAGGGGGGAGCGGCTCTGGAGCCCCCCCAGCAACCGGAGAGATGATGGCAGGTGATGTGACTGAGACCTGGTGGTGTCACTAGTCAGACCCCAGACGTCAGCAGGAGGCAGATCCTGGGCAGTCGTCCTCACCCAGGCGCAGCGGATAAATACCCAGGGCAGGAGCTCACCACTCAGAGAAGTCTGGAGGATCTGAGCAGACGCCTGCAAGGTACGTGCCCACCTCACTGCATGTGACAGTGCACAGATGTAGCAGAGCTGAATGTGTTACTGAACTTTTCCTTTTGTGAATTGTGACACCTTATCTGTAATCTGTATGAAAACTTAGTTAATCCCTTTTCATTAGGACAGAGATATGTGAAGCCGATGCCACGTCACACAGTCAGCGCTGCTGCATCTTTGCGGCAGGGTCATATTTTTCTTACGATTTTCTTCTGTTGCGCTTCGTGACAATTGGAATTTTTTCCTCCATCGATTCGTAAAAATCACTAGTGCAATACGACAATGGGTTGTGTCCATGACAAAGTCAGCTCTGCTTGATAGATATTTGGAATATTTCATTTTTGCGAACTGTTTCATTTGTCGTCATTTTCCTGCATTTCTATAGATAGACCAAAACGCAAACTCAGCCCTGCTATGTCACCTCACATACAGATATGAGAGTAACTTATAAATGTTTCCTTATTATGGAGAGACCCAGAATATTAACGTAGAACATAGCAATGATAGAATGAGAGAATTTAATAGATTTTTTTCGGTTCTTTACTATCAAAGTGTGATAATTAGTACGATTATACAAACTCAGCTCTGCTACCTCGGCAAATTTAGCTCTGCTGTTCCGCAGGTATGGTTCTATCCATACACTTGCATTGGACTTGCAGAAACAGCATTTTGGGGACCCTCATTGTTCACCTCAGTGGGGTCCCAGCATTATATTAAATGTATGCTAAAAACCTGTTAGTTTTCCTGAAAAGATTAGAGTGTGATATAAACATGAGTTGCACCAAAGAACAAAGTCAGCCCTGCTACATCTCTACCTATATAGATACCATTAAACTATACATTTCGTATATAGTGCAGATTAGTAGTTGTGCCAAGTGACAAATCCAGCACTGCAACATCATTAGAAATCATGCTATGAGCAGGAACTGAGCCAAATAACAAACTCGTCTCTGCTACATCTTTATAATTCAAATGCACTATTGCACACCTTGATTGTAGCAAGCGACAAACTAAACCCTGCTGCCTCTTCTATAGGAGATGACGGTGTTTGATGTGGCGGCATTTGCACGGTGGGTGTACGGGCTCGGAGATTATAGAGATTAACCATTCGCTGTCCTATCCCTCTGATATATTATTACTATGATGCCTCATGAGCGCCCACACTCCCTGGGGACGATCTCGACACTGATCCTTTCTCTCTGAGTTTACACTTTATCATTTTCCGCACGTGAACGATGCTGGGAATGTTCAATCTTTTACGCTTTCGACCTTCGTTATACCTGTTTAAAGGGACGGGAGGGGATGATGCGGCCTCTCAGGACGGAGGGCGATCGGGGTGACAGGATCTGCCGACAGTGGAGACATTGGAAAGATGAATTGCAGATATTTAGGAATGTAATGACACTGTAACGTCTCTAGTGGTATAGATCAAAAGAAGGAAATGGTTGCACTCCATTGCATTAAGGCATATCAAATATGAAATATATGAAATGTGAATAGCATAATGGCTTTTGGAATTTAGAAAAAACATATGAGATACTTGGCACAAAATTTGGCCAAAAGATGTGAGCCCATTCACCAACGTCAAGGTGATCTCATTGAACGGGTCCCTATTCTTAGGCTAGTTTCACACTAGCGTCTATTCCATGCAGCGCACGGTGCCGCTAAGCCCCGCCCCCTGCCGGCTCCCTGCCCGCCCCATCCGGTCATCGCCGCCTACTATCGCACATGGCTGCATGCGATCTGCGCACCCTATCTTTAGCATAGGGTGCGCAGATCGTGCGCTGGCCGAGCGCTAGTAGGATTTTAGCATGTGCTGCGGACTTTTGAAGGTGCGCACCAAAATGCAACATCCTGCGTTCGGCGCACCTTCAAAAGTGCACAGCGCACGCTAAAATCCTACTAGCGCATGGCTAGCGCACGATCTGCGCACCCTATGCTAAAGATAGAGTGCGCAGATCGCATGCAGCCATGTGCGATAGTAGGTGGCGATGACCGGATGGGGCGGGCAGGGAGCCGGCAGGGGGCGGCCCCGCGCTGCATGGAATAAACGCTAGTGTGAAACTAGCCTAACTGCCTCATGTGAACTACTGGCTAATAACAATATCAGACTAGGATGTGCCCTCAGTTTTTTTATGTCATTTGTCTCTAGTGGTATAGTCAGGAAAGTGTGGGTTATCTGCCGCTGTAGGACTACAAGTACCACAGTGCTCTGCTAGCTGGGAGCTGTAGTTCTGCATTGCCCTCTAACGTTATACTCTCCAGCAGGGCTTTTTTTGTAAAAAAAAAAATTTGCCGGTACGCATTTCTGATTAATTTCTCATTATTCAGTACTGTAGTCTGTACTCTAATTTCAATCAAAAATTATGGAATTCAGATCGCAAAAGAAAAATAAAAAATGACTAATACTGTATAAACGTTTTTTTTTCACTTGCAAAATATGGTTCTCGTATTCCATAACCAATTTACCTAGGCTGTATTCTATAAGAAACGCCAAATTTCAACCAAATTTTCATCAGCCACGACGTCTCGAGTTCGTTCTTTACTGCGTTATTTTATCCATCTAAGACAAGTTTCACGAAACAAAACACAATGAACTCGTACAAACCTTCATAAAACACTAATATAAACGACGATTTAAACGAATCAAACCAAAACAGACCAGCCCCCCCATCAGTGGTATACAGCCCCCCATCAGTGGTATACAGCCCCCATCACAGGTTACAGCCTTCATGCTGCCGCACACCTTAAAATAATGAACTATTCATTCTTACCCTCCGCCACTGCTGCCAGTCCTTGCTTCTTCCTGCTTTCGCCGGCGTCATGTGACAGGCGCAGCAGCGATGACGTCATTGCTGCTGCGCCAGTCATAGCCAGGTACAAGCAGGAAGAAGCAGGTACTGGAGGACGGCAGCGTTGACAGAGCGACGGAGGGTAAGAATGAATGCTTTATTATTTTAAGGTGTGCAGCAGCACCTTCAGATTTTCCGGTACGCCGTACCGTCGCGTACCGGCGCAAAAAAAGCACTGCTCTCCAGAGTGAAGGAAAGCTGTGATCACGGTGTTAGGCCGGCCTCACACTACAGAGGAATATGGATGATTGCTATGCGAGAAAAAAATCGCATAGCCCTCGGACCAATGTTAATCTATGGGGCAGCTCACATCATCATTTTTTTCTCAGCCGTATTATGCGTGCGATATAAATTGCAGCATGCTGCTATTTCCACCGTATCTTGGCTGAGACTCGCCAATGCAAGTCTATGGGTGCGAGAAAAACACACACCACATGGACCATTAGTGTGACTTGCGAGAAATACGCACAGGTGTCCTTTGAAAAGTTGGCAATTCATGTGCGGTGTACAGTAAAATCACACTGACAGCTTACAATAGAATAGATAGAATAGAAATATACACATAGTATAGGTGTATGTGTGTGTGTGTATGTATATATATATATATATACAGTATATGTCAGTGAGACACATATATATATATATATATATATATATATATATATTATATATATATATATATATTTATATTTCATACAGAGGTATATAGCAGAATAGCCGATAATTCATTTGGCGGCTTCTGTAAAATCACTGCAGAACCCGACAGGATGGGAGACATGGTTTACATACATTAAACCATTGCAGAACAGTGAGATTTATATATGTCAGTGTCTAATACTGTTAGTAGTATGTGTGTAAAATTTGGGAGCTGTATGTATTTACTAAAAGAATGGATTCACGGAAAAAACTGGCGTGGGCTCCCGCGCAATTTCTGTGCCAGAGAGGGAAAGCTGGGGTAGATATTAATAACCTAGAGAGAGACAATGGTTATTGCCCCCCTTCTGGCTAAAAATATCTGCCCCCAGCCACCCCAGAAAAGACTCTTCCCACTTCCCTGTAGCGGTGGCATATGGGGTAATAAGGAGTTAATGTTACCTTTGTATTGTACGGTGACAGTAATCCTGGCTTAGTAATGGAGAGGTGTCAATAAAACACCTTTCCATTACTAATCCTTAAGTTTGTAAAGGGTTAAACACACACACAGGCAGAATAAAGTATTTTAATGAAATAAAAGAACACACAGTTTTGCCATCTTTATTCTTCTGCTAAATCCAAACGAAGCCCTTGATCTTCTGTAAAGAATAAAACATAAAATAACAACAATATAACATACCTGTCCGGCAAAAAGTTCCACACAGTAATCCATATCTGGGGGTTAAATAGTTTACAACCGGGAGCGATCCTGTACCGATCCTGAGTTACATCCTGTATTATACCCCAGAGCTGCACGCACTATTCTGCTGGTGCAGTCACTGTGTACATACATTACTGATCCTGAGTTACATACTGTATTATACTCCAGAATTGCACTCACTATTCTGCTGGTGCAGTCACTGTGTACATACATTAAATTATTGATCTTGTACTGATCCTGAGTTACCTCCTGTATTATACTCCAGAGCTGCACTCACTATTCTGCTGGTGCAGTTACTGTGTACGTACATTACATTACTGATCCTGTACTGATCCTGAGTTACATCCTGTATTATACCCCAGAGCTGCACTCACTATTGTGCTGGTGTAGTCACTGTGTACATACATTACTGCTTAACCCAGCAGGAAGTACGGCGGCGTCTAAAAATCACTAATATTGACAAATCCCCGGGCCCGGATGGGATACACCCCCGAGTACTGCAGGAATTAAGCACAGTCATAGATAGACCGCTATTTTTAATCTTTAAGGATTCCATAATAACAGGGTCTGTACCACAGGACTGGCGTATAGCAAATGTGGTGCCAATATTCAATAAGGGGACAAAAACTGAACTTGGAAATTATAGGCCAGTAAGTTTAACCTCAACTGTGGGTAAAATCCTGGAGGGTTTTCTAAGAGATACTATACTGGAGTATCTGGAGAAGAATAACCTCATGACCCAATATCAACATGGGTTTACAAGGGACCGTTCCTGTCAGACTAATCTGATAAGCTTTTATGAAGAGGTAAGTTCCAGACTGGACCAAGGGAATGCAGTGGACGTGGTGTACATGGACTTTTCAAAAGCTTTTGATACGATGCCACACAAAAGGTTGATACATAAAATGAGAACAATGGGGATAGGGGAAAATATGTGTAGGTGGGTTAAGAGCTGGCTCAGGGATAGGAAACAAAGGGTGGTTATTAATGGTGCACATTCGGACTGGGTCACGGTTAGCAGTGGGGTACCACAGGGGTCAGTTTTGGGCCCGCTTCTTTTTAACATATTTATTAATGACCTTATAGGGGGCATAGAGAGTAGAATTTCAATATTTGCAGATGACACTAAACTCTGCAGGGTAATCAATACAGAGGAGGACAATTTTATATTACAGGAGGATTTATGTAAACTAGAAGCTTGGGCTGGTAAATGGCAAATGAGCTTTAATGGGGATAAATGTAAGGTCATGCACTTGAGCAGATCGAATAAAATGTATAATTATGTGCTTAATTGTAAAGCACTGGGCAAAACTGTCACTGAAAAAGACCTGGGTGTATGGGTGGATGACAAACTCACATTTAGTGGCCAGTGTCAGGCAGCTGCTGCAAAGGCAAATAAAATAATGGGATGCATTAAAAGAGGCATAGACGCTCATGAGGAGAACATAATTTTACCTCTAATTAGTCACTAGTGCGACCACACTTAGGATACAATGTACAGTTCTGGGCATCCTCTACGTCTGGAGGAAAGAAGGTTTAAGCATACTCACAGACGCGGATCCTTTACTGTAAGAGCAGTGAGACTATGGAACTCTCTGCCATATGATGTTGTAATGACTGATTCCCTACTAAAATTTAAGAAGGGTCTTTATGCCTTTCTTGAAAAGTATAATATTACAGAGTATATACACTAGTTTCCTTAATATTGTGTTGATCCAGGGAGCTAGTCTGATTCCGTATGTGGAGTCGGGAAGGAATTTTTTTCCCCAATGTGAAGCTTACTGTTTGCCACATGGGTTTTTTTTGCCTTCCTCTGGATCAACATGTTAGGACAGGATATGGGTTGAACTAGATGGACTTAAAGTCTGCCTTCAACCTTAATAACTATGTTACTATGTTACTGATCCTGAGTTACCTCCTGTATTATACTCCAGAGCTGCACTCACTATTCTGCTGGTGCAGTCACTGTGTACATACATTACATTACTGATCCTGAGTTACCTCCTGTATTATACCCCAGAGCTGCACTCACTATTCTGCTGGTGCAGTCACTGTGTACATACATTACATTACTGATCCTGTACTGATCCTGAGTTACATCCTGTATTATACTCCAGAGCTGCACTCACTATTCTGCTGGTGCAGTCACTTTGTACATACATTACATTACTGATCCTGTACTGATCCTGAGTTACATCCTGTATTATACCCCAGAGCTGCACTCACTATTCTGCTGGTGCAGTCACTGTGTACATACATTACATTACTGATCCTGAGTTACATCCTGTATTATACTCCAGAGCTGCTCTCACTATTCTGTTGGTGTCACTGCGTTACATATCTAATCGCTGCCCTGACAGGGCAATTGCAGCAGCTCAGTCTAGATGTGGCAGATTTACACATGGTGGTTTTGAAGCACCCTTATACATCTGGTGTGGGACTCCCATCTCCCCAGCAAACCATAGTGGAGCCCTGACAGGTTCTCTGGGGAGTGTGACGTTTGTTGTTTTCCGAGAGGCCTGTAAACTGCACTTCAGGTTACGTCCGGTTTCCTCAGGTACAGAGGAGCAATGTGTGGGCATAGTAATCTCGCTCCTTCAGGGGGACCTCCAAGCATGGGCATCTTCTCTCCCGCCTCTCAGTCGCTTCAGACAGTGGGAGGATTTTTTCTGGCACTGGGCCTTATATATGATGACTCAGATCGCATCTCCTTAGCTGAGTTTACACTATGCTAACTTCAGCAAGGAGACCGGCCGGTGGAGGAATATTGCTCTGAGTTCTGGAGGTGGGCCACGGATACCAAGTGGCATGACCCCACCCTCCGTAGTCAGTTCTGTAAGGGGCTTGCAGTAAGGGTGAAGGATGCCTCATTTCTGTATAAGACTCCTGACTACTTTGAGTTGGCCATGTCTCTGGTGATCCGGGTTGATCTCCGTCTTTGTCAGAGACATAGGGAGTCACCTCTTTGTGCGGGAGGGCCGGGGTCAAGGGAGGTCAGTACCGGGCCTATTGAAGAACCCATGTGGGTGGGTGCGGTAACTCACTCTGGTAAATTGTCTGTTGTCCGGCGTAAAGGGGGAGTGTGTTTGAATTGTGGTAAAAAGGGCCATTTCTTGGGCACGTGTCCTTCCCGATCACATGATAAACAACTGCCAGGAAAACTAAGAGGCCCGGATCGGAGAAGTGTCCTCATCTCCTCTGTGGGTAGGACACAATTTTTCCTACCAGCTGTAGTCCACCTGGGTGGATTTAAGGTAGACGTGTTTGCATTTCTGGACAGTGGGGTGGGGTTTAATTTGATCGACGCTAGGTTTGTCTAGGTCCAAGGCCTCATCCCACATAATCTGCCCAGACCCATACCCATAATCCCCATCGGCACCGCTCCCTTGAGACAGAGGCATTTTACTCAAGTTGTTTTGAGATTTACAGCTTCAAGTGGGGGCCATGCACACTGAGGTGTTGGACTGTTATGTGCTAGAGGGTCTGCCCTCGCCCGTGGTACTGGAACTTCCTTGGTTCGCTCTGCACAATCCTGTGGTAGACCGACATACTCAGGAAGTAGTAAAAGGGAGTGTGTATTGTCAAGGACACTGCTTGGGTACCCCAGTTTGCTAGGGTGGATACCCAGTCTGTGAAGTTACCTGTCGGATTTTGGGGATGTGTTCTCTGAGCAGGGGAGTGAAGAACTCCCTCTCCATTGTCCCTATGATTGCGCCATAAGGCTGAGTGCAGACGGAGTTTTGAGCCCTGCAGATTTTTCCGTGCAGAATGGAAGAAAACCGCAGGTCAAATGACCTGCATTTTTCCTGCGGATTTCTTCCATTTTTCACGCGGTTTTCATGCGGTTTTTGTGCGGTTTTCCATTGCGGTCTTCCCCCTGCGGATTTGGTGACAGGGGAGATAGAAAACCGCACAAAAGAAGTAACATGCTGCGGATTTTGTACCGCAGGAAAACCGCGCGGAAAAATCCGCAGCGTCTGCACAGCGTTTTTTTTTTTCATTCATTTTAAAGGTACTGTACATCACAATGCGGATATGCAACGTTTCTGCGCGGTAAAATCCGCTGCGGAAACGCTGCAAATCTGCATCGTGTGCACATGGCCTTAATCTTGTTCCTGGCGCCAAGCTGCCCAAGAGCAGACTCTATAATATCTCTGGTCCAGAAAGGCAGGCCATGAAGGACTACTTCATGGAAAGCCTGGCTAAAAGTCATATCAGACAATCCTCATCCCCCATTGCCGATCAATTCTTTTTTGTAAAGAAAAAAGATGGGGGTTACGCCCTTGTCTGGATTTCTAATAACTTAATACGATCACTGTCGATCACTGTCCCTCTCACTCCGGACCTCTTTAATCAAATTGTAGGGGCAAAATGGTTCTCTAAGATGGACTTCAGAGGGGCGTATAATCTCATCTGCATTAAAGAGGGGGATGAGTGGAAGGCTGCGTTCAATACGCCAGAGAACCTAGTGATGCCTTTCGGGTTGACAAACGCACCCGCCGTCTTTCAACACTTTATAAATGACATTTTTAGTCACCTGGTAGGCAGATTCGTAGTTATCTATCTGGATGACATATTAATTTATTCACCTGACCTTGAGTCACACCATGTACATGTCAGGCAGGTCTTACATATACTCCGAGACAATAAATTATATGTTAAACCTGAGAAGTTTGAGGAGATCCCTTTTCCTAGAATATGTGTTGTCTTCCACCAGTTTTCGCATGGATCCGGCAAAAGTCTGGGCGGTATTGGATTAGAACCATCCTGAGGAGTTGAAGGAGTTACAAAAGTTTTTAGGTTTTGCCAGCTACTACCATAAATTCATAAAGAACGTTTCGGTAGTAGCCAAACCTCTTACGGATATGACCAGGAAGGGGACGACTTCTCCAAATGGTCCAGTCCTGCCCAGGAGGCATTTGATACGTTGAAGAGGTGTTTCTCTTCTGTGCCGATCCTTATTCAGCCTGATATCTCTCAGCCTTTTATCGTTGAGGTCGATGCGTCTGGGGTGGGAGTAGGGGCTGTGTTGTCGCAGGGTGCCTCTCCTGGTAAATGGCAACCATCTGCTTATTTTTCTAAAAAGCTGTCACCTGCAGAGAAAAATTATGACATTGGTAACAGGGAACTCTAAGCTATCAAATGAGCTTATGAAGCGTGGTGTTATTTTTTGGAGGGAGCGGTTCACCCAGTTATGGTGATCACGGATCATAAGAATCTATAATGTTTGGAATCGGCGAAACGTCTAACACCTTGACAGGCAAGGTGGGCATTGTTCTTTGTCAGGTTTAACTTTCTAGTCACATATAGCCTGGGGAACAAAAATATTAAGGCAGATGCCTTATCCCGTTACTTTCCTGGGGAAAGAGATAATTGTGAACCGGTTCCTATTCTTCAAACAGGGGTAGTTATGGCGTCTATATGCTCCGATCTGGAAAGATAATCCTTTAATCGTCCCACCATGGGGAAATTCAGAGCATTACAGCAGCAAGGCTGGAACAAGTACAGATACAGATGCATAAAGGCATTACATTGACAGTAGGTAGGTACATACGAAAAAAAAAGATATAACCGGACTATCACAACTTTGGGTCTATCAGTTCACTGTTTGGGTCGTTCTCCATTTTGGACAGTGCTGGTTATACAGCCTAACTGCAGCAGGAAGGAAGGACTTTCGATAACGCTCCCTCTCACATTTAGGATGAAGTAGCCGGTCACTGACAGTACTGCACATCTTTGTCACGGTCTCATGCATGGGATGGGAATCATTCTGCACCATGTAGCTCACCTTGGCCAGTATCCTCCTGTCGCCTACTTCCTGAACTGGATCAAGGGGGCATCCCAGGACAGAGCTGGCCCTTCTAATCAGTTTGTCCAGCCTATTCCTGTCCCTGGTTGATATGCCACTACCCCAGCACGCCACACCAAAGAAGATGACTGATGCCACAACAGAGTTGAAGAAGGATGCAAGGAGTGCCCCCCTAACTCCAAAGGCTCTCAGCCTTCTGAGCAGATAAAGCCTACTGTGGCCCTTCCTGTACACTGCATCCAAGTGATGGGCCCAGTCAAGCTTATTATTGAGGATCACACCAAGGTACTTATAGGTGTCGACTATCTCAATGTCATTTCCCTGAATGTTCACCACTACTGGTGGATTTTTTCCCTTGCGAAAGTCCACCACCAATTCCTTGGTCTTCCCGGAATTAATCCTAAGGTGGTTCCTCTGACACCACTCCACAAAAGCTTGGTTAGTATCTCTGTACTCTCTTTCATCTCCTCCTGTGATGAGGCCTACTATTGCAGAGTCATCAGAATACTTCTGCAAGTAGCAGCTAGATGAGTTGCACTTAAAATCTGCAGTGTACAGTGTGAAGAGAAAAGGGGCAAGAACTGTACCTCGAGGTGCCCCTGTATTGCAGATCACCGTGTCTGACACACTGTCCTGAACCTTTACAAACTGAGGTCGGTTCGTGAGGTAGTTAAGGATCCAGGTGGAGAGTTGGAGGTCCACGCCAACAAGGCCCAGCTTGTCTCTCAGTAGACCTGGCTGTATGGTATTAAAAGCACTAGAGAAATCGAAGAACATTATTCTCACAGTGTTCCCAGGTTTCTCCAGGTGAGAGAGAGTCCTATCTAGAAGGTGGATAATGGCATCATCCACACCATGCCCGGCCTGTAGGCAAACTGGAGAGGGTACATATCCGAGCTCACTAGAGGACGGTGACGTGTGAGAACCAATCTCTCTAGTACCTTCATCAGATGTGATGTCAATGCTAAAGCTCTATAGTCATTAAGGTCTTTCGGATAAGGTTTCTTCGGAACTGGTACCACACACGATAATTTCCACAGTTGTGGTACTGTACCTATTCTCAGGCTCATATTGAACAGATATGTAATGATCTTACTCAGCTGGTGCCCGCAGGTTCTGATTAGCCTTGCACTGATGCCGTCAGGACCTGCAGCCTTCAAAACTTTGATCGTATCCAGTTCTTTTGCAATCTGGGTACTTGTGAGGAACAGACCCTGGCTCAGTTGACAAGTTGCAGCAGGGGGTGAGGTTATTGTAGCAGAGAGGTGTGAATGGTATGCAGGGGCAGGAGCAGCCAGTGTGTGATTAAATTTGTTAAATAGATTAAGTTCATTTAGCCCCTCTTTCTCTACAACCATCCTGGAGATAGTCTGTCTATGCCCAGATATAGACTTTAGACCCTCCCAGACTTCATGAATACTTTTCTGTGACAATTTCAGTTCAATCTTTCTCTTATAATTAGCCTTTCCCTGCCTGATTAGATTCTTCAGATCTTTCTGCACCTCTCTCAGCCTGCCCTTGTCACCTGATCTGAAGGCCAACTTCTTCTCTTTGAGAAGAGCCTTTATTCCGGGGCTTATCCATGGTTTATTGTTAGAGAAGCACCTCACTACTTTTGTGGGTACCGTGTTGTCTACACAAAAATTAATGCAGTCCGTTATACAGTGTGTGAGACCATCCATGTCATCACCATAGGAATCTTGCAGCACTTCCCAAGTGGTTGTTTCAAAGCAGTCTCTCAGAGCATCATCACTCTCCTCAGTCCATATCCTCACTGTGCGAGTGACAGCAGGTTCTCTCTGTACAAGTGGCTTGTACACGGGTTGGAGGTGCACTAAGTTGTGATACAATCTTCCAAGGGGCGGTAGGGCTGACGAGGCATATGCCCCTCTCACATTGACAAAGAACAAGTCCAATATTTTGTTGTCTCTAGTGAGGCAGGTAACATACTGTGTGCAACCGGGTAGTATGGATGCTGGAGACACATGATTGAAGTCTCCCGAAACCAGAAGGAGTGCTTGGGGGTGAAGGGACTGCATCATGCTCACTGTGGATTGTAGGACCTTGTATGGATTTTACGATCCATAATGTATTCCATCGATCTCTCCTCAAAAAATACATTGCATCTTCAGTACCATCACCTCTACCACTATCTCCTGTCATTGTTGGTGGAAACTTGGAGTTTCAGATTGCAAAGATCTTGGATTCTCATGTTGTTCGTCGGACGCTTCAGTATCTGGTACATTGAAGGGGGGGGTACGGTCCTGAGGAGAGAAAGTAGGTACCAGCATCTGATGTTCATGCAGCCAGACTGGTCCGGGCTTTTCACGTAGCATACCCCAATAGGCCTGGTTCAGAGGTCCCTCATAGAAGATGGGGTACTGTCACGGGGTTACCACGACAGTGTGGAGCCAGAAGACCGCAGCGTCTGATTACTCTGGCACTGAGAAATAGCACTTCTCCTTCATTTTAAATGTTTATTTCTTCTGGCAGAACAGGGGTTAATCGGCTATGTTGGAAATCTCTGTGCTCACAGCTAAGCTCGGTTAGCCAATCCTTTTCCCTTTATAATATGGGTTTTGTTACTAGTCCTCGTCAGAGCTAGCATTTGCTGCCTGGCTAACAGAGGGAAACGCGTTCGTATGAGAAGGAGAGTTGAAGGAGTTATCTGTGACTGTTGTGTGGTTTGTATGTGTGGCAATTCCCTATCCTTCTCTATTTTGGTTTATTCCCCTACCTCCACACCCCGGTGCATTGCTCGGTTATATGTAAGTGAATATTCTGTATGCCTGGAGTTTTCTGTTAACCCTTGTTTGTCGGGTTGTGTACAGTAGCGCCCCCTCCAGGGGCTGGCTGGCACTTTTCAGCCTGGGGGGCAATCACGAGGCAGTGGCCCTCCAGTTGCAATGCTTTTGCCCTGCTTATCTCTGGCCGCTGCATTAAAGCCGCAGAGATAACAGGCTTTAATAACAGGCTGGTACATACAGTTAGGTCCATATATATTTGGACAGAGACAGCATTTTTCTAATTTTGGTTCTAGACATTACCACAATGAATTTTAAACAAAACAATTCAGATGCAGTTGAAGTTCAGGCTTTCAGCTTTCATTTGAGGTTATCCACATTAAATTTGGATGAAGGGTTTAGGAGTTTCAGCTCCTTAACATGTGCCCCCCTGTTTTTAAAGGGAACAAAAGTAATTGGACAGATGAAATAAAATGTTCATTTCTAGTCCTTGGTTGAAAACCCTTTGTTGGCAATGACTGCATGAAGTCTTGAACTCATGGACATCACCAGACGCTGTGTCTCCTCCTTTTTGATGCTCTGCCAGGCCTTCACTGCGGTGGTTTTCAGTTGTTGTTTGTGGGCCTTTCTGTCTGAAGTTTAGTCTTTAACAAGTGAAATGCATGCTCAGTTGGGTTGAGATCAGGTAACTGACTTGGCCATTCAAGAATATTCCACTTCTTTGCTTTAATAAAATATTTTGCAGCTCCACTTTATCATTTCCAGCACCCCCTCCATCATTTGCATCCCCCCCTTTATCATTTCTAGCACCCTCTCCAGCATTTGTAGCCCCCCTTCATCATTGGCAGCCCCGCTTTCTTCATTTGCAGTACCCCCTCCATCATTTGCACTGCAGCACCCCCTCCATCATTGGCAGCCCCCGCCATCATTGGCAGCCCCGCTCCATCATTGGCAGCCCCCTCCATCATTTGCAGCCCCCTCCATCATTTGCAGCCCCCTCCATCATTTCCAGCACACCTTCCATCATTTACAGCACTCCTCCATCATTTGCAGCCCCCCTTCATCAATGGCAGCCCCGCTTTCTTCATTTGCAGTACCCCCTCCATCATTTTCACAGCAGCACCCCCTCCATCATTTCCAGCACCCCCTCCATCATTTCCAGCACCCCCTCCATCATTTCCAGCACCCCCTCCATCATTTGCAGCCCCCTCTATCATTTGCAGCCCCCTCCATCATTTGCAGCCCCCTCCATCATTTCCAGCACCCCCTCCATCATTTCCAGCACCCCCTCCATTATTTTCAGCCCTGCTCCATCATTTGCAGCCCCCTCCATTATTTTCAGCCCTGCTCCATCATTTCCAGCACCCCTCCATTATTTGCAGCCCCCCTCCATCATTGGCAGCCCCCCTCCATTATATGCAGCTCCCTCCATCATTTGCAGCCCCCTCACCCATTTAATTCATTTGTTAAAGAAAAAAACATTTTTACTACTTACCTCACCAGTGATCCCCAGCAGGCACAGCTGCAGCTCCTCTTGTCATGGCAGACTGTACCTGGAAGGAGCCCCATCATTTTCTGTAGTGAATCAGCTAGACTGTATGGGCTGCTGAGAGGAACTGACTGCAGCCCATACAGCCTAGCACATTCACTACTGAGAGGTCTGAGACAGCTAGAATGTATGGGCTCAGGACCTGCAAGGAGCCCCTACATTCTAGCTACAGCCATGTCACATGACCAGAAGTACAGGGAGGGCGGAGGGAGAGAGTCTGAGCTGCCCAGCTGTCAAGGCAAGACAGCTATGCACAGCGACAGCTCAGAGAAAGCTGCCGGCCTGACCTGTGTGCCTGGGGGAGCGGCCCGGGGGGGCATTTGCCTCCCTGCCACCCAGCCCAGCCCGCCCCTGGCCCCCTCTTCCCTGGGTGGGGGAAGAGAACAGACGGAGGACTAACTCAGGAGATAAGGCAAGGGTGGCAGCCACGGCATCTTCACCTTCAGAAGTATCCCGGGTAGTAGGGCAAGCTAGCATGCCCCCTTGTGTTAGGGGCAGGGAAGGAGCCCCTGGTCCCAGGTCACTCGACAGCTGCGTCGTGACACTTATCCTGTGCTGGTCCTGAGTTACATCCTGTATTATACTCCAGAGCTGCACTCACTATTCTGCTGGTGCAGTCACTGTGTACGTACATTACATTACTGATCCTGAGTTACATCCTGTATTATACTCCAGAGCTGCACTCACTATTCTGCTGGTACAGTCACTGGGTACATACATTACATTACTGATCCTGAGTTACATCCTGTATTATACCCCAGAGCTGCACTCCATATTCTGCTGGTGCAGTCACTGTGTACATACATTACATTACTGATCCTGAGTTGCATCCTGTATTATACTCCAGAGCTGCACTCACTATTCTGCTGGTGCAGTCACTGTGTACATACATTACATTACTGATCCTGTACTGATCCTGAGTTACATCCTGTATTATACTCCAGAGCTGCACTCACTATTCTGCTGGTGCAGTCACTGTGTACATACATTACATTACTGATCCTGACTTACCTCCTTTATTATACCCCAGAGCTGCACTCACTATTCTGCTGGTGCAGTCACTGTGTACATGCATTACATTACTGATTGTGAGTTACAATCTGTATTATACTCCAGAGCTGCACTCACTATTCTGCTGGTGGCGTCAATGTGTACATACATTACATTACTGATCCTGAGTTACATCCTGTATTATACTCCAGAGCTGCACTCAATATTCTGCTGGTACAGTCACTGTGTACATACATTACATTACTGATCATGAGTTACATCCTGTATTATACCCCAGAGCTGCACTCACTATTCTGCTTGTGCAGTCACTGTGTACACACATTACATTACTGATCCTGAGTTACATCCTGTATTATACTCCAGAGCTGCACTCAATATTCTGCTGGTACAGTCACTGTGTACATACATTACATTACTGATCATGAGTTACATCCTGTATTATACCCCAGAGCTGCACTCACTATTCTGCTGGTGCAGTCACTGTGTACACACATTACATTACTGATCCTGAGTTACATCCTGTATTATACCCCAGAGCTGCACTCACTATTCTGCTGGTGCAGTCACTGTGTACACACATTACATTACTGATCCTGAGTTACCTCCTGTATTATACCCCAGAGCTGCACTCACTATTCTGCTGGTGCAGTCACTGTGTACATACATTACATTACTGATCCTGAGTTACATCCTGTATTATACCCCAGAGCTATACTCATTATTCTGCTGGTGCAGTCACTGTGTACACACATTACATTACTGATCCTGAGTTACCTCCTGTATTATACCCCTGAGCTGCACTCACTATTCTGTTGGTGCAGTCACTGTGTACACACATTACATTACTGATCCTGAGTTATATCCTGTATTATACCCCAGAGCTGCACTCACGATTCTGCTGGTGCAGTCACTGTGTACACACATTACATTACTGATCCTGAGTTATATCCTGTATTATACTCCAGAGCTGCACTCACTATTCTGCTGGTGCAGTCACTGTGTACATGCATTACATTACTGATTGTGAGTTACAATCTGTATTATACTCCAGAGCTGCACTCACTATTCTGCTGGTGGCGTCAATGTGTACATACATTACATTACTGATCCTGAGTTACATCCTGTATTATACTCCAGAGCTGCACTCACTATTCTGCTTGTGCAGTCACTGTGTACACACATTACATTACTGATCCTGAGTTACATCCTGTATTATACTCCAGAGCTGCACTCAATATTCTGCTGGTACAGTCACTGTGTACATACATTACATTACTGATCATGAGTTACATCCTGTATTATACCCCAGAGCTGCACTCACTATTCTGCTGGTGCAGTCACTGTGTACACACATTACATTACTGATCCTGAGTTACATCCTGTATTATACCCCAGAGCTGCACTCACTATTCTGCTGGTGCAGTCACTGTGTACACACATTACATTACTGATCCTGAGTTACCTCCTGTATTATACCCCAGAGCTGCACTCACTATTCTGCTGGTGCAGTCACTGTGTACATACATTACATTACTGATCCTGAGTTACATCCTGTATTATACCCCAGAGCTATACTCACTATTCTGCTGGTGCAGTCACTGTGTACACACATTACATTACTGATCCTGAGTTACCTCCTGTATTATACCCCTGAGCTGCACTCACTATTCTGTTGGTGCAGTCACTGTGTACACACATTACATTACTGATCCTGAGTTATATCCTGTATTATACCCCAGAGCTGCACTCACGATTCTGCTGGTGCAGTCACTGTGTACACACATTACATTACTGATCCTGAGTTATATCCTGTATTATACTCCAGAGCTGCACTCACTATTCTGCTGGTGCAGTCACTGTGTACATACATTACATTACTGATCCTGAGTTACATCCTGTATTATACCCCAGAGCTATACTCACTATTCTGCTGGTGCAGTCACTGTGTACACACATTACATTACTGATCCTGAGTTACCTCCTGTATTATACCCCTGAGCTGCACTCACTATTCTGTTGGTCCAGTCACTGTGTACACACATTACATTACTGATCCTGAGTTACATCCTGTATTATACCCCAGAGCTGCACTCACTATTCTGCTGGTGCAGTCACTGTGTACATACATTACATTACTGATCCTGAGTTACCTCCTGTATTATACTCCAGAGCTGCACTCACTATTCTGCTGGTGCAGTCACTGTGTACACACATTACATTACTGATCCTGAGTTACCTCCTGTATTATACCCCTGAGCTGCACTCACTATTCTGTTGGTGCAGTCACTGTGTACACACATTACATTACTGATCCTGAGTTACATCCTGTATTATACCCCAGAGCTGCACTCACTATTCTGCTGGTGCAGTCACTGTGTACATACATTACATTACTGATCCTGAGTTACCTCCTGTATTATACTCCAGAGCTGCACTCACTATTCTGCTGGTGCAGTCACTGTGTACATACATTACTGATCCTGTATTGAATGTGAGTTACAATCTGTATTATACTCCAGAGCTGCACTCACCATATTGAAGTCTTCTGGTTACAAGAAACCTGTGATGTTTTCATTATATGTTCTGTTTCAATTCATTGCAGTTTTCTTTTTTTTGCTGTCAGTAGAAAAATTTTTGGTGTAGATTCAATCCTGCTTCGGCTGTGTTCACATTCAGCGTTTTTTCTACAGTAAAACTTGCTTTCTTGGCATTCATAATGCAGGTTTTCTTGTGCAGCGTTTGTAGCTGCAGTTCTTGGTGCGGATGACCTGTGTGATTTTTCTACATTTTAAGTTTATTCACCAAAAATGCAGGAAGAAATGCTGCAAAAATGCAAAACCTGTTTTTGTTGTGTTTTTGCAGTCTTTTACGTTCTCATTTCTTTCTATGAGTGGAAAAACACTGGAAGAACTGACACGCTGCCGTTCTCAAATTTAGTCAGGAAACATAAAAAGACATTTGTGTGCGGAGACTCCCGAGATCTCCAGGATTTTACTGGTCCTGTAAAAAGCAACTTTTAATTTGAATAAAAGAAAATCCTCTATGAGGACTAAAAAAAAAATCCTAGATGTTTGGTATCGCCGAAATCGTACTGACCGGGAGAATCACATCACCAGGTTATTTTTACCAAACAATAAATGCTGTAAAGACTACACACGTGGTCAAAATTGTTGGTACCCTTCGTTCAATGACAGAAAACCCCACAATGGTCACAGAAATAACTTGAATCTGACAAAAGTAATAATAAAACAAAAATATATGAAAAGTCAGACATTGCTTTTTAACCATGCTTCCACAGAATTAGAAAAAAAATAAAACTCATGAAATAGGCCTGGGCAGAAATGATGGCACCCCTGAAAATAATGTGACGAAAGGGACATGTTAAATCACGGTGTGGCCACTAATTAGCATCACAGGTGTCTACAATCTTGGAGTGAGAGGCCGGTATAGAGGCTACAGATACTCTCTGTGCTGTGTGGTGACATGGTGTGTATCACACTCAACATAGACCAGAGGAAGCGAAGGAAAGAGCTGTCTCAGGAGATTAGAAAGAAAATTATAGACAAAC
Organism: Dendrobates tinctorius; assembly: GCF_039654945.1. Lineage (NCBI taxonomy): Eukaryota > Metazoa > Chordata > Amphibia > Anura > Dendrobatidae > Dendrobates > Dendrobates tinctorius. The sequence goes on from NW_027361763.1 coordinate 12,326,668, forward strand.
ATGTTAAAGGTAAAAGTTATAAGACCATCTCCAAGCAGCTTGAGGTTCCTGTGACTACAGATGCACATATTATTCAGAAATTTAAGCTCCATGGGACTGTAGCTGACCTCCCTAGACGTGGCCAAAGAGGAAAATTGATGACAAATCAAAGAGACGGATAATACAAATGGTAACAAAAGATCCCAGATAAACTTCTAAACAGACTAAAGGTGAACTTCAAGGTCAAGGAACATAAGTGTCAGGCCGCACCATCCATCAGTGTATGAGCCAAAGTGAAGTTCATGGGAGACAACCAAGGAGGACACCATTGTTGAAAAAAATCATAAAAAAAGCCAGACAGGAATTTGCCAAACTACATGTTGACAAGCCACAAAGCTTCTGGGAGCAAGTCCCATAGGACAGATGAGAAAAAAAAATGGAACTTTTTGGCAAGGCACATCAGCTCTATGTTCACAGATGGAAAAATGAAGCATATCAAGAAAAGAACACTGTCCCTACTGTGAAACATGGAGGAGGTGCTGTTATGTTCTGGGGCTACTTTGCTGCGTCTGGCACAGAGTGTCTAGAATCTCAAGACTATCAAGGGATTCTAGAGAAAAATGTGTTGCCCAGTGTCAGAAAGCTTGGTCTCAGTCACAGGTCATGGGTCTGGCAACAGGATAATGACCCAAAACACCCAAGAATGGCGAAGAGGAAAACATTGGACTATTCTGAAGTGGTCTTCTATGAACCTAAACCTAAATCCTATTGAGCATCTGTGGAAAGAGCTGAAATGTCACGTCTAGAAAAGGCGACCTTGAAACACGAGACAACTGGAGCAGTTTGCTCTTGAGAAGTGGGCCAAAATACCTGTCGAGAGGTGCAGAAGTCTCATTGACAGTTACAGGAATCGTTTGATTGCAGTGATTGCCTCAAAAGGTTGTGCAACAAAATATTATGTTAAGGCTACCATCATTTCGGTCCAGGCGTATTTCATGAGTTTTACTTTTAAAAGAAATTCTGTCGAAGCATGGTGGAAGAGTAATGTCTGACATTCAATTGTTCATTTTCATCGATTTTTGATTTATTATTACTTTTATCAGACTCAAGTTATTTCTGTCACCATTGTGGGTTTGTCTGTCATTAAACGAGGGGTACCAACAATTTTGACCACGTTTGTATACTCCAAAACAATGGAGGAATCCTATTTTTTCCCACTTTTTCCAGAGCATCTGTTCACCCCTCAGTTGTCCCCATTGAGTATCGGTGACATGGGCCCTTTATGGGGTATAATTCCAGAGTATATACCTGTCGGGGTAATGGTTGAGGATAAAACTTCCTAGTAAATAATAGAACTTGAGAAGTGCTCCAGAAAATGCAATAAAAAAACAATCAGGGACGGAGGTGAGAATCTGCAATCAAGGGTTCAATGTAAGCCGACGTGATAGACATTCATAACAGGATGAAGAATAAAAAAAAAGCTGCAAAGAACCGAAAAATTAATGGCAGTGACATGATTGTGTAACAAAGTTGTAGCAGAGCCGAGTTTGTCATTTGTCACAATGCCTTATGTACGGCTTTATTACTGTACAAGGAAGGAAGAGGTGAATAACACATTTAGCTCTGCTACATCACTAATAAGCTTTTAAGTCCGTTTGTGATATTGAAAATGCAGGGAGAATATTGGCACCAGATGGTCAGATAATTGTCCTTATTTTGTTGTATTATTTCTACTTTTATTTTCAAGCTTGAAACCTAATTTTTCTGATACTGAGCCCCAAATCCTTTGCATAACTCCAGGGTTATATGATAAAATTCTTACTACCTGTAGCAACCACCAGGGGGAGCTGGATAGGTGTATAACAATAGGTCAGTATGTTGTAAGCTCCTGAGCTCCCCCTAGTGGAGGCTACACACAGTCTTAAAAGTGAAATGATGCTAAAAGATGGACATTGCCTTTAAGGCGATACATTTGGGGCTCTTTAAATAAATATTGGGATATTTTTTATTTTCTTTTTATATTTTTTACTTTTTTATAATTCTATAAAATTGTCGCAGTTCTGCAGTATTACGTCAGTGATTTATTGCCCACCCCACTCCACAGAGTGATAAGGGGACGTTTAGGCGCCAGACATTTTAGGGAACGAATGATCGATGTCATGTGTCAGGTCAGGAGGCGCCAATTATGTAATGTTGCGCCGCGGACAGTGCACAGAGCAGCGTCACCGGCTGGGGATATTAACACCCAACCTGATGCAGTACTACAACTCCCAGTATACCCAGACGGCCAAAGCACATGCTGGGAGTAGTACTCCTTCAGCGGCTGGAGAATCACACAGGGCGTCCGCTATCCTCTTCCGTTACTTGTCATTCATGATGCACAGATGTAGCAGAGCTGAGTTGGTCTCTCCAGCCGGCAGCAGAGAGAATAAAGCTTCATTATTTCCCTGTAAGAGGCTGCACAGGGTTAAAACACTATTTCTCTGCGGATTACCACCATATTTGCGGGGAAATGGCATTTTTTTAGCTGACAGGTTTCCTGTAATGTGATTTTTTTAAAATTTGGCTAAATAATGTGTTTGTTCTGTCGTGTGGATCAGTGAAGGCGCAAATTAATAAAGGACAAAAGGGAATAAAAGGCCATTTTTATCTTTATTTTACATAGAATATTTTTCAACTTTTTTAACCACTTTGGGTATTTAGGGATCTTATTAGCTACATCAGCAGCAGGAGGAATAGAAGTACTACAAGTAGCATAATAGCAGCAGTATTAATAGTTACCATTAGGACTAGCAATAGTGGTCGCAGCAGCAGTAACAGCGTAAGTAGCACTAATAACAGTAGTATTAATAGTACTGGCTTCTGGACTAAGAGTTGCAGTAGTAGAAGGCAGCACTAGAAGTAACAACACCAGGATTAATAGAAGCACTTGTAGCAGCAGCAGGATTAAAAGTAGTAATAGCAGCAGCAGTATTAATAATAGTAGTAGTATTAATAATATCAGTAGTATGAGTAATAGCAGCAGCAGTAGTAGTGTTAGTAATATCTGTAGTATTAGTAATAGCAGCAGTATTAATAATGGCAGCAGTATTAGTAATAGGAGCAATATTAATAGCAGCAGTATCAGTAAAATCAGAAGTACTAGTGATAGCAGTAGTAGTAGTATTAGTAATATCAGTAGTATGAGTAATGGCAGCAGTAATAGTCGTAGCAGTAATAATAGGAGCAGCAGTATTAGTAATAGCAGCAGTATTAGTAATAGTAATAGCAGCAGTATTAGTAATAGCAGCAGTATTAGTAACAGTAGTAACAGGAGCAGAACTAATGGAAACATTTCCGTATTGGCTTCCTGCATTGTGTCCTCCATTTTTACTATGTAACATGAGAACATTTTCATTGTTTTATTTCTTCCCAGACCCAGTTCTGTGAACTGCGACCATAACCAGACCCATGGCCTTCCAGAGTCACCTGGTCCTCCTCATCCTCGTCCTGATAGCAGTCAGTACACAGCTGTCACACGCCCAGCACTGGTCTCATGGTTGGTACCCAGGAGGCAAGAGGGAGCTGGACATGCCCGCTTCACCAGAGGTATGTCCCATATGTCTCAACACAAGCAACGTCCTACATGCTGAACCCCGAGCAACATCCTCCATGCCACACCCCGAGCAATGTCCTACATGCTGCACGCCGAGCAACGTCCTACATGTCGCAGCCCGAGCAACGTCCTACATACCGCACCCAGAGCAACGTCCTAAATGCCGCACCCCGAGCATCGTCCAACCTGCCGCACCCCAAGCATCGTCCTACCTGCCGCACCCCGAGCAACGTCCTACTACATGCCGCACCCCGAGCAACGTCCTACTACATGCCGCACCCCGAGCAACGTCCTACTACATAGAATCATATGCAAATGATCTCCTCAAACATGCCGCACCCCGAGCAATGTCCTACTACATGCTGCACCCCGAGCAACGTCCTACATGCTGCACCCAGAGCAACGTCCTACATGCTGCACCCCGAGCAACGTCCTACATGCCGCACCCCGAGAAACGTCCTACATGCTGCACTCTGACCGAGCAACGTCCTACATGCCGCACCCTGAGCAACGTCCTACATGCTGCACCCCGAGCAACGTCCTACATGCTGCACCCCGAGCAACGTCCTACATGCTGCACCCCAAGCAACGTCCTACATGCTGCACCCCGAGCAACGTCCTACATGCTGCACCCCGAGCAACGTCCTACATGCTGCACCCCGAGCGACGTCCTACATGCTGCACCCCGAGCGACGTCCTACATGCTGCACCCCGAGCGACGTCCTACATGCTGCACCCCGAGCGACGTCCTACATGCTGCACCCCGAGCGACGTCCTACATGCTGCACCCCGAGCAACATCCTACTACATGTCGCTCCTGGAGCAACGTCCTAAATGCCGCACCCCGAGCAACATCCTGCTTGCCGCACCTCGAGCAACCTCCTAAATACCGCACCCCGAGCAACGTCCTACATGCCGCACCTCGAGCAACGTCCTACATGCCGCACCCCGAGCAACGTCCTAAATGCTGCACCCCGAGCAACGTCCTACATGCTGCACCCCGAGCAACGTCCTACATGCCGCACCCCGAGCAACATGCTACATACCGCACCCCGAGCAACTTCCTACATGCCACACCTCGAGCAATGTCCTACATGCCACACCTCGAGCAACGTCCTACATGCCGCACCTCGAGCAATGTCCTACATGCCACACCTCGAGCAACGTCCTACATGCCGCACCTCGAGCAACGTCTTACATGCCGCACCCCGAGCAACGTCTTACATGCCGCACCCCGAGCAACGTCCTACATGCCGCACCCCGAGCAACGTCCTACATGCCGCACCCCGAGCAACGTCCTACATGCCGCACCCCGAGCAACGTCCTACATGCCGCAGCCCGAGCAACGTCCTACATGCCGCACCTTGAGCAACGTCCTACATGCCGCACCTTGAGCAACATCCTGCGTGCTGCACCTTGAGCAACGTCCTACATGCCGCAGCAAGAACAATGTCCTACATGCCGCACTGTTTGTCATTGAAATGATTATTCATAGTAATAATAGTAAAAATAATCATATATCCATTATCTATGACCAGTAATATCTGTGACTAGTAGTATCTGTATACAGTAACGTAACCTAGAGTTTGCGGGGTTCTGATGCAAAATTTGGACGTGGTCCCCCACCTGCTATTGGTTAGATTTATCGGTCCTTGTAAGGTTCTCGATTATATAAAGACATGCGTGTTCACCCTCCAAGTAATAATGTTCCTCGTCATGTCCCCTTCCTGTAATAATATACCCCATCCTGGTATAATAACCTTCATCCTGGTATAATGACTCCCTTCCTTGTACAATTACCCCCATCTTGGTATGGTATAGTGACCTTCATCCTGGTATAATGACCCCAATCCTGGTTACTGACCCGATCCTGGTATGATGACCTTCATTCTCATATAATGACCCCCATTATGGTATAATGACTCCCATCCTGCTATAATAACCCCCATCCTGGTATAAAGATCCAGTGGGTCTCTGCTCTGCAACACACTTCAGCTCAATGTGTTCTTGGATGCACATCCAACTAAAATGGGTGCAATCTTTAAGCCCCCGTCTATGAAACATTCATCTAGGTTAGTTTTTATGACAGGCATTTCTGCATTTTGATATTTGCACACTATTTATCTTGGCGGCAGCCGCTTGACACTGGTTGCTTGTCACAATGCTATCAGGTCTCTAAAACTAGGGGCACCCTATTCTATTCCTGTTTTCCAGATTACTCCTGAAGGTGGAGATGCCAGGTTCTCACGCTTTGCTAGGCTCCTATAAATGCCCTGATCTGTCCCCTCCCCCACCCAGGGTAGTGGGAAGCTGAAGTGTGTATAGGAATACTCTAACCAGACAAACAAGGGATAGAGATAACCGACAATACCAACCATACAAAATACACTCACCAAACAGAGAGGGAGTTAAAGGAAGGAGAAACCAAATAAGAGAGGATGAAGATGTGCATGCTCACAAAACTCCAAAGAACAATCTCCTGAACAATCTCCAAACACCAGCTCCACCTCCAACTCCAGAACCAGGTAGTAAGAACTAACACGGGCAATCCCTAAGTGCCAGAGGAAAGCATATATATATAGAGGCGAGTGGCCAACACTGAACAGCTGATTCAATCCAGGTGGGAAAGCTCCTGGAGCGTCAACTGAACAGATTAACCCTTACACTGCTACCAAGGAAAAACGCCACAGTCTCCTCGCTCCTCTCTATCGTGGGATCTCTGTGACAGTACCCCCTCTTCTATGAGGGACCCCCGGAACCTAATGTCTGGGTTTATTTGGGTGTGGCGCGTAAAAGACCGGACCAACCTGACCGCATGCAGTTAGATGCTGGTACCCACATTATGTCTTCAGGACTGTAACCCTTCCAGTGTACCAGATACCGAAGAGAACAATGAACTAAGTGAAAATCAATAATCTGCGCTATCTGAATCTCCAAATTCTTATCAATAACGACCAGGGATGGAGGTGGTGATGATGGTTCAGACGAATGTATTTTTTGAGTAGAGATCGGTGAAACACATTATGAATCCTAAAAGTGGGGACAATGCAAGGAGGAATAATATATGGTTGACGATGGCCACACTCTTATAAGGACAGATGAATCCGGGTCCCAGTTTCCAAGAAGGAACCTTCAGCTTAATGTTCCTCGAGAACAACAACACCAAAACACCAAATGTCTCAGCCATACTCTTATATTTGGAACCCATCTTCTTCAAATTTTCAAGAACCCCTTCCCACACTGATGTAATAGATGAAGGAAACCGTTCCTCCTCAGGTACTCCTGAAGAACGATTCCTATTAAAAGAGCAGAAGTGAGGATGAAATCCCTATGACCCGAAGAACGGGAACTTGCCCATAGACTCATGACAATGGTTATTCACTGCAAATTCAGCTAAAAGTAAGTAAATAACCCAATCTTCCTAATTCTTAGACACAAAACAGCTAAGATAAGTGTCAAGATTTGGGTTAACATGTTCCGTTTGGCCATTAGACTGGGGAAGAAAGGCTGAAGTAAAAGAAAGATGGATATCCAAATGAGTGCAAAATGCTTTCCAAAATTTGGAAATAAATTGCACCCCGGGTCGGAAACAATATCAGTAAGAATCTCATGTAACTTCACAATTTCTTTGACAAAAATGAGTGCCAAGTTCTTGGCATTGGGTAAAGCAGGTAGCGCAAAGAACTGAAACATCTTTCTGAATCTGTCCACCACCACCAATATTACAGTGTTACCTGCAGATACGGGTAGATCAGTGACTAAATCTACAGACAAATGAGTCCAAGGTTTACTGGGAATCGTCAAGAGTTGAAGAGCCCCAGACGGATGATAATAATGTGGCGCCCCTGAGGATTCAGTTGCCACAGAGGTACTGCACCTCCTCCTGAGGTGTGGTACCCCACCATCCAGGTAGGCTGGAGGCTCCTGACCACGCTCCAACACCTGCACCCATCATCACAAAGTAGTGTAGCAAAGCCACATTACGGTTCCCTGCTTGGAGTGTAGCAGAGCACCTTTGGTGGCTCCCTGCTTGGAACACGAAACGTGCTGGGAGGCGGGTGGAGTTAGAATACATAAAAGAGTGGGGAGGTTTAGGATTTCAGGCAGTCAGTCGGAGAGTGAGGAGGAGAGAGGATCCCTGAGAGAGGGATGGAGGAAGGAGGTGCTGCAGCAGATCACAGTGACCTGGGTCTGCTGGCAAGGGAATGGAAAGAAGGAGAAAGACATTGAACAGAAACCTGACCTTCCATAAGAAGGAAAGACTAGTACGGAACGTGAGGAGTAAAAAGGAACAGAGGACGTGGGTTAGAGGAGAACCCTACCTAGAAGTTCTAAGCGCAAGGCCGGGGCCCGGTCCCTGAGGTTGTATGGATACTAATGATCCTGCAGCAGACATCGGAGGAGTAGTGGACCGTAAATGCACTACTCCCATATAAGACCTGAGGGCACAACAGCAACATTGATAGTGAGCCGGAACTTAGGAGCAAGGAGTCCCCGAAGCAGGCTACAGCTGTCTGCCGTACAAGGATAGTTCTTGGGAACATCTGTTAGGAGGAACACCAGTGTAACTCAGTACTAGGAGTACTTCACTTAAAGGCGCTATAGAGGAGACGTTCAGAAAGGCACATGTTGGCGGAGTGTTGGAAGGGAGCATTCCATCTTGCCTGGAGGTTGGCTGAGTCCCTGACCCGGAGGATACAGCACGGAGGCAGGCACCTGTGTGTACTACAGACTGTGAGTAAAGATTTGGAACTACAAGCCCTGGTGTCCTCCACTCATTCCGGCGCCAACACCCTCAGCACTGCTACATTTCTGCACCATCCACGTCTCCCAACTATCATCTCCATCTACACTGCCTTGGGACTACAGCTTCACCTGTGGGGAGCTTTTACATCTTTGCTGCACCACACCATCAGTCCCAGCGGATCTGCATGCAGCGTCGGCTTAACACCTCAATTGCCGAACACCACAACGTGGCATCACGAACTATTCAATTAACTACATTCCACCATTCAATCTCCCTATTACTTGGGTGCCCAGGGTCACGGACCGGGTCACTGCTACTGTGACACATCCCGCTGATTCAGGCCCGGTACCGAGTACCCCACAGCCCTGGGAGGGCGACCCAACTTGGCATCACGAACAGGATGACGAGACCCGATGCCATCGGGTTCTGTGTGCCTAAGACTTAAAGTTTTTGAAAATTTGCAGAAGACCCAATTTAATAGACTGTAAAATGAACGCTAAAAATGGCCGCTGGCGCTGTGAAGAAGGGCGTGATAACATGGGAGGTCCAAAGAAGAGACCGCGAACTGTCCTGGGCCTCCACTGCCTGAATTACTATGCAACGGTAACATGGCCCACCCCCCGAGGGGTTCGTATACTGGCTTGGTATGGAGGAGTTGGAAGAAGACGCCGCCCCCAGAAGGAGGAGCGGAAGCCAGTGGTGGGAAAAGAGCCCAGACAGGAAGAAGAACGCCAGAACGCCATCTTGGAAGGAGAAGGGAGGAGGCCTACGGAGCGCGAGGAGGTTATGCTGGACCTCCCCGGCGCCATGGCTGAAGGCTCTAGCCCCATTCCTGAGATGAATCGCCAGCAGCTGGAGGACGAAATAGCCCAGCTGACGCGCCGCCTGCAACTGAGGCAGGAAGCGCTATGGACCTTAAATCTGCAGCGCGCCCAGGAGGGGCCTACACCTGCGGAACCCGCTGCTGCTCTACCGGATCTTTCCCAGGCAGGCCCTGAGGAGCCTGCGACCGCTGCCATACCACCGGCAGCGTCTATTGTTCCCTCTCTGCCGCCACCACGGGAGGAGTTGTACAAGGCCCAGGGAGCCGAAGCGGAGGAAGAGGAGCTCCCGCCTGGACCTGACGCCGCTGCGCAGGTCCCACTGGGGACCCCTGCAGACCCGGAGCCGCCGGTTGCTCCACCGCTGTCCCCGGTATCCCACCGAACGGCGTCCACTGCCATCATGCCTGCACCGGAGCAGAGACCGCACCGCCGGGAGGTACCAGGTATATATCCCGGCCCTCCTAATGGGTTGCCCCCCGAATTCACATTGTCAGAGGCTGGCCTGCGGGAACTTGAAATGGGGCAGCTGGAAGAGTCAGCCGGGGACACTAGGCTGTCAGAGATGGGGAGGTGGAAGAGGTCTCTACTGAGTAGAGTACGGCTGGAACAGGCGCGTACGATCCGGCATCTTCGGGGCTTGGAAGAGTCTAGGCCGCTTTGGGATATTGACATCGGGATCCCTTGGCTACAAAGCCCCCGCATAGCCGCCTACCAGCGCCAACAGGCCGTGGCCTCCCTGGATGTTAGGCCCCGCACCAGGGCAGCGGAACCACCCACCAATGAGGAACAGCTGACGGGCATTGATACGCATCATGGGTTCCCTTTACCATAGCTTCAATACTCTAGGCGGCAATTGCACCAGCTGTTACCACCATGCCCTATGGCAAGCAACCAGCAACAGGATGAAGACACCCAAAGTATCTCCCCTGGAAACAGCCCCAGCAACCAGTGGGGAGCTTTTACATCTTTGCTGCACCATACCATCAGTCCCAGCAATCTGCATGCAGTGTCAGCTTAACACCTCAATTGCCGAACACCACAGGTGGCGTCACGAACTATTCATTGAATTAACTACATTCCACCATTCAATCTCCCTATTACTTGGGCGCCCAGGGCCACGGACCGGGTCACTGCTACTGTGACACATCCCGCTGATACCGGCCAGAGACCGAGTACCCCACAGCCCTGGGAGGGCGACCCATTAAGGGGTCTTCAAAAGCGCACACACACTAGGGGAAGCTACATACTCCAAAACATCCTGATAAACATGCGACTGTAAAATAGCGACAGGGTTGTAGTCATGTCGGCACAATCCATACTCACTGCGCTAACAGCTGCTTCTTCCCTGCTGTGTCCCCCAGACTGTTGTGACCCAGGAATAAAACCAAAATGGCATTTCCTCTGCCCCACTTAACCATAATAAACAGACTCAGAAACCAAATGATGGGTGAAGGTCGGTCACAGCTTTATTGAATGTTTTCTTAACAATCATTTTAAAGGCACTTTACTTCTCTTAAGAACGCGCTCGCTACCAAATGCCCTGCTCTGTATTCGCAGGCAAGTCGGCCAGCGAGCCGTAACTTTGTGCCAATCCTTGTTTCACCGCCGCTGTGACTTGAAAACTATAATAAACAGAACAAAATGAACATTAGGAAATCATCATAGCAAAAAAGGGGAGGGAGGGTGGGACAAGCACCTCCGGGATCCGGTCAAAAGGAAAGAGGGAGGGTAGCCACGGATTTGGTGCTATATAACCCCCAGGAAGGGGTTGTGCTAATCCCTACCCAATCCCATTAGCCCCCATACATAATACTCCGCCCCAGCATGACATGGGTGGGCGAGTTCAACTTTAACCCATAATGGAAGGGGAGGGGAGGAAAGGCACCACAGTCAGGGGCACTCTCCTTAATCAGTACAGTGCCCACCATTCTTCCTTGCGTTCAAAAGACAGGAGGTAGAGTCCAAAGCAACCTTAAACAAAACGGGTTTATTTTCTTCAGGACACAGCACATCCATAACACTTCCAGCAGATTTGTCAGGGTACGAGCAATGCATTTTCTTCGTCTTTCCCTATCTTCTTCTTCACAGGAATAGGTCACAAAGATATAACGGGACGAGGAGCCCAGTGAAAACGCCACTGCAATATATCTCCCTGAAACCGACTTCGTCCCAGACTCGGAAATACTATTTACTGGGTCGTCCACACCTTCAATGGTTATCCTGCCCACGCACTTTCACAGTGACCCACTCTAACTTCTTCTGTACCCAAACTTCTGTAAATTCTTCACTCTTCACTACGTTTCTGCGTATACTGTGCTCTAAACTCTCCTCTTCTTCCTTTATACTCCCACTCTTTCATTGGATAGCTGGGCTCCGACTTCAGAACAGATCATGGTAGTTAAGCAGCCCAGGCCAGAGGCCACCTGAGCTACACACAGGGGTCTATCCCTGACTATTTCCAGGAAGTCTCACTACCTTATTCCCCAGCTACCCCTCCTAGTATTAACCTCTAAGTGTCCTACAACTAAACCTTCCTATGCAGTGTACTCAGTGCCCCCATCTAGTGGCCCTTTTTCTAACTGCACTGTCCCTATCTTACATATAGTACAAAGATACGAAAATACGACACAATGCAATATATTACAATTATATACAGGTAAATAGCAGCATGAACGTATAAAGGGGCTAATCCCTGACACCCTTACACGACCACCAAAAACGCAGAGTAAGGAGATCTAAGGTGGCTTTACTTGCAGGATGCCGGGCCAAGACCGAATCATGATGTTCGCTTCAAATTTTAAGATGGAGGTACACAGGAACAAGCAGTTTACCTAAAGGACAGGCATTATGGATGTCCCCCTGAGCCTCTACAACCTCTTTCTCCAGATCAGAACATATAGTTGCAAAAACCACCCCTTTCTGTAAATGGAAACTGGTTCACAATTATCTCCACTTCCAGGAAAATTAAATAAGGCATCAGCCTTAATGTTTTTATTCCCCGGCCTATAAGTCACCATAAGTTGAATCTGGTGAAGAACAAAGACCACCTTAGCAGATTCCAAATATAAAAGATTTTTATGATCGATGATTACCATGACCGGAGGTACTGTCCACTCCAGAAAATGTTGCCACTTTTCAAAAGCCCACTTCATTGCCAAGAGTTCCATGTTACCAATGTCAGCTTTCCTCAGTGGATGACAGTTTCTTTGAAAAGTAAGCACACGGACACCATTTACTTGGAGATGCGCCAATGCGACAATACAGCCCCCACCCCCACTTCAGACGCGTCAACCTCTACAATGAATGGTTGAGTGACATCAGGCTGTATAAGAATCGTTGCAGAAAAGTCCGTCCATTTTCTGGTCATATCCGCTAGAGGTTTGGCCACTACTGAAAAGTTTTTGATGAACATAAGGTAGGAGTTGACGAAACCTAAAAACCTTTGTAAAGCCTGTAAGTTTTCAGGAAGATCCCAAGCCAGTACCACCCAGACTTTCGAAGGATCTATGTGAAAAACAGTGGACGATATGTAATAACTCCAAAAAGGAATCTCCTGAACTGAAACCATACATTTCTCTGGTTTGATAAGTAATCTGTTGTCTCGGCCTATCTATAAGACCTGCCTGACATGTACCTGATGTGATTTAAGGTCAGGTGAATAAATCGTTATCTCATCAAGAAATGCATGCAGCCGCATACTCCGGTCCCGCCAATACAGCGGCAGTGTCGGGTATACAGACATGAGACTCGTGCGAGTTTCTTGCAAGTGTGACCCCGGCCTAAGCCTGGAATATTGACTTGTAAGCTGATATTTGATGTAACATAGTGTGCTCTTATCCTTGATGAATGGTGAGGGCTACTGATATGCTAATTATACATTGTCTAGCCCAGATAGCTTGTTGATTTTAAAAACAGGTGGAAAATCTATGCAAATAGATTTCATAATCAAACAATGCGACTTGGTTGTCACCATTCTTTCCCTTATCTGTGAGGCTGGACTGAAGGACACTGGGTACAATAGTTTACATGCCTCTGTATAAAGAGACTGAGAGAGAGAGAGTTAGCCAGAGATTCTGCCAAGACATCCAAACATCCAAAGGACCAGAGATGGGACAACAGCCAATTCATCATGGCATCATCATGAGGAACAGGGATCTATCATTCTACAGGAAACAATCTAGGGGTTTTTGGCCCCGGCTGGAAGAAAACAGATCTGCTCCATTGGCCATCGCTGAACCGTGGATACGTTTGGAGAAGCCAGGTGGTGATCCTTGGGTCAACTGGCCTTGTATGGACTGAATGGACTATCATCTTCCTACGCTTGTCGTTACCTCCTTTCTGTGTGTGTACCACAGTTGGGTAACTGGCCCTGGGAGCTCTGAAGCAACATCTGCCATTATCCCTGCGAGGCAGCGGAAGGGTAAGACTCTATAATATGCACCATCTTAGGGTACTGTGCTGGGACTGTTTTATGTGTTGTCTGCCTGTTTTGTGGTTCAATAAAGCATTGCTATACTGTTTTACCCTCACTTTGTGTTGTCTGAGTAGCGTTATGCCGTTAAAGGGAGAGCGGGCGTTCGGTGAGACGAACCTTGGTCATGCGGTTCCGGCTAGCGGACCTGGGGAGCCCGTTGTCTCCCCCGTGTCTCCACACTGCTCTAAGGCAGCTTGGCCCCAGCAATAAGATTAATGATGCAATCATATAGACAATGAGGAGGGAGTTTTTGACCCCCCTGTTCCAAAAACACATCCTCGAAGTCAGACAGGTACTCCGGCAAAGACCAGGTATCCACTCTGGCTTACCGGGTGCCCATGCAATGTCCTTGACATTGCTTACTCTACCTTCCCACCTCCTGAGTCTGCCAGTCGACTGCATTATTATGCAGTCAGCCATGGTAGTGCAAGAACCACAGGAGAAGGCAATCCCCCTAGCACCTAACAATGAATAAATTCCAAGTTAAAGTCGCCTACCTACAGATGTATCCCTCAGTCTGGATAGTTTATGTGGCTTTAGACTCTGGTCTTGGACGAACCTGTCATCAATTAGATTAAACCCAGCCCAGCCCAGAAAGGCTGAAAAAAACACCTTAATTTTGTCAATATTGATTTTGGCCAGTAAAATTTTTTTTAAAAATTGTGCCCACTAAGGAAATACGTATATACACCTTAGACACAGGCAGTAAGAACTAACACTGGAAATCATTAAGTGCTAGAGGCAGCATACATAGCAGAGGGGAGTGGCCAACACTGAACAGCTGAGAAAGTAGGAAAACTCCAGGAGCTTCAACTGAAGAGATTAACCATTGCACTGCTAGCAAGGAAGAAAACTGCACAGTTTACCTGTACTTCTAATCAGTGCAGGAGTACGTGAAGCCAGACAATGCGGTCTTTTGGCTCCTCTCTGTCATGGCATCCCTGTGACAAGTACAAGGAGAGTCAGGTGGAAGGCCTCTCTAAAAGGATATCCTGGTGTAAATAAATAATCCCTTCTACAATGGTTAGATGAAACTATTACATTGGTGTGCGTCCCACTACTAGGAGCCCCCATCAGTGACTAGTATGGGGTGACTTGTGTTCCCCACTCTCCTTGGCTGGAAGACCTCTGCCATTGGAAGCTGAATGAACGAGCGTCGACCTAAGAATGATCATATATTCAGTGAATGGGTGATAACTAGTCTAGATTGGAATAATCCTTTAAAATGTAAGATGTACTCTTCAGAATAAGCTGTTGTGTACACATGAGGAATAACACTACTTCTGGCCATTAAATCACTTTTCTCCTGCATTTGTAGCCTCGTTTTCCCTCTGATGGTTCAATTCCTAATTCTCAGTTGTCTCTGAGTTGGTGGGGGAAGACTTGCTGCTATGATGTCTTCCATACACAGCACACACAGACATGAGGGATTCCTGCACTCCTTTCTCTATGTTGCACATGCCCAGAGGCAGCAGCAGCTTGGGGATATTATATATCAGTACTAAGCAGTGTATCTGTGAATCCTGGAATGGAGTGAAACAAACAAGCAGCTCCACCGACCGTCTGTGTGTCTGTTCTTCTCTTATTCCTCTCCTCTTTCAATAGGCCACTGTAAGCTGATCCCTCAGTGAGCTGGCAGTTCACCTTATCTCTATGTAGCATTATACAGTACACTAGTACTGAGCAGTGTAGCTGTGAATGCAGCGCTAGGGTCAAACAAGTTCAAGCAGCTCCACCGACTGTGTCAGTTCTTCTCTAATTCTGCTCCTCCCCTCTCAATACACAGCTGTATTTTTTATTCCTAACCCCCTGGCATCATATTTGTCTTGTGCGCCCCTGCATTGGTCTCAGCTGGTCTATTTGTGCACATGTATATTATTTTTGTTTGATTTATTGTTAAATAAACTTTTGGAATTTTAAACTTTATGATCTGGTCACAATTTCTTTATATGAATCACCCTGAAAAATTACTAAAATGCCATCTCCTTATGACAAGATGAACTGTCATCTCACTGAGGGATCAGCTTACAGCTGTGTATTGAGAGGGGAGGAGCAGAATTAGAGAAGAACGGACACACAGTCAGTGGAGCTGCTTGAACTTGTTTGACCCTAGCGCTGCATTCACAGCTACACTGCTCAGTACTAGTGTATAATGCTACTTAGAGATAAGGTGAACTGCCAGCTCACTGAGGGATCAGCTTACAGCATTCGCACAATTTCTTTATATGAATCATGTTGGTATTTTGTCCTTGACCTCCGTTTTTTGTCCGCTGCCTTATTTATAGACATACTTTGGTGTCCTCTTTAGGCTTTATCTAATTTTTCAGGGTGACTGATAAGTTCAGCAGGCCGGGAGGGAGGGGAAGAAGCGGCTCACAAGTGGAGAAAGATTTCTCTGATAAGATCTATGAGTTATTAGGATAAATGTACTCAGGTTTTGCTTTTTGTCACAATCTCCATTTTTGTCCTCAGATCTCAGAAGAAATTAAGTTGTGTGAAGGAGAGGAGTGCGCTTATCTCAGGAACTCCAGGAAAAACCTGCTAAAGAACATATTGGTGAGAATCTACTGTAGGGAATACAACAGAAGACGCTTTCAAATTATTTTAACTCCTTCCTGCTTGCGTTTTTTTTTCGTGTTTGCCCTATTATTTTTTTCCTCCCATTTTTCTAAGAGCCATATCTTTTTTTTTTTTTTTTAATTATTCTGTCACTATACACAGCTGTGTGCAGGACTGAATGACCTCATTCATTTTACCATATAGGATAAGTTCAAACTAGACGTTTTTCCGGTGTTTTTTTCGGCAGCAAAACCTAACCTCTTGACAGGAAAGAAGCTGCAGAAAAAAGCATGTTGTCTTTGTTTTTTTTCTTGCGTTATTCTTGGGGTTTTGATGCTGTTTTGGCCTGCGAGACTTGTCTTTTGTGCATGCTGATAAAGTGTAGTGTTGAAAAAAAAAAAAAAGTCCTGTTCCAAAGATTCAGGTTTCGGCACAAAAAAACACAGCAAAACATGATACCTGCGTTTTTCGTGTGTTTCGTCAGTGTTTTTTCACCATCCATTCAAGTCAATGGGTGAAAAACGCTGAAAGAAGTGACATTCTCCACTGTGCTAAAAACAAAGCAAAGCACAAAATACCGTATTTTTCGGACTATGAGACGCACTTTTTTCCTCCAAAAATGTGGAGGAAAATGGGGGTTGCGTCTTATAGGCTGGATGTACCAGGTGGGGAGCGGCAGCGACGGAGCAGGGGGTCACAGGAGGTAGGAGCCAGCGGCTGCGGCTAACTCCTATGCCTGCTGCTAAAGAGAAAAGAATATTCACTGCATTCCACGCCCATGGGAGTGGAAAGCAATGAATATTCACTTATATTTAACCCCTTCACTACCAAGGGTGGTTTGCACGTTCATGACCGGGCCAATTTTTACAATTCTGACCACTGTCCCTTTATGAGGCAATAACTCTGAAACGCTTCCATGGATCCCGGTGATTCTAACATTGTTTTCTCGTGACATATTGTACTTCATGTTAGTGGTAAAATTTCATTCAACTAACTTGTGTTTATTTGTGAAATAAAAAAGAAATTTGGCGAAAATTTTGAAAATTTTACAATTTTCCAACTTTTAATTTTTATGCCCTTAAATCACAGAGATACGGCACTCAAAAAACGTAATAAATAACATTTCCCGCATGTTTACTTTACATCAGCACAATTTTGGAACCAAAATTTTTTTTTGTTAGGAAGTTATTAGGGTTAAAAGTTGACCAGCGATTTCTCATTTTTGCAACACCATTTTATTTTTACAGACCACATCACATTTTAAGCCACTTTGAGGGGTCTATATGATAGAAAATACCCAAAACTGACACCATTCTAAAAACTGCACCCCTTAAGGTGCTCAAAACCACATTCAAGAAGTTTATTAACCCTTCAGGTGCGTCACAGGAATTTTTTGAATATTTAAAAAAAAAATGAACATTTAACTTTTTTTCACAAAAAAAAAACTTCAGGTTCAATTTTTTTATTTTACCAAGGGTAACAGGAGAAATTGGACTGGAAAAGTTATTGTGCATTTTGTCCTGAGTACGCTGATACCTGATATGTGGGGGGGAACCACTGTTTGGGCGCATGACAGAGCTCAGAAGGGAAGGAGCACCGTTTGACTTTTTCAATGCAAAATTGGCTGGAATTCAGATCGGACGCCATGTCGCGTTTGGAGAGCCCCTGATGTACCTAAACAGTGGAAACCCACCACAAGTGACCCCATTTTGGAAACTAGACCCCCAAGGAACTTATCTAGATATGTGGTGAGAACTTTGAACCCTCAAGGGTTTCACAGAAGTTTATAACATACAGCGGTACAATTAAGAAATCAAATTTTTTCCACAAAAATGATCTTTTCACCCCCAATTTTTATTTTCCCAAAGGTAACAGGACCCTAAGACTATGTGCCCACGTAGCGTTTCTCAAGCAGAATTTTCCTGAGCAGAAACGCACACCCTCTTCCCCAGAAAACGCATGCAGTTTTTGACGCGCTTTTGTAAGCGTTTTCACAAGCTTTTTCCAAAGCGTTTTTGCCAATTCAATTGATGGTATGCAGAATCGCGTGCGATTATGCAAAATGAATGAACATGCTGTGTTTTTTACCGTTAAGCGATTCCGCAGCAGTAAAAAACGCACCATTGGAACAACATGTGCGGAATCAATTATAATTTCATTGGATGCTTTTCTTAAGCGTTTCCGCAGCAGAAACGCTTGTCTAAAAGCGCTGCGGAAACGCTTAAAAAACGCTACGTGGGCGCACAGCCTAAAAATTATTGTGCAATTTGTCCTGAGTACGCTGATGCCCCATATGTTGGTGTAAACGACTATTTGGGCGCATGGCAGAGCTCGGAAGGGAAGCAGCGCCATTTGACTTTTTTGACTGGAATTGAGATCGGACACCATGTCGCGATTGGAAAGCCCCTGATGTACCAAAACAGTGGAAACTCCCAACAAATGACACCATTTTGGAAACTAGACCCCCTAAGGAACTTATCTAGATGTGTGGTGAGCACTTTGAACCCCCAAGGGCTTCACAGAAGTGTATAATGCCCGGGCGTGAAAATAAAAAAAATCATATTTTTTCCACAAACATGATCATTTAGTCCCCAATTTTTGTATTTTCCCAAGGGTAACAGGAGAAATTGGACCCCAAAAGTTGTTGTCCAATTTGTCCTGAGTATGCTGATACCTCATATGTGGGAGAAAACTACTGTATGGGCACACGTCGGGGCTTGGAAGGGAAGTGTCACGTGGACCCGTCCTGTGTGACACGGCTCGTAGGCCGGTAACTAAAACAACAAGACAAGGGGTAGGGAAACAGTTACAGCGGTGGGCTCTGCGATAGGGAAAGGGGACATGAAGACCTCCTGCACTCCCCTGAGTCAGTGTCCCTAATGCTCCTAACATTCCCTATGCCGGTTCCGCACCGGGCGCCGATCACGAACCTGTTGCCCTAGCACACCCTACACCTATCCCTTGCTAGGGAGCTGGGTGGCGCAGGCACTGGCCCCACCGCTGTACTAATACACACTAAGGAGAAAACACAAACGGGGAAACACAACTTAGCTTTACTCTGTTGCACTTGCTCCTGGCAACAGTCCACCACCAGCATGCAGCTCTCCTCCTGAATCACTGCCACCAAGCTCTGTAAGATGCTAAGGAAATCCCCTATGACTCCTTTCACACCAGGCTCTGTAAGAGCTGCTCTCCAGCTCCTTCCTCCACCAAGGATGGTTGAAATGAACACTATCACCAACACTGATAGCAACACCTGAATCTTTTTTATAGGAAGAGCCAGCAATCACACCTTCTTTACATCAAATGCACTAAACTAAAGAAACTAGAGTGCAATGACACTCACCACCACCGTGGGGAAAACTTAGCACAAACGACACACAGTGCAATAATCCTAATGACTACCGGGGGCAAAAACACCTTAAGCACAGCTTAGGGAAAAAAAAAAGTTACCTGTGCTTTATATCAGTCATGATCCAGCATGGATCATGACAGTACCCTCCCCTTAATGAGGGGCCTCTGGACCCTCAAGACCGCTCCCCATCAGGGAACCACCTACAGAGGGGACGCCCAGATCCAAAGTTCACCCCTGCAACTACCTGCACCTCAGGTTTATGACAAACGAGCCCACTGGTATTGGCAACGTATGACATCTCCGAAGCTCTGACCTGAGGAACGGGTTGTGTTTGTGTATATTTGGTATGAGCTGGTAACACTCCACAACACACTTCCACTGGATGTATTTTGGTGGCCACCCATACACGCTCATTCACACACAGGTCCGGACCTGAACGTTTATTGCCACTCGTTCGTTTGTCACCACTTGGAGAACTCTTTCTGGGATTGACAACAGAGGCGTCCCCCTGTGTCACCACACTCACACCCCCGCACCTCACCAAGGGGTACACCACCCTCCCACCCCTTCCACCACGAGGTCTGCGCCTCCCAGGGTTGTCCAATGGCGAGGGTTGAGACTTGCCCCTACTCTCCTGCAGCACATCTGCTGCCCTCACCGGAGAGGAAGGGGTCCGTTGAAGAGAGATGGCAGAGACAGTAGTCCCTAGGCAGCAGCCCTCACACGAGTGCCCCCAGCTGACCACTTCCCTCACCCACCAATCTATTACCGGGTTGTGTCTCTTCAGCCAAGGGAGGCCTAAAACAATAGGTACTGGCATTCTCTCCAAGACGTAGCATGACAAGGACTCCTCATGATGTCCTATACACAGCTGGATATTCTCTACGTCCTTGGTCAAGCTCCCCTGGCTCAGTGGAACAGAGTTTATGGCCCAGACGCTTATAGGCTGAGCTAGCGTCCTACACCTCAGACCATGAGTCTGGACAAAGCGAGCATCCACCAGACTGCCTCCTGCTCCACTGTCCACAAACACCGGTATCACCTCCGGTACCCCGCCAGCCAAGACCTCTGCTGACATGGTACTTTGGGAGGGCAAAATGGAGGAAATGTATACTCCCTGGTCGCCTCCCTCCAAGCGACCAGGGGAATGCGGCTTCTCAGATGGCACAGATAATTTGGCACGCAATGGGCAAGCCTTCAGGACATGACCAGTCTGCCCACAGTACGAACATGCCGACACCACTCCCTGAACCGTAGGCAGCTCTGTACACAAACTAGCTCCTCCTACTTGCATAGGTTCGTCAGGAGACTTGGCATGAACTGGGCAGGCTCTCATAAAATAAAATGGCCAGGCTTCCCACAGGAAAAGCATACCCCCCCACCACGACGAGCCGCAGGCACCCCCTTTTTTGTATTAACAACACCGGGCTGTCTGGGTTCCTCCGTCCGCACTGGTGGGTCCTTCTCCCTAGCGAGGACATCAGGGGGCACTTTTTGTATATGTTTCTCCATAAGGCGTCTACCCGGATGGCAAGGGACATGGCGGCCTCCAGCGACCTGGGGGCGGCGTACTGCACCAGAGTATCCTGCAACTTTGGAGACAGACCCTGCACAAATTGACTAAGTGCAGCAATCCACTGAGTGTCAGTGGCCCACCTCCTAAACTCTGAGCAGTACTCCTCAGCAACCCGGGCTCCCTGTTTACACCTACGGAGTCGGGATTCCGCCAGGGCGACGCCATCAGGATCCCCATACACTAGCGCCAAAGCCGCAAAAAACTCGTCCACTGACTCTAATGATGATGAATCGTCCGGCAGGGAGAAGGCCCAGGATTGGGGATCCCCCTTAAGGAGGGACATAATGATTCCCACCTGTTGCTCTTCACTCCCTGATGAACGAGGGCGCAGTCTGAAATATAATTTGCAGGCTTGCTGAAATACCAAGAATTGATCTCTCCCTCCAGAAAACCTGTCAGGGTGGGATATCTTGGGTTCTGGCTGAGCCTGTCTTTGAACCAAGCCCCCAAAGCCCACCAAAAGCTGCAGTTGCTGCACCAACTCACCGCGCAGCCCCCTAATCTCATTAATAAGGGTCTGCAGCAATTGGGCAAAGGGCTGAACTGGGTCCATGGCTCAGCAGAAAAAAAAGTTAGGTTGGTGATAAATGTCACGTGGACCCGTCCTGTGTAACGCGACCAGCCGGCCGGTAACTAAAACAACAGGACGCGGCACGTGATACTGTCCTGTGAGACACAGCTTGCAGGCCGGTGACTAAAACAACAAGACAAGGGGTAGGGAAACAGTTACAATGGTGGGCCCTGCGATAGGGAAAGGGGACGTGGAGACCTCCTGCACTCCCCTGAGTCAGTGTCCCTAACGCTCCTAACGTTCCCTATGTCGGTTCTGCACCGGGCGCCGATCACGAACCTGTCGCCCTAGCACACCCTACACCTATCCCTTCCTAGGGAGCTGGGTGGCGTAGGCACTGGCCCCAGCGCTGCACTAATAGACACTAAGGAGAAAACACAAACAGGGAAACACAACTTAGCTTTACTCTGTTGCACTTGCTCCTGGCAACAAAGTCCACCACCAGCATGCAGCTCTCCTCCTGAATCACTGCAACCAAGCTCTGTCAGAGCTAAGGAAATCCCCTATGACTCCTTTCACACCAGGCTCTGTCAGAGCTGCTCTCTAGCTCCTTCCTCCATCAAGGATGGTTGAATTGAACACTATCACCAACACTAATAGCAACACCTGAATCTCTTTTATAGGAAGAACCAGCAATCACACCTGCTTTACATCACATGCACTAAACTAAAGAAACTAATGTAGAGTGCAATGACGCTCACCACCACGGGGGGGAAAACTTAGAACAAACGACACACAGTGCAATAATCCTAATGGCCACCGGGGGCAAAAACACCTTAAGCACAGCTTAGGGAAAAAAAAGGTTACCTGTGCTTTATATCAGTCATGATCCAGCATGGATTATGACAGGAAGTAATGACGTTTTGGAATGCAGACTTTGATGGAATGGTCTGCGTTTGGAGAGCCTCTGATGTGCCTAAACTATTCAAACTCCCCACAAGTGACCCCATTTTGGAAACTAGACCCCCTAAGGAACTTATCTAGATGTGAGGTGAGCACTTTGAACCCCCAAGTGCTTCACAGAAGTTTATAACGCCCGGTCGTGAAAATAAAAAAATCATATTTTTTCCACAAAAATGATATTTTTGCCCCCAATTTTTTATTTTCCTAAGGGTAACAGGAGAAATTGGACCCCAAAAGTTGTTTTGCAATTTGTCCTGAGTAGGCTGATACACCATATGTGTTAGGAGTCAGATTTCTGCCTCTCCTTTGCTGAAATCTAGGTCCTCACATTCTGCAGTCTCCTGCTCTTCTGCTGTAGAGGAGACTGCGGCAACTCTCTCCAGAGGCTAAGTCCTTTACTCCTGCATCTCAGCATGCTCAGGAGACGAACTCCCATTGGAGTTCGGGAGTCAGGTGTTCAGGTCCTGTGTCGGATCCTATTGGCTCCTCTTGGAGACCTGGAGATTTCCAGAAGGTCCCGTTCGCTATAAAAAGCGCGCATGGCTGTTCCGCCATGCGCTAGTATATTCATACTTGCTGCTGTATGTTTGTGGATGGATGCATGGACTGGTGAATGACTCATCTGAAACCCCCATTCCTCTGATACTACGTTTGTGAGAGTGACTGAGTTATTGCCAGCATCAGCTCCAGCACGCCATTTGCTCCATTGCCTCAGCAGCTTAGCGTCTGTCACTGCACCTGCGTTATCAGCGGTGTCACTGGGCGGCACTATCCACGCCGCGCTGCAGTAGCAGCTTATTTGCGCGTTTGCGGTTGCAACGCTGTGCACACTGGTTTTCACGGTAGGTCTCTTCGGGTGTAGTGCGGTTTTATTTAACTACTCCGGTGACCGTCTACCGTGTGTGTGCCGCTGAGTACCTGTGCTGCTAACAGGCTCAGCGTACTGTGTTCTTTAAGTTGTTTCAGCAGCTCTGTGCCTATAACAGAGACTGCTAGGTGCACCTGGGTGACATTGAACCCTGTGCACATTACCGCCAGATTGCTCTGTCGTCACCTAGCTGCGGGTTTTTCCATCCTCCGCACGGTGGACCCCGAGTGGTGAAGCCACTTTATTTATATTTTTATTTAGTGTCTTCCGCCATTCCTAACAATATGTGGGGGTAAAACACTGTTTGGGCGCATGGCAGAGCTCGGAAGGGAAGGAGCACAGTTTGACTTTTTCAGCGCAGAATTGGCTGGAATTGAGATCAGACACCGTGTTGCATTTGGAGAGCACCGGATGTGCCCAAACAGTGGAAACCCCTAATTCTAACTCCAACCCTAACCCCAACACACCCCTAACCCTAATCTCAGTCCTAACCCTAGCCCTAACCCTAATGGGAAAATGGAATTAAATACATTTTTTTAATTTTATTATTTTCCCTAACTAAGGCTGTGTGCACACGCTGCGGATTTTGCTGCGGTGTACAGTACCATGATTCCCTATAGGAATCAAAAACCGCAGTGCAGACGGTGCGGAATTTTCCGCACGGGTTATCTGCAGTTTTCAATCCGCAGAAAGAATTGACATGTCAATTCTTTCTGCGGATTCCCCTGCGGTTTACCATCTCCTCCTTTGAGGAGATGAAAAACCGCAGGGCCAAACCGCAGAGCAATCCGCAGGTAAAACCGCAGGTATTTTGACCTGCGGTTTCACTTGCGGATTTTACAAAATCCGTGTGGATGAATCCGCACCTAATCCGCAGCGTGTGCACACAGCCTAAGGGGGTGATAACGGGGGGTTTGATTTACTATTTATGGCGGTTTTTATTTTTGGCCGCTGTCGCACGCTAAAAGACGCTTTTTATTGTAAAAATAGTTTTTGCATCACCACATATTGAGAGCTATAATTTTTCCATATTTTGACCCACCGAATCATGTGAGGTCTTATTTTTTGCGGGACGAGTTGACGTTTTTATTGGTATCATTTTTGGGCACGTGACATCTTTTGATAGCTTTTTATTCCAATTTTTGGGACGCAGAATTAACAAAAACCAGCGTTTCATGAATTTCTTTTGGGGGGTACGCTTATACTGTTCCGCTTGCCGTAAAATTGATAAAGCGGTTTTATTCTTCGGGTCAGTATCGTTACAGCGATACCTCAGTTATGTCATTTTTTTATGCTTTGGCGCTTTTATGGAATGAAAACAATTTTATATAAAAAATAATTATTTTTGCACCGCTTTATTCTGCGAGCTATAACTTTTTTTATTTTTTCGCTGATGATGCTGTATGGTGGCTCGTTTTTTGAGGGAAAAGATGACGTTTTCAGCGGTACCATGGATATTTATATGCATCTTTTTGATCGCGCGTTATTGCACTTTTTGTTCGGCAGTATGATAATCAATCATTATTTTTTGCTTCGTTTTTTATTTTTATTTTTTAAGGGGTTCGCTTAAGGGGTTAACTAATGAGACAGTTTTATAGGGCGGGTCGTTACGGACGCGGCGATACCAAATATGTGTACTTTTATTGTTTTTTTTTTTTTTTATTTCCAAAAAATGAATTATATATATATATATTTTTTTTTAATTTATTTGGCGACTTTTTTTTTTTTTTTTTAACTTTATTACATTGTCCCAGGGGGGACATCACTGTCCTGTGACAAATCGCTGATCTGTCAGATCGCTGTGACAGATCAGCAATCTGTCACAGGCAGTGCTGCAGGCTTCCTCATGCTGGCGCTTTGCAGGTATGAGGAAGCCGGCTCCCTGCAGGCCCCCGAAGGTCCCCGTCGCCATATTGGATCCGGGGACCTGCAGGGAAGGAGCCCCCGCAGCAGCGCTGCACATTGCGCTGCTGTGGGGTGCTCAGGGAAGCACGGAGGGAGCCCCCTCCCTGCCGATGCTTCCCTTTAACCCCCGGTACACCGCGATCGTGTTTGATCACGGTGTGCCAGGGGTTAACGTGTCGGGAGCGGTCATTATGCCGGGTGTCAGCTGTGATAATCAGCTGACACCCGGCCGCGATCAGCTGCGCTAACCACATGAGCGCAGCTGATCGCATTAGACGTAATATTCCGTTCATGGGAATTAGGTCCCAGGTCACATGGAGGGAATATTACGTCCATTGTAGGAAAGGGGTTAATACATCCTGGTCCCATCCTTATCCTGGTATGATTGGCCCCCATTCGCATCCTGGTTTGCATGCTGCCAGGTGGTCACATGTGCCCACTAGAGAAATGAATATTCACTGCGCTCCACTCTCATGGCCGTGGAATGCGGTGAATATTCATTCCCTTTAGTAGTGGGTACATCTGAACACCGGCAACTGCAGGAAGCGGGGAGTAACCTAATGCTGTGGGACTGGATTGAGCGGGTAAAAGGCATGTTGAGGATGCAACCAATGACCACTGCTATGCAGGCAAAAGTTGCTGTGATGGCCCTGGCCAGTGAGGCATGATGTTCTGTAATTAATTCCCCTCATGAACAGGAAACTCTGAACAAGGTGTTGCAGATTTTGGAGGAGATGCATGGGGATCCCACCAACATTGGGGAATTGTGTATGCGTCTGTTTCACTGTATCACTGTGTCCAGAGGGAGGGGGAGTCAGTGACTCAATACATTAATGCGCTGTAAGAGGTGATCGTGTATATTGCCAAACGGGACAATATGGGGGAAAAATGAGTGGTACCCCCCGATGTGACACTGATGGATCAGTTTGTGGCGGGCCTCAGAGATGCGTCGCTTAAGCAAGCTCTATGAGAGAGCCTGCGTACCAAACCGCGTATGACCTTCTTAGAAATTGGGGCGGAACCTCATGTGAGAGAGCAGGAACAGGGGACGGCAGCCTTGGCAGGGATAGTCCGGAGCAATGATGTACCCACTTTGCGCACAACTGAACCAGAATGGGCTCGGGAGATCTGGAAGGAAATACGGGAAATGCGGGAAGAGTGGTCCAGCCTTAGAAGAGCTCCTGCTGTAGCCCAAACACGCCCAGAGATCCGACTCTGAGATGGGGACGGTCCCTACCTCAGCAGCCATTAAACTGGTGGGCTTCGTGGCTGGGGGACACCACCCGGAGGCTAAAAGACCAAGGAGGAGAGAGGGCAGTTCCGAAAGTTTAATCTCAATGAGTCCTACTGTCTGGGTGGATGTGAATGGGCGGGTCGTCCGTTGTTTAATTGATACCGGATTGCAAGTGACCACCATGCCAGAAGCATATTTTAGACGCCATTTCCCTGAAGTGTCGTGGCTGGAGTGGGGCCCAGTGATCAGGCTGACGGTGGCTAATCAGCTGCCCATCCCGTCCGTAGGAGTGGTCTGGGTGGAGATTAAAGTGTGCGGAAAAGTTGTGGGCCGAAAGGGGGTCGTGTTAGTCACCGGAGATGTCGGCAATGGTCCTGTGGTGACTCTAGGGATGAATGCACTGAAAGAAATTGGAACTCTCTTGATCAGTGAGCCGCAGGAGGCTTTTCTGGACTGTTGTAATCTGCGAACTCCCCAGAGGAAGGTATTTCAGTAACTGATGTGGGCGGCCCACGCCCAAGAAACGTCAAGCGAAGGGAAAATTCTGGGAAAGGTGATTGTTCCTGCAGCTGCTATATTCACTCTATCGCCTAGCCAGACCATGCTCCCGTTACCCGCATGAGCCTGTACTCCGCTCGAATGGGTGGAGGTGCAGATAGAGCTGACAGCAGTGGATCAAGTACCGCCAGGGCTCCTCGTTGCTAGAACATTGGCCACAGTTCATGATGGTAACGTTTTGGTGTGGTGCGTCAACCTGGGAGAAGATAATCTCACCCTTTCACCTAAGAGTGAAGTGGCTCAGGTACTGGGGATGTCGGAAGAGGTGGTGCAACCAGAGGAAATACAGTTGGCAGTAATGCAAGGAAATCCATGAACTCTAGCTGTTACAATGACACTGGAGCATCCAGCTGGAAGCATGTAGGAGGATCATAGAATCTTGGAGCAGATGTGGGCCAAATTGACGGGACAATCACCACAACAGGTGCAACAGGTAGAGGTGGTGCTGGAATGCTATCAGGATGTCTTTGTTCACCATGAAGATGAATTCGGGTGCACCCAGGCTATCGCCCATGAGATTTCCAGGGGAAGTGCAGCACCAGTCCGTGAAAGACACCGACAGATACCGCCTCAGATGTACCAGGAAGTGAAGAAGATGCTTGTCCACATGCTGCAGAGCGGAGTCATATGGGAGAGTCAGAGCCCGTCAGTGGCTCCCATTGTTTTAGTCTGAAAGAATGACAGAACCCTGCGCTTCTGCCTTGATGACAGACAACTAAATGCTTGTATGGCGCGGGACTCTTATCCATTGCCCAGAACATAGGAATCATTGTCTGTCTTGGGAAAGGCAAAGTATTTCTCATCCCTGGATCTGGCTAGCGGGTACTGGCAGGTGCCCATGGCTGAACACGACTGACCAAAGACAGCGTTTATACTGCCAATGGGATTGTTTGAGTTTAATAGGATGCCCTTTAGCCTGACCAACGCTCTCAGAACGTTTCAGCGGTTGATGGAAAGGTGCTTGGGGGTCTTGAAATTTGAAGCAACACTCATCTATCTAGACGATATCATTGTCTATGCGGCCACCTTTGAAGAACACCTTCAGTGGCTGGAACAAGTTTTGAGTTGGCTACGAAGTCACGGCTTGAAGGTGAAGCCCTAAAAATGTCAACTCTTTCACAAACAACTTAAGTATCTCGGACACATTGTATCCGCAGAAGGAGTAAAGCCTGCGCTTGAGAAAATAACGGCTGTGCAAGAATGGCCCACCCCAACGACAGTGAAGGATGTGCGGGCCTTCTTGGGGCTTACAGGATACTACCGAAGGTTCATGAAGCATTTCCCACATCTTACCATTCCACTGCTGGAACTATTGAAGGGAGTGCCAGCTGGTGCAAAGAATCAAACTATCCAATGGGGAAGCAGACAGGAAGGAGCCTTCAGAGCCTTGAAAATGGCCTTGACAGAAGCTCCAATACTTGCTTATGCGGATTTCTCATAACCTTTCATCCTTCACACTGATGGAAGTCTACATGATCTGGGGGCCGTTCAAATGCAAGAAGAAAAGGAATGAGTGATAGCCTATGCGAGCCGGTTCCTTCACGACTCGGAACGGAACCCGGACAATTATAGTTCTTTCAAGCTGTAACTGTTGGTGTTGGTGTGGGCAATGATTGAAAAGTTTGCAGAATATTTGTCAGGGTCTGATGTCTTGGTACGGACCGATAATAATCCCCTGGCTCACTTGGAGAATGCAAAATTGGGAGCTTTGGAACAACGATGGATGGCCCGCATGGCGAAGTATTGATACAAGATCGCTTACCGGGTTGGGGCCGAGAATACACACGCTGATGCTCTCTCAAGAGTGACTCATGAGCGGCATGAACGTGACCGAGATGAAGAATTGGAGGCCGAAGAGCTTCCTGGTTTCCAGGACCCTACTAGGTCGAAGGTGGCGACGCAGGGACAGATCAGAGAGACACCCAAGGAGCTGGTGCTGGGATGACCTCGGGTTGACTGGGTGCAGCTGCAGCAAACCGATAAGGAGCTTGCCCATGTGAGACAGTGGGTAGCTATGAAGCAACTTCCAAGTCGGCGAGAGGACGCTCAGGGGCTCTGCAGATTTTGAGGCAGTGGGAGCGACTGCAGTTGATGGTGGATTGCTATACAGAAGAGTACAGTAAGCACGAGAACTTGGGGTCACCTGGCAAGTGCTGCTTCCAGAGCAGACGATCGGTGTGGAGGCCCATGAGAGAGGTGCTCACTTTGGTCCGAAGAAGATGTTCCAGTGGTTGCAGAAGCTGGTGTATCACCCTCGATTGAGGACTGCAGTGGGGAAGGTTTGTCAAAAATGCTGAAGCTGCGAGCTAGCTAAACCTCCAGAACAAAGGACCCCCAACGCAGACCATTGTAACTTCTGCTCCTCTATAGCTACTGATTGACTATCTAGCCATAGGTCCGGCCCATTTGGGGTAAGAACATTGTCTGGTGATGACCGATCACTTCAAGTTTGCGGTCAGCTGCACAGGCCATTTGCCAAGACTTCATCGAAGTGTACGGCTACCTGAAAAGGATCCATTCTGACCAAGGTGCTTGCTTCCAAGGACGGGTGATGGAGGAGCTACATCGTTCGTACCGGATTGAGAAGTCAAGGACCACGCCATATCATCCTCAGAGGAATGGAACTTGTGAGCGTTTCAATCGAACGTTGATCCAGATGCTGAAAACACTAGAGGAATATCGGAAAATACGATGGCCTGAGTTCGTGGCCGAATTGTTCTGAGTGTACAACAATCGTGTGCACAGTACAACAGGATATACCCCGTATACCTTGCTGTTCGGGTGGAAGGGACAATAGATCACCGAGCTGGAGATGGACCCAGAAGAAGACTACCCACGGTTGGGGGTGTCTTCCTGGGTCTGGGAGCACTGACATCAATTACAGACTCTTCGATGGCTGGTGCAAACGAAGTTCAGAGAGCTCAGACACCACAAAACAACGCCCATTTGAGGGACAGCTCTGAGGGCAGGAGATCGGATGTTGATCCGGGACAAGCGGCCCCGTGGAAAACTGGAACATCGATGGGAGAAGACCCTGCATCGGGTGAAACGACGAGTCGGTTCTGACGGCCCAGTGTATGAAGTCCAACCTGAACGAGAGGAAGGGGTGCCTACCAGGATAGTCCATTGCAGCATGTCGCGGCCCTGTCTGTCACAGAGTCCTGAGGAGGAAGAAAGAGTGCTAGACATCTCTGAAGCGCCTACTCCAAACGTTCGTGACTATGGTGAAGAAGAGACACTCGCCTCTCCCCCAGACTTGAATAATTCATTGTTTACCAGCCCCAGAGAAGTGAACATAGAGGTGCCCATGCCTGAAGCAACAAAGATAGCAAATTCCCCAGATCACAACATATCCTCGTATCCTGTCAGTCAACCTGATTTACGCCGGTCAGAGTGGACGACAACTGGAGTACCTCCCACTCGTTACGAACAACATCAATTTATCTGGCAATGAATCAGTCAAGGAGTGGAAGAATGTGAATGCCTGATGAAAGAGCTCTCGCCCATGGAATGGTGAGTTAAAGGAGAGCGGGAGTGTAAGGAGGAAGACCGAAAATGATGACCGGTGCAGTGCCGGGTCCAGAACTGCCGAGGCTGCATCCAGTGTTGCAGGGGGGAAAGAATGGGGAACCGGACAGGACCCATGACCTGGTGGGAGGGGGCGTGGTGAGCCGGAGGATGAAGAGATGTTGAAGTGTGGGAAAAATCAGAAGGTTCCCGCCTTAGGAAGGAGCAGTCAGGAGCATACTGCGCTCTTCAGAGAAAGGGAATGTGCGGAGTTGAGACCCAGGAGAGGCTTAGTGAGGAATCTCAGGAAAAATTGAGCGTGCAGAGCATCGGGCGCCCAGCTAAGCAACGTGGTTGGGTTGCTTTGGGGAGCAAGTATCCTGTGCCGGATTGTAAGTTGTGTTCTCCACCATTGTCGGGCATGCAGCAGAATGCTTTACAGATTAAAGGACTAGGGGCTCAATGGGCAGAACCGGTGACCGCCTGTTGCCGCCAGAAGCAAGATTGAGTGTTGGGTGGAATAGGTCTGAAGACACAGTGTCAGCTGTCGCCGGGATTTCATCACTCTTCAGACTGCCTGTGACTAAGGACCAACGAAGTCACAGT
Source organism: Dendrobates tinctorius (assembly GCF_039654945.1). Lineage (NCBI taxonomy): Eukaryota > Metazoa > Chordata > Amphibia > Anura > Dendrobatidae > Dendrobates > Dendrobates tinctorius. The sequence goes on from NW_027361763.1 coordinate 12,357,929, forward strand.
AAGTGGAGTTTAATAACAAGACTGTTGTGTTATATGCAATCTTACTGTTAATCCTCTTATCTTCTTGTTGACTCCCTGCGAGGAGTTCTATTGCTATAAACTAAATCACATTTTGGTTATTTTTTGCTCAGCATTCTCTGCATTGCTGCATCCTCGTATCTGCTTACACATGCATGCCAGGATAGGGAGGAGAGGGGCCATGCATACCAGGATAGGGATGAGAGGGCCCATACATAACAGGATGGGGATGAGGAGACCATGCATGCCAGGATAGGGATGAGGAGGCCATGCATGCCAGGATAGGGGATGAGGGGGGCATGCACACCAGGATGGGGATGAGAGGGGTCATGCATACCAGGATTATGGATGGGAGATATGTATCACCGATGTGGCTGCCTCGGTGATGTGAAATCTGGCAAGAAGGTTCCAGCACTGATTTTAATGGGCCCGGATATTAAGAATGACTGGGACACAGAACTCATCTCCTTCCTGAGCGGTATGATGGCTGGACATTCTCATCTTGATTGTACTTGGGTATAATTGTTTGTACAGATGAACAAGGCACATTCATGTATCTTGAAATTGTACCCAAGGATTAGTCAGACTTGTGCAAATCCACAAATCTTTTCCTGATATCTTGGCTGATGTCCTTACACTTTCCCATGATGCTACACAAAGAAACAGTGTGTTTCAGGTGTGCATTGAAATACATCCACAGGTGTGTCTCTAATTAACTCAGATGTTGCCAAAAAAACAGAAGCTTCCACACACATGACATCATCATATGGGCAGTCCAGAATTGTTTAAGGCATAGTAATCTTAGTGTATGTAAACTTTTGACTTTGCAGTAAAAAATAAAAATGCCTTAAAACATTCTCTGTCTCTTATTATTCTGGGATTTGGCAAATATTAATAATTATGGTAATCCTAACTGACCGAAAACGGGAAAGGTTTATTCTGATTTCATGTCAGATATTGAGAAAAACATGCAGATGTATCTTTTTATATAGTGTATGGAAACTTATGGTTTCAGAGGTATATACCGTATTTTTCGCTTTATAAGACGCACTTTTGTTCCCCCAAATTTTGGGGGAAAGTAGGGGGTGCGTCTTATAATCCGAATATACGGGGGAGGGGGGGTGTATATATATATGTACTGCAGGGTCCAGGGGAGGTGGGGGCAGCTTTGGAGCGGTGCTGTGAGCTGGTAAAAGCTGCCGGAGGGAGCCTTTGATCTCCTGCTCCCGCTCATATAATATGCACTGCCGCTGTCCATCACCATGGTGCTGAAACCGCACCACGGTGACTGGCTGGGGGAGCGGCGCATATTATAGCTGCCTGTGCCCTCCTTTGATCGCACATGATCACCTGTGTTAGATATCTCCCCCATGCTGCTGCCCATAGTAAAATAAAAAACTCTTTCCTTACCTCCTCCAGCGCTGATCTCCCAGTGTCTCTGCTGCCGCTGTCATCAGGCACGCAGAGATATCACTCTGCTGTGCTGATCACATGACCGGCACTGAGAACCAGGAAGTGGAGGAGGAGCTCAACACACTGAGGGAGACACGAGGAGGAACAGCGCTGAGAAGGTAAGGAAAGAGTTTATTTTACTAAAAGCAGCAGCATGGAGGCGATATCTAACACAGGGGGCCGTGTGTCAGCCACAGGGGGCCAGTGTGTCAGCCACAGGGGGCCAGTGTGTCAGCCACAGGGGGCCAGTGTGCCAGCCACAGGGGGCCGTGTGTCAGCCACAGGGGGCCAGTGTGTCAGCCACAGTGGGCCAGTGTGTCAGCCACAGGGGGCCAGTGTGTCAGCCACAGGGGGCCAGTGTGCCAGCCACAGGGGGCCGTGTGTCAGCCACAGGGGGCCAGTGTGTCAGCCACAGGGGGCCAGTGTGTCAGCCACAGGGGGCCAGTGTGTCAGCCACAGTGGGCCAGTGTGCCAGCCATAGGGGGCCGTGTGTCAGCCACAGGGGGCCGTGTGTCAGCCACAGGGGGCCAGTGTGTCAGCTACAGGGGGCCAGTGTGTCAGCCACAGGGGCCAGTGTGTCAGCCACAGGGGGCCAGTGTGTCAGCCACAGGGGGCCAGTGTGTGAGCCACAGTGGGCCAGCCACAGGGGGCCGTGTGTCAGCCACAGGGGGCCAGTGTGTCAGCCACAGGGGGCCAGTGTGTCAGCCACAGGGGGCCAGTGTGCCAGCCACAGGGGGCCAGTGTGTCAGCCACAGGGGGCCAGTGTGTCAGCCACAGGGGGCCAGTGTGTCAGCCACAGTGGGCCAGCCACAGGGGGCCGTGTGTCAGCCACAGGGGGCCGTGTGTCAGCCACAGAATCATAGAATCATAGAATCGTAGAGTTGGAAGGGACCTCCTGGGCCATCTGGTCCAACCCCCTGCTCAAAGCAGTATTCGCTAAATCATCCCAGTCAGATGTCTGTCCAGCCTCTGTTTGAAGACTTCCATTGAAGGAGAACTCACCACTTCTCGTGGCAGCCTGTTCCACTCATTGATCACTCTAACTGTCAAAAAGTTTTTTCTAATATCTAATCTGTGTCTCTTCCCATTCAGTTTCATCCCATTGCTTCTAGTCTTTCCTTGTGCAAATGAGAATAAAGTTGATCCTTCTACAATGTGACAGCCCTTTAGATATTTGTAGACAGCGATTAAGTCTCCTCTCAGTCTTCTCTTTTGCAAACTAAACATTACCAAATCCTGCAACCTTTCCTCATAAGACAGGGTTTGCAGACCGGTCACCATTCTGGTCGCTCTTTTCTGAACTTGCTCCAGTTTGTTGATGTCTTTTTTAAAATGTGGTGCCCAAAACTGGACACAATATTCCAGATGAGGTCTGACCAAAGAGGAGTAGAGGGAAATAATGACTTCACGTGATCTAGACTGTATGCTTCTGTTAATACATCCTAGAATTGCATTTGCCTTTTTTGCTGCTGCATCACACTGTTGACTCATATTCAGTCTGTGATCTATTAGTATACCCAAGTCTTTTTCACATGTGCTGTCACTTAGCCCTATTCCTCCCATTCTATATATGCTTTTTTCATTTTTATTGCCCAGATGTAGTACTTTGCATTTCTCCCTGTTAAAAACCATTCTGTTAGTTGCTGCCCACTTCTCCAGTTTATTTAAATCTTTTTGAATCCTCTCTCTCTCTTCTCTAGTATTAGCTATCCCTCCTAGCTTTGTGTCATCAGCAAATTTAATCAGTTTACCCTCAATTCCTTCATCTAAATCGTTGATAAAGATGTTGAACAATACAGGGCCCAGGACAGAGCCCTGTGGTACCCCACTTGAGACATTCTTCCAACTGGATGTGCAGCCATTTACGACACACTGGCCAGTGTGTCAGCCACAGGGGGCCAGTGTGCCAGTGTGTCAGCCACAGTGGGCCAGTGTGCCAGCCACAGGGGGCCGTGTGTCAGCCACAGGGGGCCAGTGTGTCAGCCACAGGGGGCCAGTGTGCCAGCCACAGGGGGCCAGTGTGTCAGCCACAGGGGGCCAGTGTGTCAGCCACAGGGGGCCAGTGTGTCAGCCACAGGGGGCCAGTGTGCCAGCCACAGGGGGCCAGTGTGTCAGCCACAGGGGGCCAGTGTGTCAGCCACAGGGGGCCAGTGTGTCAGCCACAGGGGGCCAGTGTGTCAGCCACAGGGGGCCAGTGTGCCAGCCACAGGGGGCCGTGTGTCAGCCACAGGGGGCCCGTGTGCCAGCACAAGGGGGCTATATTCAATATAAGGTGGCCATATCCAGATTAAGGGGGCTAATTTTAGGATGGGGGGCTATGAGGGACATATACCCTATATGATTTGTTAGACGGACACTGGCATTATAAGACGGACCCCATTTATTAAAAAATTCTCTATTCCTTCACCACATTTGGGGGTGCGTCTTATAATCAGGGGCGTCTTATAAAGCGAAAAATACGGTATTTGACTTATTTACATTTTTTCCTCTATTTTTTTAGTCCCCATAGGCCTGGGGAATAGTACCTGCGATTGTTTGATCACTTGTACTAGGTGGCTCAATGCTACTGTATTGCAGTGATCAGGGAGAGTGACATTCTGACATTCTTCCATGAAGATGCCGGCTGTGTAACCCGGCTCCTGAGCCCCTTCCATATAAGGGGACTGGAAATCGGACGTGCTATGTCAGGAAGGGGTTAATCCAGCATTAGTCAGACCTGAGTTGAGCTGGATTATTAAATATTCTGGATTATTGGATGTCATAGAAAATTCACTACTAACCCCTCCTTGACATGTGAAGTTTGGCGAGCAGGCTGCGAGTGATTTGTGATGGCTCAGGATCTGAGTGCGCTCCATACAGGGTGCAGGTGATTGGTGCAGGCTCAGGAGCTGCATGCGATCCATACAGGGTGCGGATGATTGGTGCAGGCTCAGGAGCTGCATGCAATCCATACAGGCTGCGGGTGATTGGTGTGGGCTCAGGAGCTGCGTGTGCTCCATACAGAGTGCGGGCTCAGGAGCTATGTGTGCTCCATACAGGGTGCGGGTGATTGGTGTGGGTTCAGGAGCTGCGTGCGATCTATACAGGGTGCGGGTGATTGGTGCAGGCTCAGGAGCTGCATCCAATCCATACAGGCTGCGGGTGATTGGTGCGGGCTCTGGAGCTGCGTGTGCTCCATACAGGGTGCAGGCTCTGGAGCTGCGTGTGCTCCATACAGGGTGCGGGCTCAGGAGCTGTGTGCGCTCCATACAGGGTGCCAGTGGCAGGTGTGGGTTCAGGAGCTGCATGTGCTGGATACCGGGTGCGAGTGATTGGAGTGGGCTCAGGAGCTGTTTGCGATCCATACAGGATGAGGGTGATTGGTGCGGGCTCTGGAGCTGCGTGTGCTCCATACAGGGTGCGGGCTCAGGAGCTGTGTGTGCTCCATACAGGGTGCGGGCTCAGGAGCTGTGTGCGCTCCATACAGGGTGCCAGTGGCAGGTGTGGGTTCAGGAGCTGCATGCGCTGGATACCGGGTGCGAGTGATTGGAGTGGGCTCAGGAGCTGTTTGCGATCCATACAGGATGAGGGTGATTGGTGCAGGCTCAGGAGCTGAGTGTGATCTATACAGGGTGCGGGTGATTGGTACTTGCTCAGGAGCTGCATGCGATCCATACAGGGTGTGAGTCTGTATTCTGACTCTCCATCTTCCTTTCTTGCAGGCGGATGTGCTGGCGAGACAGCTGCAGAAGAAGTGACACGCTATAATCAAATTACTCTCCACGTTTCGCCCCAGACTCCTGCCGTGCCTCTCTACCATCCCCTCACCCCTGCCGGGCATCGTTCACCAACCCGGGCATGGCTCGCCATGTTTGATTTCTGTCTGGGATTTACGGGACATTCCTCATCCGCCGTCCTCTAGGATCCAGCATTCATTACACATGAAGACACAGACCTCCGGTGTTTCCTCACTCATCGCCTTCTCCATTTTCCAGAGATTTTCATAAATAATTTCTGTGTATTTTCACTGTAGATGGCGCTGAGGGGGTTAATAATGGGACCTAGGAAATAAAATCCACATCTGGTAATAATGGTGTTTAGGTCTGTGTCTGTGCGCGTCTGGCGCTGTCCGCCACTAGGGGGAGCCCACTGCACATGTCTTACTATGGAGCTCGGTGTAGGCTCCAGTGGGGGGCGACCTGCTACACTATGGGGTCCCCAGGACCGCACATTACCAAAAACACTTCCAGTTAGGAAAAAATATTCAATTTGGACCAAATCGATTGGTTACAAATTAAGTGTCCTGAAAAGACGTCTAGTTGGAGTCTACAGTCCTCATAGAGGAAAGAAATGGAGGGGAGCGAAGGGGATAAATAATAATAAAAATAAAAAGATTATTGTCGCCTGAGTCTCCTCATCCCCCCCAGTGATAAACTGCAGTGTTAATGCCCCCTCCATCTGCTGTGCGATGCTGCCACCTGCTGGACACATGAGGTATGTGAAAGCTGAGTACTGGGCTTAGTAGGAAATGTGGATTATCTCTGCGCTGCTGCTGTCGGGTTCTAACAGGTTCTCAGGATGCAGTGACGAGACACGAGACAGGGTATGACTTGTATAAGGAACTTTTATAAATTGAAGCCACTAGGGCTATACTGAACAGACAAAACGGGGGAACAAGCAATCTGTCCTCGCAGGGACTCAATGAACTAAACGGTACTTTTTGTATAACTGCGAGTAACCTGGCTAGTATGGGTGATGGAGGCCAGACTATGGCCAAACTATAACACTTATTTTCTAGAGTCCACTTATCCTTCCATGCTCGCTCAGGATTGCAGATGCAGCCGCTTAGAGGTCGCTGTTGCGGCTACCTTGACGCCTCGATCTTCCGGGAAGGTTTGGGCTCGTCGGGCCCTGAAGAAACTATACCGGTGGGGCGTAACAGGCCCTGAAGAAACAATGCTGGTGGGGCACAACAGGCCCTGAGGAAACGGTGCCGGTGGGGCGCAACAGGCCCTGAAGAAACGATGCCGGTGGGGCGGAACAGGCCCTGAAGAAACAATGCCGGTGGGGCGCAACAGACCCTGAAGAAATGGTGTCGGTGGGGCGCAACAGGCCCTGAAGAAACAATGCCGGTGGGGCGCAACAGGCCCTGAAGAAACGATGCCGGTGGAGCGCAACAGGCCCTGAAGAAACGGTGTCGGTGGGGCGCAACAGGCCCTGAAGAAACAATGCCGGTGGGGCGCAACAGACCCTGAAGAAATGGTATCTGTGGGGCACAACAGGCCCTGAAGAAACAATGCCGGTGGGGCGCAACAGGCCCTGAAGAAACAATGCCGGTGGGGCGCAACAGGCCCTGAAGAAACGGTGTCGGTGGGGCGCAACAGGCCCTGAAGAAGCGATGCCGGTGGGGCGCAACAGGCCCTGAAGAAGCGGTGCTGATGGGGCGCGGTAATGACGCAGTCTCTAAATATAACCGTTCACCAATCTCTGCTCAGGGTCCCTTAGCAAACTGGACGGGGGCCTCTACTACCGCCTGTAGCGAGGTGGCGCCCCCTGGGGCCGGTGATGACAGGGCCGCAGCTGTGGGAGAAGGCAGGGGGGCAGTGTCCTGACCTCTGTAGAGGAATGGTCTGTCGTCGCAGCGGTCACCTGAGGTAGCCGCCTTGTCACAACAGGATGGGAAGCAGCGGGAGTGGCTGTATGGGAACGTATGTGGGAAGCGGCCGCCGGTGCAAGTCTCTCACGTGTCACTAGTCGGTGAGTCCGCAGCTTTCCTTTCACAGGCCCCTGTCGGTCTCTCCATAACACACCGTCTGCTCCCTCGGTCCTCTCTGTCTCACATGGCTTCCTGTCTGTTGTCCTGCTCTCTGTCAACTGCCACTTCAGCGCGCCCCCTGCTCCTTTTATGCTTGCCCCGCCCCCTGTTTCCCTGACCACTTCAGTCAAGCCTTTCCATTTACTGTCCTCCAAGTATCGTTCCCTCAGGAACCCTGATGGTGGTCCTCTGGGTACCTGTCCTTTCACTGTCTGGGAGTCCTCCTCCCCACACTCTCCCACCCTATAAGCTCGCCAGTCCTCGGGCGAGGGCCTTAGTCTATTGAGATCGGTCTGTAGAGGTTTCAATGTTCGTTGCCATATGAATTGATCTTGCTCTTATCGTTCAGGGGGTTTGCCGGCTGTTGACCACTCGGAGCGTCTAAGTTCGACTGAGGTAGAGTCGTCTGGGGTGGTGGACATCGGTGGGCTGGTTGGTGCGGGCGGGCTAATTGTGTCAGATTATTTATTACTGAGTGGAGGGGCTCCGAGTCCTGGGAGACAATCTTCGTCGTCGTCCGGGTCCCAACATACGGAAGACGGTTCAGATGTCGACGGGATAGACTCTGGTTGCTTCGGGTCGGAGGAAGTACATGGGCGTAACATATTACGATGCACAATATGAGTGGGCAGTGTTTCATCCTCCTCGGGTCGTATTTCGTACACCAGTCCGTCCGGATGGATACGGCGTAAGACCCGATAAGGACTTTCTTCCCAACGCGGCTCCAGTTTGTTCTGGGGGCGTTGATCTACCCGGTCCCCGCTTTGGAGGTGTGGAGGCGGCGTTGCATTCTTCCCTGGGTGCTCCCAGTCTTGGAGCTTGGTGTGTACAATTCGGTGAAGAGTTTGCAGCCGATGGCGATGATTTCGGACCCAAGATGACACTCCAGTCCAGGGCTGAAGCTCTTCGGGGTCTAATTCCACCTCCGTGATTCCTTTACCTTCTCGCTCAAACAACAGGGAATAGGGGGTATAGCCAGTCCCAGTCACTCGATGTACCCTATTGTTATAGACCCAAACTAATTCGGAAACATATTCGGGCCAACGTGCCTTCTTGTCACTCTTCAGAGTGCGCAACATCTGAATCAATGTCCGATTAAATCATTCACAAGCCCCATTCCCTTGCGGGTGATACGGTGTGGTCCTGGATTTGTCAATTCCATAGAGGTGATGTAGTTCTTCCATGACTTTTCCCAAAAAACATGCTCCCTGATCAGAATGTATTCGTTGAGGACAGCCGTATACTTGTATAAAGTTTCTACAAATGGCGGAGGCAGCTGACTCTGCGGTCTAATCCCGAGTGGGGTGATCACAGCGAACTTGGTGAAATGATCTACCATAACGAGACAGTGTTCGTATCCCTGAAATGCGGGCCCAATGGTCAGATAATATGTATTCCCATAAAATTTAAATTTATTCAATTGAAGTAAAAGAACACCTATGCCCATGAATGAATAGTCAAAAAAGACAAAAAATGTTTTAAAAGCCCTGTTAAAGGCTACAATAAACTATCTGTACCCTTCCTTGCCGTGGAGGTTGGCACCCTAATTGATACGGTTATTTGGCGCCCCCACTCAACGTCGTCTGACCCTGTCTCCCCTACCTCACCCTAGTTTCACAGGTGGGAAAACAATGCCAGATAGAAAAGATATGAAGGAAGGGAAAAAACCTTAATGAACACAGAATGCAATGCAAGAGTAACCTGGGCAATGGGCCCACAAATATAATTATAGTAAAGGTAACCCTAAATTAGGGCTATTACTGCTAGCCCTCACAATACAACAATAAAATTTGCCTATTGATACACAATGAGCCAAAAATAACCATAAATTGCTACCAGTATGATTGATAAGGAAAAGATGCAGACAAGGACATAGCGTCCCAGCAATCTATTAGCAATATATGGCAATAAATAATCGCCTCTATTAATGCAAATATAGAGACCACTGATGGTGTATAAAAATAATCATGATGTTACATTGTTCCATAATAAACACATAGATGAAAAAATAGAACACCACCCAGTGGTTTACTTATCATCAAAGTCGCCCCGACGCGTTTCCCCGGTGTAACGGTTCATCAGGAGGCCACAGACTTTAATACCACTGATACTCGATATGCTCCATGATGCCCAAAGATAAGATATAAACAAGGCATGGCGGCGGTCACAAAAAATGAATTTAAATAGGACCCGCTCTCATGTATCAGCTAAGCCCATTGGGTGCACGGTCACAGAGGATACACGTCATCCACTTTGCCCAGCCAATCGCTGAGTGTTACTCATTACCTATTCCTATTGCGTTCCACCATCGGACCAGCGTGCGTGTCACGCCGAATGCGCATGACCGGAAGTGATGTACCCGGAACTTATCAACGCCTCTTACCTCGCAACCAGAAAGAAGCAGCAGACAAGCACGGTATTAAATCGTGACCTATTCGCACGCAGGCGCATTACCACCAAGTTGATAAACAATTATGCCGTCCAGCGTCACCATATGTGAATACACAGCCCAGGTTTCACCGCACAAAACGCATGCGCACATGTTAGCCCAATACTTAGCACATATGTCAGATTCAAGCTATATATAATAATAATAGTATGCCCATGATTGAGCAACTAAGTATATAACTAGACATAAACAGTGGGAATGTACAATCTCTCGGTATAGTAACACTGGAGAAAGTGAATTTATAATGATATGCTCAAAAGATATTAAGGAATATACCAAATGCTTTATTAATAATAAAACTCATAATAGAGTTAGTGCGAAATTATTACACACTACTTACAAATAGACTAGCTACACATTATCTAAGGAAAAATCAAGTTTTTAGGGGCCAAAGAAAGCCATAAGTGGCCAAATACACTCAAGACTCTTAAAGGAAACATGTGAATGACAGGCATTCATTTAGACCTTTTGGGGACAGGGATTGGAGTCTATATATCCATCTGCTTCTCTTCTTTGTATAATTTTGTCAAGGTCTCCCCCCCCGAGGTTTGGGTCTGACTAATTCAATCATACAAAAAGTAATATCCTTCAGAGATCCAGCATGCACCTCATTCATATGTCGCGCAATAGATGTATCCCTACCAGCGTCGGACTGGCCCACCGGAGAACCGGTGGATTCTCCGGTGGGCCCTGGCATCTGGTGGGCCCTGGCACCTGCAGGCATACAGGGCCAGCAGTTGCCTAGGGCCCCCGCTGCTCCAGGGGCCCCCAGCCAGTGGTGTGTCGCACACCATGCAGCTGCTCCAGGGGCCCCCAGCCAGTGGTGTGTCGCACACCATGCAGCTGCTATGGGGGCCCCTGCCAGCGGAGCAGCAGCGGGTGTCAGGAGGCAGGAGCCCCTGTCCCCGCTGCTAAAGAGAAATGAATATTCACTGCAAAGCAGTGAATCTCATTTCAGGTCTCCACCCCCAGAGGCCCCGCCCCCAGCCCAGTAAGCTGCTCTGCATCAGGGCCGGCGCCGCCCTCAGTCCTCTCTGCTCCTGACTCACAGCCAGTGCGCGATGACGTCACTACATCGCGCACCCGCTGTGTGTCTGGCAGAGGGGGCAGCTCCTGACACTGAAGCCGGGATCAGCGTGGGAGCGAGGAGGAGAGGTGAGTATTGTGTTTTGGTTTTTTTTTATATCTCTCTCGCTCTCTCTGTCTCTATCTATCTATCTATCTATCTCTATATATCTCTCTATCTCTCTTATATCTATCTTTCTATCTCTATCTATTATCTATATCTATCTCTATCGCTCTATCTTTATATCTATCTTTCTATCTCTACATCTATCTCTATATCTATCTATCTCTATATCTTTCTATATATATATCTCTATATCTATCTATCTTACTCTATCTATCTCTATATCTATTATCTCTATATTTATTATCTATCTAGCTACCATCTATATCTATCTATCTTTATCTACATATATCTCTATCTATATCTATCTATCTCTATACCTATCTATCTATTTATCTATCCGTTATCTATCTCTATATCTTTTCTCTATCTATCTATCTATCTCTATATCTCTCGCTATCTATCACTCTATCTCTATATCTATCTCTATATCTATATCTATTTCTCTCTACATCTATCTATATATCTCTATCTATCTCTATATCTATCTCTCTGTATATCTATCTATCGCTCTATCTTTCTATCTCTATATCTATATATCTATCTATCTTTCTCTATCTATTTATCTCTATATCTTTTCTCTGTATCTATCTCTATATCTATATCTATCTATCTCTATATATATTTATTATCTCTATATCTATATCTATTTCTCTCTATATCTCTCTGTATATCTATCTATCTTTCTATCTCTATATCTATCTATCTTTCTCTATCTATCTATCTATCTATCTATTTATCTCTATCTATTATCTATATCTATCTCTATCTATCTATCGCTCTATCTCTATCTCTATCTTTCTATCTCTACATCTATCTCTATATCTATCTTTCTATCTATCTCTATATCTATCTATATCTATATCTATCTATTATGTCTTATCTATCTAGCTATCTCTATTATCTATCTCTACCTATCTCTATATCTTTCTATCTTACTCTATCTCTATATCTATCTGTTATCTCTATATTTATTATCTATCTTTATCTATCTCTATCTATTATCTATATCTATCTCTATCTCTCTATCTATTTATCGATCTCTGTATCTATCTCTCTCTCTATCTACCGCTCTTTCTATCTCTATCTATCTTTATATCTATATCTATCTATCTCTATATCTCTCTCTCTATAGCTATCTATATATTATCTCTATATCTATCTATCTATCTATATATTATCTCTATATCTATATATCTCTATATCTATCTATCTATCTCTATATCTATCTATCTCTATATCTATCTATCTATCTCTATATCTATCTGTTATCTCTATATCCATATCTATCTCTATCTCTATCTATCTCTATATCTCTCTATCTCTATATCTATCTTTCTATCTAACACTATATCTCTATATCTCATTATCTATCTATCTCTCTCTCTTTATCTATCTATTGATCTATCCATCTATCTCTATATCTATCTCTATATCTATCTATTATATCTATCTATTATCTCTATTATCTATATCTATCTATCTATCTAGCTATCTCTATCTATCTCTATATCTCTCTCTATATCTATCTATCTTTCTAACTCTATATCTATCTCTATACATATCTCTATATCTAGCTATTATCTCTATATCTATCTCTATATCTATCTTTCTATATCTATCTGTCTCTATATCTATCTATCTATCTATCTATCTCTATATCTATTATCTCTAAATATATCTCTATATCTATTTTTATTTATAGCCATCTATCTATATATATTTATCTCTATAACTATCTATATATGTCTATATTATTATTATTATATCTGTATATCTCTATCTATTATCTATCTCTATCTATTATCTTTCTCTATCTATATATCTATCTCTCTATATCTTTCTATCTATAGCTATCTATCTCTATATCTATCTATCTATCTATCCATTATCTATTTTCTATCTATCTCTATATCTATCTACCTATCGATCTATCTATCTATATTTATCTTTATATCTATCTCTATCTATCCCTATCTATCTCTATGAATCTTTCTATCTATATCTATCCATTATCTACTTTCTATCCATTATCTACTATCTATCTCTATATCTATTTCTACATCTATCTTTCTATCTATATCTATCTAACTCTATATCTATATATCTATATAGCATTATTCCCTATGAGGGGGGCAGTATTATACCCTATGAGGAGGCAGTATTATACCCTATGAGGGGGGCAGCATTATACCCTATGAGGAGGCAGCATTATACCCTATGAGGAGGCAGCATTATTCCCTATGAGGGGGCAGCATTATACCCTATGAGGAGGGCAGCATTATACCCTATGAGGGGGGCAGCATTATACCCTATGAGGGGGGCAGCATTATACCCTATGAGGGGGCAGCATTATTCCCTATGAGGAGGGCAGTATTATACCCTATGAGGAGGCAGCATTATACCCTATGAGGGGGGAAGCATTATACCCTATGAGGAGGCAGCATTATTCCCTATGAGGAGGCAGCATTATACCCTATGAGGAGGCAGCATTATACCCTATGAGGGGGCAGCATTATTCCCTATGAGGAGGCAGCATTATACCCTATGAGGAGGCAGCATTATACCCTATGAGGAGGCAGCATTATACCCTATGAGGAGGCAGCATTATACCCTATGAGGAGGCAGCATTATACCCTATGAGGAGGCAGCATTATACCCTATGAGGAGGGCAGCATTATACCCTATGAGGAGGCAGCATTATACCCTATGAGGAGGGCAGTATTATACCCTATGAGGAGGCAGCATTATACCCTATGAGGAGGGCAGCATTATACCCTATGAGGGGGGCAGCATTATACCCTATGAGGGGGGCAGCATTATACCCTATGAGGAGGCAGCATTATTCCCTATGAGGAGGGCAGTATTATACCCTATGAGGAGGGCAGCGTTATACCCTATGAGGAGGGCAGCGTTATACCCTATGAGGAGGCAGCATTATACCCTATGAGGAGGGCAGCATTATACCCTATGAGGGGGGCAGCATTATACCCTATGAGGAGGCAGCATTATACCCTATGAGGAGGCAGCATTATACCCTATGAGGAGGCAGCATTATACCCTATGAGGAGGCAGCATTATACCCTATGAGGGGGGAAGCATTATACCCTATGAGGAGGCAGCATTATTCCCTATGAGGAGGCAGCATTATACCCTATGAGGAGGCAGCATTATACCCTATGAGGGGGCAGCATTATTCCCTATGAGGAGGCAGCATTATACCCTATGAGGAGGCAGCATTATACCCTATGAGGAGGCAGCATTATACCCTATGAGGAGGCAGCATTATTCCCTATGAGGAGGCAGCATTATACCCTATGAGGAGGCAGCATTATACCCTATGAGGAGGCAGCATTATACCCTATGAGGAGGCAGCATTATACCCTATGAGGAGGCAGCATTATACCCTATGAGGAGGGCAGTATTATACCCTATGAGGAGGCAGCATTATACCCTATGAGGAGGGCAGCATTATACCCTATGAGGGGGGCAGCATTATACCCTATGAGGGGGGCAGCATTATACCCTATGAGGAGGCAGCATTATTCCCTATGAGGAGGGCAGTATTATACCCTATGAGGAGGACAGCGTTATACCCTATGAGGAGGGCAGCGTTATACCCTATGAGGAGGCAGCATTATACCCTATGAGGAGGGCAGCATTATACCCTATGAGGGGGGCAGCATTATACCCTATGAGGAGGCAGCATTATACCCTATGAGGAGGCAGCATTATACCCTATGAGGAGGCAGCATTATACCCTATGAGGAGGCAGCATTATACCCTATGAGGAGGGCAGCATTATACCCTATGAGGGGGCAGCATTATACCCTATGAGGAGGCAGCATTATACCCTATGAGGAGGCAGCATTATACCCTATGAGGAGGTCAGTATTATACCCTATGAGGAGGCAGCATTATACCCTATGAGGAGGCAGCATTATACCCTATGAGGGGGCAGCATTATACCCTATGAGGAGGCAGCATTATACCCTATGAGGAGGGCAGTATTATACCCTATGAGGAGGGCAGCATTATACCCTATGAGGGGGCAGCATTATACCCTATGAGGAGGCAGCATTATACCCTATGAGGAGGGCAGCATTATACCCTATGAGGAGGCAGCATTATTCCCTATGAGGAGGCAGTATTATACCCTATGAGGAGGGCAGCATTATACCCTATGAGGGGGGCAGCATTATACCCTATGAGGAGGCAGCATTATACCCTATGAGGAGGCAGCATTATACCCTATGAGGAGGCAGCATTATACCCTATGAGGAAGGCAGCATTATACCCTATGAGGGGGCAGCATTATACCCTATGAGGAGGCAGCATTATTCCCTATGAGGAGGCAGCATTATACCCTATGAGGAGGCAGCATTATACCCTATGAGGGGGCAGCATTATTCCCTATGAGGAGGCAGCATTATACCCTATGAGGAGGCAGCATTATACCCTATGAGGAGGCAGCATTATACCCTATGAGGAGGCAGCATTATTCCCTATGAGGAGGCAGCATTATACCCTATGAGGAGGCAGCATTATACCCTATGAGGAGGCAGCATTATACCCTATGAGGAGGCAGCATTATACCCTATGAGGAGGGCAGTATTATACCCTATGAGGAGGGCAGTATTATACCCTATGAGGAGGCAGCATTATACCCTATGAGGAGGGCAGCATTATACCCTATGAGGGGGGCAGCATTATACCCTATGAGGAGGCAGCATTATTCCCTATGAGGAGGGCAGCATTATACCCTATGAGGAGGCAGCATTATACCCTATGAGGAGGCAGCATTATACCCTATGAGGAGGCAGCATTATACCCTATGAGGAGGCAGCATTATACCCTATGAGGGGGCAGCATTTTACCCTATGAGGAGGGCAGCATTATTCCCTATGAGGAGGGCAGTATTATACCCTATGAGGAGGCAGCATTATACCCTATGAGGGGGGAAGCATTATTCCCTATGAGGAGGGCAGTATTATTCCGTATGAGGAGGCAGCATTATACCCTATGAGGAGGCAGCATTATACCCTATGAGGAGGGCAGCATTATACCCTATGAGGAGGCAGCATTATACCCTATGAGGGGGGCAGCATTATACCCTATGAGGAGGCAGCATTATTCCCAATGAGGAGGCAGCATTATACCCTATGAGGAGGCAGCATTATACCCTATGAGGGGGCAGCATTATTCCCTATGAGGAGGCAGCATTATACCCTATGAGGAGGCAGCATTATACCCTATGAGGAGGCAGCATTATACCCTATGAGGAGGCAGCATTATACCCTATGAGGAGGCAGCATTATACCCTATGAGGAGGCAGCATTATTCCCTATGAGGAGGCAGCATTATACCCTATGAGGAGGCAGCATTATACCCTATGAGGAGGCAGCATTATACCCTATGAGGAGGGCAGTATTATACCCTATGAGGAGGCAGCATTATACCCTATGAGGAGGGCAGCATTATACCCTATGAGGGGGGCAGCATTATACCCTATGAGGAGGCAGCATTATTCCCTATGAGGAGGGCAGCATTATACCCTATGAGGAGGGCAGCATTATACCCTATGAGGAGGCAGCATTATACCCTATGAGGAGGCAGCATTATACCCTATGAGGAGGCAGCATTATACCCTATGAGGAGGCAGCATTATACCCTATGAGGGGGCAGCATTTTACCCTATGAGGGGGCAGCATTATACCCTATGAGGAGGGCAGCATTATACCCTATGAGGAGGCAGCATTATACCCTATGAGGAGGCAGCATTATACCCTATGAGGAGGCAGCATTATACCCTATGAGGGGGCAGCATTATACCCTATGAGGAGGGCAGCATTATACCCTATGAGGAGGCAGCATTATACCCTATGAGGGGGCAGCATTATACCCTATGAGGAGGGCAGCATTATTCCCTATGAGGAGGGCAGTATTATACCCTATGAGGAGGCAGCATTATACCCTATGAGGGGGGAAGCATTATTCCCTATGAGGAGGGCAGTATTATTCCCTATGAGGAGGCAGCATTATACCCTATGAGGAGGCAGCATTATACCCTATGAGGAGGGCAGCATTATACCCTATGAGGAGGCAGCATTATACCCTATGAGGGGGGCAGCATTATACCCTATGAGGAGGCAGCATTATTCCCTATGAGGAGGGCAGTATTATACCCTATGAGGAGGACAGCGTTATACCCTATGAGGAGGCAGCATTATACCCTATGAGGAGGCAGCATTATACCCTATGAGGGGGCAGCATTATACCCTATGAGGAGGCAGCATTATACCCTATGAGGGGGCAGCATTATACCCTATGAGGAGGGCAGCATTATTCCCTATGAGGAGGGCAGTATTATACCCTATGAGGAGGCAGCATTATACCCTATGAGGGGGGAAGCATTATTCCCTATGAGGAGGGCAGTATTATTCCGTATGAGGAGGCAGCATTATACCCTATGAGGAGGCAGCATTATACCCTATGAGGAGGGCAGCATTATACCCTATGAGGAGGCAGCATTATACCCTATGAGGGGGGCAGCATTATACCCTATGAGGAGGCAGCATTATTCCCAATGAGGAGGCAGCATTATACCCTATGAGGAGGCAGCATTATACCCTATGAGGGGGCAGCATTATTCCCTATGAGGAGGCAGCATTATACCCTATGAGGAGGCAGCATTATACCCTATGAGGAGGCAGCATTATACCCTATGAGGAGGCAGCATTATACCCTATGAGGAGGCAGCATTATACCCTATGAGGAGGCAGCATTATTCCCTATGAGGAGGCAGCATTATACCCTATGAGGAGGCAGCATTATACCCTATGAGGAGGCAGCATTATACCCTATGAGGAGGGCAGTATTATACCCTATGAGGAGGCAGCATTATACCCTATGAGGAGGGCAGCATTATACCCTATGAGGGGGGCAGCATTATACCCTATGAGGAGGCAGCATTATTCCCTATGAGGAGGGCAGCATTATACCCTATGAGGAGGGCAGCATTATACCCTATGAGGAGGCAGCATTATACCCTATGAGGAGGCAGCATTATACCCTATGAGGAGGCAGCATTATACCCTATGAGGGGGCAGCATTTTACCCTATGAGGGGGCAGCATTATACCCTATGAGGAGGGCAGCATTATACCCTATGAGGAGGCAGCATTATACCCTATGAGGAGGCAGCATTATACCCTATGAGGAGGCAGCATTATACCCTATGAGGGGGCAGCATTATACCCTATGAGGAGGGCAGCATTATACCCTATGAGGAGGCAGCATTATACCCTATGAGGGGGCAGCATTATACCCTATGAGGAGGGCAGCATTATTCCCTATGAGGAGGGCAGTATTATACCCTATGAGGAGGCAGCATTATACCCTATGAGGGGGGAAGCATTATTCCCTATGAGGAGGGCAGTATTATTCCCTATGAGGAGGCAGCATTATACCCTATGAGGAGGCAGCATTATACCCTATGAGGAGGGCAGCATTATACCCTATGAGGAGGCAGCATTATACCCTATGAGGGGGGCAGCATTATACCCTATGAGGAGGCAGCATTATTCCCAATGAGGAGGCAGCATTATACCCTATGAGGAGGCAGCATTATACCCTATGAGGGGGCAGCATTATTCCCTATGAGGAGGCAGCATTATACCCTATGAGGAGGCAGCATTATACCCTATGAGGAGGCAGCATTATACCCTATGAGGAGGCAGCATTATACCCTATGAGGAGGCAGCATTATTCCCTATGAGGAGGCAGCATTATACCCTATGAGGAGGCAGCATTATACCCTATGAGGAGGCAGCATTATACCCTATGAGGAGGGCAGTATTATACCCTATGAGGAGGCAGCATTATACCCTATGAGGAGGGCAGCATTATACCCTATGAGGGGGGCAGCATTATACCCTATGAGGGGGGCAGCATTATACCCTATGAGGAGGCAGCATTATTCCCTATGAGGAGGGCAGCATTATACCCTATGAGGAGGGCAGCGTTATACCCTATGAGGAGGCAGCGTTATACCCTATGAGGAGGGCAGCGTTATACCCTATGAGGGGGGCAGCATTATACCCTATGAGGAGGCAGCATTATACCCTATGAGGAGGCAGCATTATACCCTATGAGGAGGCAGCATTATACCCTATGAGAAGGGCAGCATTATACCCTATGAGGAGGCAGCATTATTCCCTATGAGGAGGCAGCATTATACCCTATGAGGAGGGCAGCATTATACCCTATGAGGAGGCAGCATTATACCCTATGAGGAGGGCAGCATTATACCCTATGAGGAGGCAGCATTATACCCTATGAGGAGGGCAGCGTTATACCCTATGAGGGGGCAGCGTTATACCCTATGAGGAGGCAGCATTATACCCTATGAGGAGGGCAGTATTATACCCTATGAGGAGGGCAGCATTATACCCTATGAGGGGGCAGCATTATACCCTATGAGGAGGGCAGTATTATACCCTATGAGGGGGCAGCATTATACCCTATGAGGAGGCAGCATTATACCCTATGAGGAGGCAGATTATACCCTATGAGGAGGGCAGCATTATTCCCTATGAGGTGGGCAGCATTATACCCTATGAGGGGGGCAGTATTATACCCTATGAGGGGGGCAGTATTATACCCTATGAGGAGGCAGCATTATACCCTATGAGGGGGCAGCATTATACCCTATGAGGAGGCAGCATTATTCCCTATGAGGAGGCAGCATTATACCCTATGAGGAGGGCAGCATTATACCCTATGAGGAGGCAGCATTACACCCTATGAGGAGGCAGCATTATACCCTATGAGGAGGCAGCATTATACCCTATGAGGAGGGCAGCATTATACCCTATGAGAGGGCAGCGTTATACCCTATGAGGGGGCAGCGTTATACCCTATGAGGAGGCAGCGTTATACCCTATGAGGAGGCAGCGTTATACCCTATGAGGAGGCAGCATTATACCCTATGAGGAGGGCAGCATTATACCCTATGAGGGGGCAGCATTATACCCTATGAGGAGGCAGCATTATACCCTATGAGGAGGCAGCATTATACCCTATGAGGAGGGCAGTATTATACCCTATGAGGAGGGCAGCATTATACCCTGTGAGGAGGCAGCATTATACCCTATGAGGAGGCAGCATTATACCCTATGAGGAGGGCAGTATTATACCCTATGAGGGGGGCAGTATTATACCCTATGAGGGGGCAGCATTATACCCTATGAGGGGGTGCATTATTCCCTATGAGGGGGTGCATTATTCCCTATGAGGGGGGCAGTATTATACCCTATGAGGGGGGCAGTATTATACCCTATGAGGGGGGCAGTATTATACCCTATGAGGGGGTGCATTATACCCTATGAGGGGGTGCATTATACCCTATGAGGGGGTGCATTATTCCCTATGAGGTGGGCAGTATTATACCCTATGAGGGGGGCAGTATTATACCCTATGAGGGGGTGCATTATACCCTATGAGGGGGTGCATTATACCCTATGAGGGGGGCAGTTTTATATTCTATGAGATGGCTGCATTATATTCTATGAGATGGCTGCATTATATTCTATGAGGGGTCTACATTATATTCTATGAGGGGGCTGCTTTATATTCTATGAGGGGGCTACCCCAACTCCTGCTACATAATTAAGACATGTACAACCTTATATTATACCCGGATATTAGCGTGTTTTACCGCACAATTGGTGGTCTGGTATTTAACTCTATGCAGCTACATAGTGGGCCCCAAGAATGATTTTCTCTGGTGGGCCCAAGGTGTTCCAGTCCGACGCTGATCCCTACTATTTTTAATGTCATTCAAATGCTCACCTACTCTTATCCTGAGCTCCCTAATAGTCTTACCAACATAATCCAGAGGGCAGGTGCATGTTGCTTTGTTCACCATACCTGAGGATCTACAATTCCCAAAATCCCTAATATTATATGTCTTTCCATCCACTGAGCTACAAAATGTTTCAGATTGTGACATGACACCACATCTCGAGCAGTTTCCACATTTGAAAAAACCTTGTGGTTTACGAGCAAGCCAAGTTCCTTCCTTTTTTGGTCTCTGATAAAAACTGTACCAAACGGTCCCCAAGGGACCTACCCTTCCTGTAGGTAATACACGGCTTGGGCGTAATAATGCCCCTCAAGTCTGGGTCTGCCAGAAGAATACCCCAATGCTTTTTAAAGATGTTGTATACCCTTTCAGCTTGGCCATCAAATGTGCCTATCATCCTAACCATTTTTTCATCATTCCTCCTTTCTTTAACCCCCAACAATGTGGATCTATCAGTAGATAATGCTTCCTGATATGATTTTCTCAAAATATGTTCTGGATAGCCTCTCATTTGAAACCTATGGTGCAAATCATCAGCCTGGTTTCTAAAGGTAACCAAATCAGAGCAGTTCCTCCTGATACGGAGGAACTGTCCCTTTGGTATCTCTTTTTAGGGGGATTGGATGATGGCTTGTCCAATTGAGGAGATTGTTTGTAGATGTCGGTTTCCGATATGTAAGAGTCTCAATACTGCCATTCCGTTTTTTGATAATAGTCAAATACAAAAAATTAATATTATTGTTGTGACACTCGGACGTAAAACGTAGCCCTATGTTATTGATATTAATATTTTCCATAAATCGATGAAACTCACTTTCAGGGCCAGACCAAAATACCAAAATATCATCTATATATCTGGCCCATAATGTAATATGGGAATTCCACCACATATCCTCACGACTAAAGATGAGTGTTTCCTCCCACCAGCCCAGGAACACATTAGCATAAGTGGGAGCACAAGGGCTCCCCATTGCTGTACCCCTGAGCTGGTGGAAGTACTTACCATCAAAAAGAAAATAGTTGTGTGTAAGGGTGAATGAAAGAAGCTCCTCTACCAATAAATTATGATCCCCACATTTGACCGCTCTAGATTGGAGGAAATGATTCACAGCTCTCATTCCACATTCATGTGGAATGCTGCTGTAGAGCGCCTCCACATCGATAGAGGCTAAGATTGTATCCTCATCAATAGAAATTTCAAATTTCAAATGTGGAAACTGCTCGAGATGTGGTGTCATGTCACAATCTAAAACATTTTGTAGCTCAGTGGATGGAAAGACATATAATATTAGGGATTTTGGGAATTGTAGATCCTCTGGTATGGTATACAAAGCAACATGCACCTGCCCTCTGGATTATGTTGGTAAGACTATTAGGGAGCTCAGGATAAGAGTAGGTGAGCATTTGAATGACATTAAAAATAGTAGGGATACATCTATTGCGCGACATATGAATGAGGTGCATGCTGGATCTCTGAAGGATATTACTTTTTGTATGATTGAATTAGTCAGACCCAAACCTCGGGGGGGGGAGACCTTGACAAAATTATACAAAGAAGAGAAGCAGATGGATATATAGACTCCAATCCCTGTCCCCAAAAGGTCTAAATGAATGCCTGTCATTCACATGTTTCCTTTAAGAGTCTTGAGTGTATTTAGCCACTTATGGCTTTCTTTGGCCCCTAAAAACTTGATTTTTCCTTAGATAATGTGTAGCTAGTCTATTTGTAAGTAGTGTGTAATAATTTCGCACTAACTCTATTATGAGTTTTATTATTAATAAAGCATTTGGTATATTCCTTAATATCTTTTGAGCATATCATTATAAATTCACTTTCTCCAGTGTTACTATACCGAGAGATTGTATATTCCCACTGTTTATGTCTAGTTATATACTTAGTTGCTCAATCATGGGCATACTATTATTATTATATATAGCTTGAATCTGACATATGTGCTAAGTATTGGGCTAACATGTGCGCATGCGTTTTGTGCGGTGAAACCTGGGCTGTGTATTCACATATGGTGACGCTGGACGGCATAATTGTTTATCAACTTGGTGGTAATGCGCCTGCGTGCGAATAGGTCACGATTTAATACCGTGCTTGTCTGCTGCTTCTTTCTGGTTGCGAGGTAAGAGGCGTTGATAAGTTCCGGGTACATCACTTCCGGTCATGCGCATTCGGCGTGACACGCACGCTGGTCCGATGGTGGAACGCAATAGGAATAGGTAATGAGTAACACTCAGCGATTGGCTGGGCAAAGTGGATGACGTGTATCCTCTGTGACCGTGCACCCAATGGGCTTAGCTGATACATGAGAGCGGGTCCTATTTAAATTCATTTTTTGTGACCGCCGCCATGCCTTGTTTATATCTTATCTTTGGGCATCATGGAGCATATCGAGTATCAGTGGTATTAAAGTCTGTGGCCTCCTGATGAACCGTTACACCGGGGAAACGCGTCGGGGCGACTTTGATGATAAGTAAACCACTGGGTGGTGTTCTATTTTTTCATCTATGTGTTTATTATGGAACAATGTAACATCATGATTATTTTTATACACCATCAGTGGTCTCTATATTTGCATTAATAGAGGCGATTATTTATTGCCATATATTGCTAATAGATTGCTGGGACGCTATGTCCTTGTCTGCATGTTTTCCGTATCAATCATACTGGTAGCAATTTATTGATATTTTTGGCTCATTGTGTATCAGTAGGCAAATTTTATTGTTGTATTGTGAGGGCTAGCAGTAATAGCCCTAATTTAGGGTTACCTTTACTATAATTATATTTGTGGGCGGCGCCAAATAACCGTATCTATTAGGGTGCCAACCTCCATGGCAAGGAAGGGTACAGATAGTTTATTGTAGCCTTTAACAGGGCTTTTAAAACATTTTTTGTCTTTTTTGACTATTCATTCACGGGCATAGGTGTTCTTTTACTTCAATTGAATAAAATTAAATTTTATGGGAATACATGTTCACTCTAATATTATGGTATATTCCTTTTTTACAATGATTTTGTGGTACCAATGGTCAGATAATCCATCGTCAGGAGCTCAAGGGGCGCTGAGGTCACAATAGTCTGTGTTGCGGCTCGCTGAGCTGGTGGTTTGGCTAGTTCACACAAGCGGCAGGTCCGGCAAATTTCGTCCACAACAGCCGGCAAGCGCGGGTGGTAAGCTTTCTGTTGTAACCATTGCAAAGCTTTTTTTGTTCCAAAATGGGCCCCTTTTTCGTGAGCCTTCCGAGCCAGTGCGTGAAGTTGGGCTCCTGGCGTAACCACCTGCCAAACCGTCATTGAGGTTGTTTGTGATGCTATTTTACGATACAATAATCCCTTTCGGATAACCAACCTCTCCCATTGTCGCAGCATAAGCAACAGGTCTTGAGTCAAATTCGTCTTCTTGTTGCTGTTGTATCCAACTTATCCCGGGATTGTTCTAATATGCCCCTTGGGGTCTCAGAGGAAGATATTTTTTTATTGTCAGTTGTGAGCACGGCAGCAGTGAGAGCGAACGGTATTTCCTCTCCTTCAAATTCTTCATCTCGATTCTGTCCTGGAGTTGTATTTCGAATCTTGGAGAGGGCGTCTGCATGGACATTCTCGGCCCCTCTTTTGTAGATAATCTTATAATTGTACTTCGCCATCCAGGCCACCCATCGCTGTTCCATAGCCCCCAATTTGGCGTTTTCCAAATGAGCCAGTGGGTTGTTGTCAGTTCGCACTACCACCTCGGAGCCCGCTAGGTACTCTGCGAATCTCTCCGTCATAGCCCACACCACTGCGAGGAGCTCGAGCTTAAAAGAACTGTAATTGTCAGGGTTACGCTCGGAGTCATGGAGTGAGCGACTTCCATATGAGATCACTCTCTCCTGGCCATCCTGAATCTGTGAAAACACAGCCCCCAGCCCGTGAAAACTCCCGTCAGTGTGCAGGATTAACGGTTGGGAGAAATCCGCATAAGCCAACACTGGGGCATCCGAGAGCGCAGCCTTGAAGTCTCGGAAGGCCTCTTCCTGAAGGTGTTGCCACTGGATTTTTCGCCCATTGGCCCCAGCGGGAGCCCCCTTCAGCAGGTCGTGCAGGGCTCGAGCTCGACATGCAAAATTCTTTACGAAGCGACGGTAATATCCGGCTAACCCCAGAAAAGCCCACACATCTTTCACCGTCTCGGGGGTAGTCCATTCCTGGATAGCAGCAACCTTCTCCCGGGATGGCCTCACACCCTCTGCCGAAACGACATGACCCAGATACTCAATCTGAGAGCGAAATAGGTGGCATTTCACCTTCAACCCGTACTTTTGCAACCGGCTAAGTACCTGTTCCAACCTCTTCAGGTGGTCCTCAAAGGTGGAGGCATAGACGATGATGTCGTCCAGATAGATCAGCATAGCCTCAAAATTGAGATCTCCCAGACACCGTTCCATCAATCGCTGAAAGGTCCCGGGGGCGATGGCCAGCCCAAACGGCATCCGATTAAACTCAAACAGTCCCATGGGCAATATGAACACCGTCTTGGCTCTATCTTCTTCTGACATGGGCACCTGCCAGTACCCACTGGCCAAGTCCAGGGTTGAAAAATATGTTGCTTTTCCCAAGGCAGACAGGGATTCCTCTATGCGGGGCAGTGGATATGAGTCTTTAATAGTGCAAGCATTCAGTTTACGATAATCCACACAGAATCATAGTGTACCATCTTTCTTCCGGACAAACACGATTGGGGCCGCCCAGGGGCTTTGACTTTCCCGTATCACCCCTTTTCGCAGCATTTGGGCCAGCAAAGTTTTCACCTCTTGATAGAGTTGTGGCGGAATCTGTCGATATCGTTCCCGGATAGGGGCCGTTCCTGCTGTGGGAATTTCATGAGTGATGGAGGTGGTACACCCAAAATCGTCCTCATGACTAGCAAATACTTCATGGTACTGTCCCAGCAATGTTTTTATCTGTGAGAGTTGGGCTGCAGTTAATCCAGAAAGCTCAGCCCACATCTGCTCCAAAATCTTTCGGCCCTTCTCTTGTGCCGAGACTTCGTGGGCCTGTAAGGTTCGTATTGTTACTTCCCAAGGATCCTCGGGGTGTACGTGTAATTGAAACGCAGAAGCTGGCAGCACTTCTTCTAAAGGCCTTACTAGTTTGGCCAGCACAGTCCGTGCTTTCAGAACGGTGTCCTGGTCTTCAAGGTTAACGCAGCGCACCAGGACGGCTCCTTTTTGCATGGTAGCCAGGGAACGGGCCACCAGTATGCCAGGAGGTAAGCACTCCGAATGACATGGCTCCACCTGCACCTCCACGCCCTCCAAGGGTATAGAGGCTCGAATGGGCAGGGCCACCACAGTCTGTCCAGGGAGTATCACAAGCAGGGGAGTCGCTGGCGTGATGACCTTACCCAGAGCCTCGCCTTCCTGGCGGTCCTGATGTACCCATGCTTCCCGCACCAGCTGCTGGAATACCTTTCCCTGGGCTGTGCGAGAACCCCACTGCTTCAGAATCCTCTGTGTAGGGTCATTGAGCAGTAGGTTGCTGAACTCTCGTAGAACATTCATGCCTAGGGTGACGGGGTGTTGCTTATCAGCTTCTCCTTGAGTCAGTACCACCCCTCTGCGACCAAGGGATTTACCGCACAGCGTCTCTTGCACCCACACCACCCCGGCAACTGGGACCGGCAGTTGGTTGGCAGCTACTAGTCTGATCATGGGCCCCCACTGAGGCCTTGCTGCTTCCGGGAAGTTCTGTTGAAAATACGTTGCGGGCATAGTGGTTACTTGTGACCCCGTGTCCACCAGGCACCAGATGGCCCAGCCCTCCACTTCTGCCCAAACCACCGGGCATTTGGCTACCAAATATTCGGGACTTCCACCACCCCTAGTTGTGGTTTTAGCTCTGAGCGGCGTCCCCCCAGGCCCGGAGCCCTTTAGTTTAATGGTGGCCGGGGTGGGTAACTCCCACGCCGCGGACACTCTCTAGCAAAGTGGCCTGGTTTTCCACACTCAATACACCGGGCCTGTGTAGGCTGACCACCCCGCTGGGAGCGTGATCCCCAGAAGCCGGGTTAAAGCCAGGTCGTCCAGTCCTGGTTCTTCTCTTTACTTCAGCCAACTCGCCCTTAATACTTTTCAGCTCTTGCTTTATCTCTTCCACCCACTGAGGCTCCTTGACTACATTCGCGGAGGCCTCCACACCTCGGACTTTCCCCACGGGGACCGCCATCCCCTGCTCCTGCTCTCGAGCACATGCCTGACTTACCACCTCTGAAAAATCTATTCGGGGATTCATCCTG
This sequence comes from Dendrobates tinctorius, assembly GCF_039654945.1. Classification (NCBI taxonomy): domain Eukaryota; kingdom Metazoa; phylum Chordata; class Amphibia; order Anura; family Dendrobatidae; genus Dendrobates; species Dendrobates tinctorius. The sequence continues at coordinate 12,384,979 of NW_027361763.1, forward strand.
ATCTGTTCCCGCAGTGCCTGTTTGACTAATGGATCTCGCAAACCAGTCACCAGTAGGTCACATAGGGTAATGTCAACAGGTCCTGCCCCTACCCCGTCCTTTCTCTCTATAGCCGTATGCAATTCTTGGAGGACATTCATATACTCTGTGATCGTTTCCCCTCTACTTGCATCTGACTAAACAAACGGGTTCTTAACTCTCCCACATCAGTAGGGTCCCCATGGGTCGGTTCTACTATCTGTAACACTTTTTCAAAAGTGTTGCGGTGACCCGGAGGTTTCAACATCACTGACCTCATCGCCTCCCCGTCCAGTGCCATGAGTGCCACCTCAGCCTCCAGATCAGGGGTTATTGGGTGCATCCGAAAGAGCTCCCGCATCCGCTCTGTCCAGCTCCATAACATAGTATTGGAGCCGGAAAATCTAGGCAGGTTGTTCAGCATGGCCCCCAATGATATGCTGGTATGGGGACCCTCATCATTTGTAGAGTTTACAGCTCTACCCTGATCTGGGGCACCACTGTCTGTGCTCGGCAACTGCATCCTGCCAACTACGCCAATTGTAGGGTTCTAGCAGGTTCTCAGGATGCAGTGACGAGACACGAGCAGGGTATGACTTGTATAATGAACTTTTATAAATTGAAGCCACTAGGGCTATACTGAACAGACAAAACGGGGGAACAAGCAATCTGTCCTCGCAGGGACTCAATGAACTAAACGGTACTTTTTGTATAACTGCGAGTAACCCAGCTAGTCCGGGTGACGGAAGCCAGACTATGGCCAAACTATAACAATTATTTTCTAGAGTCCACTTATCCTTCCATGCGTCGCTCAGGATTGCAGAAGCGGCTGCTTAGAGGTCGTTTTTGCGGCTACCTTGACTCCTCGATCTTCCGGGAAGGTTTGGGCTCGTCGGGCCCTGAAGAAACTATACCGGTGGGGCGTAACAGGCCGTGAAGAAACAATGCCGGCGGTGCACAACAGGCCCTGAGGAAACGGTGCCGATGGGGAGCAACAGGCCCTGAAGAAACGATGCCCGTGGGGCGCAACAGGCCCTGAAGAAGCGGTGCTGATGGGGCACAGTAATGATGCAGTCTCTAAATATAACCGTTCACCAATCTCTGCTCAGGGTCCCTTAGCAAACTGGACGGGGGCCTCTTCTACCGCCTGTAGCGAGGTGGCGCCCCCTGGGGCCGGTGATGACAGGGCCGCAACTGTGGGAGAAGGCAGGGGGGCAGTGTCCTGACCGCTGTAGAGGAATGGTCTGTCGTCACAGCGGTTGCCTGAGGTAGCCGCCTTGTCAAAACAGGGTGGGAAGCAGTGGGAGTGGCTGTATGGGACCGTATGCAGGAAGCGGCCGCCGGTGCAAGTCTCTCACGTGTCACTAGTCGGTGAGTCCGCAGCTTTCCTTTCACAGGCCCCTGTCGGTCTCTCCACAACACACCATCTGCTCCCTCGGTCCTCTCTGTCTCACACGGCATCCTGTCTGTTGTCCTGCTCTCTGTCAACTTCCACTTCAGCGCGCCCCCTGCTCCTTTTAAGCTTGCCCTGCCCCCTGTTTCCCTGACAACTTCAGTCAAGCCTTTCCTTTTACTGTCCTCCCAGTATCGTTCCCTCAGGAACCCTGATGGCGGTCCCCTGGGTACCTGTCCTTTCACTGTCTGGGAGTCCTCCTCCTCACACTGCAATAGATTAATTCCAGGAGTTTTTGAAGGATTCCAGTGGTTTATTTAACGCGTTTCGGGGTTCCAATGACCCCCTTCGTCAGGAAATACCACACGCAATATAAAGAGATAATATGCTTGCAGGGTTTAAATACATGCAACATTCAAAAAACAACGCCAAATGGTCAAATGACGCATGATGTCAGAGTTCATGGTTGACAAATGGTTAACACATCTAGGTCGGTAAAGAATTCGACATATATCGGTAAAGCCCAAAGGCGGTCGCAGTCCACTTGGTGGCTTGTGCATAATGTAACCGCCTTTGGGCTTGAATGGGCCTCGTACACACACGGCTCTGCTCCGCTCACCTCATACACACACGGCTGTGTTCCATACACTTTGTACACACGGCTCTGCTCCATACACCTCGCACACGTGCGGCTGCGGTCCGTACACCTCGTACACACGCGGCTCTGTTACATCCACCCTGTAAACCCCTCCTGACCCCACACAAAAACTTACCCTCATCCAGCACCATGACAACCAGCTCGGCAAAGTCCTGCATACATCAAGGCCCCTGGTCATGTGACCCCTGACTCCTCCCCTCCTGTGACCTCATCACAGGTCCTGTGCGCAGAGAGCAGCCATCCTGTCAGGCCAATTGCAGCCTGGCAGCCAATCAAAGCATGGAGCTGCACAGCCAATGAGCGGCTGCAGCTCCACGATCGAGCCCCTAAGGACTCTGGGCCCTGTTGCAGCTGTGACTGCGGTAGTCCCGCCCCTGGTCGTGGGCACCGATTACACAATCAGTGAATCTATACATATGAAAATGAGTATGTATGTCTGTATGTGTGTGTATCAAGCCCCGCCCACTCCACATAGCCCTGCCCACTCCACATAGCCACACCCACTCCACACACAAAGCCCCGTAAAATAAATAACTAATATATACATAGATATTTATTATATATAATATATCTGTTTCATAGGCACATCTTCACCACAACAGATTACACTGTGTTGCCTGTTATGAATGGGTCACCGAGGAGGATGGCAGGAACAGGCTAAGCCACCAGAAGACCAGAGAGGTTGGTAACTAAGCAGATTGCAGACCCCTGATCCTATCCGCACAACAGGCAGTAGCGATGGAGCGTACCTACGATGCCCTAGACGCTTCGTCACAGCCAGAGGACTAACTAAGCCTAAAGACAGAAAGATGAAATCTAAACTGCCCCGGAGCAGATCCCCAAAGGAATAGACAGCCCCCAAACATACATTGTCAGTGAGACAAGATGAGACACAAACACAGGCAGAGAACAGACTGAGCAAACGGTGGGGCCCAAGCTGTCTAGACAGGACAGGACAGAAAAGATACTGTCTGCAATGACACACAAAACCCTGAAAAAGTCCAACACTTCTGATATACAAAAAAACCTGAGGTCACACGATCTCACCCCGCCTAGATCAGCACTCTGGTATAAACTGGCAGCAAGCAAAAAGATCCTAACATAACAGGGGACTGAACAAGCTGCAACATATAAAGCAGGGCCCAGCGCTGCCCCCAGCAGGGAGCACGCTGAACACTAGCAGCAAAGCAAAAAAGACACTACCAGATTAGATGCAAAGGATTAGAAAAAGAATCACTTAGCTGAACATGCAGATCAGGCAGGGGACCAAGGAGCTCCAAATGCACACAGAGGAAAAGATCACCAGCAACCTTCAAGAGCAGCCAGCTCCATTATATGCTCCCAGCCAGCAATCCCAGATTCCCAATTATCATCGTCAGGTGGAGAACTTCCATCCACCTGGCCAGCTCCACGACTCTCAGTAACCACCAGAGGGAGCAGAGGGAGCTTCGGCTCAGAAATCCGAGCAAGGGAGTATGTGGCGCCCCTGAGGCTCAGTCGCCACAGAGGTACTGCACCTTCCCCTAAGGTGTAGTGCCCCACCATCCAGGTAAGGTGGGAACTCCTTTCCACACCCCAACACTCGAACCCCACACAACAGGGTAGCTCTGCACAACCACATTGCGGCTCAGTGCTTAGAGAGTAGCAGAGCACCTTTGGTGGTTCCCTGCTTGGAACACTGGATGTGCTGGGAGGTGGGTGGAGTCAGGATACATAAAAGGGTGGGAAAGTGTAGGATGACAGGTCAGTCTGACAGGTCAGTCGGGTAGGAAGTCACTCAGACAGGAGTGAGGATCCCTGGAAGAAGTGATGGAGGAAGGAGTGCTACAGCTGCCTTAGTGAGCTGAGCCAGCTGGCACGGGAAAGGAAAAGAAGGAGAAAAACGTAGAACTGAAACCTAAGCTTCCATAAGAGAGAGAAAGACAAGTACGGAACAAAGGAGTAAGGAGAACAGAGAGGACGTGGGTTGGAAGAGGAACCCTGCCTATAGGTTCTCAGCGCAAGGCCTGGGCCCGGTCCCCGAGATTGTATGGACACTTATGGTTCTGCAGCAGACACCGGTGGAGTAGTTGGCTGTAAATGCATTACTCCCATCTAAGACTTGGGACACAACAGCAATTGGATAGGGAGCCGGGACTCAGGAGAAGGGAGTCCCCGAAGCAGGCTACAGCTGTCTGCCGTACAAGTAGAGTTCTTGGGAACATCTGTTAAGAGGAACTCCTGAGTACCACGGTACTGGAGATCTTCACACTTAAAGGCGCAATAGAGGAGACGTTCAGGAAAGGTACATGTTCAAGTGGTCCTCAAAGGTGGAGGCATAGACGATGATGTCGTCCAGATAGATCAGCATAGCCTCAAAATTGAGATCTCCCAGACACCGTTCCATTAATCGCTGAAAGGTCCCGGGGGCGTTGGCCAGCCCAAACGGCATCCGATTAAACTCAAACAGTCCCATGGGCAATATGAACACCGTCTTGGCTCTATCTTCTTCTGACATGGGCACCTGCCAGTACCCACTGGCCAAGTCCAGGGTTGAAAAATATGTTGCTTTTCCCAAGGCAGACAGGGATTCCTCTATGCGGGGCAGTGGATATGAGTCTTTAATAGTGCAAGCATTCAGTTTACGATAATCCACACAGAATCATAGTGTACCATCTTTCTTCCGGACAAACACGATTGGGGCCGCCCAGGGGCTTTGACTTTCCCGTATCACCCCTTTTCGCAGCATTTGGGCCAGCAAAGTTTTCACCTTTTGATAGAGTTGTGGCGGAATCTGTCGATATCGTTCCCGGATAGGGGCCGTTCCTGCTGTGGGAATTTCATGAGTGATGGCGGTGGTACACCCAAAATCGTCCTCATGACTAGCAAATACTTCATGGTACTGTCCCAGCAATGTTTTTATCTGTGAGAGTTGGGCTGCAGTTAATCCAGAAAGCTCAGCCCACATCTGCTCCAAAATCTTTCGGCCCTTCTCTTGTGCCGAGACTTCGTGGGCCTGTAAGGTTCGTATTGTTACTTCCCAAGGATCCTCGGGGTGTACGTGTAATTGAAACGCAGGAGCTGGCAGCACTTCTTCTAAAGGCCTTACTAGTTTGGCCAGCACAGTCCGTGCTTTCAGAACGGTGTCCTGGTCTTCAAGGTTAACGCAGCGCACCAGGACGGCTCCTTTTTGCACGGTAGCCAGGGAACGGGCCACCAGTATGCCAGGAGGTAAGCGCTCCGAATGACATGGCTCCACCTGCACCTCCACGCCCTCCAAGGGTATAGAGGCTCGAATGGGCAGGGCCACCACAGTCTGTCCAGGGAGTATCACAAGCAGGGGAGTCGCTGGCGTGATGACCTTACCCAGAGCCTCGCCTTCCTGGCGGTCCTGATGTACCCATGCTTCCCGCACCAGCTGCTGGAATACCTTTCCCTGGGCTGTGCGAGAACCCCACTGCTTCAGAATCCTCTGTGTAGGGTCATTGAGCAGTAGGTTGCCGAACTCTCGTAGAACATTCATGCCTAGGGTGACGGGGTGTTGCTTATCAGCTTCTCCTTGAGTCAGTACCACCCCTCTGCGACCAAGGGATTTACCGCACAGCGTCACTTGAACCCACACCACCCCGGCAAGTGGGACCGGCAGTTGGTTGGCAGCTACTAGTCTGATCATGGGCCCCCACTGAGGCCTTGCTGCTTCCGGGAAGTTCTGTTGAAAATACGTTGCGGGCATGGTGGTTACTTGTGACCCCGTGTCCACCAGGCACCGGATGGCCCAGCCCTCCACTTCTGCCCAAACCACCGGGCATTTTGCTACCAAATCTTCGGGACTTCCACCACCCCTAGTTGTGGTTTTAGCTCTGAGCGGCGTCCCCCCAGCCCGGAGCCCTTTAGTTTAATGGTGGCCGGGGTGGGTAACTCCCACGCCGCGGACACTCTCTAGCAAAGTGGCCTGGTTTTCCACACTCAATACACCGGGCCTGTGTAGGCTGACCACCCCGCTGGGAGCGTGATCCCCTGAAGCCGGGGTTAAAGCCAGGTCGTCCAGTCCTGGTTCTTCTCTTTACTTCAGCCAACTCGCCCTTAATACTTTTCAGCTCTTGCTTTATCTCTTCCACCCACTGAGGCTCCTTGACTACATTCGCGGAGGCCTCCACACCTCGGACTTTCCCCACGGGGACCGCCATCCCCTGCTCCTGCTCTCGAGCACATGCCTGACTTACCACCTCTAAAAAATCTATTCGGGGATTCATCCTGATCTGTTCCCGCAGTGCCTGTTTGACTAATGGATCTCGCAAACCAGTCACCAGTAGGTCACATAGGGTAATGTCAACAGGTCCTGCCCCTACCCCGTCCTTTCTATAGCCGTATGCAATTCTTGGAGGACATTCATATACTCTGTGATCGTTTCCCCTCTACTTGCATCTGACTAAACAAACGGGTTCTTAACTCTCCCACATCAGTAGGGTCCCCATGGGTCGGTTCTACTATCTGTAACACTTTTTCAAAAGTGTTGCGGTGACCCGGAGGTTTCAACATCACTGACCTCCGCGCCTCCCCGTCCAGTGCCATGAGTGCCACCTCAGCCTCCAGATCAGGGGTTATTGGGTGCATCCGAAAGAGCTCCCGCATCCGCTCTGTCCAGCTCCATAACATAGTATTGGAGCCGGAAAATCTAGGCAGGTTGTTCAGCATGGCCCCCAATGATATGCTGGTATGGGGACCCTCATCATTTGTAGAGTTTACAGCTCTACCCTGATCTGGGGCACCACTGTCTGTGCTCGGAGACTGCATCCTGCCGACTACGCCAAGTGTAGGGTTCTAGCAGGTTCTCAGGATGCAGTGACGAGACACGAGCAGGGTATGACTTGTATAATGAACTTTTATAAATTGAAGCCACTAGGGCTATACTGAACAGACAAAACGGGGGAACAAGCAATCTGTCCTCGCAGGGACTCAATGAACTAAACGGTACTTTTTGTATAACTGTGAGTAACCCAGCTAGTCCGGGTGACGGAAGCCAGACTATGGCCAAACTATAACAATTATTTTCTAGAGTCCACTTATCCTTCCATGCGTCGCTCAGGATTGCAGAAGCGGCTGCTTAGAGGTCGTTTTTGCGGCTACCTTGACTCCTCGATCTTCCGGGAAGGTTTGGGCTCGTCGGGCCCTGAAGAAACTACGGGCCCTGAAGAAACTATACCGGTGGGGCGTAACAGGCCGTGAAGAAACAATGCCGGCGGTGCACAACAGGCCCTGAGGAAACGGTGCCGATGGGGCGCAACAGGCCCTGAAGAAACGATGCCCGTGGGGCGCAACAGGCCCTGAAGAAGCGGTGCTGATGGGGCACAGTAATGATGCAGTCTCTAAATATAACCGTTCACCAATCTCTGCTCAGGGTCCCTTAGCAAACTGGACGGGGGCCTCTTCTACCGCCTGTAGCGAGGTGGCGCCCCCTGGGGCCAGTGATGACAGGGCCGCAACTGTGGGAGAAGGCAGGGGGGCAGTGTCCTGACCGCTGTAGAGGAATGGTCTGTCGTCACAGCGGTTGCCTGAGGTAGCCGCCTTGTCAAAACAGGGTGGGAAGCAGTGGGAGTGGCTGTATGGGACCGTATGCGGGAAGCGGCCGCCGGTGCAAGTCTCTCACGTGTCACTAGTCGGTGAGTCCGCAGCTTTCCTTTCACAGGCCCCTGTCGGTCTCTCCACAACACACCATCTGCTCCCTCGGTCCTCTCTGTCTCACACGGCATCCTGTCTGTTGTCCTGCTCTCTGTCAACTTCCACTTCAGCGCGCCCCCTGCTCCTTTTAAGCTTGCCCTGCCCCCTGTTTCCCTGACAACTTCAGTCAAGCCTTTCCTTTTACTGTCCTCCCAGTATCGTTCCCTCAGGAACCCTGATGGCGGTCCCCTGGGTACCTGTCCTTTCACTGTCTGGGAGTCCTCCTCCTCACACTGCAATAGATTAATTCCAGGAGTTTTTGAAGGATTCCAGTGGTTTACTTAACGCGTTTCGGGGTTCCAATGACCCCCTTCGTCAGGAAATACCACACGCAATATAAAGAGATAATATGCTTGCAGGGTTTAAATACATGCAACATTCAAAAAACAACGCCAAATGGTCAAATGACGCATGATGTCAGAGTTCATGGTTGACAAATGGTTAACACATCTAGGTCGGTAAAGAATTCGACATATATCGGTAAAGCCCAAAGGCGGTCGCAGTCCACTTGGTGGCTTGTGCATAATGTAACCGCCTTTGGGCTTGAATGGGCCTCGTACACACACGGCTCTGCTCCGCTCACCTCATACACACACGGCTGTGTTCCATACACTTTGTACACACGGCTCTGCTCCATACACCTCGCACACGTGCGGCTGCGGTCCGTACACCTCGTACACACGCGGCTCTGTTACATCCACCCTGTAAACCCCTCCTGACCCCACACAAAAACTTACCCTCATCCAGCACCATGACAACCAGCTCGGCAAAGTCCTGCATACATCAAGGCCCCTGGTCATGTGACCCCTGACTCCTCCCCTCCTGTGACCTCATCACAGGTCCTGTGCGCAGAGAGCAGCCATCCTGTCAGGCCAATTGCAGCCTGGCAGCCAATCAAAGCATGGAGCTGCACAGCCAATGAGCGGCTGCAGCTCCACGATTGAGCCCTTAAGGACTCTGGGCCCTGTCGCAGCTGTGACTGCGGTAGTCCCGCCCCTGGTCGTGGGCACCGATTACACAATCAGTGAATCTATACATATGAAAATGAGTATGTATGTCTGTATGTGTGTGTATCAAGCCCCGCCCACTCCACATAGCCCTGCCCACTCCAAATAGCCACACCCACTCCACACACAAAGCCCCGTAAAATAAATATCTAATATATACATAGATATTTATTATATATAATATATCTATTTCATAGGTACATCTTCTCCACAACAGATTACACTGTGTTGCCTGTTATGAATGGGTCACCGAGGAGGATGGCAGGAACAGGCTAAGCCACCAGAAGACCAGAGAGGTTGGTAACTAAGCAGATTGCAGACCCCTGATCCTATCCGCACAACAGGCAGTAGCGATGGAGCGTACCTACGATGCCCTAGACGCTTCATCACAGCCAGAGGACTAACTAAGCCTAAAGACAGAAAGATGAAATCTAAACTGCCCCGGAGCAGATCCCCAAAGGAATAGACAGCCCCCAAACATACATTGTCAGTGAGACAAGATGAGACACAAACACAGGCAGAGAACAGACTGAGCAAACAGTGGGGCCCAAGCTGTCTAGACAGGACAGGACAGAAAATATACTGTCTGCAATAACACACAAAACCCTGAAAAAGTCCAACACTTCTGATATACAAAAAAACCTGAGGTCACACGATCTCACCCCGGCTAGATCAGCACTCTGGTATAAACTGGCAGCAAGCAAAAAGATCCTAACATAACAGGGGACTGAACAAGCTGCAACATATAAAGCAGGGCCCAGCGCTGCCCCCAGCAGGGAGCACGCTGAACACTAGCAGCAAAGCAAAAAAGACACTACCAGATTAGATGCAAAGGATTAGAAAAAGAATCACTTAGCTGAACATGCAGATCAGGCAGGGGACCAAGGAGCTCCAAAAGCACACAGAGGAAAAGATCACCAGCAACCTTCAAGAGCAGCCAGCTCCATTATATGCTCCCAGCCAGCAATCCCAGATTCCCAATTATCATTGTCAGGTGGAGAACTTCCATCCACCTGGCCAGCTCCACGACTCTCAGTAACCACCAGAGGGAGCTTCGGCTCAGATATCCGAGCAAGGGAGTATGTGGCGCCCCTGAGGCTCAGTCGCCACAGAGGTACTGCACCTTCCCCTAAGGTGTAGTGCCCCACCATCCAGGTAAGGTGGGAACTCCTTTCCACACCCCAACACTCGAACCCCACACAACAGGGTAGCTCTGCACAACCACATTGCGGCTCAGTGCTTAGAGAGTAGCAGAGCACCTTTGGTGGTTCCCTGCTTGGAACACTGGATGTGCTGGGAGGTGGGTGGAGTCAGGATACATAAAAGAGTGGGAAAGTGTAGGATGACAGGTCAGTCTGACAGAAGGTCAGTCGGGTAGGAAGTCACTCAGACAGGAGTGAGGATCCCTGGAAGAAGGGATGGAGGAAGGAGTGCTACAGCTGCCTTAGTGAGCTGAGCCAGCTGGCACGGGAAAGGAAAAGAAGGAGAAATACGTAGAACTGAAACCTAAGCTTCCATAAGAGAGAGAAAGACAAGTACGGAACAAAGGAGTAAGGAGAACAGAGAGGACGTGGGTTGGAAGAGGAACCCTGCCTATAGGTTCTCAGCGCAAGGCCTGGGCCCGGTCCCCGAGATTGTATGGACACTTATGGTTCTGCAGCAGACACCGGTGGAGTAGTTGGCTGTAAATGCATTACTCCCATCTAAGACTTGGGACACAACAGCAATTGGATAGGGAGCCGGGACTCAGGAGAAGGGAGTCCCCGAAGCAGGCTACAGCTGTCTGCCGTACAAGTAGAGTTCTTGGGAACATCTGTTAAGAGGAACTCCAGAGTACCACGGTACTGGAGATCTTCACACTTAAAGGCGCAATAGAGGAGACGTTCAGGAAAGGTACATGTTCAGGTGGTCCTCAAAGGTGGAGGCATAGACGATGATGTCGTCCAGATAGATCAGCATAGCCTCAAAATTGAGATCTCCCAGACACCGTTCCATCAATCGCTGAAAGGTCCCGGGGGCGTTGGCCAGCCCAAACGGCATCCGATTTAACTCAAACAGTCCCATGGGCAATATGAACACCGTCTTGGCTCTATCTTCTTCTGACATGGGCACCTGCCAGTACCCACTGGCCAAGTCCAGGGTTGAAAAATATGTTGCTTTTCCCAAGGCAGACAGGGATTCCTCTATGCGGGGCAGTGGATATGAGTCTTTAATAGTGCAAGCATTCAGTTTACGATAATCCACACAGAATCATAGTGTACCATCTTTCTTCCGGACCAACACGATTGGGGCCGCCCAGGGGCTTTGACTTTCCCGTATCACCCCTTTTCGCAGCATTTGGGCCAGCAAAGTTTTCACCTCTTGATAGAGATGTGGCGGAATCTGTCGATATCGTTCCCGGATAGGGGCCGTTCCTGCTGTGGGAATTTCATGAGTGATGGCGGTGGTACACCCAAAATCGTCCTCATGACTAGCAAATACTTCATGGTACTGTCCCAGCAATGTTTTTATCTGTGAGAGTTGGGCTGCAGTTAATCCAGAAAGCTCAGCCCACATCTGCTCCAAAATCTTTCGGCCCTTCTCTTGTGCCGAGACTTCGTGGGCCTGTAAGGTTCGTATTGTTACTTCCCAAGGATCCTCGGGGTGTACGTGTAATTGAAACGCAGGAGCAGGCAGCACTTCTTCTAAAGGCCTTACTAGTTTGGCCAGCACAATCCGTGCTTTCAGAACGGTGTCCTGGTCTTCAAGGTTAACGCAGCGCACCAGGACGGCTCCTTTTTGCACGGTAGCCAGGGAACGGGCCACCAGTATGCCAGGAGGTTAGCGCTCCGAATGACATGGCTCCACCTGCACCTCCACGCCCTCCAAGGGTATAGAGGCTCGAATGGGCAGGGCCACCACAGTCTGTCCAGGGAGTATCACAAGCAGGGGAGTCGCTGGCGTGATGACCTTACCCAGAGCCTCGCCTTCCTGGCGGTCCTGATGTACCCATGCTTCCCGCACCAGCTGCTGGAATACCTTTCCCTGGGCTGTGCGAGAACCCCACTGCTTCAGAATCCTCTGTGTAGGGTCATTGAGCAGTAGGTTGCCGAACTCTCGTAGAACATTCATGCCTAGGGTGACAGGGTGTTTCTTATCAGCTTCTCCTTGAGTCAGTACCACCCCTCTGCGACCAAGGGATTTACCGCACAGCGTCACTTGCACCCACACCATCCCGGCAAGTGGGACCGGCAGTTGGTTGGCAGCTACTAGTCTGATCATGGGCCCCCACTGAGGCCTTGCTGCTTCCGGGAAGTTCTGTTGAAAATACGTTGCGGGCATAGTGGTTACTTGTGACCCCGTGTCCACCAGGCACCGGATGGCCCAGCCCTCCACTTCTGCCCAAACCACCGGGCATTTTGCTACCAAATCTTCGGGACTTCCACACTCAATACACCGGGCCTGTGTAGGCTGACCACCCCGCTGGGAGCGTGATTCCCTGAAGCCGGGGTTAAAGCCAGGTCGTCCAGTCCTGGTTCTTCTCTTTACTTCAGCCAACTCGCCCTTAATACTTTTCAGCTCTTGCTTTATCTCTTCCACCCACTGAGGCTCCTTGACTACATTTGCGGAGGCCTCCACACCTCGGACTTTCCCCACGGGGACCGCCATCCCTTGCTCCTGCTCTCGAGCACATGCCTGACTTCCCACCTCTAAAAAATCTATTCGGGGATTCATCCTGATCTGTTCCCGCAGTGCCTGTTTGACTAATGGATCTCGCAAACCAGTCACCAGTAGGTCACATAGGGTAATGTCAACAGGTCCTGCCCCTACCCCGTCCTTTCTCTCTATAGCCGTATGCAATTCTTGGAGGACATTCATATACTCTGTGTTCGTTTCCCCTCTACTTGCATCTGACTAAACAAACGGGTTCTTAACTCTCCCACATCAGTAGGGTCCCCATGGGTCGGTTCTACTATCTGTAACACTTTTTCAAAAGTGTTGCGGTGACCCGGAGGTTTCAACATCACTGACCTCCGCGCCTCCCCGTCCAGTGCCATGAGTGCCACCTCAGCCTCCAGATCAGGGGTTATTGGGTGCATCCGAAAGAGCTCCCGCATCCGCTCTGTCCAGCTCAATAACATAGTATTGGAGCCGGAAAATCTAGGCAGGTTGTTCAGCATGGCCCCCAATGATATGCTGGTATGGGGACCCTCATCATTTGTAGAGTTTACAGCTCTACCCTGATCTGGGGCACCACTGTCTGTGCTCGGAGACTGCATCCTGCCGACTACGCCAAGTGTAGGGTTCTAGCAGGTTCTCAGGATGCAGTGAAGAGACACGAGCAGGGTATGACTTGTATAATGAACTTTTATAAATTGAAGCCACTAGGGCTATACTGAACAGACAAAACGGGGGAACAAGCAATCTGTCCTCGCAGGGACTCAATGAACTAAACGGTACTTTTTGTATAACTGCGAGTAACCCAGCTAGTCCGGGTGACGGAAGCCAGACTATGGCCAAACTATAACAATTATTTTCTAGAGTCCACTTATCCTTCCATGCGTCACTCAGGATTGCAGAAGCGGCCGCTTAGAGGTCGTTGTTGCGGCTACCTTGACGCCTCGATCTTCCGGGAAGGTTTGGGCTCGTCGGGCCCTGAAGAAACTACGGGCCCTGAAGAAACTATACCGGTGGGGCGTAACAGGCCGTGAAGAAACAATGCCGGCGGTGCACAACAGACCCTGAGGAAACGGTGCCGATGGGGCGCAACAGGCCCTGAAGAAACGATGCCCGTGGGGCGCAACAGGCCCTGAAGAAGCGGTGCTGATGGGGCACAGTAATGATGCAGTCTCTAAATATAACCGTTCACCAATCTCTGCTCAGGGTCCCTTAGCAAACTGGACGGGGGCCTCTTCTACCGCCTGTAGCAAGGTGGCGCCCCCTGGGGCAGGTGATGACAGGGCCGCAGCTGTGGGAGAAAGCAGGGGGGCAGTGTCCTGACCGCTGTAGAGGAATGGTCTGTCGTCACAGCGGTTGCCTGAGGTAGCCGCCTTGTCAAAACAGGGTGGGAAGCAGCGGGAGTGGCTGTATGGGACCGTATGCGGGAAGCGGCCGCCGGTGCAAGTCTCTCACGTGTCACTAGTCGGTGAGTCCGCAGCTTTCCTTTCACAGGCCCCTGTCGGTCTCTCCACAACACACCATCTGCTCCCTCGGTCCTCTCTGTCTCACACGGCATCCTGTCTGTTGTCCTGCTCTCTGTCAACTTCCACTTCAGCGCGCCCCCTGCTCCTTTTAAGCTTGCCCTGCCCCGTTTCCCTGACAACTTCAGTCAAGCCTTTCCTTTTACTGTCCTCCCAGTATCGTTCCCTCAGGAACCCTGATGGCGGTCCCCTGGGTACCTGTCCTTTCACTGTCTGGGAGTCCTCCTCATCACACTGCAATAGATTAATTCCAGGAGTTTTTGAAGGATTCCAGTGGTTTATTTAACGCGTTTCGGGGTTCCAATGACCCCCTTCGTCAGGAAATACCACATGCAATATAAAGAGATAATATGCTTGCAGGGTTTAAATACATGCAACATTCAAAAAACAGCGCCAAATGGTCAAATGACGCATGATGTCAGAGTTCATGGTTGACAAATGGTTAACACATCTAGGTCGGTAAAGAATTCGACATATATCGGTAAAGCCCAAAGGCGGTCGCAGTCCACTTGGTGGCTTGTGCATAATGCAACCGCCTTTGGGCTTGAATGGGCCTCGTACACACACGGCTCTGCTCCGCTCACCTCATACACACACGGCTGTGTTCCATACACTTTGTACACACGGCTCTGCTCCATACACCTCGCACACATGCGGCTGCGCTCCGTACACCTCGTACACACGCGGCTCTGTTACATCCACCCTGTAAACCCCTCCTGACCCCACACAAAAACTTACCCTCATCCAGCACCATGACAACCAGCTCGGCAAAGTTCTGCATACATCAAGGCCCCTGGTCATGTGACCCCTGACTCCTCCCCTCCTGTGACCTCATCACAGGTCCTGTGCGCAGAGAGCAGCCATCCTGTCAGGCCAATTGCAGCCTGGCAGCCAATCAAAGCATGGAGCTGCACAGCCAATGAGCAGCTGCAGCTCCACGATTGAGCCCCTAAGGACTCTGGGCCCTGTCGCAGCTGTGACTGCGGTAGTCCCGCCCCTGGTCGTGGGCACCAATTGCAGTGAATCTATACATATGAAAATGAGTATGTATGTCTGTATGTGTGTGTATCAAGCCCCGCCCACTCCACATAGCCCTGCCCACTCCACATAGCCACACCCACTCCACACACAAAGCCCCGTAAAATAAATATCTAATATATACATAGATATTTATTATATATAATATATCTATTTCATAGGCACATCTTCTTCACCACAACAGATTACACTGTGTTGCCTGTTATGAATGGGTCACCGAGGAGGATGGCAGGAACAGGCTAAGCCACCAGAAGACCAGAGAGGTTGGTAACTAAGCAGATTGCAGACCCCTGATCCTATCCGCACAACAGGCAGTAGCGATGGAGCGTACCTACGATGCCCTAGACGCTTCGTCACAGCCAGAGGACTAACTAAGCCTAAAGACAGAAAGATGAAATCTAAACTGCCCCGGAGCAGATCCCCAAAGGAATAGACAGCCCCCAAACATACATTGTCAGTGAGACAAGATGAGACACAAACACAGGCAGAGAACAGACTGAGCAAACGGTGGGGCCCAAGCTGTCTAGACAGGACAGGACAGAAAAGATACTGTCTGCAATGACACACAAAACCCTGAAAAAGTCCAACACTTCTGATATACAAAAAACCTGAGGTCACACGATCTCACCCCGGCTAGATCAGCACTCTGGTATAAACTGGCAGCAAGCAAAAAGATCCTAACATAACAGGGGACTGAACAAGCTGCAACATATAAAGCAGGGCCCAGTGCTACCCCCAGCAGGGAGCACGCTGAACACTAGCAGCAAAGCAAAAAAGACACTACCAGATTAGATGCAAAGGATTAGAAAAAGAATCACTTAGCTGAACATGCAGATCAGGCAGGGGACCAAGGAGCTCCAAATGCACACAGAGGAAAAGATCACCAGCAACCTTCAAGAACAGCCAGCTCCATTATATGCTCCCAGCCAGCAATCCCAGATTCCCAATTATCATCGTCAGGTGGAGAACTTCCATCCACCTGGCCAGCTCCACGACTCTCAGTAACCACCAGAGGGAGCAGAGGGAGCTTCGGCTCAGAAATCCGAGCAAGGGAGTATGTGGCGCCCCTGAGGCTCAGTCACCACAGAGGTACTGCACCTTCCCCTAAGGTGTAGTGCCCCACCATCCAGGTAAGGTGGGAACTCCTTTCCACACCCCAACACTCGAACCCCACACAACAGGGTAGCTCTGCACAACCACATTGCGGCTCAGTGCTTAGAGAGTAGCAGAGCACCTTTGGTGGTTCCCTGCTTGGAACACTGGATGTGCTGGGAGGTGGGTGGAGTCAGGATACATAAAAGAGTGGGAAAGTGTAGGATGACAGGTCAGTCTGACAGAAGGTCAGTCGGGTAGGAAGTCACTCAGACAGGAGTGAGGATCCCTGGAAGAAGGGATGGAGGAAGGAGTGCTACAGCTGCCTTAGTGAGCTGAGCCAGCTGGCACGGGAAAGGAAAAGAAGGAGAAATACGTAGAACTGAAACCTAAGCTTCCATAAGAGAGAGAAAGACAAGTACGGAACAAAGGAGTAAGGAGAACAGAGAGGACGTGGGTTGGAAGAGGAACCCTGCCTATAGGTTCTCAGCGCAAGGCCTGGGCCCGGTCCCCGAGATTGTATGGACACTTATGGTTCTGCAGCAGACACCGGTGGAGTAGTTGGCTGTAAATGCATTACTCCCATCTAAGACTTGGGACACAACAGCAATTGGATAGGGAGCCGGGACTCAGGAGAAGGGAGTCCCCGAAGCAGGCTACAGCTGACTGCCGTACAAGTAGAGTTCTTGGGAACATCTGTTAAAAGGAACTCCAGAGTACCACGGTACTGGAGATCTTCACACTTAAAGGCGCAATAGAGGAGACGTTCAGGAAAGGTACATGTTGGCGGAGTGTTGGAGGGGAGCTTTCCATCTTGCATGGAGGTTGGCTGGGCCTCTGACCCGGAGGACACGGCCCGGAGGCAGGCACCATTGTGTACCGCAGACTTTGAGTAAAGCTTTGGAACTACAAGCCCTGGTGTCCTCCATTCATTCTTGCGCCAACCCGCTCAGCACTGCTACATCTGGGTACCATCCTTTACACTGCCTGCGTCTCTCCTCAACCATTACAACCACACTGCCCTGGGGCTACTGCTTCACCTGTGGGGAGCTACACCATCTATGCTGCAACACACCACTAGCTCCAGAGGATCCGCATGCAGCGTTGGCCTAGCACCTCACTTGCCGAACACCACAGGTGGCCTCACAAACTATTCTATTCCACATTAATTACATTCTCCCATTGATTTGGGCGCTCAGGGCCACGGACCGGGTCACCGCTGCTGTGACACATCCCCCTGACCTCGGCCCGGTACCGAGTACCCCACGGCCCTGGGAGGGCGACCCAAGTTCACAACAGTTGCCCATAGCAACCAATCACTAAGCATCTTTCATTTCACCAAAGCTGTTTAAAAGATGAAAGCTGAGCTGTGATTGGTTGCTAAGAGCAACAGTTTTCCCGCTTCACAACACCTCAGCAGACACTGACTGGGTGGGAGAAATCTAGCATCCCCAGAAACATAAGCTCCCAGCCATTGTCTGCCCCCCAGAAAGGAGCAGAGAGCACAGGACAGACATGAATCACCCCCTCCTCTATTACTGCCGCACTCTATTGTTACCTGCGTAGAAAATCGCATCATCAGCGGCCGCACACAGAGCCACAGTGCCAGGTTACATAACAGCACATCTCCAGTAACTCCCTGCTCAGCGCCACCCAACTCGGGAGTAAGGGATGGAGGATGTGTGATGGTATATGGGCACTGGAGTAAGGGATGGAGGATGTGTGATGGTATATGGGCACTGGACTATGGGATGGAGGATGTGTGATGGTATATGGGCACTGGACTATGGGATGGAGGATGTGTGATAGTATATGGGCACTGGACTATGGGATGGAGGATGTGTGATGGGTATATGGGCACTGGACTGTGGGATGGAGGATATGTATGATGTGTATATGGGCACGGGACTATGGGATTTGAAGATGTGTGATGGGTATAAGGGCACTGGACTATGGGATGGAGGATATGTATGATGGGTATATGGGCACGGGACTATGGGATTTGAGGATGTGTGATGGGTATATGGGCACGGGACTATGGGATGGAGGATGTGTGTTGGGTATATGGGCAAGGGACTATGGAATGGAGGATAAGTATGATGGGTATATGGGCACGGGACTATGGGATGGAGGATGTGTATGATGGGTATATGGGCACGGGACTATGGGATGGAGGATGTGTATGATGGGTATATGGTCACTGGACTATGAGATGGAGGGTAATCATTATAATTTGTTATAACTAACCACAGTTAGTTACTATACCCGGGCAATGTCGTGCTCTTCAGCTAGTCTTCTATAAAACGTATTTAGGAATAAAGAGAATCCTCTTCACGACCTCTGCTCTGCTGGCTCCACTCCTGACATACTCTATGCTGCTGGCTCTACTCACAAAGCGGTTGATTTTTGGCCCCACCCACATAGTAAATTAGCATTTAAAAGACCCCGCCCACACGCTAAAATATTACCAACTACGTTCTGATAGCTCTGTAAAGGGGTTTTAAAAGATGTTCAACTTTGTATTTATTACTGTTTGCTGAATGGTACTGCTACATGTTCACATGTATTACCACACATATACAATGGTACTGCTACACCTTTCTGGGTATTACCATTGTTTGTATTTATGTTCTATTGTCTTTGTTGTTTTTATTTGCACATAGTTGTGATAATATTTAGTGCATTGCAAGGTTTGCCATTTACAGAATAGGGAAAGCGTAGTGCTCCCTTTGGACACTAGAGGGGTGTAGGAGGAGCTGCCGGGAGTTAAAGCGAGATGAGAAGGATATTAGTTCAGAAGGGGCCAGGGTGCCCGAAGTGTCCACATGGGCTATAGGCCCAGGACGGCTCGGCAGGCACACATCGTTAAGCAGCGACAGTCCAAGTTATCCGTGGCTATTGGATATCAGTATAGTGGGCCAAAGCAGTAGAAAAGATGTGGCGACTCATAGCCTGGGCGGACACTCTTAGGGCGAGAGTAGTATGGAGTAAGGAACAGAAGGATGTTGTAGCTTCGCAGGGAGTGGTACAGATGGGTCAGATGCTTTTCCAGAGGCAACCAAACCAGGTGGCGGATGATTTCAAGTCTGGGTCAAAACAGGCAGAATGAATTGTCATCTTGGCGAGGTTAGGCCAGGAAGTAACTGGGAAGCAGTCTAAGACGGTCTGGTCCAGGCATGTGCCGTATAGAAGTGTCAGAAAAGTAGGGAAACCTGAGGAAGCAAGTAAAGACAGATGTGTTATCAATGATGTACCAACTGTGGATATATTATGTGAAGTTGTCAGTAAATAAACCGTTCAAGTTAACATGGACTGTGTCTCAATTACTGGGAGTCGCCTCGTAGATGGGCCATCGCCGCTTGGGAAATACCCAGGGGGACCCGAACCTGGAGACACAGGTACGCCCTACAGTGAATTGTATATTTCTGTGAGGGAAAGCCTGGACACTGATGCTTTAGTGTCTCTGGCCACAATTATAGTCCTGGC
Source organism: Dendrobates tinctorius (assembly GCF_039654945.1). Taxonomy (NCBI): domain Eukaryota; kingdom Metazoa; phylum Chordata; class Amphibia; order Anura; family Dendrobatidae; genus Dendrobates; species Dendrobates tinctorius. Next base: position 12,404,548 of record NW_027361763.1, read on the forward strand.
CCACCCTAAAGCTATGTACCCACATATGCAGAAAAAACGGACTCCTTCCCAGGAAAAATGCGCTTTTTTATGCGTTTTTTTGCGCGATTTTTGCTCTTTTTTTGCGTTTTTAAGCATTTTTTACAGGAGCATCCTTCTGCTCATAGAATATAGTTAAAAATGCGCATTTTTCTGCAAAATTAATGAACATGCTGCGTTTTTTACCGCAATGCGTTTTTTTCCTGGAAAAAAACGCATCATGTGCACAAAAATTGCGGAATTCATTAAAAAGAATGGGATGCTTCTTGTATGTGTTTTTGAAGCGTTTTTGCCAGGAAAAAAACGCTTGAAAAACGCGAAAAAAAAAGTTTATGTGGGTACACAGCCTTACATTTGGCGTAGTTGGCAGGATACCACTAACTTGCAATGCGGAGAGCCTGCAAAGAAAAGAGCTGATGATGTGTGCGCGACTGTGTACTCCTGGAAAGTGAACAGGAAAAGGAGCAAGTGGTCGCTGTGTCTGGAGAAGAGAAGGGAGAAGATTTTGTGGACATGGACAAAACACTGGATTTGACTACTAAAGATTCTGTGACAACACCGGACTTGACTACCGAGTTGGACTTGGCTTATTTAATGAGAAAGTCTGACATCTTTACTGTGACCAAGATGTTGGCGGTGTATTTGGCGGGAGATGGTGAAGAAGAAGTAGACAACAACAAGAAACGCGTCGTTTGTGGGCATTGCAGCCGTCCCCTGGCGTCAAAAACTGCCTGTCATTATGCCCTGGTCCGCCCCTGTTGGGTGCGGAAGTAGAAGAGAAGAACCCGCCTCCCTCCACTAACAACAAATGGGTGTAGTGGCCGGAGGCTGTCCCACCTGGAAACGGGTGGGAACTGAAGGGACGAGCCATGTATGGCTGAGTATATCGATACCTGCTGGACAAGGGGAACGAAATGGAGAAGCGGGGACCGGAATGTCAGTGAACGGAACTTTCCCCGGCGAAGTCGGAGTTTTTCCAGCCACCGGAGCGTCGTGGAGGGGCCAGCCGGAACTAAGTTGCCAGGAGTCGAGAAGTAGAGGGCCGGAAGTAGAGAACGCCCCAGAGGTACTCGCTCCGGAAGGTCAGCGCGGTACGGTGCTGCGCCTCTGGGAGTTGGATCGCTTGGCCGCCGGTGCAGACGAAAACAGGCAACTAAACCAGGTGGGGCGAAACAGGCAGTAGGAATTGTCATCGTAGCGAGGCTAGGCCAGGAAGAAGCTGGGAAGCAGTCTAAGACGGTTCGGTCCGGGCACGTGCCATATAGAAGCGTCAGCAAAGTAGGGAAAGCTGAGGATGTAAGTAAAGACGGATGTGTAATCTACGATGTGCCAATTGTGGATATATTGTGTGAAGTTATCAGTAAAAAAAACGTTCAAGTTACTATGGACTGTGTCTCAATTACTGGGAGTCGCCTCGGAGAGGGGCTGTTGCCGCTTGGGGAGTGCCCAGGGGAACCCGAACCTGGAGACACAGGTACGATGAACAGTGGATTGTATTATTCTGTGATGGAAGGCCGGGAAACTGATGCTTTAGGCTGTGTGCACACATTACGGATTTGCAGCTGCGGATCTGCTGCAGATCCGCAATTGATTTACAGTACAATGTTATACTATGGGGAAAAACATTTGCTGTGCATATGCTGTTTTTCCGCTCAGATTTTTCCGCAGCATGTCAATTCTTTTTGCGGATTTCGCAGCGTTTTTACACATATTCCATTATAGGAATCCGCAGCTGTAAAAACGCAGGTGAAATCCACACAAAATTCCCAGGAAATCTGCATAAAAAACATGCAGATTTTGACCTGCGGATTCTGCCAAGAGAAGCATATTCCGAGCAGAAAATTCCGCACAGCAATCCGCAACGTGTGCACATACCCTTAGGGTGTGTTTCCACGGTCAGGAAACGCTGCATCCAGATGTAACAGCATAGTGGAGGGGATTTCATGAAATCCCGTCTCCACTATGCGATAAAACACGCAGGAGGCAGACCTGCGCAATCGGACATGTCTACTAATAAAATGACGCCAGAAGTCCCCGTCTACTGCAATTCTCGCGATAACTTGGCTTATCGCGAGAACTGCCGTGTTATCGCGAGAACTGCCGTGTACATGACCGGGGGTTATCTCTGGTCACGTACACAGTGTACATTAGATGATTGCCGGAGATCTCCGGTGGTCATCTACAAGCTCTGCTACATCTGGATGTCATGCATCCAGGTGTAGCAGAGCTGGACTCGTCGTAGGACAATCGTTATTAGGTCTACATCGAATAGGGAGTATACGGTTTGTTATTTTATTTTTCTTTCAGGAGATCGATGGCTTTGGAGCGCCCGGCCAGGGCTATCGGGGTACTCGGCACCGGGCCCGTTGATCTCAATGGGAGTTGTCACGGAAGCTGTGACCCGGTCTGTGGCCCTGGGGCTCCATGGCAAAAGGGGGTGAAAGAATAATGAAATAGAATTGATGAATAGTTCGTGACGCCACCTGTGGTGTTCGGCAAGGGAGATGTTAAGCCGACGCTGCATGCAGATCCTCTGGGACTGGTGATGTGTTGCAGCCAAGATGGTGAAGCTCCCCACAGGTGGAGCTGTAGTCCCAGGGCAGTGTAGATGTAGGGGTAGCTGAGAGGCGCAGGCAGTGTAGAAGCTGGTACCCAGATGTAGCAGTACCAGGTGTGTTGGCGCAGGAATGAATGGAGGACACCAGGGCTTGTAGTTCCAAAGCTTTACTCACAGTCTGTAGTACACACAGGTGCCTGCCTCCGTGCTGTGTCCTCCGGGTCAGGGACTCAGTCGACCTCCAGGCAAGATAGGACACTCCCTTCCAACACTCCGCCAGCATGTGCCTTTCTGAACGTCTCCTTTATAGCGCGTTTAAGTGTGAAGATCTCCTAGTACTGAGTTACACTGGAGTGCCTCCTGACAGATGTTCCCAAGAACTCTACTTGTACTGCAGACAGCTGTAGCCTGCTTCGGGGACTCCTTACTCCTGAGTCCCGGCTCACTATCAATGTTGCTGTTGTGCCCCCAAGTCTTAGATGGGAGTAGTGCATTTACAGCCCACTACTCCACCGGTGTCTGCTGCAGAACCATTAGTGTCCATACAGCCTCGGGGACCGCGCCCCGGCCTTGCGCTTAGAACTTCTAGGCAGGGTTCTTCCTCTAACCCACGTCCTCTGTTCCCTTTTACTCCTACGTTCCATACTAGTCTTTTCTTCTTATGGAAGATCAGGTTTCTGTTCAATGTCTTTCTCTTTCTTTCCTTTCCCGTGCCAGCAGACCCAGGTCACTGAGGTCTGCTGCAGCACCTCCTTCCTCCATCCCTCTCCCAGGGATCTTCTCTCCTCACTCACTGACCTCGAACTGACTGACTGAAATTCTAAACCTTCCCACTCTTTTATGTATTCAAAACTCCACCCGCCTCCCAGCACGTTTCGTGTTCCAAGCAGGGAGCCGCAATGTGGCTTTGCTGAACTACCGTGTTGTGTGGGATGCGAGTGTTGGAGTGTGGTTAGGAGCCTCCAACTCACCTGGATGGTGGGGTACCACACCTCAGGAGGAGCTGCAGTACCTCTGTGGCAACTGAACCCTCAGGGGTGCCATACTCCCCCCCGTTACACACAGCACGTCCGCGGGCTGCAAGTTAAACAGAGTTAACAATACAGGAACATACAAAATTTTGTAAAGCTGATAAACATGTCTTATACTAAACTTCCTAATATAGGAGGCACGTTTTCTTGAACGTTACAAACAAATTAACTGTCTAAATTTTAAATTATGCTACCTAATTTAAAGTGCTATATAAGCAAACTCAATATCAATTCACATTTGCTAGCAACACATCTCCTTTCCACTATCTTTCTCATTTTCCTCTTTCTGCTGTCTCTTCTAGACATAGGATGACAACCATGGATACCTGGTTCGTCACCTGTAGGTAACTTTATTCAAAGTTCTGTAAACACTCACTATTAGAGTTGAGCGACTTTTGGTTTTTTAGGGTCGCGTTTCGTTTCGTGAAACCCGACTTTTCCAAAAGTCGGGTCGAGCAAGATCGTCCGATTATAGGGAAAAGTCGGGGTCGTCCCGAAACACGAAACCCAATGTAAGTCAATGGGGAATAAAAGTCGGCAGTGAGAGGAGGACAGGAAACACACCTACAGTGCCCATTTGAATGCCAAAAGCATCAATTCTTCTTTCTTAAGCTTGTCAACCTTAATTAACTTCATAATACAAGTTACGCACTGAAAAATGGGGGTTATTTGGCTACAGACTGTGGGGGGGAGGGCTGGCTCCAGGTTTTCATGTGCCCTGGGCGAAAGAGCGCCCCTTTAACACATACCACAACTCATCATGCTCCGATACGGCAGAGAAATAGCGGTATAGTACAATGAAAAATACCTCACTTTTTACATCTCATGACGAGGCCCATCTATTTCTCCATACAGAATCATTGGTCCCATATAATGTTTGAAACAGTATATGATGAGCTCCACATAATGCTACAGTATATGTTGGTCCCCATGGATGAAGCTCTACTGTCTTATGGGCCCAAATAATGCTCCAAACATAATGGGCCCCATTTCTAATGCTCTAGTGTATAATGAGCCCTGTAAATGCTGCTCCAGTGTCTGATGTCCACCTTTGAAATGTTCCAGTGTATGGTGGGCCCCATCTATCATTCTCAGACGGTGTTAGGCCCAGTATGGATTGCACGTGATTGCACAAAGGTTAGAAAGGGTACCGTATCCCCAGATAACATGTATGGATAGCGTACACATTCAAAATATATGTCTCAGGAGGCAGGCTCAGACGGTGTTAGGCCCAGTATGGATTGCACGTGATTGCACAAAGGTTAGAAAGGGTACCGTATCCCCGAATAACATGTATGGATAGCGTACACATTCAAAATATATGTCTCAGGAGGCAGGCTCAGACGGTGTTAGGCCCAGTATGGATTGCACGTGATTGCAAAAAGGTTAGAAAGGGTACCGTATCCCCAGATAACATGTATGGATAGCGTACACATTCAAAATATATGTCTATACATCAGGAGGCAGGCTCAGACGGTGTTAGGCCCAGTATGGATTGCACGTGATTGCACAAAGGTTAGAAAGGGTACCGTTTCCCCGGATAACATGTATGGATAGCGTACACATTCAAAATATATGTCTCAGGAGGCAGGCTCAGACGGTGTTAGGCCCAGTATGGATTGCACGTGATTGCACAAAGGTTAGAAAGGGTACCGTATCCCCGGATAACATGTATGGATAGCGTACACATTCAAAATATATGTCTCAGGAGGCAGGCTCAGACGGTGTTAGGCCCAGTATGGATTGCACGTGATTGCACAAAGGTTAGAAAGGGTACCGTATCCCCGGATAACATGTATGGATAGCGTACACATTCAAAATATATGTCTATACATCAGGAGGCAGGCTCAGACGGTGTCAGGCACAGTATGGATTTAACGGCCCAGATTACACAGCGGAGGAGCAGGGAGAGGTAAAGATTGCAAATGCTGGGGCCCTGCCCAAGCAAGGGGGGCCCACTCGTGGGCGTCGGTACTGGCACTGGGCCCCTCATAGTACAGCGGTGTGTCTGACGGCGGGTGTGCACCACCACCGTCAGAGACACTTGATTGCACTATGAGGGACCCTGTGCAAGTGCCCGCGCCCAAGAGTCGGCCTACCCACCTGTCCAGGGCAACGGCACTCGCACAGTGTCGTGCGCTAGGTGGTGACCCCAGCCATGGGGGGGGAGGCAGCACAGTTAGGGAGTTTTAGAAAGTGGCATATGTTGATGTTGGACATTCAGCTGATGCAAAAGGCGAAATAGGTGAAGTACCAGGAAGAGGTGGACCTAAGCAAGCCATTTTTCTGTCACCCTATGTGTCATCAGGGGAAGGTGGGACAAAATCCTTGGAAACCCATGCGTGGTTCATTTTAATGAAGGTTAGATCATCCACATTTTGGGTTGACAGACGGGTCCTTTTTTCTGTCAGGATTGATCCAGCTGCACTGAAGACTCTTTCCGATAGCACACTTGCAGCTGGGCAAGCGAGCTCCTGTAAGGCATATTGGGCCAATTCAGGCCAGGTGTCCAGTTTAGCGGCCCAATAGTCAAAGGGGAATGACCTGTGTGGGAGAACATCGATATGGGAGGAAAAGTAGTTTGTAACCATAGTTGACAACTGCTGTCTCCTGTCACTTTCCATCGATGCAGTATTACCAGTTGTGTGAGCGGTATTTGAAAAATCAGTCTACAACATTGTCATGAAACCCCTGTCTCCAACGCCACTTCTGCTGTGTGCACCACGAACACCTCTGCCAAGCTGCCCCCGGCCCGTACGGCTCGTGTGAGAACCATCACCGCTGCTGTGTGCTGGGAATGCCTCAAGCAACCGATTTACCAGAGTTGCTTGTTTATTAGCCAATATTAGGTCAAGGTTCTCCTGTGGCATGATGTTTTGTAATTTGCCTTTATAGCGTGGATCCAGGATGCTGGCCAACCAGTAGTCGTCATCGTTCATCATTTTGGCAATGCGGGGGTCCCTTTTTAGGATCCGCAAGGCATAATCTGACATGTGGGCCAATGTTCCCGGTGTCAATGATGCACTGCGAGTGCTGGGTGGAGGAGCACTTTCTGGCAAATCCACATCCCTCCAGTCACGCACAAACCCTGTACCAGACCTTGCCACGCCAACATTTTCACTTGCCCCACGAGATGCATCCTCCTCCCCTAAGTAATCATCCCCATCATCCTCCTCCTCCTCCTCTTCTTCCTCCACCTCGTCCAGGAGAGGTCCCTGAGCAGACAATGGCTGAATGTCATCACGGATTCCCTCCTCCTCTTCCTCCTCATCAACATTGGCTGCAGACGCCTGCTCCTTAAGGTGCGTCAAAGTTTGCATGAGCAGACGCATAAGTGGGATGCTCATGCTTAGGATGGCGTCGTCTGCGCTTACCAGCCGTGTGCATTCCTCAAAACACTGAAGGACTTTACAAAGGTCTTTCAGCTTCGACCACTGCACGCCTGTCAACTCCATGTCTGCTCTCAAAGTGCCTGGCCGTGTATCCTCCCACAAATGCATTATGGCCTGCCTCTGCTCGCACAGCCGCGCCACCATGTGCAGGGTGGAGTTCCACCTTGTTGCAATGTCGATAATGAGGCGGTGGTTGGGAAGGTGGAGCAATCGCTGCAGCTTCTGCATACGAACGGAGTGTACAGGCGACCGGCGGATGTGCGCGCACAGTCTTCGCACCTTCTGGAGCAGGGCTGTTAACTCCGGATAATTTTTGAGGAAGCACTGCACCACCAGGTTCAAGGTGTGAGCCAAGCAAGGTATGTGGCTGAGTTTTGAAAGGGCTATGGCTGCCACAAAATTACGGCCGTTATCACTAACTACCTTGCCTGCCTCAAGATGTACACTGCCCAGCCATGACTCAGTTTGTCGCTTCAAGTACTCGGCCAGCACCTCGGCGGTGTGTCTGTCGCCCAAACACATCATCTGCAACACAGCCTGCTGACGCTTTCCACTAGCTGCTCGATAGGGGGACACATCGTGTGCAACAGTGGCAGCTGCAGATGGAGTGCTCGTACGACTGCGCTCTGTGGACGAGCTTTCGCTTCTGGAGGAGGAGGAGGAGGGTCGAACGCCTACAGCCAACTGTTTCCTATACCGTGGGCTAGGCAGCACTGTCCCACCACCGCTGTCCCCTGTGGACCCTGCATCCACCACATTAACCCAGTGCGCAGTGATGGACACGTAACGGCCCTGGCCATGCCGACTGGACCATGCATCAGTTGTGAGGTGCACCTTCCGCTCACTGACTGCTTGAGTGCATGGACAATGCGGTCTTTCACATGATGGTGGAGGGCTGGGATGGCTTTGCGAGAGAAGAAGTGGCGACTGGGTAGGTCATAGCGTGGTACTGCATAGGCCATGAGTTCGCGGAAAGCTGTGCTTTCCACCAACCGAAAGGGCATCATCTCAAACGAGATTAGTTTGGCAATGTGGGCGTTCAAACCCAGTGTACGCGGATGAGAGACTGAGTACTTTCTTGACCTACTCATAGTGTCTGGGAGGGTGAGCTGGACTTGAGAGCTGCATATGGTGGAAGTAGCGGTGGACAGGGCGGACTGAGAGAGGGTTGATGATGGTGATGGAGTTGGTGTTCTTTCTGATGGCCTAGAATCAGTCTTTCGTTGATATAACAGTGGGATTCCCTGACTGCTGTGGTCTTGCAACGACACCTCAACATTTGCTGCTGTGCTAACCGGTGGGCTTACAGTGGGGGAAACAATGTAGCGTTGCTGACTACCTTCGTTGTGATCAGTTGCACATGTGGCACTTGAGGTTTGGTGTTGTGTCCACGCTTGCAAGTGCATGCTGGTTAAATGTCTAAGCATGCAACTGGTATTCAAATTTTTCAGATTTTTCCCTTTGCGCACTTCTTACAGATAACCTTGGCCTGATCATGAGGATTTTGTTCAAAAAAGTGCCACACTGCACTCTTCCTACTTTGGCAGACATTTTGCGGCCTAGCACGCTGTGATCTTTTGACCCTCTGGACAAGCTGTCCAGCAACTCTTTTGATGTTTGGAACCTGTCTTTGGAGTGCTCCGGGCCTGCCAGATAACAGCTGTTGCGATGTCGATGTCTGCTGTGGATGCTCCTCATCTGAGCTATTGGAAGCAGCACCCTCTTCCCCCAATGGATGCCAATCTGGGTCAACAACTGGGTCATCCATCACCTCCTCTTCTATGTCATGTGCACCTTCCTCTGTGTCACCGTGTATGGTGGTATAGTGTGCGGGAAGGGGCACCTGAGTCTCATCAGGGTCAGAATCTGGCTCTGTACACTGCGAGGACAATGTAGTGCTCTGAGTGAATGTACCAGCAGAATCATCCATCAGCGGCTGTGCATCAGTGCACTCCATGTCAGATTCATCTTGGCCTGGGTAATCCACCATTTCACTTGATAATCCAGGCATGGTATGTGAAAAAAGCTCCATGGAGTAATCAGTAGTATGGCCTGCGTCATCCTTCAATCTTGGTTGGGGTGAAGGACACAAGGAAAGGTGTGGTTCATGAACATGAGCCTCCAATGACGACTCAGTGCTTTTACTTTTTACAACTGAAGAAGAGGAGGCGATAGAGCTGGAGGCTGAGTCAGCAATGTAAGACAAAACTTTTTCCTGATGCTCTGGCTTTAAAAGCGGTTTGCCAACTCCTAGAAAACTAAGCGTTCGAGGCCTTATGTAGCCAGACGATGACGCAGGGTCAGCACCTCCTGCATTCGGTCCTATTTTGCTCTTGCCACTACCTTCAGATCCACCACCAACACCATCATTACCAGCTGCCAACCCCCGCCCAATTCCACTGCCTCTTCCACCAGCCTTCCTCATTTTTGGTAGAAATGTAGACAAAATCCAACAAACTATATAGTAATGTAAAACAAGGTACAAGGTGTCTATAGGACAGGGGAGATTTTGAATTTCTGCAGACACTTGTGGACACTGGACACTTTTGGATTGTGTGAGGCCCACTGATATCTGAGCGCTATGTGACAGGCTCGATGGCACAGCTGTGACAAAAGTGACTAGAGGATGATAGGAACTGAAGGAGTTAAATTGAGTTCTGTCTATGTTGCATTCTCTTGTTTAAAACCTTATCTGTTCTTCGAGGAGATGTCTCAGACATCTCCCTTGTGAACCAAGGTCAAATACCTCTGCTTTTTAGCCTACATAACTTTCTTTGTAGAAAACAAGTTGTGAAATCATTTTTTATACTGCGCATGTCTTTAAATGTTTAAATTCTTTACTATAAAAGACGGAAGCCTAACTGATAAGCCAGAGGCGTCTTGGCAGGCATCCCGAGTGGTATTATACAGCTTGTGTCTGTGTTATCCTTCTCGACGGAGCAATCAATTAGAGACATATGATGCCTCACACCTAAGAACATCGGTCCTTCAGATGAAAGAGATATCTGATGGATCCCGACAGTTTCCTGGCGCCCGAAACAGGGACCTGATATAGGCACCTCTCCAAGACTACCCGATCTACAGACCACTCCAGTTACTGATGAAATTGTGAACAGCAGACCTAAACACCTGGCCAGGTAAGAGATCAATTTTTCTCTTCTCTGCTCTTCATAATCTATCATTATAACTAAGGTCCGTATAAAGGGGAATCTAGTAGAGGAGGGGGCCGTAAAATCAGGTCCATATAAGAACTCTGAGGAAATCGGGTGTGACACGCATATGTAATTTCTGCTCGAATGAGAGGTTACTGTAGGTTCTGTCTGTGCACAGCTATTTTTAGAAAAAGAGCTGATGCAAATCAAAATGGGAGAGGTCTGACATTACGGAATATAAGGCTGGGTGAACAGTTCATACTGCGCAGCCCGGACGGACAAGTTTTTCACAATAGACGATTCCGCACTAGAAATAGAGGAGGTTGTTGAGTGACTGCCTTGATTTGAAGGACTGTGAAAAGTAGACAAATAAGCTGCACAGTAGGTATTCGTTCAAAGAGTGGTGATATTGCCTAACTGGGTCATGTGACAGCGTCCTTTCGGGGAGGTCACCGCCTAAGCTTAAATCAACACCCTTTACGAATAAACCTTGTGACAGATAAGAGTGTGACCGAATGAACACAGGACCGTGAAATGAGCCTGTGACAGGATATGACTGAAGAACCCCAGTAGATGGACACTTTATTTACAATCCTGTGTGTTGTGGGAGTATTTCTGTTCGGATGCTACATAGCATATAAGTACACGAAACACGTAGTACACCGAGGAACAGACACTCCATTTAGCCTGTTAGCACCTTAGGAAGAAGGTAACGAGGTATAGTAGAGCCTAGTCTTGAGCTTACCCAATACACCACCTAAGGCAGGGGACTAACAGGAAGACAACAAGAGAAACAGGATAAGAATAAAAGATAAAATGGGGAACAGTCAGGGAAAGACACCTGAAGAAGGAAATCGGTTATGTGATATAATTGAGGATAGATATGGAAGTAGTGCAGCAAAGAACCTGGAAAAAGTATTAATCAAATCCAAAGTGCAAGATAGGCAGGCTGTGTGAATCCTTGTATATATGTCTATGAGAACCTCTGAATAAGATGAGAGATGAGTAATTGAGTATAAAAAAAAAAAAAAAATCAGTGAATGAGCACGTATGAATGAATCATCACACATCATTTTTGTGTCAAGAGATTTGTGACCTTTCTAGTTGTGGTGGAATCCCGGACAGATGCGTTATAGATATTTCAAATCTACATCTGAGACTGAATGAATTGAGTAATGATATAGGTCGTGTTATATGTGGCATTACATTGTAAAGTTTCCTGAATGCATTTGGCCAGAAAAAGGGCAAGGCATGGTTAATCTCATTATACAGTTATCTGCCCTTACAGTGAAATCCCGTGATTTTGAGTTTCTTTGTAGAAATTGATTTTGATAAGTCTAAAGAACTACAGAATTCTGTGAAGGACGACGCTGCATTCTGATGGGAGGGGGGAATGATACCGCTGCGCAGTTTTTCTTCTCCCTTCGCTCTTATCTCTGCTGAGTGTGAGCTGTGCTCAAAATTCTCTGTAATTCTATCCGTAAGGTACACGCCGAAAGATTTGTGCATTTTAAAGCAACAGTACTTAATTGAAGATTGGAAGTTAAAAGTAAGATATGGTGCCTAATTTAGAAGGGAATTGTAAGTGATTGCTTGGTCATTAATGTGTTTGAACCTGCTTCTAGTTGTGTGATTGATTTGTATAGCAAATTGTGTCAAATTACAAGAGACAGAGAAGGAAGGAAGCAGTAAAACAAGTGGGACAAATATTGAAAAAGGCAAAAATACCAGAGTGTGAATGTTTGGATGTACAAAAAGGCACAGACAAGGGAAGAAAATAGCAAGTGAATAAATGATGCTTGAGAATGTGCAGCAGTGTGGAAGGTGTATTATGAATGTTTGATTGACAAAGTGTAACCAGAGACCCAGACAAAACAGATGGACTTGTAAACACTGTGGTCAGACTCAGACAAATCCAGACTGAATAGCTACTTGTGTGACCTGTGCTACTGACCTAAGAGAATTGCACTAAATCCTATCCAGACAAGATCATAAGAAGCTGACATAATAGTGTGGATAGTGGGTAGTGGGGACATTGGCCCTTGAGGAGTAAGCTGACAGTAGACATCAGACGACCAACCCCATCAGGACCTAGAAGTGTGACAAAGAATCCGGCTTGGGGCATGGATGATAAATCTGCACGATCTGGGGAGACGTACTGTGAGTCACTAAGACAATGGGCTGCAGTGGAACAATCAGAGCAGTCCGTACTCCTGACTAATGTGACACAGCAAAGAGGAGAGAGAGTAGAGATATACCTTGGACGGTTACAGCTGAAATGGGCAGACATGGGGTACATTTGCATAAATCCACTTGATGTTAGAATACTGGTGAATGCATTCATTGACGGTATGAACAAAGACTTACGAGACGCAGTACAGACAGCCAGACCTGAATGGAGACATGTAGATCCGAAAGACCTCCTTAAGATAGCTAAAGAAATTGAGCAAACAAGGACAATAAAACGACCTGTCATGTATGCTGGAGCACAAGGAAAAAAGTGGAGACGTAATAGGGAAGACATGTGAGATGACACTGACGTTTCTTTTGACAATCTATTCCCCACATGACATCCATGCCATACTCCTACAAGTTCAACCAAAACATCTGTCTATGGCCAGACAGCTCCGACTTGAGTGTGCTCTACTAATTCCTGAGTATGTCACTCCTCAAAAGATGTAACGTTCTGAATCCAGCCACCCTCCTGCCTGTGGATTCAGAAAAGGGGGAATTGGTGACCGTATTGGCAAGTGAGGAAGGATACTTTGACATGACGCATGAACATGTCTGCATAGAACTGATGAGTCAGGAGACAGTTGGGTTTGCACACATTCATGAAAAACCTGTTCCTAATGCAGACTTTGAGTTTCTTTTTTGTAGATGGCTCCAGATACCACCAGGATGGACGATTCTACACTGGATATGCAGTAGTATCCTCACATGAGGTAATCCGAGCGGAACCACTCTCTCCTCACATGTCGGCGCAGGAGGCAGAGTTGAAGGCACTCACTGAGGCGTGTAGAGCCGCTGCAGGTAAAGTCGCTAATATTTTCACAGATTCGAAGCCCATTAAAAATGCAGAGCTGGTGAAACAATTGATGGAGGCATTGATGTTACCAGTCCAGGTTGGCATTGTCAAGGTAAAAGCACACACAAAGGTGACTCCGTGGAGATAGAGGGCAATAGAAGGGCGAACGAGGCTGCTAAAATAGCACAAGGCGGCCTAGAGAGAGCAGTGGACGGTGGCGGGGAGTCAGCGTATTCCAGCCACATTGGGTCTAGATGTCCTGAAATCCCTCCAGCAAAAGGCTGCCCAAACAGAGAAGGTACATCGGGGGAGACTGGGAGCTGAGCTGAACTCAAATGGAGTATGGGAGAATAAGGATAAAATGTGCCCACCAAAGTCCCTGTTCCCAATCATGGCGCAAGCAGCACATGGCCCCAATCACACCTCAAAAAGTCACATGTGTGCCATGGTAGATGCCTTCTGGATCGCTCCTGGCTTCAGTTGCGCAGCCGCGAAACTTGTACAATCATGCCTCATCTGTGCACAGCACAACCCAGGTAAAACAGTAAAAGTCCCTAAGAAAGCGACACCTAGGCCTCTCTACCCGTTTCAGAGACGGCAGATTGACGACATACAGCTACCAAGGTAGGAGTGTATGCAAATATCCTAGTATGTGTAGATCTCTTCTCTGGATGGCCAGAGGCCTACCCGGTGAAAACGGCTACAGCTCGAGCCACTGCAAAGACACTGGTGATGGAACTAGTACCACGATTCGGTGTCCCTGAAACAATTGAATCAGACAGAGGTACACACTTTACTGCTGAGGTAATGCAAAATGTAATGCAAATGATAGGTGTAGAACAAGCATTTCATACACCCTACCACCCACAGAGTTCAGGGAAGGTAGAGAGAATGAACGGGACACTAAAATTGAAAATACAGAAAACCATGGAACAAACCCATAAACCATGGCCAGAGTGTCTCCCATTAGCATTATTCTCAGTAAGGTACACACCCACGGGGAAAACTAAACTGTCACCCTTCGAGATACTGTTTGGAAGACCACCGAACACAGGGTTGTACTACCCACAGGTCTTAACACTCAATGTGGATAATTTGACAAGTTATGTAATCCAGTTGCAAAAGCATTTAACTCAAATGCATTCTCTAGTTTTCTCTTCCATTCCAGATCCAGATAGTGTGGAAGGAACTCATTGTCTACAACCTGGTGATTACGTATATGTCAAGAAACACTCCAGAAAGACCCTTGAACCCCGATATCAAGGACCTTACCAAGTACTCCTAACAACGCCTACTTCTGTTAAGTTGGAAGGACGACCAACCTGGATCCACGCATCGCATTGCAAACTAGCCACAGGAATTAACAAAGCATAAGAGTGCATAATGTTTTGGTTTGGTTTTGTTGCATTATCTGTAATAATGGTAGCTGCGTGGGACAATCTAAATTCTCCAATGTCCTTGAATAATAAGTTTATACAACATCATGAAAAATTACTGAATGATTGGTCAAATCATTTGCTGGATCTGCACACATTCACCAGTATCAGCCACTAGTATTCCGTTCCTTGTTATTCCTGTGCCACCCGAGGAATTATTTGCCTGGACCAGTTGTTCTGATACACTTGCTAATAATGCCACAAATAATGTGAAGTTATGGAACACAACTGTTGGAATACCTATTGTGGGATGGGTAGGATACCCTTGGTGGCAGGGTAATCTTTCAGGAGGTAATACATACCTTCAATATCTGGCATATAAAGGGGGGGCTTGGGTACCCAGGAATAGAACTCGATTAACCTACCTGGGGCAAATTCCAATGTATGGCCTACAAGTTAGTTTTAATGTAACTTCCCACTCTACTGATGCCTTCAAACCAATACTGCTAGAAAGAAGGTTGCATAACACGTCCTGGGAGTATTCCAATTTATTTCCCCAGGGCAATAATGAAACTTGTTTTAATATTTCAGGTACTATACCTTGCAACGAGTCATCTGGATATGAGAAAGGAACTCCCACCTGTGGAAATCCCGATGTAGGGTAGTGTAGCCCTTTAGGACAACTTCCAAATTGGTGTATGCTTCAGAATGTATCTGCGTTCATAGATTTAGTTCATAGACTGGTATTACAACATTCAGCCCTATGGGACCTACCTAGTGACATGTACTGGGTATGTGGAGACAATGCATATAAATGGTTGCCAGTAGGGGTAAAAGGTGCTTGTACTCTGGGTCGTTTGACTCCAGCTACCTTTGTTATTCCGAATGACCAGTTGAATACTCAGAGCATACCTAAACACACGTTGTACAAAAGAGCTGCTGACAATACACCTCGCCTCTCTGGGAGACCACATATAGTGCAGATGAGTGTGGCTAATAAAATTGTTAGCTCTATTTTTATTTATCCTATGATCACTCAAATGTGGGATAAATTAGTCAGGGCTACAGATTACTTAGATGACCAAATATGGGATATATTGGATATATTGAACACCACCGTTGCTGTCCAAAATCAGCTTATCATAGTCACTAATCAGCATACCATAGTATTAGATTATTTAACTGCAGCGCAAGGAGGTATGTGTCAAGTCATCGGACCAGCTTGCTGTCATTATATAGATCCCAACAGCATTATAAAGTTAAAATTGAAAATAGAGGATGTTCAAAAACTTAGAGATCAGTACGATAAAGACAATGATCGTACTAAGGATAGTTGGTGGTCAGATACATTCTCCTTTCTTAATCCAGCTAATTGGTTTAAGGGTATTGGAGGCTGGATAACTGGGATTATACTAAGTCTATTACGTATTGTTGTTTGTATCTTCGTAATATATGTGCTATTGAAACTTGTTTTTTGGTGTATCTCTGTATGCAAGAAAAGATGTAGAAATAGATAAGGAAGTTTGACTGTAAACAACAAGAATTTAACTATTATTCCTTTGAGTCCTAGATTGACATCTCATTTCTGGCATGAAGGAGCGTACTCTTGCAATGATGGACGTGGCTTCAGTATCTGGGGGATGGAGAAGGTAGAAGACCTGTCTCCCTTGGGCAACCCGTCGGCCTGGGATAGTACCTGGTGAACGAGCCACTATCCGCTGTTGTTGCAGGATCCAGTGTTCCAGATTGTGGAAAATGAAGATGTCAAAGGGGGGAAATGATAGGAACTGAAGGAGTTAAATTGAGTTCTGTCTATTTTGCATTCTCTTGTTTAAAACCTTATCTGTTCTTCGAGGAGATGTCTCAGACATCTCCCTTGTGAACCAAGGTCAAATACCTCTGCTTTTTAGCCTACATAACTTTCTTTGTAGAAAACAAGTTGTGAAATCATTTTTTATACTGCGCATGTCTTTAAATGTTTAAATTCTTTACTATAAAAGACGGAAGCCTAACTGATAAGCCAGAGGCGTCTTGGCAGGCATCCCGAGTGGTATTATACAGCTTGTGTCTGTGTTATCCTTCTCGACGGAGCAATCAATTAGAGACATATGATGCCTCACACCTAAGAACATCGGTCCTTCAGATGAAAGAGATATCTGAGGGATCCCGACAAGGATAAGGGAGATTTTGAATCTCTGCACACACTTTTGGACACTGGATGGACACTTTTGGATTGTGTGAGGCCCACTGATATCTGAGCGCTATGTGACAGGCTCGATGGCACAGCTGTGACCAAAGTGACTAGAGGATAAGGGAGATTTTGAATCTCTGCACACACTTTTGGACACTGGACACTTTTGGATTGTGTGAGGCCCAATGAATATCTGAGCGCTATGTGACAGGCTCGATGGCACAGCTGTGACAAAAGTGACTAGAGGATAAGGGAGATTTTGAATCTCTGCACACACTTTTGGACACTGGATGGACACTTTTGGATTGTGTGAGGCCCACTGATATCTGAGCGCTATGTGACAGGCTCGATGGCACAGCTGTGACCAAAGTGACTAGAGGATAAGGGAGATTTTGAATCTCTGCACACACTTTTGGACACTGGATGGACACTTTTGGATTGTGTGAGGCCCACTGATATCTGAGCGCTATGTGACAGGCTCGATGGCACAGCTGTGACCAAAGTGACTAGAGGATAAGGGAGATTTTGAATCTCTGCACACACTTTTGGACACTGGATGGACACTTTTGGATTGTGTGAGGCCCACTGATATCTGAGCGCTATGTGACAGGCTCGATGGCACAGCTGTGACCAAAGTGACTAGAGGATAAGGGAGATTTTGAATCTCTGCACACACTTTTGGACACTGGACACTTTTGGATTGTGTGAGGCCCACTGATATCTGAGCGCTATGTGACAGGCTCGATGGCACAGCTGTGACCAAAGTGACTAGAGGATAAGGGAGATTTTGAATCTCTGCACACACTTTTGGACACTGGACACTTTTGGATTGTGTGAGGCCCAATGAATATCTGAGCGCTATGTGACAGGCTCGATGGCACAGCTGTGACAAAAGTGACTAGAGGATAAGGGAGATTTTGAATCTCTGCACACACTTTTGGACACTGGATGGACACTTTTGGATTGTGTGAGGCCCACTGATATCTGAGCGCTATGTGACAGGCTCGATGGCACAGCTGTGACCAAAGTGACTAGAGGATAAGGGAGATTTTGAATCTCTGCACACACTTTTGGACACTGGACACTTTTGGATTGTGTGAGGCCCAATGAATATCTGAGCGCTATGTGACAGGCTCGATGGCACAGCTGTGACCAAAGTGACTAGAGGATAAGGGAGATTTTGAATCTCTGCACACACTTTTGGACACTGGACACTTTTGGATTGTGTGAGGCCCAATGAATATCTGAGCACTATGTGACAGGCTCGATGGCACAGCTGTGACAAAAGTGACTAGAGGATAAGGGAGATTGGATTGCTTTTAAAAAAGCAGTTTGCGGAGCAGTGGGTAAACAGCAATGCAGGAATGTCAGGAAGCCTTAGAAGGCAGCCCAACAACCAACACCACTGATACACCACTATATAGCCTCCCCTTGCACTGCACACACAGTGACTGTTGTGTTGTGCAGGCCAAATTGCTAGCAGCAGAAGCAGTTTTTTTGTCTTCTCAGCAGGACAAAAAAAAAAAATTGGGATTGCTTTTAAAAAAGCAGTTTGCGGAGCAGTGGGTAAACAGCAATGCAGGAATGTCAGGAAGCCTTAGAAGGCAGCCCAACAACCAACACCACTGATACACCACTATATAGCCTCCCCTTGCACTGCACACACAGTGACTGGTGTGTTGTGCAGGCCAAATCGCTAGCAGCAGAAGCAGTTTTTTTGTCTTCTTCCCTGCCTAACGCTCTCCCTACAGAATCAGCAGCAACCTCTCCCTATACTAAGATCGGCAGAAGTAAGATGGCGGTCGGCGTGCACGCCCTTTTATACCCCCTGTGACGCCCACCAAAGCAAGCCAATCACTTGCATGCCCTTCTGAAAGATGGTGGTGACCCGTGCCTATGTCATCACGTTGCCCACAGTGTCAGTGGATCCTGATTGGCTGAAAAAGAGCGCAAAACAAACTTTTGAAACGTGACTTTGGCGCGTAAGTCGCCGACCTCGTGGCCGACCTCATCCTAGGGTCGGGTTTCGTTTCATGAAACCCGACTTTGCCAAAAGTCGGCGACTTTTGAATTTTTTCGACTCGTTTCGCTCAACTCTACTCACTATGTCTTTTTCTCAAGATACTTCCATAAAATCTGTCATCAGGAAATAACATTAAGCATTATCATTAAGTGCAAAAGTAGACACTGGTCCGGCCATCGTGTCTGGAAATGTCCCTATAACGAGGTAGGTCTTCTTTTACGAAGAGAGTCCTATGTAAAACCAAGAGAGAGCACCTAAAGAGGTGCAAATTATGTACAATAACAGTTCTGGACCATTCAGCGTTCATGATCTCCACAGCTCAAATGTGAAGGCCGCCAATACAACTGGGCAACACTGGAAGAACAGAACATGATAGCCAAAAAATAGAAAACTGGTACAAAAATAGGAAACAAAGCACAACTGTGCAAATACCCTCCTGGGTAACGAGAGTTAAAGTGAAGAGCGTTTTAACTAGTGATTGTCCCCTCCTGGGGTTTCTGGACTGGAACTGCTTCCAGGGGTGAAGCTTTGGGTGTCTTCATCTTGTTGCTGGTTGCTTGCCACATGGCATGGTTGTGGCAGCTGGTGTGATTGCCGCCTAGGGTCTTGTAGCTGTGGTAAAGGGAACCCATGATGCATACCGATACCCATCAACTGTTCCTCATGGGTGGGTGGCTCTGTTGCTTTGGTGCGTGGCCTAGCACCGAGGGATGCCGCAGCTTGTTGGCACTGATAGGCGACTACATGGGGACTCGGCAGCCAAGGAATCCCGAGGTCACTATCCCAAAGCGACCTAGACTCCTCCAATCCCCGAAGATGCCGAATCGTGCGTGCCTGTTCCAGCCATATCCTTCTCAGTAAGGACCTCTTCCACCTCCCCAATTCCGACAGTCTAGTGCCCCCAGCTGACTTTTCCAACTGCCCCATTTCGAGTTTCCGCAAGCCAGCCTCTGATAACGTGAATCCGGGGGGCAACCTGTTAGGAGGGCCGGGGTATATACCTGGTGCCTCCTGGCGGTACGGCCTCGGCTCCCGTGCAGGTTGAAGCTGGCCGGTGGCAGCAGACCGCGGTAGAGTGGATGGTGGCTCCGGGCCTACGGGGACCTCTGGTGGGACCTGCTCAGCCGCGTCAGGTCCAGGCGGGACCTCCTCTTCCTCCGCTTCGGCTCCCAGGGCCTCATGCAATTCCTCCTGTGGCGGCAGCGAAGGGGCTCCGGATGCTGCCGGTGGTGTGATGGCGGCTGCAGGCTCCGTGGAGTCTGCCTGGGGAAGCTCCAGTGCAGCAGCGGCGGTTACCGCAGGTGTAGGCCCAGGGCCGGACTGGGACTAAAATTCAGCCCTGGCATTTGAAGTTACACAGGCCCACTAGTCACATGGTGACTATATAATATCTTTGTACACTTGTAGGTTACAAGAAGTGAGAGAAGATTAACACGACTATATAACATGTAGTCAGAGCTGTGCCCAGTATTTCAGCTCAGTCCTATTTATTGCTTCTAGGTACAGTACTCCTCCCAAATCTCTGTCCCCTTTTGTACGCACGGTGACAGAATTCCTGGCAGAACTGCTCTCTATTGGGCAACCAGACCCCCTGGTCACAGCCACCCCTATCATACCTCCCAACTTTTGAAGAAGGGAAAGATGGACAAACACTGCGGCGCGCGCAGCTGCAAATTTTGGCCACGCCCAGCCACACCCATTTCACAACTAGTCACACCCATGTCCACACCTAATCACACCCATTTAGCACTGCTGATCACACTGACTGGTACTGAGGGCACAGTGGCTGGCATTATGGGCACACTGACTGGCACTAAGGAAGAGAGAAAACAGAGAGAGAGAAAAAAGAAAACAGAGAGAGCGAGAAAGAAAGGGGAAAGAAAGAAAGAACAGTGAGAGACAAAGACAGAACAGAGAGAGACAGAGAAAGAACAGAGAGAGAAAGAAAGAACAGAGAGAAAGAGAGGAAAGAAAAAGAAAGAAAGAGGGGAAGAAAGAACAGAGAGAGAAAAAAGAAAGATTAGAGAGAGAAAGAACAGAGAGAGAAAGAAAGAACAGAGAGAGAAAGAAAATGAGGGAAAGACAGAACAGAGAATGAAAGAACAGAGAAAGAAAGAAAAAGAGAGAAAGAAATAAAGAAAGATTCTACAAAGATACTATAGCAGCCCGGCTCCCATTGTAGTGCCCACCTGAGCCTCCCGGTGCAGGACCTATCATGATCCGCTCACATGGCCGGCATCCCCGATTCCAAGGCGATCCTGCTGTCTGCGCTGTCGGAGGAGGACATGGTGATGGAATTGAAGCATTCCTGGTTCCGTCACAATCTCCTCAAGAAATTCTCATTTCCGGTCAGCTTCCAGCACATCACTTCAGGTGGAACGTCATGTGTGTGTTTTAAAATGCTCCTCGGGGCTCCGCCGTGTACTCCTGTGTCCGTGGGAAAAGCCCGCTTCATATGCCTTGTACACACTTGGCTCCGCTCCGTACATCCCGTACACATATGGCTCCACTCCATACACACGGCTCCACTCCGTCCACCTCGTACACGCGCGGCTCCTCTCCGTACACCTCGTACACGCGCGGCTCCGCTCCGTACACCTCATACACTCACGGCTCCACTCCGTACACCTCGTACACTCACGGCTCCGCTCCGTACACCTCGTACACTCACGGCTCTGCTCCGTACACCTCGTACACACTGCTCCGCTCCGTACACCTCGTACACACGGCTCCGCTCCGTACACCTCGTACACACGGCTCCGCTCCGTACACCTCGTACACTCACGGCTCCGCTCCGTACACCTCGTACACTCACGGCTCCGCTCCGTACACCTCGTACACACTGCTCCGCTCCGTACACCTCGTACACACGGCTCCGCTCCGTACACCTCGTACACACTGCTCCGCTCCGTACACCTCGTACACACGGCTCCGCTCCGTACACCTCGTACACTCACGGCTCCGCTCCGTACACCTCGTACACACGTGGCTCCTCTCCGTACACCTCGTACACACAGCTCCGCTCCGTACACCTCGTACACTCACGGCTCCTCTCCGTACACCTCGTACACACACGGCTCCGCTCCGTACACCTTGTACACGCGTGGCTCCTCTCCGTACACCTCGTACACACAGCTCCGCTCCGTACACCTCGTACACTCACGGCTCCGCTCCGTACACCTCGTACACACACAGCTCTGCTACATCCACACTGTAAATCCTGACCCCACACATACATACCTCAACCAGCACCATGACAACAGCAAAGCAGAGTCTTGCAGACGGTAGAGGCAAGGCTGAGCGCACAGGACCTGTGATGAGGTCACAGGAGGGGCGGAGTCAGGGGTGACATGATCGGGGGTCTGGACAAAGGCTCCTGCTGATCATGTGACCCCCTGACTCCTCCCCTCCTGTGACCTCATCACAGGCAAGCGAGTGCGACGCTGTGAGTGGCTGCGGGGGGGAGGGGGTCTCATGCTAAGGCGAGGATGGGGGGGGCGTGGCGTCTTATCTCCCTGCAGTGCGGGAGGAACTTTGAAACTATCACCGCCATGCCCGCAGAGGGCCGGCGGCAGGAGCAACAGTGGCCGCAGCAGCTGGCAAGCGGCCAGATGACGGCCCACGTGACAGCGGCCCAGCGGGAAAATGCCCGGTTGGTTATATTGCCAATCCGGGCCTGTGTAGGCCCCTCCCGGGCGTGCTGCCAGTTCAGCCTCCACAAGGCCTCCTGCCTCAGCTGCAAACATTGAGTCAGCTGGGCAATCTCCTCCTCCAGCTGCCGTCAATTCAGCGTAGAAGCAGGGTCCGAGCCTTCAGCCATGGCGCCGGGGAGATCCAGCTCAACCTCCCCGCGCTCCGCAGGCCTCCTTCCCTCTTCTTCCATCATGGCTTCTGGCGATCTTCTCCCTCCTGTCTCGGCTTCTTTCCCGCCACTGGCTTCCGCTCCTCCCTCTGGGGACGGCGTCTTTTTCCAACTCCTCCATACCAAGCCAGTGTACGAACCCCTCGGAGGGTGGGCCAAGTTGCTGTCGCATAGAAGTTTAGGCAGGGGAGGCCCAGGACAGTCCGCACTCTTTTCTTAGGACCACCCATATGATCACGCCCTTCTTCTCCAGGCTGTCGGCCATTTTTAGTATTCATTTCACAGTCTATCAAATTGGGTCTTCTGCACATTCTCAAAAGTTTTAAGTCCAACAAATCTTAGGCACACAGAACCCGATGGCATCGGGTCTCGTCATCCTGTTCGTGACACCAGGAGTGCCCGGCCAGGGCTATCGGGGTACTCGGCACCGGGCCCGTTGATCTCAATGGGAGTTGTCACGGAAGCTGTGACCTGGTCCGTGGCCCTGGGGCTCCATGGCAAAAGGGGGTGAAAGAACAATGAAATAGAATTGATGAATAGTTCGTGACGCCACCTGTGGTGTTCGGCAAGGGAGATGTTAAGCCGACGCTGCATGCAGATCCTCTGGGACTGGTGATGTGTGGCAGCCAAGATGGTGAAGCTCCCCACAGGTGGAGCTGTATCCCAGGGCAGTGTAGATGTAGGGGTAGCTGAGAGGCGCAGGCAGTGTAGAAGCTGGTACCCAGATGTAGCGGTACCAAGTGTGTTGGCGCAGGAATGAGTGGAGGACACCAGGGCTTGTAGTTCCAAAGCTTTACTAACAGTCTGTAGTGCACACAGGTGCCTGCCTCCGTGCTGTGTCCTCCGGGTCAGGGACTCAGTCGACCTCCAGGCAAGATAGGACGCTCCCTTCCAACACTCCACCAACATGTGCCTTTCTGAATGTCTCCTCTTATAGCGCCTTTAAGTGTGAAGATCTCCTAGTACTGAGTTACACTGGAGTTCCTCCTGACAGATGTTCCCAAGAACTGTACTCGTATGGCAGACAGCTGTAGCCTGCTTCGGGGACTCCTTACTCCTGAGTCCCGGCTCACTATCAATGTTGCTGTTGTGCCCCCAAGTCTTAGATGGGAGTAGTGCATTTACAGCCCACTACTCCACCGGTGTCTGCTGCAGAACCATTAGTGTCCATACAACCTCGGGGACCGGGCCCCGGCCTTGCGCTTAGAACTTCTAGGCAGGGTTCTTCCTCTAACCTACGTCCTCTGTTCCCTTTTACTCCTACGTTCCGTACTAGACTTTCCTTCTTATGGAAGATCAGGTTTCTGTTCAAGGTCTTTCTCTTTCTTTCCTTTCCCGTGCCAGCAGACCCAGGTCACTGGGGTCCGCTGCAGCACCTCCTTCCTCCATCCCTCTCCCAGGGATCTTCTCTCCTCTCTCACTAACCTCGAACTGACTGACTGAAATTCTAAACCTTCCCGCTCTTTTATGTATTCTAAACTCCACCCGCCTCCCAGCACGTTTCGTGTTCCAAGCAGGGAGCCGCAATGTGGCTTTGCTGAACTACTGTGTTGTGTGGGATGCGAGTGTTGGAGCGTGGTCAGGAGCCTCCAACTCACCTGGATGGTGGGGTACCACACCTCAGGAGGAGGTGCAGTACCTCTGTGGCAACTGAACCCTCAGGGGCGCCACAGCTTTGCTTGGATTTGAGCGTATAATAAAAATATGGAAAACTGTGTAGTGTTTTATTTCATTAAAATACCTTTTTGTGGCCGTGTCTTTTTTCTAACCCTTTCATACTATAGGATTAATAATGGATAGACGTCTTATTGACGCCTCTCCATTATTAACCGGGCTTAATGTCACCTTACAATCAAAGGTGACATTAACCCCTTATTACCCCATATGCCACCGCTACACGGCAGTGAGATGAGAGAGGCTAAGCGCCGGAATTTCTGGATCAGCTGCGGGCTGGTATTTGTAGCCAGGGGAGGGTCCAATATCCATGGCCCCTTCCTAGGCTATGAATATCAGCCCGCAGCTGTCTGCGTAGCCTTTCTGGCTATAAAATATAGGGGAACCCTATGTCATTTTTTTGGGGGGTCCCCCTATTTTAATAGCCAGTAAAGGCTATGCAGACAGCTGCGGGCTGATATTCATAGCCTGGAGAGGAGCCATGGGTATTACCCCCTTCCCAGGCTACAAATATTGGCCCCCAGACGTCGGCTTTCCCACTCTGGCGCAGAAAATTGCGCGGGAGCCCACATCCTTTTTTTTTTTTTTTGGGGGGGGGGCACTTTGGGGGGTGGGCACCCACCCCGGGGGCACCCACCCCACCCGGGGATACCTTGTTTTAATAGCCAGATAGATATATATACAGTATATACACTCACTGGCCACTTTATTAGGTACACCATGCTAGTAACGGGTTGGACCCCCTTTTGCCTTCAGAACTGCCTCAATTCTTCGTGGCAGAGATTCAACAAGGTGCTGGAAGCATTCCTCAGAGATTTTGGACCATATTGACATGATGGCATCACACAGTTGGCGCAGATTTGTCGGCTGCACATCCCTGATGCGAATCTCCCGTTCCACCACATCCCAAAGATGCTCTATTGGATTGAGATCTGGTGACTGAGGAGGCCATTTGAGTACAGTAAACTCATTGTCATGTTCAAGAAACCAATCTGAGATGATTCAAGCTTTATGACATGGCGCATTATCCTGCTGAAAGTAGCCATCAGATGTTGGGTACATTGTGGTCATAAAGGGATGGACATGGTCAGCAACAATACTCAGGTAGGCTGTGGCGTTGCAACGATGCTCAATTGGTACCAAGGGGCCCAAAGAGTGCCCAGAAAAAATTCCCCACACCATGACACCACCACCACCAGCCTGAACCGTTGATACAAGGCAGGATGGATCCATGCTTTCATGTTGTTTACGCCAAATTCTGACCCTACCATCCGAATGTCGCAGCAGAAATCGAGACTCATCAGACCAGGCAACGTTTTTCCAATCTTCTACTGTCCAATTTCGATGAGCTTGTGCAAATTGTAGCCTCAGTTTCCTGTTCTTAGCTGAGAGGAGTGGTACCCAGTGTGGTCTTCTGCTGCTGTAGCCCATCTGCCTCAAAGTTCGACGCACTGTGCGTTCAGAGATGCTCTTCTGCCTACCTTGGTTGTAACGGGTGGCAATTTGAGTCACTGTTGCCTTTCTATCAGCTCGAACCAGTCTGCCCATTCTCCTCTGACCTCTGGCATCAACAAGGCATTTCCGGCCACAGAACTGCCGCTCACTGGATTTTTTTTCTTTTTCGGACCATTCTCTGTAAACCCTAGAGATGGTTGTGCGTGAAAATCCCAGTAGATCCGCAGTTTCTGAAATTCTCAGACCAGCCCTTCTGGCACCAACAATCATGCCACGTTCAAAGGCACTCAAATCACCTTTCTTCCCCATACTGATGCTCGGTTTGAACTGCAGGAGATTGTCTTGACCATGTCTACATGCCTAAATGCACTGAGTTGCCGCCATGTGATTGTCTGATTAGAAATTAAGTCTTAACACACAGTTGGACAGGTGTACCTAATAAAGTGGCCAGTGAGTGTATATATCTATAGATACATAAATATATCTATAGATACATAGATATATCTATAGATAGATATGTCTATGTATTTATCTATAGATATGTCTATCTATCTTTCTATCTATCTATAGATCTATCTATCTATCTATGTGTGTAATGTAGTGTGGGTTGGACAAATGTTAAAGAGGAGCTTGGACCAGAAATGACATCACAAATCATTTTTTAATTGCTAAATAATATATCTTTATTTAGCTTACAAAAAACGCATACAAATCCGCATGAAAAAAAACGCATCAAAAATGCAGGAGACCTGCCAGCGATCTCAGGTGCAGATTTTACCTGCGTCAAATCCTGATGCAGTCCTGACCGTGGAAACATACCCTAAGGCTATGTGCACACGTTGCAGAAATGCTGCGGAAATGTCCGCAGCATTGCCGCAGCTCCCCGCTGCGGGTAGATCGCATGCAGAATTCGTATGCGTTTTCCCACAAAACACTAGCGGTTTGCAGGCATTTTTAGCTTGCAGAATGTTTGCGCATTCCAAGTGATCTGAAGCATGGAAAAGTGATTGACAGGTGGGTCACACACAAGCACAGCGCTTGACAAGTGTGACCAACTTTTTACTATTATGCCCATGCAGCATCAATTGTAAAAGATAAGATGTTAAAAATAATAAAAAATAATCAAAAAAATTAATAAATATGGTTATTTTCACCTCCCGGCGGCCCCCGGTCTCCTCCGCGGCGCTCCCGGCATCTTCCGATACCAGGGATGCCTTCCGTGAAGGACCTTTGTGGCGTCATCTCGGGTGATTCGTGCAAAGCATCCCTGGGATCGGAAGATGCCGGGAGCACCGCCGCGGAGGAGATTGGGGGCCGCCGGGAGGTGAAAATAACCATATTTATTAATTTTTTTGATTATTTTTTATTATTTTTAACATCCTATCTTTTACTACTGATGCTGTCAATCACTTATACAAGCGATGCTACAGATCACTTGGAAAGCGCTAGCATTCTGCAAGCTAAATACGCTTGTGTTTTGCAGGAAAACGCATGCGAATTCTGCATGCGTTTTACCAGCTGCAGGGAGTTGCTGAAATTTCCGCAGCATTTCTGAACGTGTGCACATAGCCTAATTAGCGGTTTTTAAGCATTTCCACTGCGGAAAAAACGCTTCAAAAACGCAACGTGGGTCCACGACTATAGTCCTGGCCGACCCTTACAGCTCCGCCCACATATTGGTAATAGCTCCGCCCACATACCGCCCATTGCCAGACTACTCCGAGCGCAGCTCACGCGCTTAGGACTAGGTAAGTTCTGACTCCGCCCACTCATCTCTGGATTGGATCACACGTAGCGCCTGGACACGCCTATATTAGATTGACAACCTCTCCTGCCTCCGCCTCCACATCGCGTTTCCCTCAAGCTCCGCCCATTTACTGGCATTTTCCAGCCTCCCACTTGCTGGCAAGACGCCGGACTTCTGACGTCAGCCAAGAATTAACCCCGCCTTCTAGCTTGGCAGAGCTGTGACATTGGCTGCGTCATCAGTGTGCGCCTGTGGATTGCGTCTCTCCTACCAGTGCATGGACAGGCGGTGATCAGAGGAGAGCGGAGCGGGTATGTCATAGTCGCCAGCCTGTACCGGTGTAGACGGGAGGTTCGGCTCCGATGTAGTCATATACTGGGTCTTGTAACGGCGACCAATGAGAGCTCAGCTTTGATTTTCCCAAAGCGGATTTGGAGATGAGAGCTGCTCTCTGATTGGTGGTGTAGAGCTGCGTGGTCTATGGCCGCCTGTCCTTCCTCACAGAGCCGGTCATTATAGAAACCTGTGGGAAGTGACATTGTGTTGGATTTTCACCCTGATTAGCGCAGTTTTCAATTTCCCTGTTGAGCAGACACTGATCATCCTCCCCCGGTGTACGGCCGCCATGTATCGCCCTCTGTCCCCCATCATTATTGATGGGTGATACTTTATCATCGCCCCATTTGTTTGATCTGAGATCCGTGATATTAGAGGGGGTTTCCACGTCGGACAGATTGTCAGGGTTCAGAATCAAACACAAAGTGATTCTCTCTTCCCCGTCCCTTTCTTGGCGCCTTTTTGTGTTCCCCCCCTCGCTACTTTCTGTTTCCTGTTCTCTCTGACTGCTCGGACAATCGGTAGTGAGCTGTGTGATTGGCTGCAGCGGTCACATGAACCTGGGTCCGAACTTCTACACTGCAGGGGTAATAACAGATCGGCCGGGCCTCTCCCTGAGGGTCGCTGCTGCATTACTGTTCACGTCTGATGACTTCACCAGGGTGAGCAGACCATCGCTGACTGACTGCAGCCGCTGACTGACTGCAGCCGTGGTCGTTCTTCCCGCCTACTTGTTTCCCATCCGTCTCTATGAAGCCAGAGATGTCAATCAAAGAATAAGGGATGGAGGGAAAACAAGCAGTGAAGGGGTGTCTATATGAATGGAGGATCGAGCGGCGGGGCTTAGTCATTCTTTGCTGAAAAAGTCCCTTTACAATAATTTTTGGTCCTTCTCCTGTGTATGTTGTTTCCTTCTCCCGTCAGTTGGTGATTGTTTGCAGCGGTGGTTGTTTCTAGATTATGGTGGAGAATGGATGGATCTAGATGGAGGGTAAATCCGGGGGTTTCCAGAACTGAGATATAGCACAGGTCATCCGTATCAGAAGGTGGGTGACGGGTGTCGGGCCTCCGTCAA
The DNA here is from genome assembly GCF_039654945.1 of Dendrobates tinctorius. NCBI lineage: Eukaryota > Metazoa > Chordata > Amphibia > Anura > Dendrobatidae > Dendrobates > Dendrobates tinctorius. Next base: position 12,433,465 of record NW_027361763.1, read on the forward strand.
TCAGCTATTTGCGGCTGCCGACTGTACAGCACAGCTCCATATATCACATAGTGGCCATTCTCAGGTACTGCAGCTTGGCTCCAATTGAAGTGACTGTAATCTGGGCTGCAGTACTGAGCGCGGCCACTAGACAGTGGACTGTTTCCCATCTCTGTATACTTTCGGCCAGTGCGTATTACAGCTGATCGGTGGAGGTGCCGGGTGTCGGATGCCCATGGTGTGATGGTGATGACCTATCCTGCATTAAGTTGTCCGAGGTACAATATTTTTACTTCTTGCGATACTTTTCTTGGATGTTTCATTGACCCCCTTTAATGCCTGCTATCATGAAATGAGTGGACGCTAGCCGCCTGGAGTATCTTTCCGTAGACGGAAGGCTTCGCGCCAGCTGTCCACGCACTTCCCGGCCTCTTAGCTCTTGTGGATTTTTCTTCCATCTGATTTGCTTTTCTGTGCATCGCTATATATCAGGAAGACACTTATCTTCATTCTCCGTCTACCCCTTTTTTCAGTACTCTTCCAATTTGGTTCCTCAAGACCCATGGCCTCTGCACTACGTCGAGGATTTCAAGGAGTCATTTTCCGCGCGGCTTCATTTTCATCTTTCACTCGATGGCCAAGCGTTCATACTACAGATACTCGTGGGAGAATCGCTATTCAGCCCAAGTCTCATTACAAGAAAGTCTGCAGCAATGCTGGAGACCTTGCCGATTCCAAAAGACCCTCCAACTACCCCACAGCGGCTGAGAAGGGGCAACTGCAACGTCACTACCAGCGGCATAAAAATGCAACCGGTCGGCCGAGAATTAAAAAGTTGGACTTGCCGTCACATACCCGAGAAAACCTGTCTGAGAAATTTGCAAAAACTTATAGGAAAAGCAGAAATGAGGACGTTTACGATGATGTGGAATCGTACAATAGCATGGCTGATCCGAGGGTCTTCCAACAGAGTAGAGCAGAGTACAAGTCTCTGTGCTACAGCCCCGGACATACTGTGCAAGCATCCAAGGCAGAAGGCAAAACCCTTCTACAGGACGTGGCTTGTAACCACCTTTCTCCTGCAGAAATTTCAGATTTTTGGGAAAAACTAAGTTGTGTCCCTGAAGTCCATATGGGCGGACTAAAATCCAATAAACTTTTTGAGAAATTATGTGGCCGCAGCGTTGAAGCCCTACAGCTCTACAGTCATCAGGAGCTCATCCGTATCCTTGGAGCCTTCGTCCGACTCAAAATTCCCACAAATCATCCCATGCTGAAAGCCTACGAAAAAGAGTTTAGTGGCCGGGTTTGGTACCTGTCTACTAATGAGTTACTTTTGGTGGCAGATATGTGGAGATGCCTCTCGTTCAGCGTCCCGAAGTTTTTGGACATAATGTACAGTTATATGTACTTGCGTTGTTTGAACCTAACTTTAGCTCAGGCCATCCAGTTAATATACATCATCGGTGAAGGGAGACGAGCCCCTGAAGACTTGATGGAGAAACTCGAGGCCTTGATCTTGAGATATCTCCAGACCATCAACCTAGAAGAAATCGGAACGGTTTGTCTAGGCTTTTTTAAGACTGGTCATGGGTTATCGGAGTATCTAATGAGAAAATTTGGTGATCTGATCGTAGACAACATCAACGACATAAGCAACTATTCTTTAGTCAACGTCCTTAAAATGTTCCGCTTCACCCGCGTTGACCATGTGGAGTTTTTTAGGCAGGTTGGAAAGGTGGCCAGTCAACGCATACCCAGCATGGGCATTCAGGGCATCATGCATGTTACCCTGTCTTTCGCCTCAATGCATATTCTGGATGAAGATCTCATGAACACAGTCGCCTCAGTCATTCCGGATCGAGTAGGCTACTGTAGGAGCAAAGACATTGCCAAGTTGCTCTGGTCTTTTGGCATCTTGACCTATAATCCACCCAACGCCGACATTTTCTTCTCCGTTTTAATTCAAGAAATCTACAAAAATCTGGAAGAATTTCAGAGCTTTCCTGAACACTTCTTGACTTGTCTGATGGCCCTCGCTTTCTGTCAGAGGTTCCCACTGGATCTAATCAAGGTGGCCCTAAGCGAAGCGTTCATCATTCAGTCATCTAAAATAAGCCTGTTCGAACTGAAGAAGGATCTCTTCACCTTAGCCGGTAGTGTAGAGATCGAATGCCCAGAATACATCGGGGAAACCATCTCCCCTGAGCTACGCCAAGAAGTTACCAAAATGATTCTAAATTTCTCCAAACTGGACATCTACGTGAAGGCAGAGGCACAAGAAGCGGCCTCAATGTTAGAAACCTTGTTGGGAGGTCCTGAGTTTGTAAAGCACCACATGATCTTGCCTCATACTCGATCAAAAGACTTGGAGGTCCACTTTGATATCAACAGCAAACCCATCCCGATAACTGAAAGTATTGTCAAAGCTGAGCAATTGAAGAAGAAACCCATTGGCGTCCAAGTCACCGATGACCTCGTGAACCAATTACTGAATAAAAACTTGAACCCTCTTCCTGACGATACTCAGGACGGTCCAAAAATTAAAGATTCCGCCAGAATCACTGAAGACCTCTTGTCCCAGTTGACCACAAGAAGGAATCTTGATAAGAAACCTGTTGCTGAGGTTATTAAGCTGGCCCTTCAGGTCACCAACCGGAATCACTATTGCTATGGTCAGAAACGGCTCTTGGGTCTCCATGACATGAAAAGGAGGCAACTGCAGAAGTTGGGTTACGTGGTGGTGGAGCTGCCGTACTGGGAGTGGTATCCTCTAACCAAATGCTCCCAATCGGAAAAACTTTCATATCTACATTACAAAGTGTTCGAGTCACTGGACCGAGCGAGGTGACGGACGACTGGATCTGTAGTGGTGACCACTGATCATCACAATCATTTCATTGCCCCCATTTTTTTTATTCACGAGAAGTAATAAAGTCGTGACACAAGGAAATGATATCTCCAGCCCTGTCCTCCATGCTGTTTACTGTGAATAAAAAAAGATAGGGGATTTGTTTTTGTCTGTGTAGTGTCAGATTTATTGTTTTGTACAGATTGAATTCGTGTTGGGTTTTTAGGTGCATTTAATTTGCAAAGTAAAAAAAAAAGTTTCTTTGGAGAGGAAGAAGTTAAAATAGCAAATATTTTATATAAGCATATTATCTGATAATGTGTGCAAACTGTAAAGTGCTGCGGAATATGTTAGCACTATATAAAAATAAAAGATTATTATCTCCTCCCTCCCGCCCTCCTTCTTACACCTCCTCCTCCGTCTTCTTCCCTTCCCCCTCCTCCGTCTTCTTCCCTTCCCCCTCCTCCGTCTTCTTCCCTTCCCCCCGCTTGCGCGTTCCTCGTCCTCCTCGTCGTCCTCCTCCGCCTTGCTCCTCGGCCTTTCCGCCTCTCTCGCTCCTCGGCCTTTCCGCCTCTCTCGCTCCTCGGCCTTTCCGCCTCTCTCTTGCTCCTCGGCCTTCCCTTCCCCCTCCTCGGTTGTTGTTTTGTTAGTATTATCTCAGTCCAGAAAATCCTGTTAGACTGATATTTAAAGAACCTGAATGTCTAATATTCTGGATTATTGGGCTTCAGGAAGAAATATTGTTATATATGAATGTATGTGTGTATCACCAACCAATCATGAAGCATCTTTCATTTCACCATAGCTGTTTAAAAGAAGCTGAGCTGTGTTTGGGTGTTATGGGCAACGGTTTTCCTTTCAACCAATCACTAAGCATCTTTTATTTCACCAGAGCTGTTTAATGGATGAAAGCTGAGCTGTGATTGGTTGCCATTAGCAACAATTTTCCCACTCCACAACACCTCAGCAGACACTGACCGGGTGGGAGAAATCTAGCATCCCCGGAAACATAAGCTCCCAGCCATTGTCTGCCCCCAGAAAGGAGCAGAGAGCACATGACAGAAATGAATCCCCCATATCCCTATCACACATCCGCCCCTCCCGTGCCCATATACCCATCACACAACCTCCATCCCGTTGGCACATCTTCCCTTTTAAAGGGATCTCCGGTATGGAAGTTAGGGCAAATTACTCAGCGCTCTGATTGTAACCACAGGCTTCTATTAAAGGGATCATTGGTATGGAAGTCAGGGCAATTCCACTCAGCTCTGTGGTTCTGACTCCAGGCCTCTTGACGGGATGATGTGGGATATTAGGGGTAGTAGTCCGGTGGCTCTGGCTGACGGGATGATGAGGGATATTAGGGGTAGTAGTCCGGTGGCTCTGGCTGACGGGATGATGTGGGATATTAGGGGTAGTAGTCCGGTGGCTCTGGCTGACGGGATGATGAGGGATATTAGGGGTAGTAGTCCGGTGGCTCTGGCTGACGGGATGATGAGGCATATTAGGGGTAGTAGTCCGGTGGCTCTGGCTGACGGGATGATGTGGGATATTAGGGGTAGTAGTCCGGTGGCTCTGGCTGACGGGATGATGTGGGATATTAGTGGTAGTCCGGAGGCTCTGGCTGACGGGATGATGTGGGATATTAGGGGTAGTAGTCCGGTGGCTCTGGCTGACGGGATGATGTGGGATATTAGGGGGAGTAGTCCGGTGGCTCTGGCTGACGGGATGATGTGGGATATTAGGGGTAATTGTCCGGTGGCTCTGGCTGACGGGATGATGTGGGATATTAGGGGTAGTAGTCCGGTGGCTCTGGCTGACGGGATGATGTGGGATATTAGGGGTAGTAGTCCGGCGGCTCTGACTGGATGATGTGGGATATTAGGGGTAGTAGTCCGGTGGCTCTGGCTGACGGGATGATGTGGGATATTAGGGGTAGTAGTCCGGTGGCTCTGGCTGATGGGATGATGTGGGATATTAGGGGTAGTAGTCCGGTGGCTCTGGCTGATGGGATGATGTGGGATATTAGGGGTAGTTTTCCGGTGGCTCTGGCTGACGGGATGATGTGGGATATTAGAGGTAGTTGTCCGGTGATTCTGGCTGACGGGATGATGTGGGATATTAGGGGTAGTAGTCCGGTGGCTCTGGCTGACGGGATGATGTGGGATATTAGAGGTAGTTGTCCGGTGATTCTGGCTGACGGGATGATGTGGGATATTAGGGGTAGTAGTCCGGCGGCTCTGACTGGATGATGTGGGATATTAGGGGTAGTAGTCCGGTGGCTCTGGCTGACGGGATGATGTGGGATATTAGGGGTAGTAGTCCGGTGGCTCTGGCTGACGGGATGATGTGGGATATTAGGGGTAGTAGTCCGGTGGCTCTGGCTGACGGGATGATGTGGGATATTAGGGGTAGTAGTCCGGTGGCTCTGGCTGGATGATGTGGGATATTAGTGGTAGTAGTCCGGTGGCTCTGACTGGATGATGTGGGATATTAGGGGTAGTGGTCCGGTGGCTCTGACTGGATGATTTGGGGGTTAGCAGAACCAAATCAGTTCTTCCAGTGACCACCCATTTTTACCCCTCGATTTTTATTTATTTTTTTATTTTTGCTGTGGTTCTGCAGGTAATGTGTGCGACCCTGTGATCATATCTATGTAGATGGGCTGCTACTATTGCTGCGGTTCTCAGTGGTCTCCTGGGGCGTGATATTGGGGGACATTAGGGAACGCACAGATAATAAAGATAAATGCCTGTATTTTGTTTTGGGTTTTGACCATTTAAGTCTAAATTTTAATTTTGCAATTAATTGATATCTGCTCTAATTTTAAGTAACAATAAAGATGCAAAAAATTCCAAAAACTACATAACCAAAAAGTAGTAATGTCACTAGGAATCGTAAAAAGAAAAATCTCCTACAGATTTCTCTGTTGTAAGATTTGAAAGCACAAAGTCTCCTGAAAGGTTAGAGGGAACGCAGAGCAATCATTGGAGATGGTGGACCGGGGTGCCGCGGTTTTACTGCGTCCTTGGAGAATCTGGGATTTGGGTCTTGCTGTTTCCAAAAATGACCAGCAGGTGGCGATGTCGGTCTTCATAACAGATCCCGGCTTGTTGCTCCTTGTGATGGCCGATCTGTGTGACACATATGCTAGGTCCAGGCGTCAGTCATGATGGCACTATGGTAAATTATAGGATGGCTGCTGTAGTTCAGCAGAGTGGAGCCGTTATGAAAATATTGAAAGGTTTGTGTTGACCTTTATGGCGCCGTCTTGCATATGCTACATAGGGAGATCAGCATTGCCGTACACAATGTTTTCTGCCACTCTTTTGAAATCTCTTTTTAATTAATCCAGTGCCCACCGTCTATCACTGACCCCCTATCCCGGCTATCATCACAGTACCCTAACCCACAGCCTGTGATTGAACATTAACCATCTGATCTCCTAGGTGTTGCTGCGCGGAAACCTGACACTATTGCGCCAAGATGGTCGTAAATCTCTGCCTTCCTCAGTTCAAGCCACGGGTGTCTTGCAACAAGGTAACGTTTTCTAATTATTAAAGGCTAAAGATAATTGCATCGATGGCTTTAAATTTCTTAGCGAAACAGCAAGTTTTTCAGTACACGACTAGGTTTCTCATGCCTCCTAGTCCAACCACACCACCAGCTCTGATTGGCAGCTTTCTGTCAATATGCAATGTACACAGAGAGCTGGTGTGGGCGGGATAATGCAGAGCTCAGCATTCTGAGCACTGCTAGATCTGTAGCAAAGAAAACTGTGATTGTATCAAATTGACAGCAAGCAGCCCCGTAAGTGGTACATTTCTGGAATCGGGGTCTCTGCCCCTACATCATGCTGCTCTCTGATTACATAGTAAAACCCGGTGATAAATTTCCCCCAACTTGACAACAACTAGGCAATGCATTTCAGATAGCTGGGACTCGGCACCAATCTCCTGAACGTGGCACTTTTATCCCCTTTATAATGGAAAGACATTGTGCATGGTTGGCCCATTTCCTATGGGGCTGCTGAAGAAAACCAAATACAGCTCTCCGGAAGTCCCGAAAGGAAGAGTCGGTGGAGCTTGCACTCCATAATAGTATAAAATGCCCCGTTCTGTAAGCGATGGGGTTCTTGGTGGTCGGACACCCTTCAATCTCACCGAAAAAGCCTATCCTCAAGATAGATGATGACTTTTTCCAAGCAGAACACCCCTTTTATAGCTCATAGATGAATAGTCAGAGATACTAGGACAACTGCTGACCTGAGAGCAGCATGATGCAGGGGCTGAAACCCGGACTCCAGCGATGTGCTGCTTGCTGTCATTCTGCAAAGCTCAGAATGCTTATCTCTGTAAAATCCTGCCCCCCGTCACTGATTGGTAATTTTCTTGCGTACACTCTGCGTAGTCAGCAAGCTGCCAATCGGTAGTGGAGGCGGGGTTACACATAGTAGAAGGGCAACATGGCATGAGACACCTAGTTCTCTAGTGATAATCTCCTGCTGATAAAACACTGATGTTATAAATTCAACACATAGCCTAGTAAGTGACACATCGCTGGGATCAGGGTCTCTGCCCCTACGTTCCATGGAGATTCCACATTGGCTCCATACAGAATCCCCCGTCGCTTCCCTTTTTTTCTTTTTTTTTCTTTTTTTTTACCCCAAAGTTCAGATTTCAAAAACAATCATGGAAAAATCCACATTTTAGATAGAGAAATGTCAGTCCGATGCAAAGAATAGACCATGACATGTCTCCTCTGTTCTTAGATCAGCGCTGATGGATACGAAGTGGAAAATCTGGTCTCCGAAGATCTGTCGAAAAGGAACCGTGGCTTTCGCTGTGAATATTTCATTAAGCCTCCGATACACATCACCTTCTCCTTCCCCTTTAATCTAGATATATGTAGGATTAATATTGACACCTCGTCGGGGGGGCACCAGCACTTTTCAGGAATGGATATATATACAGCTACCTCCACCAACAAAATGTCTAGTACTAACCATGAGGTGAGCCAGCCGGCTTTGGTCGGCCAGGCATCGGACAAAGAAGTCTTTGCTTTGGTGGGGAAAGTTGTGCTAAAAAATCAAAGCAAGGCTACTTTCAATAACCGGGGCTTCAAGCCTAGGCACCCGTTCCATCAGACCGATAACGTGATGTCCTACCATGGCTCGTCTTGCCAAGATCTGTGGAACAAGGGGCTGCACTCACTAAGTAACGTTAGCCACCTGAAAATCTGCATAACGCATGTGGCCGGGGGGACGCCTTGTAGTATAAAGAGGGTGGAGGTGTGGGGGCAGCCGGCAAAGACTTGCGCTAAGGAACTGGTGGAGAGTGTTTACCAAATCGCTTGCCTGAGTCTTCCCCATGGCTTTGGACAGCAGCGTCCGGCATCGCCAATGGAAAGCAACTCGGAAAACACACAGCACAGCCTGAGCGAGCTCACCAATATTCTCCAAGATGTCCCCGAGGAGTTCCTGGACCCAATCACACTGGAGATCATGACTTTCCCCATAGTCCTTCCATCGGGGAAAGTCATCGACCAAAGCACACTTGACAAATGCAACCAAAGTGAAGCGTCGTGGGGCAGGATGCCAAGTGACCCGTTTACAGGTGTGCCGTACACTGCGCACTCCCAGCCTCTCCCACATCCTTCACTCAAAGCGAGGATAGACTACTTCCTCCTACAGCACAATATTCCTGGCTCCAACCTCCTGGGAAGAGCGCTAGTCGGCGCCCCAGTGACTGCTTCCGCCATCACTTTGTCCTCCATGAAGAGGAAAGTGGAGTGGATGGAGGATTCGGCCAACGATGGCGATAAGGTAGACACCTACTTTTCAGCAGTGAGTGGCCTCTCGTCTACCTCAGAGATCGGAACGAAAAAGATGAAGACGGAGAATGACAGTCACACGTCACAGATGGATTGCTCCAATTCAGGTATTCCTAACACTGGCTATTTCTAAAGGGTAAAGTTAGGATCAGTCATCGATACCTGAATGGGGGAGGTGCGACACTTGTCATCCTCACCGAGCAGCTGGTTTCCGTCAACTGTGTAGTGGCCGTGGCGCTGTGCTGCAGATCCAGTGTTATTCATTCATTGTGCAGGTCCTGGCCACAGCCACTATACAGTTACCGGAGCTGTGCTGTTCTGTTCCGGAACTGATCACATCCGGGATGATCTTCAGGGGTGCTGGGTGTTGTACCCCCACCAATTTGATATCCTAGACCCTCAATATAAAAGTACTGGACCCTTTAAGAAAACTGCCAACTGGCTTAGGGAAACTAATAGCACATGCAATGCTCCATGGGAAATTAAATATGCTAATAGGAAGAGAACAAGGACTCTAGCACCTCCAATTGGAAGTAGAAATCCTAGAAGACAATATCCACTCTTTTTAATGAATCTTTGTAACATGACATGTGAATATAACGCCAAACCAGATCCTCCATTTGTCTACAGGTCTTACATCGTTCTTACCTGTCAGTATAAAGTATGGTTGTGTAGGAGAGGACAATAACTCACCATACAGTTCCAGATATACCGGCCTTTTATATTTAGTACTAAATTTTTATAGTCACCAGTTCCTCAGGGGCGTGTCATTAACCTTCTCTGCTTTATTACCCAGTGAACACCGCCCTTTTGTTAAGCGCATACAAAGTAGCAATAAATTAAAATATCTGGACCCAGCTTCGGACTGGGGCACCTTGGGCCCACCAGAGAAAATCATTCTTGGGGCCCGCTATGTAGCTACATAGAAATAAATACAAGACAACCAATTGTGTGGTAAAACACGCTAATATCAGGGTATAATATAAGGTAGTACATGTATTAATTATGTAGCAGTGGTTGGAGTAGAATCATAGAGGGGTAGCCCCCTCATAGAATATAATGCAGCCCCCTCTCATAGAATATAATGCAGCACCCCACAAAATATAATGCAACCCCCTCATAAGGTATAACTCATTCCTCACCATAGAATATAATGTAGCACCTTCATAGGGTATAATGCAGCCTCTCCCCATAGAGTATACTGTAGCCCCCTCATAGGGGATAATGCTGCCCCCCTCATATAGTATAATGTAGTCTCCTGAGAGAATAATGCAGCCCCACCACAGAATATAATGCATGCAGCCCCCCCATAAAGTATAATGTAGTCCCTCTCCACCCCATCATTGTCCTCATCACCACCTCCATCATTGCCTTCTCCCCACCACCTCAATCATTGCCTCCTCCCCCACCACCATCATTGTCCATTTCATCACCTCCATCATTGTCTCCCCCCACAACAATCATTGTCCATCACCTCCATTATTGCCTCCCCCCACCATCATTGTCCATCACCTCCATCATTGCCTTCTCCCATCTCCATCATTGGCCATCACCTCCATTATTGCCTCCCCCAACCAATATCATTGTCCTTCCCCACCACCCCAAACATACAAAAGCCGGCAGCTTTCTGTCTGAGACAGCACGCTGGATGATGACGTCATCCAGCTGGGCTTTCTCAGACAGGAAGCGCCGGGCAGGAAGCAGGACGCCGGGATGTGCTGCGAGAGGTGAGTGGTGCTGTGCTTTGTGCCTGCGTGTATGTGGTGCGGTGCTTTGTGTGTGTGTGTGTTGCGGTGGTGGGGCTTTATATGCGGGCAGTGTTTGCTGCAGCCTGCGGCTAACGCTGCCCCCTATTAAAGAGAAATGGTATTCACGCCTCTCCACGCCCATAGGGGAGTTGAGAAGCGTGAATATTCATTTCGCTTTAGCAGCGAGGACAGGATCCTGTCTCCAGCTGCTGCTGCGCTTGCACAGGGCAGGCCCCCTTGACTCAGGGGCCCCATTGCCACTGGCTGGGGGCCCTTGCAGCAGTGAGGGCCCTAGGCAGCTGCTGGCCAGTATGCTAGCAGGTGTCAGTGCCTGGGCCCACCGGAGAATCCTCCGGTGGGTCAGTCTGAGCCTGTCTGGACCTATATGGCATTTAACAAAAAAAAAAATGTGCAGAAAACTCTGGGGGGTCAGCAGGAATAAAATAAGAGCAAAAATGGCCATTTCTGACCTGTGATAGGTCCCCTCTAAGGACAAACTTTGACCGATCTATCCTCTGTCGAAGGCTTCTCACCCAGCCAACCATACACCTATATTTTGCACTGATGAGACAGTTGTGTGAAGATGGCAGACTTCTTGTTCTGGAGAAAATTCTGGTCCGGCTTTATTTCCTTATTCATGTGAAATGAAGGATCTTTAAACGGTCGATAAGTGGCGCTAGAGACCCTGCTCCTCTTTTCCTCTGTGAGGAGACTTTTCGACACAGGAGAAAGTTGGCCAGTGTCCAGTGCTGTGAGAGAAGGTGACTAGCTGCTCATTTCAGTAGTGAACGATAATGCTTTGTCAACACTGGAACATGCCAACACAGAAAACTTTCTCCTGTGTCGAGAAGAAGCTGAAAATGGCACTGTCCCGAGGTGGGACCACCATTAAATCTGACCACTGGAGCATCTTCATCAGTTAGTACAGCATCTAAACTTTATTTTTGTTGACTGAACAGCCCTATTGAAGTTCTCAGAAGTACTGATTATCTTATTGGCCAGGTTTTCTGAGATAAGCAGGCTCCCCTGGATCCTTATGAGTGATTCCTAGGTGCCCCGTATATTCAGCCACAACATCCACATAGGTGATCAGTGTCAACAAGGTCTCCATGATGACAGAATTTAGGAATGGGCATGTTGTCCTTACAGACAGTAGTACAGTCATGGCCAAAAGTTTTGAGAATGACACAAATATTATATTTTCACATGATCTGCTGGCCTCTGGTTTTTATGTGTTTGTCAGATGTTTATATAAAGTGGTCTCAGTGAGAGCACTTTATATATTTTTTTCTACTGGCTAACACGGTACCAAACCACTTTTTTCGTTTTGTCAGATGTTTTTATCACATACAGAAATATAATTGCAATCATATTATGAGTAACAAAAGGTTATATTGACAGTTAGAATGAGTTAATGCAGCAAGTCAATATTTGCAGTGTTGACCCTTCTTCTTCAGGACCTCAGCAATTCTCCCTGGCATGCTCTCAATCAACTTCTGGATCAAATCCTGACTGATAGCAGTCCATTCTTGCAAAATCAATGCTTTTATTTTGTCTGAATTTGAAGGTTTTTGTTTGTCCACCCGTCTCTTGATGATTGACCACAAGTTCTCAATGGGATTAAGATCTGGGGAGTTTCCAGGCCATGGTCCCAAAATCTCTGTTTTGTTCCCTGAGCCATTTAGTTATCACCTTTGCTTTATGGCAAGGTGCTCCATCATGTTGAAAAAGGCATTGTTAATCGCCAAACTGCTCTTGGACAGTTGGGAGAAGTTGCTCTTGGAGGACATTCTGGTACCATTCTTTATTCATGGCTGTGTTTTTAGGCAAGACTGAGAGAGCCCATTCCCTTGGCTGAGAAGCAACCCCACACATGAATGGTTTCAGGATGCTTGACAGTTGGCATGAGACAAGACTGGTGGTAGTGCTCACCTGGTCTTCTCCGAATAAGCCGTTTTCCAGATGTCCCAAACAATCGAAAAGGGGATTCATCAGAGAAAATGACTTTACCCCAGTCCTCAGCAGTCCACTCCCTGTACCTCTTGCAGAATATCAGTCTGTCCATGATGTTTTTTCTGGAGAGAAGTGGCTTCTTTGCTGCCCTCCTTGAGACCAGGCCTTGCTCCAAGAGTCTCCGCCTCACAGTGCGTGCAGATGCACTCACACCTGCCTGCTGCCATTCCTGAGCAAGCTCTGCACTGCTGGTAGCCCGATCCCGCAGCTGAAACACTTTTAAGAGACGGTCCTGGCGCTTGCTGGTCTTTCTTGGGCGCCCTGGAGCCTTTTTGGCAACGGGAACCTCTCTCCTTGAAGTTCTTGATGATGCGATAGATTGTTGACTGAGGTGCAATCTTTCTAGCTGCGATACTCTTCCCTGTTAGGCCATTTTTGTGCAGTGCAATGATGACTGCACGTGTTTCTTTAGAGATAACCATGGTTAACAGAAGAGAAACAATGATGCCAAGCACCAGCCTCCTTTTAAAGTGTCCAGTGGTGTCATTCTTACTTAATCATGACAGATTGATCTCCAGCCCTGTCCTCATCAACACCCACATCTGTGTTAATGGAGCAATCACTGAAACGATGTTAGCAGGTCCTTTTAAGGCAGGGCTGCAATGATGTTGAAATGTGTTTTGGGGGATAAAGTTCATTTTCTAGGCAAATATTGACTTTGCAAGTAATTGCTGTTAAGCTGATCACTCTTTATAACATTCTGGAGTATATGCAAATTGCCATTAGAAAAAATGAAGCAGTAGACTTTGTAAAAATTAATATTTGTGTCATTCTCAAAACTTTTGGCCATGACTGTAGTATCAGGGTTTGGGCCTGAATTGTCAAGGCTTGTTGAGGTTTGCGATTTGTTTTATGATTTTCGTTTGCCCACAGAGTCAATAACCCATGAGCAGAGACTGACACAAAGTCTGGACCAGGCTCTCACCTCAGCCCTGGGCTCCATGCCCTCGTACACAGCAAGATTTATGAAGAGTCAACAGCAAGGATTTCACATGGAGAGTGCTGGAAGCTCACCCTGGACCACAGCCTCAACCTTCACCGGTATTGTCCTAGGGAAGAGCACTTCTGGCAATAATCTGTATATTGAGCTATGCAGGGAGGACGCGCATCGTGTCTACACTGCATCTCCTGCCCCTCATGTAAGATGGTCCTCCTTATATCCATGGGGCCCTAATGTACAACTAATGGGGGCACCCATCGCCACCACCTTGGTACTCCTGTGAAACAGGATGGTCTTCTTTAGAGAACTTGCTTTTTTATTGTATTCAATACCAGCAGTACAAGTATTGTAATATATAGAACAAGAGATCAAACAATCACAAGACTAAAAAAAAAAGTTAATTTTTAAAAATGTTAAACACAAATATAAAAGTTTGATTCTGCTTCAGCTTACAAATGTAAAAAAATAGATATAAAAATAAATAATTAATTCATAAGAATATATGCTGGGAAAAAAAACTGCATGTCTTTTAAAAATGCAATACCTTACACAGGTCTGTCCATGGGGTAACAATTAAAATTTACAGGTCTGAAAATTAGACTACTCAAGCAAATTTTTTTTATTTATTTTTCTTTATTTCACAAATTTAAATGTTCTTAAGCCACTAAAATGTAACAGTCTGTACAAGTTTAGGAGTCACCGTAATTGTACTGACCTGGAGAATCCCGTCACCTTGTCACACAAATTGCTATAAAAGCGAAACCTCCCCAAAAAAGTCAAAATTGCATGTTATTTTGGGCCATGTAACCAAACTTTGAACTTTTTTTTTCTTGTTTTTCACTGTTATGTGGTGAAATGATGTCAAAACTACAACTCGTTCTCCAAAAATCAAGTCTTTGTACGGCTTTGTGCGTCTCTCGGACTCTCCCTCTCTCCTCCTCCTCCCTCTCTCCTCCTCCTCCCTCTCTCCTCCTCCTCCCTCCTCCTCCTCCACCTCTCCCCCTGCATTGGGCCTCCCCCCGGAACTTTGGACTTTTGCGACGGGCCTCCCCCGGAACTTTGGACTTTTGCGACGGGCCTCCCCCGGAACTTTGGACTTTTGCGACGGGCCTCCCCCGGAACTTTGGACTTTTGCGACGGGCCTCCCCCGGAACTTTGGACTTTTGCGACGGGCCTCCCCCGGAACTGCGGATTTTTTGCGACGGGATTCCATCCGGTAGAAGTCCGTGTTCAGCATTTAGCGCCGGAAATGGTCCAGTATGAACCCTGAACTTTTAAATTTGGGTTCTCTCATCTCTAAATAAATGAAGTTGTGACTCATGGGAAAAAGAAAAGCAAAGAAAAAAATATCTTTGCAAAAACTAAAGTTTTTAATCGGCGTCACTGATGAAGACTTAAGTCAGTTCAACCTATTAACCCCGTCAACGAGAACAGATTAATATGTATGAATGACGTCCATGTTGGGTTGGTCCTGCAAATTGTAAAAATACAAGTCTCGGTAATTAATAAGCGATATCCCGGCCTCTTCTCTAAGAGCATTTTACTGGCTGTGACCCCCTTAGATGCCGCAGGTATCTTATTGCCGCAAGATCCTCTTTCTCCCCCACTCTTCAATTCGATCCAAAGACCAAATAAAGATGCATGTCAGCGTTACGCCAACCAATTAACCCTACGTTATGATTTTGAGTGAGCAACTTCATTGAAGTCGGGTCTAAAATATAAAGTAAAAAAAAAAATGTTTTTAATAGAGATGTAACGATATTAAAAATCACAAAACTCTTCTTTTCCACATTAGAAAAAAATGTAAAGAAAATAAATATTGCTGGGTCCACAAAGATCCAAAAATATAAGTTATCAGAAAGCAGTAAAAAAAAGCACAAGAAAAAATTATTTTATACATAAAAAAACTAAAGTTCCCAGAATATTACAAATAAAAAGTGACAGCTCTTTACCCTCACAAAAAACAAAAAAAAAACAACCTAAGCCCTGATATAACTGTTGATTAAGAAGAAAAGTGGCTAAAAAGTTTTTTTGGAGGGCCAAAGACATTAAAAATAAATTAATTGGTGAAAAACAAAGAATTTCCACTTCCTGAAGGCCCACAATAGGCCACGGATTTATCACTCCTGATGTTCCCACCGCACCTTCCCTCGCAGGTATTGCTGACATTGCAGGATCAGGGGGTGTCCGGGAGGGGTCCCCAATATTGGTGATTGTATTCATCGTCTTTACATAAAGGGGGGATTCTTTGTGTATTTGCCTTTGGACGTTGGGTTTCAGTAATGATTTTGTGTGTGTGGGATCTCTCTTCCGCAGAGCATGCAAGGAGCGGCGTGGATCAAGGCTGCGCATCATGTCTGAGGACATTTTCAGCTTATTGTAAGACTGAACCCATTTACCAGCTTTCCTGCAGCCACCTGATGTGTCGCCCTTGCCTGGCCGAAACGCAAAAGGCGTTTTCCGTCGTCTGCAGGAATTGCAATCGGACCGTCGCCACTCGTGACGTGCTGAGGGTCCACCTGTAGACGGCACCCAAACCAGAGGAGCCAATCACGTTCAGCTTCCTTCCGGGGTATAACGCTTAGATGGGACACAACCTTTGCTGCTAATCTCTACAGACTTGTGCATATTTATTTAGAAAGGTCATATTAGGAGGTTTAGCCGGAGCCTCGGCCTCTCTGCTCTCTCATAGCTGTGCTAGCCCAAAAAAAAGAAAAACTAGTTTTTGTGTTTACAATGGGATTCCACAATGGATGCCTGATGGGAACCTGATTTTGAAATTAAGTGCAATTGTGTATCGTGATCCTCATGCTTTCATTCCTTGGTGCCTGGTATGTTCCCCGCGTGGTTCCAGTAATTACTGGCCTCTTACCGCCATCTGTTGTGCCCTGCTGGTCTCTTAAGCATTTCCTTAGTAATAAAATGGCCTTACTCAGGCACCCCCTGTGCACAGACCGACCCCGTCTTCCTTCAGTTGACTAATGTGGATATTAAATTGGCGCCAAATGTGTTAAAGGAACGGCGCTTCCTCCATATATTTGCACTTCCTGTCACATGACATCAGTACAATTTGCAATATGGCCGTCTTTAGTCTAGAATTATTAATCTCAGGCACCTGTTCAAGGTCTCAGATCCAATTCTAGAGCCAATCTGTCTACATCATAGCAACCATCTTAAAGATGTTCTCTAGCGTCAGTAGGATGACCGTCTTTGTGGTCGATGCGGAGCAGCGATGTAGAATGTTTTCTTAAATGGTTATCGTCATGTCTTCAGGAGGGATCACTCCTGACCTGAGGCTTCCTGCTTGCTAGGAGCAATTCGCTTCTCAGCGATTGACTGTCTGGACCAGTGGCTTTGTCTCTACAGCTCCGGAGGAGCGATGATGCTCCAGAGCAGCACTTGCAGCCTTTATAGCAAAGAGCTTGCGAGTGCTGCGTTTATTGCCTAGAAGAACACTTCTCTGCAGCAGTGGCTTGTAGTCCTGGCACCGAGCAGTAAGCAAAATACCGTCATTAAAAATCCATCCACTCTCCAGAACTGAGACGATTTTTAATAAGTAAATTGCAAAGCTTACCCATTTATGATGACGTGACAACCCCTTCAGTAGGACAGAGTCCTATACGAAGAGTGTAGATGCTATATCGTAGCAGATCTTGCCTTGGCCATTCTTATTGTCCATATATTTGCTAGGTTATTCCCCCTTTTCCTTATAAACACAGTTTTTTTTAATAACTAAACTCCACCCCGGTTGGGAAAAATGCAGAAATTTGGAAATTGTACAATTTTTAAAATGGAACGTCAAAAATTTCATTCTACACCATTGACTTACTGGAGGCCATCAGTGCAAAATGATACAATAACTGGTTACGGTCCTTTTTTTTTATTGCCGAAAGGGGACCTACAATTTCTTCAGAGACCTTCGAACACTTGTACACGACCCTCACTGTGCTGTAATTCTGAGACGGTGGCTGTGAATGTGCGATAATTCTAACCTCTTTACGTGAAGTGTTTTTGCAGTACGTCAGTTTTGTTCCATGGGCCATTCCGTAAGTCTAGGTCCTCTTTGCCGACTGTGGTAACACTGTGCAGATTGATGTTTTGTGTCATGATTTACTTTTTACCAAAAGTATTATCGATGCCCAACTTAGGAAAAGATCTATTTCTTAGCCTTTTGTTTATTGGTTCAAAACTTGACTGAAGTTTGGTAAAATTACGCATTGTCGAAACCCATCGTGGAGAGAAATGTGTTTTTTACCGTCATACAATAATGCAGAGAGGAGTCATTTAAAAAAAACATAATCTCTTTCCGTATAGACTGTCAGATTATGAGAGCATCCATTTTTGGAGAAGTGGGTATCATTGTCATGTCTCCTTCATTTATATATTCACGTTCTGCCAAGATGAGCGTGGCCGGGTTCAGTTCACATTTTGGTGCCTGATTGTGGCTCTGTTGGCTTCAGTCTGAATATCCGAAATGCAGGGTTTTGCCCTACCCCCCCCCATTATACATTCAGTGGAATGAGACAAATGGAGCCCAAATTATGAAATGTTTGTCCACTGTTTTCCAGCTATGTCCATTTCAGCGGAAAAAAATAATGTAGACTACGCCGTTATTGTCACCAGTAAAACGGATTCGGACCCCATTTGTCTTATTGAATTGATTGGCTCTGATGGAGGGAAAGAAGAAGCCATGAAAGGGCAGCCGGGCGCATTGGTAAAGAAGAAGCCATGAAAGGGCAGCCGGGCGCATTGGTAAAGAAGAAGCCATGAAAGGGCAGCCGGGCGCATTGGTAAAGAAGAAGCCATGAAAGGGCAGCCGGGCGCATTGGTAAAGAAGAAGCCATGAAAGGGCAGCCGGGCGCATTGGTAAAGAAGAAGCCATGAAAGGGCAGCCACTTGCATTGTGACCCGAGCCTTGGGGTGAATTCTATTTTTGTTGCTGTTTTTTTCAAAAATGTGTTCTACTAAATTGCTTTTTTTTTTTTTCTTGGTGCCAAAAACATGGACTTCTACAAGCCCTAAACCAATCAATTAGGAGAGTTGTGTAAAATCTGCGCCATGCTAATTCTACTCCTTGTTGTAGGAAATCTTGCTATTTCTGTCCATTGCCTAAGGTTACATGCAGTTCCGGCTATCTCTTGTAATGTGAATGTTTACAGATCTCTCCATGTTCTTATTGTCTTTTTTGAAACCTAAGGTCACACTCATCGATTTTACATGGCTATAAGCTCAGCGGGTCTTAAGTAAAGTTCCCAGATGTGTTTTTCAGGATATGTGATGGAACCGAAATTGCCTGTTTCTTGTGCCTTTGTGTAAGTTATACTGTAAAATTTCAAGCCAATGTCAACACGGGCCAAATACTTTCACAAGCACCTTCTCGTCTTGCCACAATCTGAATAATCTTACGTACGGGTGTATAATCTGTGTAAGAACATGTAGGACGTTCTTTGGATAACAACTGCTCGATGTAATGTATGGCGCATTAAAGATTTGCTAAAATTTGTTATTGTGGTTTTGCTTTATTTGCTTTAAAATTATTTTCTTTTGCTTTGGATGAAGGGCATGTGCCACCACTTGCCTTATTTTCGTCTACTAAACCAGTCCTTCGCTTGTGGTTCACCTAAGTCTTTCGACCCAACTTTTGAAAGTGTCTACTACCAAACGGTGACTATGCTGCAGTAATCACCAGACTGAACAGTACGGCCTTGTTTTTTTTAGCTTTTTATTTCTTTATTATTTTAAATAGGGAATACCATGCAACAGCAACAAATGACAGGGGAAAAATTGCAATCTGATCTAAACCTTTCATCCCAACTCTGATAATCCCCGATTGTCGTAAAGAAAAAAAAGAGAAGTCTTTCATAGTGATTGACAAGTAAACTCAAGCTAACAAGAGCCTAAATCATTCTATACTTAGGAGGATAACATAATGTCATGTCCGATCTTTCAAAAATGACTCTTACTTTTGGCCTTAGTGTTGACAGCTTGCCCACTTTCTACATCCCAAATACTGGATCAAATAGAATATCATCGTGAAAGACTCGGGCAGAGTTCAGGTTTTCTTTTTGAGAATCCAAAAAAGCTGATCTTGAGGAAGATTGATCTTGAGCTACCCTAGATAGGTCCAACAGGGCCTTCTCTGACATTATCTTAATATTATCAAGCCATCGAGTCGCTGGTCTTCTTCACTTTGTTCCTTCTATTCTTTGGATCGTGATGTCCTTCTCCAGTGATCGCTCTCTTTGTATGATATGTCAAAGTAGGCATGTCGTCGCTTGGTGATCCTTGCTTCGAGTGACATGTCTGCCTTGATTTGTAGACTGTGGAGACCTGTGTGTCTTAAGCAGTGCCTCCCCCCCCCTTCCCACCAATCCCGTAATGAAAACACAGCCAGACCTAAATGGGTTGAACAGGTCGGTCACAGTTTATTAATTACATAAGCAGAGAAAGGCAATTACATTTCGTAACAGGCGGCTTATAGCTGAGATCCTGTCCGTGATCGACAGGCGATTTGGCCAACGAGCGATTACGAACCTTTGCTCTCCTCCACTCCTTCCGCTGTGACTTAATATCGTTAACAAGGGTTAGTTATGTATATACATATATAATTTTTTTTTATCTTTTTTTTTATTAAAACACCCATTTACACATTTAACCGCCAGTTAGTATAAAAATTAGTGGAGACCACGCACATTCCTTGGGTCTAAATCTGTTTTGACTACACATAAATTGAATTTGCCACTGATCATGTCAGCAATCCCTATGTCCATCTTGGCAATATGTAGAGAAGAGTGGAGAAGGGTTGTAAATAGAGACCATGGACAAAGGGTGAATCCGGACTCCACCATGAACTCTTCCACCATGAACTCTTCCAACAACAAGTAACTGGCAAGACATACAACTATTTTGGTCTTCTTACTGTCCCCTTCGCCCATTCCTCCTTTTTTGTTCTTCAGTGATCCATCTGGGTGGCGTTGACTGCTGCTCTTAATCATTAGTAATAGAGGTGGACCTCTTTACGATGTTGGGCCCTCTAGTAATTATGTCGGCTAAACCTTTCCTCCCAACTCTTACTACCCTTACCTGTCAAAGAGAAGAACATTTTTCAAGATTTAACGAGTTAACTCAAGTTGTTCAACAGGAAACTAAATCTTTTGTACAGTTTATAGGAGGAACTTAACATAAGGGAGTGGACAGTTCTTAGCCCCGAGCCGGATTTCTGCGTAATTTATTATTGGACCTTTTCCTCTTTCGTTGCAGTTTTGAAAAAGAACAGATGTTGTGTTTTTGAGAAACAAAAAGTCATATGAGATTCAGATATCGATGTGTCCTGAGATCACACCTCACCCTCCTGAGACTGGAATAACAATGAAAATGTAATCATACGAAGACGCTGCTCGCTGATATGTTGGGAATTAACCAAGTTCTGATGGAACAGTGTGACTTGTACCTTAATAATACCGCCACAGAAGGGACAGTTGAGAGTATTGTAGTCAGAATGCAAGCTAAGCCGCTACTGAATACTAAACTTTTTATGCTATATAAGCCTTTGCACAGATTTTTTTAAATTCATTTGTTCTACAAATTTAAGCAAATTTCTAATTCGTCTTCTGTAAAAAAAAATATATATAATTTCGCTACTGATGATTTGTATATAAGTCCTTTATCTACCTGAGTCATCTACAGATCTTCTACATATACATCATAACACCTGTTCCTGGTTCCATCCGCTCTTTTTGCTCCAACTGTTTCTCCCAGTGTTGGCAATAGTAGCAAGGAGTAGGTTACAGACAGATTTTCACAGGGTGGAGAAGAGAAAGGATCTACAGCCTCTGGGAGGGCAGAGAAAGGGAAGAAAGAGCAGCAAAATGAAGTATGAAACTTTGCCGATATATGAGCTAATAAAGATGGCAGCACCCTGGATATACACCTCATTTGCACCCTTTATTACTGGATGATAAATTCCCACAAGAGAAACACTTGAAACTTAGCTCAGGTTGCAAACTGCATATTAATGAGTCTGAAAATGAAGACTGCAGATTGAAAGTAGGAGCATTTTTTTTTTTTTTAGCTAAAGCCAAGTATTATCATATGTAAAAATATAGTATCGCCATATACAGTAGTATGGCAAAGTGAAACTGGTATACATATGTGACTGGAATACTTATAGTGGAACATACAATGGTAGAAATCAAGTAGAGGAAAAATGATGAAAGCACTGTAAATGTTACATCGTCCTTCAGGCTGTCGAGAAGGCAGCGTGGAATAATTTTAAGACTGTTTGTTCAGGATATTTTGGAAACAAGTATGCGTCCAAATACAAAAAGCTGGTGGATGAGATGCTTATGTGTTACCACAAGCTTTGCAAACTTCACTTCTCCGAAGATTCGCTTTCTCCATTCTCACCTTGACTTCTTCCAGGAGAACTGTGGAGCCGTCAGTAATTATCATGGTGAGAGACTCCATCAGGACATTGAGAGAAGGTATGAAGGGAAATTGAGCCCGGCAATGTTAGAATACTGCTGGATGATCGAGAGACGCTCCAGAGCTACACTACAGACGGCAGTGGCAAGACGAGAGAGCGCGCCCAACTTGAAATTGCAGTAAATGTAGTTATTTAGTCATTTATTATGTACTTTGGCCCATGTAATGATAGTTTTTTTGACAGCAGGTATGTTATTGCATAATGATCACGTTTTAATAAAATTATCAGTCCGGAAGTACCATAATATAATATAATGCACGCCCCATAGGCAGACTCTATATAGTATAATGCACCCCATAGGCAGACTCTATATTGTATAATGCACCCCCATGGGCCTCTATATAGTATAATGCACCCCCATGGGCCTCTATATAATATAATGCACCCCCATAGGCAGACTCTATATAGTATAATGCACTCTCCATAGGCAGACTATATAGCATAATGCACCCCCATAGGCAGACTCTATATAGCATAATGCACCCCATAGGCAGACTATATAGTATAATGCACCTCCCATAGGCAGACTCTATATAGTATAATGCACCCCCCATAGGCAGACTATAGCATAATGCACCTCCCATAGGCAGACTCTATAGTATAATGCACCCCCATAGGCAGACTATATAGTATAATGCACCTCCCATAGGCAGACTATATAGTATAATGCACCCCCCCATAGGCAGACTCTATATAGCATAATGCACCTCCCATAGGCAGACTCTATATAGCATAATGCACCTCCCATAGGCAGGCTCTATAGTATAATGCACCCCCATAGGCAGACTATATAGCATAATGCACCCCATAGGCTGACTCTATATAGTATAATGCACCCCCATAGGCTGACTATATAGTGTAATGCACTCTCCATAGGCAGGCTGTATATAGTATAATGCACCCCATAGGCAGACTATATAGTATAATGCACCCCATAGGCAGACTCTATATAGTATAATGCCCTCCCCAATACGCAGACTCTATAGTATAATGCACTCTCATAGGCAGACTATATAGTATAATGCACCCCCATAGGCAGACTCTTGATAGTATAATGCACCCCATAGGCAGACTCTTGATAGTATAATGCACCCCATAGGCAGACTCTATAAACTATAATGCACTCTCCATAGGCAGACTCTATAAACTATAATGCACTCTCCATAGGCAGACTCTATATAGTATAATGCCCTCTCCATAAAAAAATACAATACTCATCTCTCCTTGTTCCCCCGGTGCTCCGAGCGGACTCCAAGTAATGTCATCACTCCCACTGTCAGTGTCTGCATCAGGGACGTCAGATGCTGAGAGGCGGATGATGGGAGAGGGAACGTGACGCTTCCTGTCTCATCAGTGCTTTCAACTTTATCGGCATCCAGTCGATACAGTTGAATTTGTGATGCCTGGCTGCGGTCCTGGTGCTAGCACCGGGTTCCCCCCCTTTAGTTCCGGGTCCCCATAGCCGCCAGGTGGAAGTGCAGGGGGATAGTCTGGCTTTAAATTTATCTTTTTCATTCACTTTGAATATTGTTAATTGAAAAAAATAAAAACCATTAGCTCTTCTATTTTTAAAAGCATTTTTACTTTGCAACATTTTTTCCCCACACCTGCCTATTACTTTACCCCAGTACTGTACATCAATAGTGGTTATGATTACCAACAATTATGGATTTTCTCATCCTTGGACCTTAGTATGTGGAATAGCTAATATGAGAGGAGCATTGCCATAATTTTGCTCTCAGATATGCCCTTAATGATTCCATGGGCTTGTGTAATGGCGGCACGAATAATAACTTCATTGTGTGGGAGTCGCATTATATCGAACAAGAAGTGGAAACGGACTTTGAAGAATCCGCATCCTTTGTGCCGATCCCTTCTGCTTTCTTTTTTCTACTACTTCAAAACTTCGGCCATTGAGGGCGGTAGGGGTTGGGGTTGGGGGGGCTTTGCTTTCAGGACTTGCCTTTGAAGATGTCAGTCGAGTAGATATGAAAACCCTGTAATCATTTTATTAACGTCTTTATGAGGTTCTTCACTTTCCGCCAGTCCGGACCCCCATCGCCCTGCCTTCATTGTGTTTGTACACAGAGAATGGAGGGGTGTGATAAGATAATAGTATAGTCTTTGATTCTGGAGATAATTGACGACACACATTAAAGCTCGTGATTATAATCCTACATTACTGACGCCAGCTTAATATTAGGATGCGCAAGTGTCTCCATAATGGCTCTACCCCCCCCCCCGATATTAGCAAGTGTTTGTCACGTAAACATGACCCATAAAGGGGGTTCAAAAGTCACAACCAAGAGGTCTGTACACAATAAGTACAGAAGACGTAATATAGGGGACCTAGCGCCTCCGAGAAATGACTTATTACAATGCAGGAGAGCTGGCGAAGGTCACAGCAAATCAGTCTATTGAATGACGAACAGGTTTCCGGACTGATAATTTTATTAAAACGTGATAATTAACATATCTGCTGTCAAAACAAGACAAAATGTAAATGCCTTACTATAAAATAAACAATATAAACTTTTTTTTTTTTTTTTACAATATTTTAACCCCTTCACCCCCAAGGGTGGTTTGCACGTTAACTCCCGGGCCAATTTTTACAATTCTGACCACTGTACCTTTATGAGGTCATAACTCTGGAACGCTTCCATTGATCCCGGTGATTCTGACATTGTTTTCTCGTGACATATTGTACTTCATGTTAGTGGTAAAATTTCATTCAAATAACTTGCGTTTATTTGTGGAAAAAATGGAAATTTGGCAAAAATTTTGAAAATTTCGCAATTTTCCAACTTTGAATTTTTATGCCCTTAAATCACAGAGATACGGCACACAAAAAACTTGATAAGTAACATTTCCCACATGTTTACTTTACATCAGCACAATTTTGGAACCAAAATTTTTTTTTGTTAGGAAGTTATAAGGGTTAAAAGTTGACCAGCGATTTCTCATTTTTACAACACCATTTTATTTTTAGGACCACATCACATTTGAAGCCACTTTGAGGGGGTCTATATGATAGAAAATACCCAAAATTGACACCATTCTAAAAACTGAACCCCTTAAGGTGCTCAAAACCACATTCAAGAAGTTTATTAACCCATTAGGTGCGTCACAGGAATTTTTTTGAATATTTAAAAAGAAATGAACATCTAACTTTTTTTCACAAAAAAAATACTTCAGGTTCAATTTTTTTTATTTTACCAAGGGTAACAGGAGAAATTGGACTGCAAAAGTTATTGTGCAATTTGTCCTGAGTACGCTGATACCTGATTTGTGGGGGGGAACGACTGTTTCGGCGCATGGCAGAGCTCAGAATGGAAGGAGCGCCGTTTGACTTTTTCAATGCAAAATTGGCTGGAATTCAGATCGGACGCCATGTCACGTTTGGAGAGTCCCTGATGTACCTAAACAGTGGAAACCCCCTACAAGTGACCCCATTTTGGAAACTAGACCCCCCAAGGAACTTATCTAGATATGTGGTGAGAACTTTGAACCCACAAGGGCTTTACAGAAGTTTATAACGTACAGTGGTACAATTAAAAAATCATATTTTTTCCACAAAAATGATCTTTTCACCCCAATTTTTATTTTCCCAAGGGTAACAGGACCCTAAAAGTTATTGTGCAATTTGTCCTGAGTACGCTGATACCCCACATGTGGGGGTAAACCACTATTTGGGCGCATGGCAGAGCTCGGAAGGGAAGCAGCGCCATTTGACGTTTTTGGCTGGAATTGAGATCGGACACCATGTCGCGTTTGGAAAACCCCTGATGTACCAAAACAGTGGAAATCCCCCACAAATGACACCATTTTGGAAACTAGACCACCTAAGGAACTTATCTAGATGTGTGGTGAGAACTTTGAACCCCCATGGGCTTCACAGAAGTTTATAACATAAAGCCATACAATTAAAAAATCATATTTTTTCCACAAAAATGATCTTTTCACCCTCAATTCTTATTTTTCCAAGGGTAACAGGACCGTAAAAGTTATTGTGCAATTTGTTCTGAGTACGCTGATACCCCACATGTGGGGGTAAACCACTATTTGGGCGCATGGCAGAGCTCGGAAGGGAAGCAGCGCCATTTGACGTTTTTGGCTGGAATTGAGATCGGACACCATGTCGCGTTTGGAAAACTCCTGATGTACCTAAACAGTGGAAACCCCCCACAAATGACACCATTTTGTAAACTAGACCCCCCAAGGAACTTATCTAGATGTGTGGTGAGCACTTTGAACCCCCCAGTGCTTCACAGAAGTTTATAACGCCCGGGTGTGAAAATAAAAAATTCGTATTTTTTTCCACAAACATGATCTTTTAGTCACCATTTTTTTATTTTCCCAAGGGTACCAGGAGAAATTGGACCCCAAAAGTTGTTGTCCAATTTGTCCTGAGTATGCTGATACCCCATATGTGGGAGAAAACTACTGTATGGGCACACGTCGGGGCTCGGAAGGGAAGTAGTGACGTTTTGGAATGCAGACTTTGATGGAATGGTCTGCGGGTGTCATGTTGCCTTTGGAGAGCCCCTAATGTACCTAAACAGTGGAAACCCCCCACAAGTGACCCCATTTTGAAAACTAGACCCACTAAGGAACTTATCTAGATGTGAGGTGAGCACTTTGAACCCCCAAGGGCTTCACTGAAGTTTATAATGCCAGGGCATGAAAATAAAAAAATCGTATTTTTTCCAGAAACATGATCAATTAGTCCCCAATTTTTTCATTTTCCCAAGGGTAACAGGAGAAATTGGACCCCCAAAAGTTGTTGTCCAATTTGGCCTGAGTACGCTGACACCCCATATGTGGGAGAAAACTACTGTATGGACACACGTCGGGGCTCGGAAGGGAAGCAGTGACGTTTTGGAATGCAGACTTTGATGGAATGGTCTGCGGGTGTCATGTGCGTTTGGAGAGCCCCTGATGTACCTAAACTATTGAAACTCCCCACAAGTGACCCCATTTTGGACACTAGACCCCCCACGGAACTTATCTAGATGTGTGGTGAGCACTTTGAACCCCCAAGTGCTTCACAGAAGTTTATAACACTCGGACGTGAAAATAAAAAAATCATTTTTTTCCACAAAAATGATATTTTTGCCCCCAATTTTTTATTTTCCTAAGGGTAACAGGAGAAATTGGACCCCAAAAATTGTTTTGCAATTTGTCCTGAGTAGGCTGATACCCTACATGTGGGGGTAAAACCCTGTTTGGGTGCATGGCAGAGCTTGGAAGGGAAGGAGCACCATTTGACTTTTTCAACTCAGAATTGGCTGGAATTGAGATCAGACGCCATGTTGCATTTGGAGAGCCCCTGATGTGCCCAAACAGTGGAAACCCCCAATTATAACTCCAACCCTAACCCCAACACACCCCTAACCCTAGCCCTAACCCTAACCCTAGCCCTAACCCTAAGGCTGTGTGCACACGCTGCGGATTTTGCTGCGGTTCCGCAGCGGTTTTGGCTGCTGCGGACCCGCAGCAGTTTCTGCTGCGGTGTACAGTACCATGATTCCCTATGGGAATCAAAAACCGCAGTGCAGACGGTGCGGAATATCTGCGGTTTTCAATCCGCAGAAAGAATTGACATGTCAATTCTTTCTGCGGATTCTCCTGCGGTTTGCCATCTCCTCTATTGAGGAGATGAAAAACCGCAGGACAAAACCGCAGAGCAATCCGCAGGTAAAACCGCAGGTCTTTTGACCTGCGGATTTTACAAAATCCGCGCGGATGAATCCGCACCTAATCCGCAGCGTGTGCACTCAGCCTTACCCTAACGGGAAAATGGAGATAAATACTTTTTTTTTAGTTTTATTATTTTTCCCTAACTAAGGGGGTGATAACGGGGGGTTTGACTTACTATTTATGGCGGTTTTTATGTTTGGCGGCTGTCACACTCTAAAAGACGCTTTTTATTGTAAAATAGTTTTTGCATCACCACATTTTGAGAGCTATAATTTTTCCGTATTTTGACCCACTGAGTCATGTGAGGTCTTATTTTTTGCGGGACGTTTTTATTGGTACCATTTTCGGGCACGTGACATTTTTTGATCGCTTTTTATTCCTATTTTTGGGACGCAGAATGAACAAAAACCAGCGTTTCATGAATTTCTTTTGGGGGAGTGCGTTTACACCGTTCTGCGTGCGGTAAAATTGATAAAGCGGTTTTATTCTTCGGGTCAGTACGGTTACAGTGATACCTCATTTAGGTCTTTTTTTATGTTTTTGTCGGTTTTATGCAATGAAAACTATTTTATATAAAAAATAATTATTTTTGCATCGCTTTATTCTGTGAGCTATAACTTTTTTATTTTTTCGCTGCTGATGTTGTGTGGCGGCTCGTTTTTTGCGGGACAAGATGACGTTTTCAGCGGTACCATGGATATTTATATGCGTCTTTTTGATCGCGCGTTATTACACTTTTTGTTTGGCGGTATGATAATAAATCATTATTTTTTGCTTCGTTTTTTATTTTTATTTTGGGTTCGCTAAAAGGGTTAACTAATGGGACAGTTTTATAGGGCGGGTCATTACGGACGCGGCGATACCTAATATGTGTACTTTTATTGTTTTTTTTTTTATTATTTCCAAAAAATGGATTTATTGAGGGAATATTTTTTTTTTTTTTCTAATTTGGCGATTTTTTTTAATTTATTTTTACATTATTACATAGTCCCAGGTGGGACATCACTGTCCTGTGACAGATCAGCAATCTGTCACAGGCATTGAAGAAGACTTCCTCTTGCCTGCGCTTTGCAGGCACTGAGGAAGCCAGCTTCCTCAGGTCCCCGAAGGCCCCCGTCGCCATCTTGGATTCGGGGGCCTGGAGGATAGGAGCCCCCCGCAGCAGCGCTGCACATTGCGTTGCCGTGGGGGGCTCAGGGAAGCACGGAGGGAGCCCTCTCCCTGCCGATGCTTCCCTTTAACTCCCGGTACACCGCGATCATGTTTGATCGCGGTGTGCAAGGGGTTAACGTGTCGGGGGCGGTCTGTGACCTCCCCTGACACACAGTGCCGGGTGTCAGCTGTGATAATCAGCTGACACCCGGCCGCGATCAGCGGCGCTCACCACGTGGGCGCCGCTGATCGCGGTAGACGTACTATCCCGTCCACGGTCATACGGGCCCGGGTACTGTGGACGGGATAGTACGTCGGATGTCAGGAAGGGGTTAATTTAGTGCACATCCAACACAAAATATTTGCAAACCACAATAAAAAAATTGCATAAAATGTCATGTATGGGGCTAAAAATAGGATATGCCTCACTTTTTTTTGCATTCATGGGCTTCTTTAAAAAAAAAAAATCACATACATACTGTATTGTATGTACCGTAATTATTAAAAAAAAAAAAAAAAGTTTCATCTGATTTGTGGACCAGACTAAATTATGACTTGTATAACCTCTAAATGACCATGAAGGAACATACGATCAAGTACATAATATAGAA
This sequence comes from Dendrobates tinctorius, assembly GCF_039654945.1. NCBI lineage: Eukaryota > Metazoa > Chordata > Amphibia > Anura > Dendrobatidae > Dendrobates > Dendrobates tinctorius. The sequence goes on from NW_027361763.1 coordinate 12,462,776, forward strand.
TAAAAAATTCTATTGCAATATTAGAGACATGGAAATATAGTACATAAAAACTGTTCATTTATCAAAGGGAAAAGTGGTAACAGAAACTATTCAGTAGGCAAATAAATCCTCATATTTCAAAGTAATTGCTGGCCTTAATGAAAATAGGTACCTCTATTTATCCATAAAGTAAACCAATGGCATGACTTCCACATACAGTGGGTAGGGAAAGTATTCAGACCCCTTTAAATTTTTCACTCTTTGTTTCATTGCAGCCATTTGGTAAATTCAAAAAAGTTCATTTTTTTTCTCATTAATGTACACTCTGTGCCCCATCTTGACTGAAAAAAAAACAAATGTAGAAATTTTTGCAAATTTGTTAAAAAAGAAAAACAAATATCCCATGGTCATAAGTATTCAGACCCTTTGCTCAGACACTCACATTTAAGTCACATGCTGTCCATTTCCTTGTGATCCTCCTTGAGATGGTTCTACGCCTTCTTTGGAGTCCAGCTGTGTTTAATTAAACTGATAGGACTTGATTTGTAAAGGTGCACACCTATCTATATAAGACCTCACAGCTCACAGTGCATGTCAGACCAAATGAGAATCATGAGGTCAAAGGAACTGGCCAAGGAGCTCAGAGACAGAATAGTGGCAAGGCACAGATCTGACCAAGGTTACAAAAGAATTTCTGCAGTACTCAAGGTTCCTAAGAGCACAGTGGCCTCCATAATCCTTAAATGGAAGAAGTTTGGAACCACCAGAAGTCGTCTTAAACCTGGCCGTCCAGCCAAACTGAGCAATCAGGGAGAAGAGCCTTGGTGAGAGAGGTAAAGAAGAACCCCAAGATCACTGTGGCTGAGCCTCACAGATGCAGTAGGGAGATGGGAGAAAGGTCCACAAAGTCAACTATCACTGCAGCCCTCCACCAGTCAGGCCATTATGGCAGTGGCCAGACGGAAGCCTCTCCTCAGTGCCAGACTTATGAAAGCCTGCATAGATTTTGCTAAAAAACACATGAAGGACTCCCAGACTATGAGAAATAAGATTCTCTGTTCTGATGAGTCGAAGATAGAACTTTTTGGTGATAATTCAAAGCGGAATGTGTGGAGAAAACCAGGCACTGCTCATCACCTACCCAATACAATCGCAACAGTGAAACATGGTGGTGGCAGCATCATGCTATGGGGTTGTTTTTCAGCTGCAGGGACAGGATGACTGATTGCAATTGAAGGAAACATGAATGCCGCCAAGTACAGAGATATCCTGGATGAAAACCTCTTCCAGAGTGCTCTGGACCTCAGACTTGGCCGAAGGTCCACCTTCCAACAAGACAATGACCCTAAGCACACAGCTAAAATAACAAAGGAGTGGCTTCAGAACAACATTCTTGATTGGCCCAGCCAGATCCCTGACCTAAACCCAATTGAGTATCTCTGGAGACATCTGAAAATGGCTGTCCACAACGTTCACCATCCAACCTGACGGAACTGGAGAGGATCTGCAAGGAAGAATGTCAGAGGATCCCCAAATCCAGGGGTGAAAAACTTGTTGCATCATTACCAAGAAGACTCATGGCGGTACTAGCTCAAAAGGTGCGTCTACTCAATATTGAGCAAAGGGTCTGAATACTTATGACCATGTGATATTTCAGTTTTTCTTTTTTAATACATTTGCAAAAATTTCTACATTTCTGTTTTTTTTCGGTCAAGATGGGGTGCAGAGTGTATATTAATGAGAAAAAAAATGAACTTTTTTGAATTTACCAAATGGCTGCAATGAAACAAAGAGTGAAAAATTTAAAGGGGTCTGAATACTTTCCGTACCAACTGTATGTAACTGCTGGCTCATAACATGAACAGCAAACACCACAAAAAGAGGACTTGAAAATCCTCCAAAAATCTATAACAAAAACACCAGGAAAAAGGCAGAGATGCTTACCTGCCTAGGCCTCAAAGCAAATGCACCATCAGAGTGCAATGGACCCAAATAAAGATGGCGGCTTCACAGGTGCAGTATTACTGATGAGACAGCCAGCCTACAATCCAGGATTGGCCACTTGGTACACCAGTGCACTAAAGATACATAGATTTTTGGAGGATTTTGAAGTCCTCTATGTGTTTTTGCTGTTAGAGTAGTACTTGCAAGTGTGAGGACCCGTGAAGTGGGTTGCGAGCTTTCATATTTTGGCCATAATATTAACCACTTAACGAACGCTGATATGCCTTTTAATGGCGGTAGTTAAGGGTACTTAAACAACAGCGCCATTAATTCACAGCACTGTGGAGAAAGTAAATAGCGCCCCCCAGTGTCGGATTTTCTCCAGGGTCTCGGCTGCCGAGGGTAGCCGAGACTCCAGAGAACATGAATAATGGCAATCGCAAAAAAAACGCGATTTTGCATTTACTTTCTCTTTCCTCTGATGTGATCGCAGATTAGAGGAGAGAGAACTAAGGTCCCCGATACCCACCCGGTACATCCCGAAGGTCCTGGATCCCCTCCCGGTGGTCCTGCGTCCCTCCTGCCTCCTCTGGTGGGCGCTGCCAAATTGGATCCAGAAGAAAATGGCGGGCGCATGCGCATGCGCAGTGCGCCCACCGCAAAGCTGCAGGCTCCGGCTGGCAGATTTCATTCAATCATTTTGATCACTGTGATAAACTATCATGGTGATCAAAATGAAAAAAAAGTAAATAACCCCCCCCCCTGTTTATCACCCACTTAGTCAGGCAAACATAATGAAATAAAGAAAATATTTTTTTCCATTAGGGTTAGGGCTAGGGTTATGATAGAATTAGGGTTAGGGTTACAATTAGGGTTAGGGTTAGAATTAGTGTTAGGGTTGGAATTAGGGATGGAATTAGGGTTAGGGCTAGGGTTAGAGCTAGGTTTAGAATTAGGGTTAGGGTTGGAATTAGGGTTAGAATTAGGGTTAGGGTTAGGGTTGGGATTAGGGTTAGGGGCGTATTGGGGTTAGGGTTGGAGCAAGAATTGAGGGGTTTCCACTAGTTACCAACTTTGGGGGTCTAATTTCTCCTGTTACCCTTGGGAAATTAAAAAAATTGGGGGCTAAAAAATCACTTTTGTGGAATAAAAAGACTTTATTTTCTGGGCTCTGCGTTATAAACTTCTGTGAAGCACTTGGGGGTTCAAAGTTCTCACCACACATCTAGATAAGCTCCTTAGGGGATCTAGTTTCCAAAATGGGGTCACTTGTGGGGGGTTTATACTGTTTAGGCACATCAGGGGCTCTGCAAACGCAACATGACGTTCGCAGACCATTCCAACAAAGTCTGCATTCCAAAATGGCGCTCCTTCCCTTCCAAGCTCTCCCATGCGCCCAAACAGTGGTTCCCCCCCACATATGGGGTATCAGCGTACTCGGGACAAATTGCACAACTTTTTTTGTCCAATTTCTCCTGTTACCCTTAAGAAAATAAAAAATAGCGGGCTAAAAAATCATTTTTGAGGAAAAAAAATAATTTTTTATTTTCACGGCTCTGCGTTTATAAACTTCTGTGAAGCCCTTGGGGGGTTCAAAGTGCTCACCACATATCTAGATAAGCTCCTTCGGGGGTCTAGTTTCCAAGATGGTCCCCCCACATATTAGGTATCAGCGTACTCAGGACAAATTGCACAACAACTTTTGTGGTCCAATTTCTCCTGTTACCCTTGAGAAAATAAAACAGCGGGCTAAAAAATCATTTTTGAGGAAAAAAAAAGTGATTTTTTATTTTCACTGCTCTGCGTTATAAACTTCTGTGAAGCACTTGGGGGTTCAAAGTGCTCACCACACATCTAGATAAGTTCCTTAAGGGGACTTCAAACAAAAATGAATGGAAGTGTGGAACACAATTTCATAACAGACATTCAATTTGGTTAAAACCAACATTTATTTGGTCATATAAAAATTACATACTCATTGTATTAATCACAAAAAATAGAGATACACGGTGCACAATATAACCACTAACAAGGGTATCACAATATACAGATTCAGGAAAAAATGACTAGTAAAATATTACCAGGGGAAGAGTCTTGAGGAGATCATTTGCATATTCCCAGTGCCTTCTGGGATAAGTGAAGAGTCTCCGCGAGCTCAACGATCACTGGGTTTTGGCCGTTGCAGCTGAAAAGAGGAAATCGGAATACCACGGGGAAGAGTCTTGAGGAGATCATTTGCATATTCCCAGTGCCTTCTGGGATAAGTGAAGAGTCTCCGCGAGCTCAACGATCACTGGGTTTTGGCAGTTGCAGCTGAAAAGAGGAAATCGGAAAACCAGGGGAAGAGTCTTGAGGAGATCATTTGCATATTCCCAGTGCCTTCTGGGATAAGTGAAGAGTCTCCGCGAGCTCAACGATCACTGGGTTTTGGCCGTTGCAGCTGAAAAGAGGAAATCGGAAAACCAGGGGAAGAGTCTTGAGGAGATCATTTGCATATTCCCAGTGCCTTCTGGGATACGTGAAGAGTCTCTGCGAGCTCAACGATCACTGGGTTTTGGCCGTTGCAGCTGAAAAGAGGAAATTGGAAAAACCGAATTTTGGCTCATCTTTCATCGTTTTTAAGAAATCTCAAGATGGAAGAGGCCAGGAGCCATTTGGTGAGCTGCATTTCTTGCTACATGTTCACAGACTTACCAGTGGAAAAGCCAAACTTCACATGCCACAAATGCAAGCTTGTGTCCCTGTTGGAGGAAAAGTTGCAAAATCTCGAAGAGAGGTTAGCTACGTTGAAGATCATTAAGGAAGGTGAAGAGTTCTTGGACAGAGCAGAATTATCTCTTCATGTTACAGAAAGAGAAGAAATTCGAAGTGCACCTGAAGAAACAGAGGAATGGAGACATGTGACCCAGAGAAGCAGGAGGATCAGGAGGCAGTCAGCACCCATACTGCTCAGAAACCAGTACCAGGCTCTCACGCAGGAAAATGATGAAGAAATACATCAGGATAAGACTTTGCCAACAAACAGCAACCTTGTACGCCTTCAGAGTCCTCCTGGATGGAGAAAGAAAAATGTTGTGAAGAAGAAACGGAGAGTGGTGGTCATGGGGGATTCCCTGTTGAGAGGAACAGAGGCCGCTATCTGCAGACCGGATATAACTTCAAGAGAAATGTGCTGTCTTCCAGGTGCAAAAATTAAAGATGTGTCTGACAGGATATCAGGACTCTTCAGACCTACAGATGACTACCCATTCCTGCTACTACATGTGGGGACAAATGACACCGCAAGAAATGACCTGGAAACCATCTGCAGAGACTTTGAAGACTTAGGCAAGAAAGTGAAAGAACTGGGAGCGCAGGTGGTCTTCTCTTCCATCCTCCCAGTGGATGGCCATGGAACAAGGAGGTGGAATAAGATTCTGCAGGTGAACAACTGGCTACGTCGATGGTGCCGTCAGCAACGATTTGGATTTCTGGATCACGGAGTGAACTACTTATACGATGGACTACTTGCTAGAGATGGGGTGCACCTTACGAAGACTGGAAAGCATGTATTTGGAAGTCGCCTTGCTACACTTGTAAGGAGAGCTTTAAACTAGAACAACATGGGAAGGGAAGCAAAAGACCAGAAAAAGCCATACACCTGACAAATGCTATTGAGAACTCTGCTAATAGAAGTGGAAAGGAAGAACAAAGACGAAAGAATCTAATTAATAAAAATATTGGAGAAAGAGAAACCAATCACAAACTAAAATGTTTCTATACTAATGCACAAAGCATGGGCAACAAACAAGGAGAATTGGAACTACTAACACAGGAAAAGAAATATGATGTCATTGGAATCACTGAAACTGGTGGGACGATACACATGATTGAAATACAAGACTAGAAGGATACAACTTATTTGCAAGAAACAGACTTGATAAACGAGGAGGGGGTGTTGCATTGTATGTTAGAAACGCATATATCTGCACAGAGATTGAAGCTTCAGAGACTGGGAGTTCTGTGGAAACTGTTTGGGTAAGAATACAAGGACAGAACAATGGAAAGGACACCATTGTAGGCATTTACTACAGGCCGCCTGTGCAAGCTGAAGATATGGATGAACTCTTTATGCATCAAATGGCCAAGTTCTCCAAAAAATATGACATAGTTGTCATGGGAGATTTCAACTATCCAGACATTTGTTGGGAATCTCTCTCAGGCAAAACTAACAGGTCAAGGAAATTCTTATCCTCTCTTGCTGACAACTTTATCTTCCAAAAGGTAGGGGAGAAAACAAGGGGAACTGCTACCTTGGATCTAATCCTTATAAACAGGGAGGAAATGGTTGAGGAGGTAAAAGTGGCTGGAACCCTAGGAGGTAGCGACCATGCTATTTTAGAATTTTGGATAACTAGAGGCGGAAGACCTGTGAAGACTCAGACGTCAAGGTTAGATTTCAGAAAGGCAGATTTTAAGGGATTCAGAAAGATAATTGGAGGGATCCAATGGCTGGATATCCTTAAAGACAAAAATGTCCAGGAAGGATGGGAAATCTTGAAAAATGAAATTCTCAAAGCACAGTTGTTAACAATTCCGAAAAGAGGGAAGAATAGGAAGCATTTAAGGAAACCAGGATGGGTGAACACAGAACTTAAGCACATGCTAAAAAGGAAGAAAAAAATGTTTATAAAATGGAAAGAGGGAGGCATATCTAAAGAAGAATATAATGCTGTCTGCAGAATCTGCAGGGCACAAATCAGATTAGCTAAAGCTGAAAATGAATTGAGGCTTGCAAGAGATGTCAAAAGCAATAATAAAGGATTTTGGGGATATGTCAAAAGTAAAAGAAAAGTCAAAGATGCTATAGGATTTTTACAGGATGAAAATGATGAAATGGTAAGACAGGATGTTGAGAAGGCTGAACTTTTAAATTCCTATTTTGCATCTGTTTTCTCTCAGAAAGGAAATGTAACACCAACTGTTATTCACTGTCCTATTAAGGGAATAGAAGAATCCAGGATATCTATAAACAGAAAGATAGTGAGGAAACACTTAGCTAACCTAAATGAATTCAAGTCTCCAGGTCCAGATGAATTACACCCCAGAGTACTGAAGGAGATAGCAGAAGAAATTTCTGAACCACTCTCCATAATCTTTGAAAATTCTTGGAGAACAGGAGAAGTGCCAGAAGACTGGAGAAGAGCAAATGTTGTTCCTGTCTTCAAAAAGGGGAAGAAGGTGGACCCAGGCAACTATAGGCCGGTGAGTCTGACTTCTATACCAGGAAAGATCTTTGAACAAATTATTAAACAACATGTAAGTCAATACCTGGATAAGAATGAAGTGATCAAACAGAGTCAGCATGGGTTTGTAACTAATAAGTCATGTCAGACTAACTTAATTTCCTTCTATGACGGTATCACTGATTGGGTGGATCAAGGAAATGCTGTAGATATAGTATATCTTGACTTCAGCAAAGCATTTGACAAAGTCTCTCATACAATCCTTATTGAAAAAATGACTAAGTATGGAATGGACAAGGCAACTGTTAGGTGGATTCACAGCTGGCTTAGTGATCGGACCCAAAGAGTGGTCGTAAATGGCTGCACATCCAGTTGGAAGAATGTCTCAAGTGGGGTACCACAGGGCTCTGTCCTGGGCCCTGTATTGTTCAACATCTTTATCAACGATTTAGATGAAGGAATTGAGGGTAAACTGATTAAATTTGCTGATGACACAAAGCTAGGAGGGATAGCTAATACTAGAGAAGAGAGAGAGAGGATTCAAAAAGATTTAAATAAACTGGAGAAGTGGGCAGTAACTAACAGAATGGTTTTTAACAGGGAGAAATGCAAAGTACTACATCTGGGCAATAAAAATGAAAAAAGCATATATAGAATGGGAGGAATAGGGCTAAGTGACAGCACATGTGAAAAAGACTTGGGTATACTAATAGATCACAGACTGAATATGAGTCAACAGTGTGATGCAGCAGCAAAAAAGGCAAATGCAGTTCTAAGATGTATTAACAGAAGCATACAGTCTAGATCACGTGAAGTCATTATTTCCCTCTACTCCTCTTTGGTCAGACCTCATCTGGAATATTGTGTCCAGTTTTGGGCACCACATTTTAAAAAAGACATCAACAAACTGGAGCAAGTTCAGAAAAGAGCGACCAGAATGGTGACCGGTCTGCAAACCCTGTCTTATGAGGAAAGGTTGCAGGATTTGGGAATGTTTAGTTTGCAAAAGAGAAGACTGAGAGGAGACTTAATTGCTGTCTACAAATATCTAAAGGGCTGTCACATTGTAGAAGGATCAACTTTATTCTCATTTGCACAAGGAAAGACTAGAAGCAATGGGATGAAACTGAATGGGAGGAGACACAGATTAGATATTAGAAAAAACTTGTTGACAGTTAGAGTGATCAATGAGTGGAACAGGCTGCCACGAGAAGTGGTGAGTTCTCCTTCAATGGAAGTCTTCAAACAGAGGCTGGACAGACATCTGACTGGGATGATTTAGCGAATCCTGCTTTGAGCAGGGGGTTGGACCAGATGGCCCAGGAGGTCCCTTCCAACTCTACGATTCTATGATTCTATGATTCTATGATTCTACTGTAGTGCACAGGATATATGTCTACAGAAAGTATGCGCTGAAAATAACATCATGCGATTTGTTTATGACGCCTGTGCACCAAAATATAGAAATAAATAACATTGTCCCCAAATACTGTGATCAATATCTAGCATTTGTTTCCAAAATAGACTAATAAAAAACTGCCAGAAATATATGTATGATATGGATTGCAAGCTGAATGTTCTCAGGACAACTGCTTAGGGGCAAAAAATGAACAGACTAAGAGTTAATTTGTCAAAAGAATCTACATATCTCTTTTATAAAGTGCTATGTGCAAAGTGCAATAAGAAATGAATATCACATGTGTAAATTACCTAATGGCGGTGTGCAAATAAACAACCTCAGAGTTAATCTCCAACCATGGTAAAGCATGTCTCTATATGGAAAAGCCCATCATCGCAACAGACAGACCGCCCAGGAAATAGGAGACATGACTATAAATAGATCATACAACAATACTTGACATATACTTACCCCCCTATTGAAGATGCTCACGCGAAATGCGCGTCAGGGAACTGCTGCCACTACAGGTCAGGTATTCGCACTTAGCTGCCATGTTTATTTAATGTGCTGGCTCTTTACTGCGATGATGGGCTTTTCCATATAGAGACATGCTTTACCATGGTTGGAGATTAACTCTGAGGTTGTTTATTTGCACACCACCATTAGGTAATTTACACATGTGATATTCATTTCTTATTGCACTTTGCACATAGCACTTTATAAAAGAGATATGTAGATTCTTTTGACAAATTAACTCTTAGTCTGTCCATTTTTTGCCCCTAAGCAGTTGTCCTGAGAACATTCAGCTTGCAATCCATACCATACATATATTTCTGCCAGTTTTTTATTAGTCTATTTTGGAAACAAATGCTAGATATTGATCACAGTATTTGGGGACAATGTTATTTATTTCTATATTTTGGTGCACAGGCGTCATAAACAAATCGCATGATGTTATTTTCAGCGCATACTTTCTGTAGACATATATCCTGTGCACTACAGTAATATTTTACTAGTCATTTTTTCCTGAATCTGTCTATTGTGATACCCTTGTTAGTGGTTATATTGTGCACCGTGTATCTCTTTTTTGTGATTAATACAATGAGTATGTAATTTTTATATGACCAAATAAATGTTGGTTTTAACCAAATTGAATGTCTGTTATGAAATTGTGGTCCACACTTGCATTCATTTTTGTTTGAAGTCCAGTTAATAGGAAGTTATTTATAGGCCCTGTTGTATGGTATAGTAAGTTCCTTAAGGGGTCTAGTTTCCAAAATGGGGTCACTTGTTGGGAGTTTCCACTGTTTAGGAACATCAGGGGCTCTCTGAACGCAACATGGCATCCGATCTCAGTTCCAGCCAATTCTGCGTTGAAAAAGTCAAACGGCACTCCTTCCCTTGCGAGCTCTGCCGTGCGCTGAAAAAGTGGTTTACCCCCACATATGGGGTATCGGCGTGTTCAGGAGAAATTGCACAACAAATTTTGTGGTTCATTTTCACTTTTAACACTTGTGAAAATAAAAAAAATTGGTTCTGAAGTAAATTGTTTGCAAAAAAAAGTTAAATATTAATTTTTTCCTTCCACATTGCTTTAGTTACAGTGAAGCACGTAAAGGGTTAATAAACTTCTTGAATGTGGTTTTGAGCACCTTGAGGGGTCTAGTTTTTAGAATTGTGTCACTTTTGGGTATTTTCTGTCATGTACACCTCTCAAAATGACTTTAAATATGATGTGGCCCCTAAAAAAAATGGTTTTGTAAATTTTGTTGTGAAAATGAGAAATTGCTGGTCAATTTTTAACCCTTATAACTTCCTAACAAAAAAAAATTTTGTTTCCAAAATTGTGCTGATGTAAAGTAGACATGTGGGAAATGTTATTTATTAAGAAATTTGTGTGACATATCTCTCTGATTTAAGGGCATAAAAATTTTAATTTTTAAAATTGCAAAATTTTCAAAATTTTCACCATATATCTGTTTTTTTCATAAATAACCACAATACATATCAAAGAAATGTTACCACTAACATGAAGTAAAATATGTCACGAAAAAACAATCTCAGAATCAGCAGGATTCGTTAAAGCGTTCCAGAGTTATAACCTTATAAAATGACAGTGGTCAGAATTGTAAAAATTGGCCTGGTCATTAAGTTGCAAACTGGCTCTGTCACTAAGGGGTTAACCAATTCCTCACATATATTTATATGTGTTATTTGCACTTTATATTTTTCAGGGTGCAGTTGGGCCCAGATGGCTCTGTTAACTGTGGCCTTTGTTCACACTGGATGCATTTTAGTTAGCACTGGGCAGCCCACCTGATCTAAGATTATGGGCTTCATTAATAGGTTGTAAGCCAGATGCTCTTCATGTTCTGTGTGTTAACAGTGCCGCATACAGATTGTATCTTTTGTGCACTGGTTCACCAAGCGGCCAATCCCTGATTGTAGGCTGGATGTCTCATCGGTATTACTGCACCTGTGAAGCCGCCATCTTTATTTGGGTCCACTGCACCCTGGTAGTGCATTTGTTTTGAGGCCTAGGCAGGTAAGCATCTCTTCCTTTTTCCTGGTGTTTTTCTCATAATATGAAGTCAGAAATTAAAGCACACAAATGTACCATTAAAAATAGGGCCTAAACAATCACAAATGCTGGTATGTGAGGTTAGATAAATGATCTATTACCTGTGGCCATAATGGAGTTAAGTTATGCAATGCTGCTGGCACCTCGACACGCGTTTCACCGCCTTTGCAGTTTCGGCAGTAGGTCCGCCAAGAAGCGAACGGACAAAATCCAGGGTGCATCTGCGTGCTGTCTATTTAAAAAAAGGACATGTCAATTCAGTCTAAATATTAAAATTCAAGATGTGCAGAGTTCATAGATGCCATTTATGTGCACCCCAATTCCAAAAAAGTTGGAGGGCTGTGTAAAATGTTAAGAAAACAAGAATGCTATGAGATGGAATTCTCTTATCGCCCCGATTTTATTAACCACAAATCATAGAACAGATCAGAAGTTGAATGATGGAAATTTTTTCACTTGATGTAAAAAAAAATTAACTCATTTAGAAATTGATGGCAGCAACACAAAAAACATTGGGACAGGGTTAATAAAATGCTGGAAAATTAATTGTTACTAATAAAAACAGCTGAAAAGTAAATATTCAAGCCATGCGACCTCTATAAAGACATCATATTAGAGAGGCAGAGTCTCTCAGAAGAAAAGATGGTCAGAAGTCACCAATCTGTGAACAACTGCATCTAAAAATTGCAGAACAATTTCAGAAAAATGTTCCTCGACATAAGATTGTAAAGATGTAGATTATCCCAAAATCTACAGTAAATAATATCATAATGGTCAGATATGTAACTACAGGTGAAGCACAACAGACATAAGTAGATCTTAAGAGTCAGTTACCAATCAGATGAAAGGCCTGGCTTGCAGGGAAGTTGCTGCCACATGGGAGGCTTGTGGTCCCCTCCGTTGCTTGACTTCTCCCTACACGATATATCGTCATGACCTCCCCAGAGAAAAAGCCTGTGAAAAATAAAAAGTTTCCATAATGCTTTTGGCCACAAGTGCAAAGGACACCAACGATGAGGTGTTGTGTAGATGTGAAAGAATAGCTTTGCTTCACCTCTTTTGTTTGGCACAATTCGTCTTGTTTCTGCCTATTTTGGAACTGAAGTGCTATAAACATCAACTGGCTTATAAGTAAAAACCAGGGCCAGGGTCTTTTCAGGTTCACACTTGTACGCACTCTGACTTATGATTCTAGATACTCTTCTAATCATAAAATCTTGTTGGAGACCATCAAGATCATCGGTCTTTGAAGAGATGGCACTGCGGATACGGAGCAGTCGCTAGGTAAGATGTTTTATCAAAATGTTGGGTTTTACATCTCAAATTGGGAAGGGGTTGTTCAGTTTAGGGAACATATTTTCATGTACCCTACTATTAGAAAATTCTGTGTTTACAAGTTGGGGTCCTTCTTGACTAAGTAAAAATAAAAGGTTGACTTTCTAAAGCTACTGGGGAGCTGCAACTTACTTGGGGACAACTGTTGAGTTCTAGATCTTTGTTTGATTTTGCAAATATCTCTTAGGGTTTTGTCACACTCTAAATACCATACAGAACTTCATTGCTTTACTTTCTCAATACCTTCCCTACACATTCTTTTTTGATGCGCACCATCTTAACTTTTTCTAGACTGTATGTTGGATTTGGATCATTTTTTCCCCTTTTCTTTCCTGTCTAATGTGCATGTGGAGAAGCCTTTCTGTCTAATCTATTTATTTATTCAGTTCTATCAATACCAGTGAATGTGAATTTTGCAATTCTACATGAAACCACATAGTTGCTGTCTATCTTTATCACTGGGGGCGCAGGCCATGCGCAGTATGTGTTTGACGGTGCATGCGCCTTTTTGACGGTGCGCCGAGCGCAACCAAACTGCAGCAGGTTGCGTTTGGCGCAGGTTGGCGCACCGTCAAAAGGACGCATGCGCCGCCAAACGCATACTGCGCACGGCCTGCGCCCCCAGTAATAAAGATAGGGGACGCAGGACGCATGCAGCGTCATGCGCCGGTAGGCGGAGCTACCGGCGGAGGCGTGGCAGGGGTGGGGCTTAGAGGCAGCCGTGCACAGGCCGTCGCTGCGCTCAAAAGCGCTAGTCTGAAACTAGCCTTATACAGTACATCCTTTTGACCCAAAAAAAAAACTTTCTGCACATTTTCAGATGTATCTTTAATTGTACTTGTAGTTAAGTATTATCCTTTTGAGATGTTCTGGATAAATTAAGTAATGGCTGATTTGGACTCTTAGAATCAACATTATTCCCTCCACTAAACACCTAAAATGTCATCGTCTGTCGCAGGTATTGTACAATAAGTTTTGGACAAGGTTTCTAGTTCTTTCTGACATTTCTATGTAATGATACAAAAGCCTTCAAACTTTGCCGCACCACTCTCTATCCACCGATAATGGATTTCCCTCGGCTGGTTACCTTTCAGAATATCATTTCACACGTTGTAGTTGGATTAAAAGGGAAATCCACCTTTAAAGAGAAAATCCAACTCCAAAAATATCTTCTGAAATGGTGCTAAGGTATTGTGGGAGTTGTGGGGGAGAGGTGTGAAGAGAACAATTCCGAAATTAAAGGCAATAAAGGACCCTTAGAGAGCAAAGTTAGGGATTTAGATTAGGACACAAAGGTGATTGACACAAGTATGGCTCTAGCCCATGTGAACAGAGTAAATTAAAGGGATTTTCCAGGTGAGACAGGTATGCAAAACACTATTCTTAAATATAAGTAGATATACTGTATGTGCATATGTGGTGCCCCCAGGAGTATGGTCGCCAAAGGGGCATTACCTTCCTCCTAGAGAGTGTGATGTCATGCTTGGAAGCAATAAAGGATCTCTCTCAGGTAAATACAACACACAGCACAGTTCCCACTCCAGGCCAGCAGAGGGAGCTCTGAACCAAAACTGGGGGAAGAGCTGCTCTCTGGGGGCCAGAAAGGGGAAGTTAGTGAGTTCGTGTGAGGAGGGCGACGTGTGTGGACGAGAGAAGAGCTGGAGGATTGAGAAAAGTTCAGGCTCACTTCTAGCATAGCGCATGGTCCGGAGTCCAGTCTCCGAGGTTGTATGGATGTATGGATACTGATGTTCCTGCAGCAGAAGCCGGAGGAATAGGAAGCTGTAAATGCTCTCTTCCCATATAAGACTCGGAGGCACAACAGCAACGTGTGAGCCAGAAGAAGGAGGCTCACATAGCTGGCTGCCATACGAGGGGGTTCTAAAAGAGAGCAAGCAAGAGGAACTTCAGTGTAACTCAGTACTGCCTGTACCTCAGATAAGCGCTAGAAAGGAGACTTCACAACCTATCTGCATAGAGAGATTCCTAAGTTGCTTCCAGGCTGATTAACTCCTGTTCCATCTGTAATCTGGATCCTGGACTGCACTTGCAAAGTAAAGGTAAAAGAAACTGCACCCTGTTGTGTCGTTGCCTTCTTCCTGCAACCCCTTCAGCACTGCTACATCTCTGTGCCTAACACTGCACCCTCTTCCTCAACACCCATTACCACTGCCCTGGGACTACAGCTCTACCTCTGGGGTGCTATTACATCTTGCTGCCTTATACCATCTGTCCCAGAAGATCTGCCTGCAGCGTCGGCTTAACCCCTTCATTGCTGAGCACCACAGGTGGCGTCAAGTATCATCCACTTATAAACTTTAATCAGCCACGTTTCACCCCTTTTACATGGATGCCCAGGGCCACGGACCGGGTCACCTCTACTGTGACACTTCCCTCTGAGATACCGGCCCTGGCGGGTGATCCATTTATGCCAAAAAATATTTCCAATTTATCTAATATATAAAGCTTAAGTGTGTGTGTGTATGTATGTGTGTGTATGTATGTGTGTGTGTGTATGTCCGGGATTGGCATCCACACCGTCGCAGCTACAGCCACAAAATTTGGCACAGTCACACGTCTGGACCCCAAGAGCGTCCTACGCTATCTAGTGAGACGAAATTTTAACCCCGCGTGTTCCAGTTCACCAAACAATTTTGCCCCTATCTACATAATGGGGAAATAGTGTGTGTGTATCAAGCCCCGCCCCTCATTATGATGTCACAATGGTTGCCATGGCGACGCTGATGTCATCATAGGTAGCAAGCCCTGCCGCTCATTATGATGTCATAATGGTTGACTATGGGATGGAGGATGTGTGATGGGTATATGGGCACGGGCCTATGGGATGGAGGATATGTATGATGGGTATATGGGAACTGGACTATGGGATGGAGGATGTGTGATGGGTATATGGGAACTGGACTATGGGATGGAGGATGTATGATGGGTATATGGGCATAGGACTATGGGATTGAGGATATGTGTGATGGGTATATGGGCACGGGACCATGGGATGGAGGATATGTATGATGGGTATATGGGCATAGGACTATGGGATGGCGGATATGTATGATGGGTATATGGGCACGGGACTATGGGATTGAGGATATGTGTGATGGGTATATGGGCATGGGACTATGGGATGGAGGATATGTATGATGGGTATATGGGCATAGGACTATGGGATGGCGGATATGTATGATGGGTATATGGGCATGGGACTATGGGATGGAGGATATGTATGATGGGTATATGGGCATAGGACTATGGGATGGAGGATGTGTGATGGGTATATGGGCACGGGACCATGGGATGGAGGATATGTATGATGGGTATATGGGCACGGGACCATGGGATGGAGGATATGTATGACGGGTATATGGGCACGGGATTATGGGATGGAGGATATGTATGACGGGTATACTGGCACAGGACTATGGGATGGAGGATATGTATGATGGGTATATGGGCACGGGATTATGGGATGGAGGATATGTATGACGGGTATACTGGCACAGGACTATGGGATGGTGGATATGTATGATGGGTATATGGGCACGGGACTATGGGATGGAGGATATGTATGATGGGTATATGGGCACGGGACTATGGGATGGAGGATATGTGTGATGGGTATATGGGCACTGGACTATGGGATGGAGGATATGTATGACGGGTATACGGGCACAGGACTATGGGATGGCGGATATGTATGATGGGTATATGGGCACGGGACTATGGGATGGAGGATATGTATGATGGGTATATGGGCACGGGACTATGGGATGGAGGGTATGTGTGATGGGTATATGGGCACTGGACTATGGGATGGAGGATATGTATGATGGGTATATGGGCACAGGACTATGGGATGGCGGATATGTATGATGAGTATATGGGCAGGGGACTATGGGATGGAGGATATGTATGATGGGTATATGGGCACGGGACTATGGGATGGAGGATATGTATGATGGGTATATGGGCACGGGACTATGGGATGGAGGATATGTATGACGTGTATACGGGCACAGGACTATGGGATGGCGGATATGTATGATGGGTATATGGGCACGGGACTATGGGATGGAGGATATGTATGATGGGCATATGGGCACGGGACTATGGGATGGAGGATATGTATGATGGGTATATGGGCATGGAACTATGAGATGAAGGATGTGTGATGGGTATATGGGCACTCGACTATGGGATGGCGAATATGTATGATGGGTATATGGGCATGGGTCTATGGGATGGAGGATGTGTGATGGGTATATGGGCACTCGACTATGGGATGGAGGATATGTATGATGGGTATATGGGCACGGGCCTATGGGATCGTGGATATGTATGATGGGTATATGGGCACGGGACTATGGGATGGAGGATAATTATAATTTGCTATAACTAACCACAGTTAGTTACTATGCCCGGGCAGCGCCGCGCTCTTCAGCTAGTCTAAAATAAAAATGCAACTGTAGAAACAGTCCTGATGAAATTCTTCTACCATTTTGTGTATACAGCTTCTATACAGGCAGAAAGCAGAGCCAGCGCAGTCTGATCCCGCAGACAGGTGTTACTCCATTCCCTCTGCCCTATCCTTTTCCTAATCTACAGACAATACTGGGGGAGTGAAAATGAAGGTGATTACTATATGGCGTAAGGATCAGACTACAAAGTGTTTGTAGTCTGTAACTATGGAGACGCGTAAGTCTATATAGGAGCTGTAGACTCAAAACAGTAAAATATTTGTAAAATAAAACTATTTGCACGGATGCTTTATTTAGGATAATTTTAGATCACTTTGCCTTAGTTCGTCCAAAAATTCTACTAGTTTGACAATTGTTAAAAATGTGACCAAATTTCTGCTATCACACGATAACTGGAATTTAGATTTCAGGAACAGCTTAAGCAAACAAATAAGACAGCGATCACATGTAGGGCCATTATACTGAGCTGTGGGGGCCATCATATTATATGTAGACAGCTGTGCGGCCATCATACTGTATGTAAGTAGGCTGTAGGGCCATCATACTGTATATAGGGGCTGTAGGGCCATCATACTGTATATAGGGGGCTGTGGGACTGTCGAGGTAGCTATTTAGGGAGGGCTAAATTAACCCTTCACGGTTGAGCCAGTGATGTCCAAATTATTCCACAGAGTGCTAGCAACTCAAATGACCACACGGAGACAGGGGTCTCAGTACGGGAGGATCGAGACAGATCACCAGTCCCCTTTATTTTAGTCACTTCTTTTATAATCTTTTGCTTAATTATGCAA
Source organism: Dendrobates tinctorius (assembly GCF_039654945.1). NCBI lineage: Eukaryota > Metazoa > Chordata > Amphibia > Anura > Dendrobatidae > Dendrobates > Dendrobates tinctorius. Next base: position 12,480,523 of record NW_027361763.1, read on the forward strand.
AGTTCTCAACTACCAATAACATCATTTCACTTTATAAGCCAATAATATTGCAAGAAAACCGGAAACTACATATATGTCTTCATAGAAAGTAGTATAGTGGCATATTCTTCAGAGTAATACACCCCCGGCTCCCTTATCTTGCACCTGATGGGAACAGTCTGGTTTCATGACAGCCCATTCCAATTACAAAAATGTATCTTACAGCAACAAAAATGGAGAAACGAAACCTTCAGAGAATGGATAAAGCGAAACTTCAACTCTGATTTTAGTTTTAACCCTTCACATTCCCCCCTAGATAAATTTTGTTAACACATATGCAGCATCAGAGGTGCTATTCCAAGTTAACAGCTTGAGGGGTACTGGTCTTCACATGACTGATGCCGTGTTATCAGTCATGGCTGTCGCGGCGCACCCGTCCCCCTGTATACTGCAATTTACGAATAACAATTTTTGATGACGGTGATGGAGATCTTTTATAGGTAGCCATGTGCTTGGCTTCAACATCTTCATCAAGTTGCCTTTTGAGATTGGTGCAGAGAAGAGCAGGGGCAACGATACCTTTGGTATCATCATTAGCTGTCTTAGTGCAGAATTTCCTAATACATACAGAAATACACCAAAGAACAAGTTTTAGTATCACATATGCAACAAGGATACAGGCAGCAATGTGTGACAAGCTTTGCAAGATCCCAGCTACCCAGCCCCCAATTCCCTTAAATCAATTGGCTGGATTGAGTAAAGAGAAAGTGTCTGACCACCAACTGTCCTTATTACGATCATTGTCTTTATTGTATTGATCTCTGAGTCTTTGAATATCTTCTATCTTTAACTTTTAACTTCTACCCATAATAATATGGAAAATGTGAAAAACCAAAACATTATGCCCCTTTATTTGCTATTAGCTTGTTAGGTGATGAGGAGAACTTGATAGGGACCAATGCCTTTTCACGACTACCAAATCACCAGGCTTCAGGTTATAACAGGTGTCAGTTTCTGCTGAATCTGGAAAAGAAAAGAAAACTACAACATAGGTGTTAGCAAGATTTTTACTAAGCTGAATAACATATTGAACAACATGGTCAGTCTCTTCTGATAACTGCTGGGGCTGGAAATTTGCAACTGGGGGTCTAGTACCAAACAATATCTCATATGGGACTTTGATCACTTTCAACAACTTCTGCAACCCCACATCTGCAACCCCAATCCTCATCACTGCCATCTTTCCTTATAGTTCATTACACCGTCTTTCAAGGCATTGTAAAGGGGTTGCATTATGTGGGATGCATCCGGTATCCACTGACAACAATAAGTGCATAGTCCAAGAAAGCACTGGAGTTCAGTTTCATCTAGTTTCTTCTTTTGGGAAAGGAAGGGAGCTGACAGCTATTTTTCTTTCTTCTGCGAGGTGTCTGGCACCCTGAAGGAGACAGTGACCCAAGAATATCACTTGACCAAGGCAGAACTGAAGTCTCGAGGCCGAAACCCGACAGTTCAGTGCTGCCAGATGCTTGAGGAGGCTAACAATGGCAGCAATGGCAAAAGACACCTGCTCATAATTTTTGCAAACTGGTTGGGACTGTTTTGGGCCCCTTGTGGCATAACTGTCCATGTTAACTGTCGTTCCTGATAAGTGAATGAAAATAGAAACTGGCAGTCTGGGTGTAACGGAATGCTAAAGAAGGCATTGGTAAGATCAATAACTGTAAACCAAGCAGCATCCTGGGGTATTTGGGACAAAAGAGTATGTAGATTAGGCACCAGGTTTGAGAAACACTTTTACTGGTTCTACAGGCATTTTCCCTATATCATTTGGCCCTTTTGACCAGAGTTTAGATGGTATCTCTGAGAGGTATGGGGTGAGTCGTTGATCCTCAGGCAATATTGGGGGTGGATCTGAGCCTATCAGGGCCATCATAACTGTAAGAAGGGCATTCAAAATACAGATTTCTTCACTGTCTTCATCTACATAGGGATTATATAACGTAAGAACCATCTGACCATCATCTTGGAATTGTATTCTGGAGCAGAACTGTGATAATAAATCTGCTCCTAGTAAATTTACAGGACATGTGGGAGAGATTACAAACTGAATAGTAACCTCGGGGAAGGGTTTTATGGGGTTTATAAAAGCATATTAATTGGGTCTGCCATCTACCCCGATTAAAACAGCGGCCTGTATGACAATCTCTCAAAGTGTCCGAATCGGGCACAGCGCCTGAATTGCTGACGAGAATTAGCAGGGTTCCCAGTCATAGGATTGGAAGAGATATTGGAGCGCGGGAGCTGGAGTTTGAGGGGGAGCTGTGTGTTCACAGCTGCAGTGGGGGCGATGGGAGGGGGCTGGAGCAGCTACGGCTGCTAGCTTGTTTTTTTTCTCTTTTTCTCTCTCTGCTGAACAGAGCGGGTTAAAGTCTTCTGAAAACTTTTTTTTTTTTTTCTGGATCTGGTAAATGGAAGGGGGTGGATGCTCATAACCACTAGCAATATTAGGCATAATGGGGACTAAGGCTGGCGGCGGATGATAATAGGTACCGTCAGCAAAGGTGGGCGCTGCTACTCCCGGTCTCCTTGTACAATTGTCATCTAGCAGGGAGACCTCTTTCAAATCATCACTTTTAACTATTTGTCTGCCTGACACATTAGTATCAATCTTAGTTCATTCTTATACAATCACTTTCTCACACCACAGTCACTTTCTTGAACCACAATACATCCAGTCCTTGCCATAATAATAGACAATTTTTCCTTCTTCAGCATAGCAGTAACAGAAACAATCAGAATTCAGTTTCTCTGTTTTTCCTAACACCTTCATCACACAATTCATGTGCCAAGCCACTAAATTATTTTTTTCCTTCCACGGATTCTCTCATTTAGAGCTAAATATCCTTACTTCAGTTGTGCACAGATCTGGAGCGGCCGTTTCAGTCTGTTCCACAGAGTCAATAATCCCCCTCTGGGATTGCCCAAAATTCAACGCGGTACTCAGTGAAAGGAGGAGGGCGTCTCAGACTATCCCTCCAGACACCTCTCGTTATATCTATCTATCTATATATACCTGAGTTACGTATCCTACCCAGTCTTCGATCACTCACGACGCCTGACTCTAACAGTGAATTCAGGATTTCAGGATATTTTGACTATAAAGAGAGTCACAATCTGTTACGCTGCGGATGACGGTGGCGAGAGTGGACCCTCTGGGCCGTGACGCCGAACCCTCCCCGAGCGAGCGCACCAAGTGGACCGACCCCTATACAGGGACCGTTAGGGAACAGACTCGGGAAGTTCAAGCGCCACGGCAGCCAGGACCAGGGGTCGGCTCAGGAGGGTGAGCAGATGATGAGGAACAGAGGAAGATCCGGAGAGGAACCAGGATGACCAGGGTCCAGAGGCTGAGGGAGGAGGAGAAGGACGAAGGAGGATGGCAGGAACCAGGAGGAGGTAAACTGAAAAGGGAAGGAGACACAGGGGTTACCAGGAGGCACAGGCAGGAGTCTCAGAGGGAACACAGGAGACACAGGCGGGAGACACAGGGATTATCAGGAAGAAGAGGTACAAGACTCAAGGGGTTAACCAGCGCGCAAGGTTGCAAGCAAGGAACTAGCAGCAGAGAGCGCGGCCTAGACATCAGAGAGGTAACTCAATAGTCAGGCGCCTCCACTAAGGGAGGGCGGCCTGAAATACCTGGTGGTGGGCTCTGATAGGTCAGGAGGCTGGTCCGGGTCAGGTCACGCCAGGCAGGTGGCTGACGGCAGAGGAGCGCGGCCTAACCCTCCGGCGCATGTGCAGAGGCACAGTGTGCGCGGCCGAGGGAAGTGGAGGAGTGCGTCGGGACGCCGGAAAGCGAGGAGAGGACGCGTCAGGGGAGCGAGTCGGACCAGAAGCGGAGGCGGTGAGTATGGCAGCGGGAGCGGGAGCAGCGGAACGGGGAGCAGTGCTGACACAATCACTGGTCAATCCGGGGTGTCCGTCCCTTATGAGGTACGGTTCGAGCACTGGGCCCCCATCGGGACTGCACCTCTATATGAATCCACCCATGAATCACCCCACCATGGAGACAAACCTCAGATCCTCTTTGCAGCAACAAGCACAGGAAAACCACAACAACGGTCAGTCTGAACAGTATAACTTCCAACTTACCGTGGTTGTTGTGGGGGATGATCAGTCCCAATTTTCCAGCACCTGTGTCCACTCCGAGGGTCCTTTGTCTTGCTGTCTTCCGGGGGCAGAGGCGTCCCTATTCGGGGGCCCCACGTTGGGCGGCCAGCTGTCGAGGTAGCTATTTAGGGAGGGCTAAATTAACCCTTCACGGTTGAGCCAGTGATGTCCAAATTATTCCACAGAGTGTTGCTAGCAACTCAAATGACCACACGGAGATGGGGGTCTCTGTACGGGAGGATCGAGACAGATCATCAGTCCCCTTTATTTTCGTCACTTCTTTTACAATCTTTTGCAAAGTTCTCAACTACCAATAACATCATTTCACTTTATAAGCCAATAATATTGCAAGAAAACGGGAAACTACTTATATGTCCATCATAGAAAGTAGTATAGTGGCATACTCTTCAGAGTAATACACCCCCGGTTCCCTTATCTTGCACCTGATGGGAACAGTCTGGTTTCATGACAGCCCATTCAATTTACAAAAATTTATCTTACGGTGACAAAAATGGAGAAACAAAACCTTCATAGAATGGATAAAACGAAACTTCAACTCTGATTTTAGTTTTAGCCCTTCACAGGACCATTATACTGTATATAGGGGGCTGTGGGGGCCAACATTCTGTATGTAAAGGGGCTATGGAGCTATCATACTGTTTGTAAGGAAGCTGTAGGCCATCATACTGCATGTAAGGTTGGGCTGTAGGGGCCATCATTCCTTATGTAAGGAGGCCATTGGGCCATGATTCTGTAAGTAGATATGATGTGTGGCCATCATTCTGTATATATGGAGCTGTTGGACCATCATACTATCCCACAGCTAAACATTTTTTATATATATTATTTAGCTTTTGTGGAGCTGTTTGTCCATTATTCTGTATGAAGGGACCATCATACTGTATGCAGGGGGCTGTGGGTCCATTATACCATACGTAAGGAGACTGTGAGGCCATCATACTATATGGAAGGAGGCTTTGGGTCCATCTTACAGTATGTAAGGGGGGACATTGTAATGTAGTTAGGGGGATGTGGGACCATAAAAATGCATTCAAGGTTCTGTGAGGCCATCATAATGTATGTAAGGGGGTTGAGGGAGGCAGCATTCTGTATATATGGATGCTGTGAGGCCATCATTTTGTATGTATAAAAACTGTGGGATCATCATACTATATTATATATAGGGAATCTGTGGGACCATCATAATTCAGTATGTAGATAGGCTGCGGGGCCATCATAATGTGTGTAGGGAGCTGTGTGGCCATTATTCCGTATAAAGGGAGCTGTGCGGCAATTATTCTGTATAAAGGGAGCTGTGGGGCCATCATTCTGTATATAGGGAGCTGTGGGGCCATCATTCTGTATATAGCGAGCTGTGGGGCCAGCATTCTCTATATAGGGAGCTGTGAGGTCAGTATTCTGTAGGGAGCTGTGAGGCCATCATTCTGTATACAGGGAGCTGTGGGGCCATCATTCTGCATATAGGGAGCTGTGAGGTCAGCATTCTGTATGTAGGGAGCTGTGGGGCCATCATTCTGTTTATAGGGAGCTGTGGGGCCATCATTCTGTATATAGGGAGCTGTGAGGTCATCATTCTGTATGTAGGGAGCTGTGAGGCCATCATTCTGTATATAGGGAGCTGTGGGGTCATCATTCTGTATATAGGGAGCTGTGAGGCCATCATTCTGTATATAGGGAGCTGTGGGGCCATCATTCTGTATATAGGGAGCTGTGGGGCCATCATTCTGTATATAGGGAGCTGTGGGCCATCATTCTGTATATAGGGAGCTGTGGGGCCATCATTCTGTATATAGGGAGCTGTGGGGCCATCATTCTGTATATAGCGAGCTGTGAGGTCATCATTCTGTATGTAGGGAGCTGTGAGGCCATCATTCTGTATATAGGGAGCTGTGGGGCCATCATTCTGTATATAGGGAGCTGTGGGCCATCATTCTGTATATAGGGAGCTGTGGGCCATCATTCTGTATATAGGGAGCTGTGGGGCCATCATTCTGTATATAGGGAGCTGTGAGGTCATCATTCTGTATATAGGGAGCTGTGGGGCCATCATTCTGTATATAGGGAGCTGTGAGGTCAGCATTCTGTATATAGGGAGCTGTGGGGCCATCATTCTGTATATAGGGAGCTGTGGGGCCATCATTCTCTATATAGGGAGCTGTGAGGTCATCATTCTGTATATAGGGAGCTGTGGGGCCATCATTCTGTATATAGGGAGCTGTGAGGTCATCATTCTGTATATAGGGAGCTGTGGGGCCATCATTCTGTATACAGGGAGCTGTGAGGTCAGCATTCTGTATATAGGGAGCTGTGGGGCCATCATTCTGTATATAGGGAGCTGTGGGGCCATCATTCTCTATATAGGGAGCTGTGAGGTCATCATTCTGTATATAGGGAGCTGTGGGGCCATCATTCTGTATATAGGGAGCTGTGAGGTCATCATTCTGTATATAGGGAGCTGTGGGGCCATCATTCTGTATACAGGGAGCTGTGAGGTCAGCATTCTGTATATAGGGAGCTGTGGGGCCATCATTCTGTATATAGGGAGCTGTGGGGCCATCATTCTCTATATAGGGAGCTGTGAGGTCATCATTCTGTATATAGGGAGCTGTGGGGCCATCATTCTTTATATAGGGAGCTGTGGGGCCATCATTCTGTATATAGGGAGCTGTGGGCCATCATTCTGTATATAGGGAGCTGTGAGGTCAGCATTCTGTATATAGGGAGCTGTGGGGCCATCATTCTGTATATAGGGAGCTGTGGGGCCATCATTCTGTATATAGGGAGCTGTGAGGTCATCATTCTGTATATAGGGAGCTGTGGGGCCATCATTCTGTATACAGGGAGCTGTGAGGTCAGCATTCTGTATATAGGGAGCTGTGGGGCCATCATTCTCTATATAGGGAGCTGTGGGGCCATCATTCTCTATATAGGGAGCTGTGAGGTCATCATTCTGTATATAGGGAGCTGTGGGGCCATCATTCTGTATATAGGGAGCTGTGGGGCCATCATTCTGTATATAGGGAGCTGTGGGCCATCATTCTGTATATAGGGAGCTGTGAGGTCAGCATTCTGTATATAGGGAGCTGTGGGGCCATCATTCTCTATATAGGGAGCTGTGAGGTCATCATTCTGTATATAGGGAGCTGTGAGGTCAGTATTCTGTATGTAGGGAGCTGTGAGGCCATCATTCTGTATATAGGGAGCTGTGGGGTCATCATTCTGTATATAGGGAGCTGTGAGGCCATCATTCTGTATATAGGGAGCTGTGGGGCCATCATTCTGTATATAGGGAGCTGTGGGGCCATCATTCTGTATATAGGGAGCTGTGGGCCATCATTCTCTATATAGGGAGCTGTGAGGTCATCATTCTGTATATAGGGAGCTGTGAGGTCATCATTCTGTCTATAGGGAGCTGTGAGGTCAGCATTCTGTATACAGGGAGCTGTGAGGTCAGCATTCTGTATGTAGGGAGCTGTGGGGTCATCATTCTGTATATAGGGAGCTGTGGGGCCATCATTCTGATTATAGGGAGCTGTGGGGTCATCATTCTGTATATAGGGAGCTGTGGGGCCATTCTTCTGTATATAGCGAGCTGTGGGTCCACTCTTCTGTATGAAGGAAACTGTGGAGCTATTGTTCTGTATGTAGGGAGTTGTACAGTCATTACACTGTATATAGGGAACTATAGGTTCATACTGCATGAAAGGGAGCTGTGGGGCTATCATACTCTGTATAGGGAGCTGGTAGGTCATCATACTGTATTATAGAGGACCTATGGGTCCATCGTATTGTATTTGGGGGCTGTTGAGTAGCAGGACACTAGGCACCGCAGTGCGACACTTCACAGGATTTTTCTATGTGGCCCTGGATCCCATTTTAATTTGAGACTCCTGAAATAGGAAATAAAGCAAAAGAAGTTAAACCAAAAATCAAAAAGTTTAGCGCTAAATGACAACTATAGACAACAATACTATGTAACAATATACATCATCCATACAACAGACACACGGTAATGAGGGGTGAACAATAATAGAACAATGAAAGAACGAGAACAAAGCTGAAGAATAGTTCTGGTTTTTTTTTAAGAAAAAGAAGTCCTTTGATATTTTGCTATCATTATGTGTTGTCAATCATTATTTCTAAGGACATCAAAAAAAAAGAAAAACAATCCTGAACAATTTGGATAATTACAGTGCGATGAACCTAGAAACCAAGGGGACTAGAAAAACAAAAGAAAGTGACAACCGCTCTGCCTCTTTTGTGGTGTCCAGAAGAGTTGTCAGTTTCCCACCCACGCAGGATATTTGGTACATTAAGCCTTCAGCTACTCGGTGGAAGGTGCAGCCAGTGTTGTACTGCAGCCCCAAGGGTCACCAGAATTTGGACATGCTACTATCTAGGTATACAGAGTAAGTACAACACTACAGCTACCAGTTTTATAAACACATGCAAGTTTTATCACTACTAAAGACCAAAAATGTGCTGCTTATTCATTATAAAACTGCATTCAAATGCCTACTTGAGTTTGGTGTCTAGTTTTATATTATAGGACTATTTTACTACTAGTATATTAAGTTATCCACCATGCTGTATCTTTCTGCAGCTCTTCTCTTGTTTTAGTACATCAATGACTAAATCAGTGACTGAACCAGTCTCGATCCCCCTTTGGTTGGGACATATTCACCAACTGCAAAAATGAAGAACCACATGACCATGCAAAACAGCCATTAATATGCATCATTAGTGCCTTCCTGTCTGTCTATTCACATGGAACAACCTCCAAGGCTTCTCCCGCGCTGCACCAATTTTATGGAAGGTTTTACCTTGGAAATCTACTCTCACAGTAATTCTTGGGTCACATAACTGTGTCACAATGATGGCAAATCCCAAAGACAATCACTTGCTATTTCTTAGATGGGACGTTTCTATCACTGAGGGTGACTGGGTGTCAGAGAAATTATTACCAAATAAAAGTTGTCAGATTTATTGTCACAGAAAATGAAATACTGCCATACATTGCCAAGAAATAGTGCAGCATTTCACAACCAAACATACATGACTGAAATCATGCAGCCAGTGTCTGGCACATATCGCCCATGGATCAGGAGACATGTATCAGCTGTTAGGTTCCCATTAAGTGTCCAAATAATACCATGTCTAAATAAAATCTTATTTCAATTTCCATATAGTTATTTTAGTTAGCTCTCACATAACACTGCCATATAAAACTGCCATAAGTGTCCAAATAATACCACCTTACAATGTTTAAATAAAACCTTCATACAATTTCAGAATTAAACTTCTATATAGTGCCCTCATTACACTAATATATAATTACCACACCACACTGAATTTGAATACCCATATTAGGCTACCATTAAGTATCAAAATACCGCCATACAATGCCTATATAAACCTTTCATATCTGTTCTTAATTAAACATTCATTTCCAAGTAATACTTCTATATAGTGTCTTCATAACAGTGCCACGTACAGTAATTCCCACACCATACTGAATGTGAATGCCCATATTAAGTATCAAAATAATACCGCCTTGCAATGCCTTTATAAATCATTTAGTTTCCAAGTAATAGTTCTATATAGTGCCCTCATGACACTACAATAAGTTCCCACATCATACTGATTTTGAATGCCCATATTAAGTATCAAAATAATACCGCCATACAATGCCTTTATAAATCTGTCATATAGTTTGCAAGTAATACTTCTATATAGTGCCCTCATGACACTACCATATGATTTCCACACCTTACTGAATTTGAATGCCCATATTAAGTGTCAAAATAACACTGCCATACAATGCCTAAATAAATCTTTTATATTGTTTTTAAGTAATATTTCAATATAGTGCCATATAATTTCCGCACGATTCTGCATTAGAATGCCCAAGTGAAATTGCCATTAAGTGCTAAAATAATACCCTCACACAATGGATAAATAAATCCTAAATTATACTGCTTTATGGTGCCACTTATAATACTACCATCCTATTTCCCACACAATACCGTCATTAAGTTTTAAAATAATACCGCCATTATTATTAGAGATAGAATGAATGGTAAGATCCCTTGTGGTGAAGATGAGAGAACTTTACATACTCTACTCTCAGGTTGGTCCTCAGGATTTGCCACTGCATAAAAGTGTCCTGTCGGCAAAGGAAGCCAATAAACTTTCGCCCCAGCCTCAGCCTATGTGTCAGGGTGACCAGGACAGGACATACCAGCCATCCTGTGTATGGGTAATATAGCAGCACTGAAATGAAGCCGACGTCGTGAAAGGTCAGTACATTCTCATTCATTTTGTCATATGTTGCCACGCGTTTCGCTATTCACTTCCCACAAATTTGATGCCAGTGTCCCCTGATTCCATTAAGTGATTCTCCGCGATGTGTCTACAAATCCACGGCAACTCGAAAAATCAGATTATTAACCTTCTTTGACTTTAAGAAAAAAAAATAAAAAGAGTAATTGTATTTTAATGTTATATTTCGCCGTTAGCATTCCAGACACAAAGTAGATTTAAATGCAGATTATTCTGATTTAATGCCGCGTTAATGCTAACATTCAGCGGTAAATAGAGCAGGCATGCTCTGCCAGACAGACACGCCAATTTGCTTCTGACATTTCGCTGCGGAGAAAAGTTTGCCTTTCTGATTTGACACCTATTCTCGGCTAGTTTTTGACTTGAAGACAGAACGGGAAGCAACGCGCTCTGCCTCCTCGTCGTCCGACTAAAAGAGGCACATGGCACATATCACATCAATACAGAATCACCACTGATCGCTCAGCAATTACTCTGAAATTCATTTATTTTTTTTCATTCCAACCAATTTTTTTATTTACTTTTTGGATAACCCTATGAGAATTGTCCTAATTTGGACCAAGCATTTTATCTTTTATTTTTTTAATTTTTTTAATTTTGAGTCACATTTTCAATTTGTTTCTTATAATATTCCAGAACTTAATATTTGATACATAAACCTTTGTTTGCAGTTACAGAGGTCAGATGTTTCCTGTAGTTCTTGACCAAGTCTGCACACACTGCAGCAAGGATTTTGGCCCCCTCCTCCATACAGATCTTCTCCAGATCTTTCAGGTTTTGGAGCTGTGGCTGGGCTGGAGACTGGCTAAGTCACTCCAGGACCTTGAAATGCTTCTTACAGAGTCACTCTTTAGTTGCCCTGGCTGTGTGTTTCAGGTCATTGTCATGCTGGAAGACCAAGCCAAGACCCATCTGCAATGCTCTTACTGAGGGACGGAGGTTGTTGGCAAAAATCTTGTGATACATGAACCCATCCATCCTCCCTTCAGTACGGTGCAGTCATAGAGTCCCCTTTGCAGAAAAGCACCATCAAAGTATGATGTTTCCCCCACCATGCTTCACTGTTGGGATGGTGTTCTTCGGGTTGTTCTCATCCTTCTTCCTCCAAACACAGCTATTGAAGTTGATATCAAAATGCTCCATTTTGGTTTCACCTGACAACATGACCTTCTCCCATGTCTCGTCTGGATCAATCAGATGGTCCTTGGTGAACTTGAAATGGGCCTGGATATGTGCTGGTGTAAGCAGCGGAACCTTGCGTGCCCTACAAGATTTTAATCTATGACGGTGTAGTGTGTTACTAACGGTAATGTTTGACACTGCGGTCCCAGCTGTCTTCAGGTTATTGACCAGGTCATCTCGTATAGTTCTGGGCTAATTCCTGACCTTTCGCAGAATCATCCTTATCCCAAGAGGCAAGATCCTGCATGGAGTCCCAGAGGAAGATTGACAGTTATCTTGTCTTTCTTCTATTTTCTAATACTTGTGCCAACAGTTGTTGCCTTGTCACCAGGCTGCTTGCCTATTGTCCTGTAGCCCATCTCAGCCTTGTATGGGTCTACAGTTCTGTCCCTGGTGTCCTTAGACAGTTCTTTGGTTTTGGCCATGGTGGAAAGGTTGTAGTGTGAAGTGTATTTGAGTGTGTGGACAGGTGTCTTTTCTACAGGTAACAAGTTCAAACAGGTGCAATTAATACAGCCATTTCATAATTGTTTTTTTCTACTGTGTGTTAACCCCTTTCTGACATTAGACGTACCATACAGTCCATGTGACCTGGGCCTGTCTGACCATGGATGGTATAGTATGTCTGAGTGATCGGCCAAGCACACGGGTGGTGTGCGGCTGGGTGTCAGCTAATTTTCACAGATGACACCCGGCACTAAGTGTCAGGAGTGGTCACGGACCGCTCCCGGCACTTTAACCCCCAAAATGCTGCGATGGAACACAATCACGGCATTCTGGGAGCAGTTAGGGTTAGGGTTGGGGCTAGAGTTTGGGTTAGGGTTTGGATTACGGTTAGGGATGGGATTAGGGATAGGGTTGGATTAGGGTTAGGGGTGTGTTAGGGTTAGGTTTGTGGTTAGGGTTGGGATTAGGGTTAGGGGTGTGTTGTGGTTAGGGTTGGAGTTAGAATAGGGGGGGTTTCCACTGTTTAGGCACATCAGGGGCTCTCCAAATGTGACATGGCGTTTTACCTCAATTCCAGCCAATTCTGCGTTGAAAAGTCAAACAGTGGTTTATCCCCACATATGGGTATCGGCGTACTCAGGACAAATTGTACAGCAACTTTTGGGGTCCAATTTCTCCTGTTACCCTTGGTAGAGTAAAAAAAATTGTATCTGAAGTAAATTTTTTGTGAAAAAAAGTTAAATGTTCATTTTTTTAAAACATTCCAAGAATTCTTGTAAAGCATCTGAAATGTTAATAAACTTCTTGAATGTGGTTTTGACCAACTTAAGGGGTGCAGTTTTTAGAATGATGTCACTTTTGGGTATTTTCTATCATATAGACCCCTCAAAGTAACTTTGAATGTGATGTGGTCCCTAAAAATAAAATAGTATTGTAAAAATGAGAAATCGCTGGTCAACTTTTAACCCTTACAACTTCCTAACAAAAAAAATATTGGTTCCAAAATTGTGCTGATGTAAAGTATACATGTGGGAAATGTTACTCATTAAATATTTTAAGTGACATATCTCTGTGATTTAAGGGCATGAAAATTCAAAGTTGAATAGCTACATGTGTAAAGTGAGCGTTTCAATGCAATCCTATGGTGGCGGAATTGCCACGATTCTGCAGAATTAATGGACATGCTGCAGATTTTACCGCTATGCGATTCCGCAGCGGAAAAATCCACAGCATTGGCACAGCAACTGCGGAATTCCATAGGATTGCATGGGAATGGGCTTTGTTAACGTTTTTTAAGTGTTTTGGCAGTGGCAAAAACGCAGCGGAAACGCTGAAAAAAACGCAACGTGGGCACACAGCCTTAATGTCACCCATAACCTGTACAAATCCATTGACAGTTCTAGTAGACTTTTCCTGACATTTTCTTAGTTGCGTTTTACAGCAAAATTCATGGCCTGTAAACAGCTGACAACACAGCAAAGGGATCTCATTGTTGAAGATTATCAGTCAGGAGAAGGAGAATTTTTTTTCCCAAGGCATTAGATCCCTCATCGGACACTGTAATGACCTCAAGAAGGAGTTATTAAAACTGATGTGTGTATGATCAGTGCGGTGTCCAAGAAAAAGAAGGACAGCACTAGGGCGTGTCACAATAGTGTGTGAATGTAGCCTTAAGGGAATGATAGGGGGAGTAAAAACTTATGTTATAGTCTCTGGATTCATCTATTCTAGCTCATTCTTCTGTGTATTAGACATTAATAGACATAATGAATTGTTAATCCTGCTCTTATTCACATTTTAAGTCCCCAAGCGACATTTTTCTAATTAGACGATATGTATCTGAGCGCGGCTTCTATATTTCCCTGATTACCCGTGATATATAATAAAGTAACTGCGCACAATCTGTAGCGCACAAAGAGACCCGTCCTTGAATCGCTCTTATTTAATGCTCATGTATAGGATTTTATCATCTTACTATATTTCTAGAAGTTGAAAAAGAAGATATTAAATTGTATCGCTAGACAATAAATCGCTCGGGGTCCTTAACTCTCAGCTCTTAAAGGGGAAGTATCATCATAAAAGCATATAGCACAAAAATCCTCAAAACTTTCACCCTGGAATTCTGAAGTAAAAACTTAGAAAAGTTGTAAAATTTAGATATAATTCTTTGCACTTAAATTTTTCAAACTTTTATCGTTCTTACATCAGTTCCTCCCAGCTCCACAAAAATGGGCAGAGTTAGGAAGGGACGGGGTGCGGTGGATACATGACGCCATGCCACAACTCTTCTAAGTCATGACAACCTGGGGCATTCTGTACACCGCAAACCTCACTCCAGTCGTTGGGCTTGGAGGTGGACATCACTCATCAGACATTCGAGGTCGATGAAGAAGCGTGCACATCTTCTTGAATCAGGAGCGTCTGACTCGTCGGCCTTGATGAATCATGGAATACTACTTAAAGAAGATATCATTTTTTTTTTCATTTTTTAATAATGCAGTGTACTTATACAGCAGACACAAGTCATAAGAAACTAGAGTCAATGTCTGACGCTATCTGCTATGCTGTGGTTGTAACAGCTGTGCACTATCATGCACAGTCCTCAGCTGTAGTTGTAGCCAGTCATCATTTTTTGCACCCCAGCGCTTTGCGCTGAGCTGCAACTTCCCCCTGCTGTCATAATGGGTCGCCCCTCACACCCAGGGCAGCGGGTTACTAGGTACCGGGCCGGTGTCAGGGGGATGTGTCACAGTAGCGGTGACCCAGTCCGTGGCCCTTGGTGCCCAATATCAATGGCGGTGATGTTAATGGTGTTAAGGTTTAATTGAATGGTTCGTGACGCCACCCGTGTTGTTTGGCAAGGTAGATGGTAAGCCAACGCTGCATGCAGATCCGCTGGGACTGATGGTGTGGTGCAGCAAAGATGGTATAGCTCCCCACAGGTGGAGCTGTAGTCCCAGGGCAGTGTAGGTGCAATGGATGAGGAGAGGCGCAGAATGGTATAGATGCTGGTACCCAGATGTAGCGGTGGTGAAGGTGTTAGCGGCGAATGAATGGAGGACTCCAGGGCTTGCAGTTTCGAAGCTTTACTCACAGTTTGTGGTACCCACTGGTGCCTGCCTCCGTGCCGTGTCCTCTGGGGTAGAGACTCAATCAACCTCCCGGGCAAGTCAGGGTTCTCCTCTCCAACACTCCGCCAACATGTGCCTTTCCTGAACGACTCCTCTATTGCGCCTTTTAATGTGAAGAGCTCCAGTACCGTAGTTCTCTGGAATTCCTCCTGTCAGATGTTCCTAGAACGTCACTTGTATGACAGACAGCTGTAGCCTCTATCGGGGACTCCTCTCAGAGTCCTGGCTCGCAAATCGGTTGCTGTTGTGTCCCAAGTCTTGGATGGGAGTAGTGCACTTACAGCCAACTACTCCACCGGTGTCTGCTACAGAACATTAAGTGTCCATACAACCTCGGGGACCGGGCCCCGGCCTTGCGCTGAGTGGGTTCCTCTTCCAACCCACAATGCCTCTCTGTTCTCCTACTCCTTCGTTCAGCGCTGTTCCTTCTCTCTCTTATGGAAGCTTAGGTTGCAGGTCTACGTCTTTCTCCTTCTCTTCTCTTTCCCGTGCCAGCTGGCTCAGATCACTGAGGCAGCTGCAGCACTCTTTCTAAACTGAACTCAAAACTGAACTCAAAACTAACTTCAGAACTGAACTCCTACTTCTCTGGGACTCGCCCCAGACTGACCTGTAATTCTAAGTTTTCCCCCTCTTTTATACTAACTCCACCCACCTCCCAGCACATCTCGTGTTACGAAGCAGGGTTCCACGAAGGGTGCTCTGCTACCCCCAGCCTGAAGCTGCTAGGCAGACCTACTGAACTATCCTGTGTGTGGGATGCAGGTGTTGGAGCATGGAAAGGAGTTCCCAACTTACCTAGTTGGTGGGGCACTACACCTTAGGAGAAGGTGCAGTACCTCTGAGGCGACTGAGCTTCACTGGTGTCCGACCTGCTGTCACCACTCACTGCTACTTACAAAGTTCAGGATGCAGCAGTCAAATCATTGCCATCTGCGGTGCTCTGAAATAGCAAGGAGCAATGAACAGTGACAGAACGTCGGACACCAGGGCTGCGGCAGTGACTTCTTCATGCGATAGGAACAAGTCGAGCACATTGGCAGTAGTAGTCCCAAGCCAGAGAATCCGACCTGTTCCCACAGCTAAATGAAGTCAACAATGAGTCTCAAGTCTTAAAAGGAAACTAAAAATAAAGTAAAAAAGTATAAAAAAAAATCAAATCACCCCCTTCTCGTCCACTAAAAATAAAGAAATTTAAAAAAAAATGAAAAAAAAAAATAAACATAGTTTATACTGCCTCACCCATTGAAGATCAGGTCTATTAAAATATAAAATTAATTAAGCAGTATGGAAAATGCTAGAAATAGAAGAATAATCGAAATGCCAGAGATGCGTTTTTTCTGGTACTACACCTTCCTAAAACAAGTAACAAAAAAAAGGACCAAAACATCGTAGGTACTCCAAATTAATATGAATAAAAATGTTTGTTCACCCTGCAAAAAACAAACCCTAATACATCGACAAAAAAATTATGTCTCAGAAAATAGTTCCAAAAACCGATTTTTTATTCAAATCTGTATTTTTTTTAATCTAATATACACTTGTGGCGCCCCTGAGGGTTCAGTAGCCACAGAGGTACTGCACCTCCTCCTGAGGTGTGGTACCCCACTATTCAGGTAAGGTGGAGACACCTGACCACACTCCAACACCTGCACCCAGCACAGACACTTTAGAATAGTGGAGCACCCTGTAAGTCAGCTGCTTTGGTTCACGAAGGGTGCTGGGGAAGCGGGTGGAGCTTAGACTGCATAAGAGGGTGGAAGAAGGTAAGGAAGGAGACAGTGAGTGAGAGAAGATCCCTGGAGAGGGATGGAGTGGAAGGAAGTGCAGCAGCAGACTGTTGTGAGTTGGAGCTGTTGGCATGGGAAAGAGCAAGAGAAAGCCTGATTCTTCAGAAGGGAGATAGATTAGTACAGAACATGGGGAGAAGAGAACTGAGGACAAGGGTGAGTGCAGAGCCCTTCCTTAAGTTAAAGCGCATGGTTCGAAGTCCGGTATCCGAAGTTGTATGGATGCTGATGGTCCTGCAGCAGAAACCGGAGGATTAGAAGTTGTCACCACTTTATTCCCACCTAAGACTTGAGGGCACAATAGCAACGTGTGTGAGCCGGGACCTGATAGTAGGAAGTCCCCAAAGCAGACTACAGCTACTGTATCTGCCATACGAGTGGAGTTCCAAGTAATATCTGGAAGGAGGAACTTGAGTCTAATTCACAACTACAAGTACCTCAGTTTAGGCGCTAGTGAGGAGACGTTCCGGAAAGGCATATGTTGGATGAGTGCTGGAGAGGTGTACTCTATCTTATCTGGAAGTTATCTGGACCCCTCACCTGGAGGACTCAGTACTGAAGCGGGCATCTGTGTGCACCAGACTGTGAGTAAAGCCTTTGGAACTACAAGCCCTTGTGTCCTCCACTTATTCCTGCGCTACTCATCCAGCACTGCTATGTCTCTGTGCCTAACACTACACCATCTCCTCACCACCTATCCCTACTGCCCTTGGACTACAACTCCACCTGTGGGGAGCTTCAACATCATTGCTGCACCACACCATCTGTCCCAGAGAAGCAACCCTGAAGCGCTGGTCAAACTGACCAGAAACCACAGGTGGCGTCACGAATCATCTCAATAACTTTATCCCCATCACTCTACCCCTTTTACATTGACCGCCTGAGGCCACGGACTGGGTCACTGCCACTGTGACATCTCCCATTGAAATCAACGGGCCCAGCACCGAGTACCCCACGGTCTTCACATCCTGATCCATCCGGATCCCAGAATTCCAATCAACGGAAGTTCACTGACTGCCATATTGGGACACCCAAGTGATGGGTGTCTCAATATGGAAACTGCTGCTGGTACCAGCCTCTTGCGCGGTACTATCAGCGGAACACCATCGCACCACACACACACACACTGTATACGCCGTATGCACCACACAGTCACACACAAACACACACTGTATACGCCGTACGCACCACACAGTCACACACAAACACACACTGTATATGCCGTACGCACCACACACGCACACTGTATAAGCCATATGCACCACACACACACTGTATACGCCATACGCACCACACACACACACTGTATACGCCATACGCACCACACACACACACTGTATACGCCATACGCACCACACACACACACACTGTATACGCCATACGCACCACACACACACACTGTATATGCCATACGCACCACACACACACACACTGTATATGCCGTATGCACCACACAGACACACAGTATATACGCCGTACGCGGTATCAAAAGCGGAACACCGTCGTGAACACGCCGCCAGGATCAGTCAAGTGATTCATTGACCGCCTTTGTACAGGAGGAGAGAATGTGCAGTTTTAATGTGACCACCGCTATCTGTCTATTTAAACACAGGGGAAGGGGTGAGTGCACATAGGAAAGAGAACACACAGGGGGGAGACAGCTCAAACGAGAGAACACATGAGGGAAGACGAAAGCACAGTGGTGGAGAGAGAGAGAGCAGACAAGGGGGAGAGCACATGGGCTACACAGGTCAAAGAAGAGATGACATGAGAGGAGAAGACAGCAGATGAGGGAGAGAGAAAGCGCACAGGGTGAGAGAGACAGAGCACAAGGGGAGACAGCTCAAACGGGACAGCATATGAGGGGAGAACACAGCACAGGAAGGAGAGAGACAGCAGACAAGGGGGATAGCACATGGGGTAGACAGGTCAAAGAAGAGAGCACAGACGGGAGAAGTCAGCACATAGGGAAAGAGAGAGTGGATAGGTGGGTGAGCACATGGGGGGAGAGATTCTCAACGCTGCAAACCCTGCCCACATCGTGACATCACTGCCCTTCCGATGCAATAGCATCGGGCCTCCATCTGGTGTTAAAATAATTTTAAAAAGTTACGTATTCCCATAATCGCACTGACCTGGAAAATCATGAAGGAAAGTGATTTTTACTACGCAATGAACACATTTTTCCCAACCATCCCGGATTCAGCATGACTGTCCCAATTTGAGAGCTCAGTCCCGCCACATCAGGGCTTTTTTCCTGATTTCTCTCTCCAGTGCCTTCATTGCTCTGTAGCTCCTCCTTGGGGCCCGGGTCACATCTCTCTGTTCAGTCCATAAATTAAATTATTCTGTGATCTCATCTCCATGTTCTTAGGCAGCAGTGTATTTCTTTGTACTTGTATACTTAGGTAAAGAAAAAGTCATTTTTTTGCTCTAATAAAAGTACTAAAAATAAAAAAAAGCAATTACAAAAATGTAATTTTCTCTTCTTTTTGTGAGTCTCCCCAGGTCTCGAACCCAGAACCTTCAACATTACAGGCAGGAACTAAAAAAAATGAGCCACAAGCTCTGGTGATATCACCAGGAGAGTTTTGTGCATTTGATCCGTATTGCAGGCTCTGACTCCACAGGCAGATTGTACTAATGTAGTGCATATACTGTAGCAGTGTATTTTTTATCCTATAAAATTACTAAACACTAATTAAAACCAGTTACAATAATGTGTTTTAATTTGCTTTAAAAAAAAAAAAAATATATATATATATATATATATATATATAGTATATACTGTATATACAGTATATATATTAATAAGCATCACAAATCACCACATAACTCAGACAAATTTGGAGTCCCTTGAATTGCAATGAGCCACAAAACACAGCGATCAGATTATTTATGAGAATCTGTAAATGGTGCAAAAAAATGGCATGACTGATATTTCTGTTAAACCCTTAAAAATTTATAAAAATGTAGAGCAGTGGCCATGTTCACATGTAGCGTAAATGTAGTGTTCACACCACACGACACAATAACAATCTTCTCTGATTATTCTGTGTTTGCTGCATTTCTTTTATGTGCGTTCCCCCATATTTGATGCATTTTTGCTGTAGATGTGATTATGTGTTTTTAAAGCTTTTTGATGGTATAGAAAACCTGTGATTCTGATTTTAACCCTTTCCCGACATGCATCGTACTTATACTGCTCTGCAGGAGGTGCGTTCCCGCAAAGACCAGTATATCTACGGCGGCACGATCACAGGGCGATGGGTTGCGATTGCCAGCTGTATGTGACAGCTGACACCCCGCAGCAATGTCCACGATCGTTGCTAGCACCGATCATGGGCATTTAACCACTCTAATGGCAGGCACTGTACTGAATAAGGATAGTGTCTCTGACTGTAGAGCCCTCATGGAATTGATGATAAGTAATCTCGTGGCAGTGCCTCCTCCTCTCACACTAATCCCCCCCCCAGGTGATTAGGACGCCCCACTGACCAATGGGAAGTGAGTGGAAGGGGCGTCCGGCCATACCCCCAGGGGTTAAATTCAGGTGCTGGGGTGGGGGTCTCTCTCTTTCCTCCCCGGCCAATACCTAGAAGCTTTTGTCCTGAGGACCCTGGGGCCATGTCTGAGGCAGTGATTGTGGCCCTGCGGCGGAGAGCAGCACAGGTGGGTGATCCATGTATTTTAGCCCTTTTATCTGAATTAGATAATCACCCACCTGTGCCCTCTCTTAATCCCCTGTCGCCGCTGGCCTCTCCTTTATCTCCCGAGGCTCCATCTTCTCCTAGGCCACAGGGTCCTTTGTCTCCCCCTGCTCCGGTGATGCCTGCAGCACACGCAGCCCCCTTATCACCCACTCCTTCTGCCCTGCCTCCGCATGTCTCCCTTGTAGTCTCACATGCACCGTCCTCTGCTGGCCCATCCACCGCGTCCCCCCCAGCCCCTTTGTCTGCTCCTGCGCTGCCCTTTGTACAAGCCGCCCCTGAGTTACCCACTACGCCTGCTCTGCCTCCAAACGCTTCCCCTCCATCCTTACATGTCCCGTCCTCACCTGGCCCATCCACCTGCTGCCCAGTTCTTTTACTATCCTCTCCCCTGCCGTCTCCAGTTAGCCAGGCACACGCTGCTTCCACCACCTCCTCTCAGAAGCCGCGCTCCAGCAGACGCTCATTCAGAACTAAGCGCCAGCCTGAGCGTCTGCATGTGGGCGAGATTTCTTCTGTTCGGCGTCGCGCCCGGGCTGCTGCTCAGATAGAGGATTCTTCCCCACTCGTATCAGCCCGGGGCGTCGCATGTAGGCCGCAGAACCGGACGCCATTACTGTGTTCTTCTGGTGGTGTGAGCCGGACGGTGGCTCCGCCCACTGCCTCCCCCGGCGTCACGCCCACCAGTTCTTCTTTGCTGGGTCCTGGGCGGCTGACTCAGGCGGTGGCACCACCCACTCCCTCCCACAATCGTCCTCCCACTCACACACCCACCCCTTCACTTTTGCTGGGACCCGGGCGTGATAGCCGGCCAGTAGCTCCACCCACTTCCTCCCAGCATCACCGCATAGACACGCCCATCTCCAAGCCCACCCTTAATCCTTTGTTTAGGGCCAAGCAGCGTCCCTTCTCTATTTCCTCCATGTCTGCAGCAATGGCAAGTCTTGTAGAGCAGCCTCTACAGAGGAGGCAGCGCAGCCACTCCAATAGCCAGCCATCTGAGTTACACCCTGTCTGCAACATCATCCCTGCGGGCGCTGCTTTGCCGCCCGTGCGGGACGACGTGGGATGCAGAAGAAACAATGCTGCGGCCGAGTGCGCTGTCCGAACCAACCCGACCGTTCAGCGCGCTCTGCTCCAACAACAAGGTGAAACAGGTATAGCAAGCACAACACACTATACACCGCCGACCCCACCAATGAGCCAATCCCGCTCTGCACACCCCACATTATTGGCGGATATAACGCCATCCTCCCTGCTAAACGCCACACAGACCGCAATCGCCCAGAGCCCTCAGAATATTCCTGTTCCACTGCAACCAGAAACTACCCTTAGGCAAACACCAAGTCAGCATATAAGCTCTAACCATGATAGTCGTAATTCTATACACCACAGGTCTTTATCCCCCTCCTCGGGGGATTCCAATCACCATTCTTGCTGTCCCTCTGTGTGTCGCTGTTCCCGTTTCAGTCAAAAGCGAAGCTCCAATAGAAGCCGCCACATATCGCGGTCATCCAGGTGGCGGTCTCCTTCTACTTCAGGACAGTCCGACGCAGCAGAGAGTTGTCGCAGCAGGCGATCGGGGGCTTCCAGAAGACGGCACACGAGATCTCCATCCCAGACAGCCAGACGGAGGGTCTCCTCAACACCAATTGGGACCTCCGGTCAGATCGTCGTTGGAACCAGTGCGCAGCTATCATCAACAGTATATCCACCACGGGCAGACAGCAGTCATCAGCTGCCACATGCTCCACCATCATATCCACCACGGGCAGACAGCAGTCATCAGCTGCCACATGCTCCACCATCATATCCACCACGGGCAGACAGCAGTCATCGGCTGCCACATGCTCCACCATCATATTCACCTCGGGTAGACAGCAGTCAGCTGCTGCCACATGCTCCACCATCATATCCACCATGGGCAGACAGCAGTCATCGGCTGCCACATGCTCCACCATTGTCCACAAGCCGGGAAGAGCTATCACATCAACCCATTTCAGGTTCCGTTTCTGAGATGGAAGTCCCGCAACGTTCAACGGGTCATGGGAGCGCAGAGTCGTCAAAGGTCACCAGTCATGAGCAGTACATCGCCACCGCCGGAGTCGGGGTACCTCCATCTCCTGGAGACTCTCGATCAGCGAGGAACAGCGGTGAGTTGGGCGTAATCAACACATCTAACAATACGCATGATGCAGAGGAAAACGGCCTGGTATCTGCCATCAGGGCGTTAGTTGACCACTTACACCAACCGAGTGGTCAAACCGTTACTAGCAATATACCTCAATTAGCTAGTCTACACAAAGATGCCTTTTTCTGTGGAATTAGTCCACTAGGTACACACATAAACCAAGATACAAAAGAAAAAATTTGAAGTAATGATTATGTAGACATATGGTCACTGTTATCAGCAGACCAGCAGTCAGTTGATAAGGAAAGGAGGACTGGCGAATGGTCATACGATAGAAATAGAGGTAAAATAGCGCATACAATGAACAACTGGCTGCAGGCCTTCGCAGTCCTAGGATGTATTATGGGTCAAAAACACCCAGAACGTTGCTCTGAGTTATTTATATACCAGGATTTAATATATAACTCCTATAAGTCTCATGGCGGTGTTGCTTGGAGGCGCTATGACGAGGAGTTCCGCAGGCGGCTGGCCCTGCAACCAGATCTAGGATGGGGAGTTAAAGCCACAGATGTCTGGCTACGATTAATGCTTACACAAAAACACCACCCCTTTTTCATCAACGACCACTAGTTTCTCAGCAGCCGCAGGCCAGAACTCAGTGGTCGTACGGAGACCAGGGGCCTGCTTGTTATACAATGAAGGAAACTGTCGCTTTCAGTCGGCATGCAGATATAGACATCATTGCGCAACCTGCGGTGGCGGACACCCTGCATCAAGGTGTACACGCTTCACTAACGCAAATTCTACGAGGCAAAACCCTGGTGAGCGTTGCCGCCATGGGCCCTTGGCTAAGCCTTTACCCCAATAAAGAAGCTGCTCAGCAATTATCTGACGGTTTTAAGTACGGTTTTTTCATTCCCTTTAAATTTAACCAAGCACCAACATCAGCTAAGAATCTAAAATCAGCTCGGGAGTTCCCGGAAGTATTACAGCAAAAAATCTTAAAAGAGGTTGAACTTGGCAGGATGGCGGGCCCATTTCAATCATTACCGTTTAAAAATTTCAGGATTTCGCCCTTAGGTATTGTGCCCAAAAAAGAACCCGGTAAATATCGGCTAATTCATCACCTGTCTTACCCAAAAGGCGATTCGGTCAACGACGCAATTCCCCCGGAAGACTCGTCGGTAACCTACGCTTCGTTCGACAGAGCAATTGAGCTTGTGCGTGCAGCGGGGCCCAGGGCCCTGTTGGCAAAGACCGACATAGAGTCAGCTTTCTGTCTATTACCCGTGCACCCGGAATGCTTTCATTTGTTGGGCTGTAAGGTGGACCAGCTTTTTTATTTCGACATGTGCCTGCCCATGGGCTGCTCCATTTCCTGTCACTATTTCGAACTTTTCAGCACCTTCTTAGACTGGGTCGTGCGTCACGAAACAGGCAGCAATTACACAATCCACTACCTCGATGATTTTTTGTTTGTGGGTCCCAAGGAATCTAAACTCTGTTCTTTTCTGCTTCAAAAGTTTAAATTTATTTCTAGGCTTTTCGGTGTCCCACTATCGCCGGATAAAACGCTCGGTCCGTGTAACGTTCTCCCCTTCCTCGGTATTGAAATAGACACAAACGAGATGATTTTTCGTTTACCGGCGGATAAAATCGAAAAAACACTCCAAATGGTTAAAAGTTTCCTCGTTGTAAAGAAAGTCACCCTTCAGCAGATGCAGTCCTTACTAGGTTTACTCAACTTTGCTTGCCGGGTAATGCCGGTTGGCAGGGCTTTCTCACGCAGATTATCATTAGCTACAAAGGGCATCGCCCAGCCGGGCCACCGAATCAGAATTAATCGCTCTCTGAGAGCAGATTTGTCCGTGTGGAGTGCATTCTTGGGAAACTACAATGGACATACATGTGTCATGTCTCTGGAAGTGCTAAACAGCGCCCTTGGGCTATTGGTGGGCGCTGATCTCACAAATGGTTTTGTTGCAATCTACCGCAACCAATGGTGCAAAAGCAGCTGGCCGGACATATGGACCTCTGCCAACTGGGGCTGCAACCCCGTCTTGTGGGAGATATTTGCAATAGTCACATCTGTCGAACTATGGGGTGACAAACTAAAAAATGTTAATCTCAGATTTCTAATCAAAAACCCGGGAACCACCAAATGCTTGAACAGTATGTCTTTCTCATCACCACCGATTCTTGCGCTGTTGCGCCGCCTTGCACTATTATGCCTTAGACACAACATTTGGTGCCGAGCAAGAGTGTCGTCTACGGTCGACGATAGGATGGTTAACTCTCTGTTGTCTTCCGATTGGCAGGCCTTCAAAGTCTTCCTTCCCAGCGCAGAACCAACGGGCCTACTGTGTCCTCCCTCCCTCTGGGACACAGTGGCCAATCACTGATGCCCTTGATCCGAGCCTCAGTGACACCGGCTACCTGGCAGGTCTATGGTAAGGCATGGGAAGAGTGGTGCTCGCTAGTAAAAGGGAGGCCAGTTGATACGTGTGATCGGGCGAGATGCGACGTGGTGGTAGAACTCCTGAATCAGCTCAAGAGTAGAGGCGCGTCGGGTACATTTGCGCAGCGTAATTTAACGGGAATAGCCTTTTTCTTTCAGCTAATGGGATGGGCCGACGTAACTAAATATTTTTTCATAAAGCAAGCCGTTAAAGGCTAGAGAAGGCTCCAACCCAGTCAGGAATGTCGTCGCCCCGTTTCTTTAAGTCTGTTGCATGATATTGTAACAATATCTAAAACGGTGTGCAAGTCACAGTACAAATCTGCCCTAATATCTACAGCGTTTGCAATCGCATTCTTCGGGGCGCTGCGGATTAGTGAACTGGTGCCGCATTCTAAAACAGCACTAATAGGCGGGTTAATTAAGGAGGATCTTGTAATATGCAGCGACGCTCTGCGCATTAGAGTGCGGAAATCCAAATGCGATCCCACCGGTAGAGGGTCGTGGGTCCTGGTCAAGGCTCTAGAAGGCCCTATATGCCCTGTTAAAATAGTATGACACTATGCGGTTATAAGACACGAAAGTCGTTTTTTCCTCTCACACACCGACGGGTCCCCACTTACTAAATATCAATTTCACACAATCTTTAAAAAATGTATACAAGCTGTCGGTGTAGACCCCAAAGAATACGGGACGCATTCTTTTAGAATTGGAGCGGCCACTGAAGCGGCTAGGGCCGGTGTAGCAGAAGCTGAAGTACAGAGATTGGGTCGTTGGAAATCCGCATGCTTTGCAAGATACATAAGACCAGACCTGCTATAACACATCTTGTTTCTTACAGGAGATTATAAGCCCGCAGTTTGGGTTTTGGGACATTCTTTTATTTATTGGGCGTGCAAAAGAGCAGAAATACGCCCCGATGGAAAGAAATTTTACTTCCCACAACTAGAGGTCAACTGGAGAGGCATCAGAGGGCTCCAGTGGGAGCAGATTTTCCCGGAGTTGGTTAGAATTTCTAAATCGGCTAAAGGGCCGCTGATATTGGTATTACATGCTGGGGGTAATGATTTGTGCAAGACAACAGGAGCGGAGCTCTTCACGACGATGAAAACTGACATCAAGCGGGCTGTTTGCTTGATACCAGATATGGTGGTGGTGTGGTCTGATATTATATCACGAACGGTCTGGCAAGGAGCTAAAGAACCTAAAGCCATCGACAAGTCAAGGAGAAAGATAAACTCGAAAATGGCAAAGTTTGTCAACGAGAACTACGGCATTGTGGTTCACCACCACAACCTGGAAGAAGACATCTCATCCTTACTGAGACAGGACGGCGTTCATCTAACAGATATCGGGCTAGATATGTTTTTAACTAACTTGCAGGACGGGGTTGAACAGGCCTTAATGATGTTGTGTGGGGGTCAGACTCCTGTGTAGGTCATACACATGATTCTCCGTGGCGGTAGTGTAGAGGGGGGCAAGGTTCGTAACCTCTCATCAGCCGACGTGCCCAGCGGTCGCGGGCTTACAGCTGTGAGTCCGTTGCGAATTGTACTTGCCTCACTCTGCTTATTAATAAACTGTGACCGACCTGTTCAACCCATCCATGCTTGTCGGTGTTTTGTTATTACGGGATTGGTGGGAGGCGGGAAGGCACTGCTTACGACACACAGGTCTCTGCAGTCTGGCAGGCACTGTACTGAATAAGGATAGTGTCTCTGACTGTAGAGCCCTCATGGAATTGATGATAAGTAAACTCGGGGCAGTGCCTCCTCCTCTCACACTAATCCCCCCCCCAGGTGATTAGGACGCCCCACTGACCAATGGGAAGTGAGTGGAAGGGGCGTCCGGCCATACCCCCAGGGGTTAAATTCAGGTGCTGGGGTGGGGGTCTCTTTCTTTCCTCCCCGGCCAATACCTAGAAGCTTTTGTGCACTAGCAGCAATGCTGTCAAGTTCTCCGTGCCAAGCCTTACTAACAAGTAGTACCAGTCCTGGAAATTCAAGGTGAAGATGCTGCTCATAAGAGAAGGTACGTGGAAATATCCTCAGGAGCAAGTACCTAATCTATTACCAGATGATTGGCTAGAGAAGGATCAGAAAGCACAAAGCATGATCTCCCTCAGGGTAGAAAATAATCAGATTGTGCATATATGGAATTGTAAGGAGACAGACCGGACCTCGAGTAACTGCATGCCGGGTCCGGAACTAGAAAGGCTGCATCCTCTGTTCCCGGGGGGGAAGTCTGAGTGGGGCTGACACTACCCATCTGCCTGGGGGAAGCCAGAGAGAAACGGAGCTTCCTGCTGACAGGAGGGGGCGGGGAGAGCCAGAAAAGGGCACGCAGCAGCCGGGAGACAAAAAGGGAAAGCACGCAAAACAAGGGAGTATGGCGCCAGGGCAGAGCAGCGTGCAGAGCGGTGAGTGGCATGCTCTGCTTCTCTTGTCCCCTGCATGGAGTACCGACGCTGTGCGGGGTCACATAGAAAGAGCCCCGTCGTCTGCAGAGCCAAGCGTGTACAGTAGCACGCCGGAGAGAGACTGCTGCGGAGCTGTGCAGAGCAGAGCAGACCAGGGCTGTATACCCCGAGCAGAATCATGCAGAACCAAGCCGTGTACATAGAGCAGAGTTGTGCACACTGAGTAGAGCTAAGCCAGCCTTGCAGCAGCCAGAGGGAGAAGTGCCATGTCCTGAGAACACCAGCAGCTTGCGAGCCAGTGCCTGTCACCCTCCGCCAACAGCAGGGGACCAGAGAGAATGGGACGTACAGTGTGGGTCTTTTGACTGTCAGAAAGCAAGGCACAGAATGCTCCGTGTTTGTGAGTATAACACACGTGCCCCATACGAGTGACCGAGGACAGGAAAGACCCTGGTACCCTGACAGTGCAGCTAAACAACTTCTGAGCAAGTGGGGCCCATGCCAGATCGTGACACCTTTTACCGTCAGCCACTTTGGGCTCTCTTGACCGAGACTTTGAGGAGAGTTGTGCAGGAGTCTCGTTGAGCTTAGACAGTAGTCGTGGCCCTTACCTTTGTAGGAAACTACAGTATATGGACTAGGGGCAGAGGAAGGTACCGGAGACCGACCACTGTCACCAGAAGATGGGGGTATTGTTGTCTGCTTGACCCCATTAATGAGAACACTGCGTCAGCCGTTACCGGCACCACTGAGTTCGCAGCAGGAACTGCAGTGTTAGGACTTCATTATACGTTTGCTAATATTTGAACCGTTGTATTGTACATGCCTTTATTACTGTTTAACTCTTTACCTCCCTGCGTGGAGTATTTGCCCTGTAAATAAATCTGTTAACCTTTGCTCTGTCTGCATCCCATCACTACATCCCACATTCCTGCTTGTTACCTTTACATTTGTGTGCAACTGCAAAGGAGATGTAGGATGAGTTTCAGAAAGTGCATGAAAGATCAAATCTCAGCAATAAGCTTTATTTAATGAGAAAGCTGTATCAGTCTAAGCTAAGTGATGAAAAGAATATGCAGGACTATATAAGAAACACCCAAGAGATTGTGGAACATCTCAGGGGTATTGGAGAAGAAATTAAAGATTTTGATGTTGCTGCACTTCTATTAAGTGGTCTTCCAGAAAGTTTTGACACACTTGTGACTGCACTAGATGCACGGCCAGATAATGAGCTGACACTAGAGTATGTTAAAGGCAAACTTGTGGATGAATTCAAGCGAAAAATGCAGCATATAAGCAGCAATAATGAATCCAGAGCAGAAACATCATTAAAGACACAGGATTTCACTAAATATAAAAGCAATCTAAGAGAAACTCATTGATGTTTTGTCTGTAAAAAGCCCGGCCACCTTAAAGCAGACTGCAGAATTTGGAAAGCAAGAATGAGTCAGCTTAAAAAACAGTCATCAAAGGGTTAAAACAGCTGTAAAGGAAGATTCTGCATGTGTTGAAGCTGCATTTAATGCCAGTACAGGTCCATCTGCAAAGTATATAAGGTGTATAGATTCTGGGGCAAGCAGTCATATGACAAATAACAAGGTTTCTTCACTGACCTTAATGAAAGCTAGTCAGAAAAGGTCATCATAGCTAATGGTCACTAAATGACTTCAGAAGGAGTAGGAGACTGCTACCTCCACTGTCCAGTTTCCTCAGCACAAAGCAGAAAGATCCAAGTAAAGGATGTTCTCTATGTTCCCAGCCTTGAAAGCAATCTTCTGTCGGTAAAGAAGCTCACGGAAAAGAGGAATTTAGTTACTTTTAAAGATAACAGCTGCATCATCTCAAAGAAGAGTCACACTCTTGAAAAAGGAAAATTCCAATATGAACTTTATCAGCTAAAATGCAAAGAAAGAGTGTACAGTGCTAGACAAGATCTACATAAGAACTGTATCCATGTATGGCACAGATGTCTTGGGCACAGAGACCTAGAAGCAGTAAGGAAGCTAGCTCAACTTGCAAATGGTACTGAAATCAACCAGTGTAGTTAAATGATGAAATGCGCTAGCTGTCTTAAAGGGAAAATGTCCAGAAAATCCTTTCGCAAAATAAGCACCAATAGATCTGCACAGCCACTGAATCTGATACATACAGATATATGTGGTCCAATGAGTGTTCAAACTCCTAGCAAGAAGAGATATTTTCTCACATTTATTGATGACTACTCCAGATATACAGTCGCCTACCTGCTTCACAGTAAGTATGAGTTTCCACAAAAAACGTGAAGAATATCTTGCTGTAGTGTTTAATAAATTTGGAAAAATGCCAAAAGCCCTGTGTGCAGATAATGGAACCAAATATACTGTACAAGTGGTAAGGTGCAAACCATTTTGAAAAAGAATGTTATCGTGTTCCAGACTACCATTCCATACAACCCAGAACAAAATGGCATTGCAAAGAGAAAGAACCGTACTCTCAGTGAAAGTGGAACAAGTATGTTGCTTGATGCTAATGTACCTACAACGTATTGGGGAGAAGCCATCATGACAGCTTGCTATGTTCAAAACAGAGTGCCAGCTAAAGCCACAAATAAAACTCCATATGAGCTATGGAACTGCGAGAAGCCTAACCTGAAGCACCTCAGGATATTTTGAAGCAAAATGTTTGTGTGTTCCCTAAGAAAAAAAGATTCCAAGCAGGAATCACACGCAAAGCAAGGAGTCCTGGTGGGCATTAGCGAAACTCAAAAGGGATACAGAATCCTGCACCCAGAGACCAACACGGTAACAATCAGCAGAGAAATAGTTATTGATGAAAGCTCTGTATCACTCAAATTCCATGAAGTTACACCAGTTATTCAACCTAAGAAGCAAGAACAAGAATCTCAATCACCAAACCCAGATGCCGAAAAGGAAAACACTGAAGTGTGGATAAGCTCTGAAGCCACCAAGGAAGACACAGAAGAACCAAGTGAACCTCCAGTCAGGAGATCAGAAAGGCCAAACAAAGGTGTCCCAGCTAGATGCCTTTCTTATATGGTCAGAAAACTTCCTGAACCAGAGCCACAGTCATGGCAACAGATGCAAAAACTGCCTGTCCACGAGAAGCAGAAGTGGATAAATGCTGCTACTGAACAGATGGAGTCCCTTCACCAATTCCAGGCATGGGAGCTTGCTGAGCTACTACAAGGAAAGAGATATCGGATGTAAGTGGGTCTTCAAAAACAAATATGACTCACAAGGTAAAGTTCACCGGTTTAAGGCAAGATTGGTCACAAAAGGACACTAGCAAAAGTATGGTGAAGATTATGAGGCTACATTTTCTCCAGGTGCGAAGCAAACCACATTCAGAACTTTAATGTTCATAGCTGCAGTTCAACACATGACAGTGAGACATTTTGACATCAAAACAGCCTTCCTACATGGTGACATTGAAGAAGAGTTGTACATGAGCCAACCCGAGGGATATATTAAAAAAGGTGAACAGCACCTTGTTTGTAAAATGCAAAAATTTCTCTATGGACATAAGCAGACGGCAAGAGCTTGAAACTCGAAAATGAACAAAGTTTTGATAGATGAAGGATTTAAATGATCTCAAGCTGATCCATGTTTGTATAGGAAAAATGTTACGAAAGAGTGGATGTATGTTCTTGTGGCGCCCCTGAGGCTTCAGTCGCCACAGAGGTACTGCACCTTCTCCTAAGGTGTAGTGCCCCACCATCCAGGTAAGGTGGGAACTCCTGACCACGCTCCACACCTGCACCCCACACACAGGATAGTTCAGAAGGGACCCATCCATGCTTTATGCTGGAAAGGTCATAGGGTGCCTTTTGTGGTCCCTGGCTTCGTAACACGAGAGGTGCTGGGGAGGTGGGTGGAGTTAGATATAAAAGAGAGGGAAGGTGTAGGATTTCAGGTCAGTCTGACAGAAGGTCAGTCTGTGGTGAGTCCCAGAGAGAGAGCAGGCTGACAGCAGGTCAGCCTGAGAGGAGCTCAAGGCGGAGGAAGGCAGTCAGTCAGGAGAGGCTGAGGACTGGTCTTAGTGAAACGAGCTCCTCAGGGAAGGAAGAGAAGGAGAAAGAGACATAGACTGAAGACTACAGATTCCATAAGAGAGATAGAACAGATTGGAAAGAAGGAGAATAGAAGGACGGTGGGAATCAGGTTGAGAAAGAGAGAGAACCCGTCCAGTCCAGAGAGCGCAAAGGCCGGGGCCCGGTCCCCGAGGTTGATTAGATCTTTATGTCCGGCAACAGACACCGGAGGAGTAGTGAGCCGCTAACGCCTTGCTCCCATCATAGACTTGGGACACAACAGCAACTGAATAGAGAGCCGGGATGCAGTGAGGAGTCCCCGAAGCAGGCTACAGCTGTCTGTCATACAAGTAAAGACTAGGAACACCTAGAGAGAGGCATTACAGGATAACTAAGTACTGGAGTGCTTCGCACCTAAAGGCGCATTGGAGGAGTCGTTCAGGAAGGTACATGTTGGCGGAGTGTGGAAGGGAGAATCCTATCCTGCCTGGAGGTTGGCTGGAGCCCTGACCTGGAGAACACAGTATGGAGGCAGGCAGTTGTGTGAACTGCAAACAGTGAGTAAAGCTTTGGAACCGCATACTCTGGTGTCCTCCCGTTATTCCCGCACCACTACACCGGGGCACCAGCCTCCATACCATTCTGCGCCTCTCCTCATCCATTGCACCTACACTGCCCTGGGACTACAGCTCCACCTATGGGGAGCTATACCATCTCTAATGCACCACACCATCAGTCCCAGCGGATCTGTATGCAGCGTTGGCTTACCATCTTACTTGCCAAACACCATGGGTGGCGTCACGAACTACCTAATAAACTCTAACACCATTAACATCACCGCCATTGATATTGGGCACCCAGGGCCACGGACCGGGTCACCGCTGCTGTGACACATTCCCGCCTCGACACCGGCCCGGTACCGAGTAACCCCGCTGCCCAGGGTGAAGCCCACGGGGGGGACCCAATTTTGGCATCACGAACAGGATGACGAGACCCAATGCCATCGGGTTCTGTGTGCCTTGGATTTACAACTTTTGAAAATGTGCAGAAGACCCAATTTAATAGACTGTAAAATGGACATTAGAAATGGCCGCTGGTGTGGAGAAGAAGGGTGTGAAGAGATGGGAGGTCCTAAGAAAAGACAGCAAAGAGTCTTGGGCCATCCCTGCCTTAATTATTATGTGACCGATGCATGCCCCACCCCCCGAGGGGTTCGTATACTGGCTTGGTATGGAG
Source organism: Dendrobates tinctorius (assembly GCF_039654945.1). Taxonomy (NCBI): domain Eukaryota; kingdom Metazoa; phylum Chordata; class Amphibia; order Anura; family Dendrobatidae; genus Dendrobates; species Dendrobates tinctorius. The sequence goes on from NW_027361763.1 coordinate 12,513,575, forward strand.
GCGCGGGAAGAAGACGTTGCCCCCGGAAGGAGGGGCAGAGAAAGCCAGTGGCGAGCAGAAGGGCGGAGCAAGAAGAACGCCAGAACGCCATTTTGGAGAGTGAGGGAAGGAGGCCTGCGGAGCGCGGGGAAGTGCAAACCCCCGGCGCCATGGCTGACGGCTCCAACCCTGAAGCTGGCATGATTTGCCGGCAGCTACAAGACGAAATCACGGAACTGACTATCCATCTGCAGCTAAGAAGAGAAGCACTGGAGAGGCTGAGATGGCAGCGCGCCCCGGCAGGGCCTACATCAGCGGTACCCTCTCCATCAGTACCAGCCGCTGCCGCACCAGACTGCTTCCCAGCAGCGTTAACTCTCACCTCTACGCTGTCCATGCAGCTGCGTCCCGCTCGCCCAAAGAAGTCACCGGAGGACCCGGGAGCTGAGACCGTGCTCCCGCCCGGACCTGTTGCGGCTGCGCAGGTCCCGACCGAAGCCCCCGCGGACCCGGAGCTACCATCCGCTCCGTCACCGCCTGCACCGGAGCAGAGGCCGTGCCGCCAGGAGGCCCCAGGTATGTTGGATGTTCCTCCACCTGGGAAGGCCCTGGAGTGTACTGCAGCAGCTGGCCAGGTCATCCTGGATCTGGTCTGGGACCGGGATGCTGGTGCTGTGGGTGAAAGCAGGTCCCGGGAGGAGCAGAATGAGGCCTATTGCCGAGCCACCATTACAAAGCTGGCAGCGGAGTACTGGGAGAGGGAGCAGAGGAAGCAGGCTGTGTTGGGCCTGGATCTGGCCCGGAAAGAGAGGGCCCGTGCAGGTCATCATGGCCCCCGGGATGCAGCCGGATGGGGGCAGGTGCTGAATGTGAATAAGGAGAGGGGTTTTGGATTCATCGCGGACCCCAAGCGCATTGGTGACCTGTTCTTCAACCGGCGGGATGTGGAGTCCCATCTGAGGAGAGGGCATCCAGATAGAGACCTGCAGGCTGGGGAGTATGTGACGTTCACCCGGCATGAAGGACTCCGGGGGTGGTACGCCCTGAATGTACGACGTATCCCTGCAGAGTTCATCGAGAGGTACCTGCCATCGAAACCAGTCAATGCCCCTCCATCCACCGGTACCACTCAGACTACTCTGGTACCTGATCCTAGGACCCAAGCAGTTCTTGCAACACCTCCAGTTCGGCAGCCCAAACCAAAGATCCCTGGCTTGACACCGTGGGAAGAGGACTACCTAAAAATAGTCAATGATTATCTCGAATATGGTGATGGTTCAGATTCCAGAACCCCAGGAGGGGACCACAATTGAAAATTACATTTACTAAATCTCGTTACCCAGGAGGGTTTGTTTGCACCAGTTGTGCCTTGCTTTTGCTATCATGTTTTTCCGGTAGCACTTTTGTTGCCTGTTTTTCTACAAATGGAACTGTGGAGATCATGAACGCTGTGTGATCCAAAACTTTCTTGTAAATAGTTTGCACCTCTTTAGGTGCCCTTTCTTGGTTTTACATATAGAACGACTCTTTGCGAAGATAATGTTTCTGCATGGACACTTTCGAAGAATGATGTCTACCTCAAGGGACACTGCAAGAAATCCCAGCTGGGAGCAGTGTTCAGCACCTTACAAGAATTTTGAATGTTTTATGATAACGTATTTGATAATGTTGTGTCTTATGAAAACTAAATGTCTTTTATAGAATATTTGATACAGAGAATTAGAAAAGTTTTGAGATAGAATGTGAGAATTGAATAAAGACTGAAAAATTGAAAGTAACAGGTGACAGGCCAAGAGTAGATGGTCAGTGTCTTGCGTCCAGTAGAAGAAAGAAAGAAAAAGAGAATAATTGATAGAAAATGTAATAAAGAAAATGTGTTGAGTATAGCACTTTGAACTAGGAATTGCACTTAAGTAAATTTTTGATATTAAGATAGGAAGTTAGCCTGTTTGTAACATTTAAGAACTGGGCCTCCTACATTGGGAAGATTAGATAAGTATTGTTAAACAGCATTTAAAATTTTTGTGTGTTCCTGTATTGTACCTTTTGTTGTCTTACAGCCCGCGGATGTGCTGTGTTTACCGGGGGGGTATGTGGCGCCACTGAGGCTTCAGTCGCCACAGAGGTACTGCTTCTTCTCCTAAGGTGTAGTGCCCCACCATCCAGGTAAAGTGGGAACTCCTGACCATGCTCCACACCTGCACCCCACACACAGCATAGTTCAGCAGGGACTCATCCACGCTTTATGCTGGAAAGGTCATAGGGTGCCTTTTGTGGTCCCTGGCTTCGTAACATGAGAGGTGCTGGGGAGGTGGGTGGAGTTAGATATAAAAGAGAGGGAAGGTGTAGGATTTCAGGTCAGTCTGACAGAAGGTCAGTCTGAGAGGAGCTCAAGGCGGAGGAAGGCAGTCAGTCAGGAGAGGCTGAGGACTTGTCTTAGTGAAACGAGCTCCTCAGGGAAGGAAGAGAAGGAGAAAGAGACATAGACTGAAGACTACAGATTCCATAAGAGAGATAGAACAGATCGGAACGAAGGAGAATAGAAGGATGGTGGGAAGCAGGTTGAGAAAGAGAGAGAACCCTTCCAGTCCAGCGCAAAGGCCGGGGCCCGGTCCCCGAAGTTGATTAGATCTTTATGTCCGGCAACAGACACCGGAGGAGTAGTGAGCCGCTAAAGCCTTGTTCCCATTATAGACTTGGGACACAACAGCAAATGAATAGAGAGCCGGGACGCAGTGAGGAGTCCCCGAAGCAGGCTACAGCTGTCTGTCATACAAGTAAAGACTAGGAACACCTAGAGAGAGGCATTCCAGGATAACTAAGTACTGGAGTGCTTCGCACCTAAAGGCGCATTGGAGGAGTCGTTCAGGAAGGTACATGTTGGTGGAGTATGGAAGGGAGAATCGTATCCTGCCTGGAGGTTGGCTGGAGCCCTGACCTGGAGAACACAGTACGGAGGCAGGCAGTTGTGTGAACTGCAATCAGTGAGTAAAGCTTTGGAACCGCATACTCTGGCGTCCTTCAGTTATTCCCGCATCACTACATCGGGGCACCAGCCTCCATACCATTCTGCGCCTCTCCTCATCCATTGCACCTACACTGCCCTGGGACTACAGCTCCACCTATGGGGAGCTATACCATCTCTGCTGCACCACACCATCAGTCCCAGCGGATCTGGATGCAGCGTTGGCTTACCATCTTACTTGCCAAACACCACGGGTGGCGTCACGAACTACCTAATAAACTCTAACACCATTAACATCAACGCCATTGATATTGGGCGCCCAGGGCCACGGACCGGGTCACCGCTGCTGTGACACATTCCCGCCTCGACACAGGCCCGATACCGAATAACCCCGCTGCCCTGGGTGAAGCCCACGGGGGCGACCCATTCTCCTATATGAAAACGATGTAATCATGTCTCATCAAGATAAAAGAGAAATTGCAAAGCTAGTTGAAATTCTCAACCAGCACTTTGAGACTAAGGACCTTGGAAATGTGACATATTATTTGAGAATCCAAATCCAGAGAGAGGAAGATGGGAGTTTTCTTCTCAACCAAAGTTCTAAAATTTCCACAATCCTAAACCAGTTTGGAATATCAGAAGCCAAAGGTACGTCAACACCAATGGATCCGTCCTACTTAAACTTGGAAGGAGAAGAAGATCTGCTACCCAGCAATGATAATTACAGGCAATAAGTGTGGGCACTTCTGTACATAGCAACCACAACTCGTCCAGATATCACAGCCGCAGTTGGAATTCTCTGCCGACGTGTAAGCAAGCCACGCCAAAGAGACTGGAATGCAATTAAGAGAATTCTTCAATATCTTAAACAACCGCAAAGGCTAAATCTTAAGATATCTGCATCAGGAGATCTCACTCTCAGAGGTTATGTAAATACAGATTGGGCTGGAGATTCAAGTGATCAGAAATCAACAAGTGGTTACTTGTTCAATTTAGGAGAAAATTCAGTTGCATTATCTTCTACAGAAGCAGAATATATGTGTGCTCCTTAGGCAAGTCAAAAAGTAATTTGGTTGAAACAACTTTTGGAAGATTTCGGCAAGCCAATAGCTCAATCAACAGTTATCTCTGCGGACAACCAAGGATGCATTAAACATGCCAACAGTGAGAAGATTAGTGCAAGGACTAAGCACATTGATGTAAAACATCACCACTTACGTGACTAAGGGCCCCGTCACACATAGCGATCTCGCTAGCGAGATCGCTGCTGAGTCACAAGTTTTGTGACACAACAGCAATCTCACCAGCGAGATCGCTGTGTGTGACAGCGATCAGCGACCGGCCCCCCTGCCGGTATCGCTGATCGCTGCATGAAACCTCTGGACATTTTTTTCGTCTCTGATCTCCCGCTGGCCAGCACGCATCGCTGCGTGTGACAGGCGGGAGACCAGCGATCGGCTGGTAACTAACGTACACATCGGGTATCCAAGGGACGCCCGTCCCTTGGATACCCGATGTGTACGTTAGTTACCAGCGAGTTACAGGTGCCGCCGCCGCCTCACGCTGGGGACCAGAAGCCCGCGGAGTGTGTACCTGCCGCCGCACGCTGGGGACCAGGAGGCAGCAGGACGCCGCCAGGAGAGGCCGGGGATGCAGGCGTGCCCTCTGCTGATGGAGGACTGGAACAGCAGGCACACTTGTCCGCTGCTCCCGGGCTCGCTCCTCAGCGGCGTCGGCGTGCTGATCGCTGGTGAAGCTGTCTGTGTGACAGCTCACCAGTGATCACATAGTGACTTACCAGAGATCCTGACACGTTGATATCGTTGTCGGGATCACTGGTAAGTCGCTATGTGTGACTCCAGCTTTAGTGAAACGTGGTGTACTTGAGTTTGTTTATTGCAAATCTGACAAGATGATAGCTGATGGTTTGACAAAGCCATTATCAAGAGCCAAGTTTGTGGACTTCAGAACCGCAATGCGACTAACAGGATAAGTAGTTGTTGAGTGGGGGTGTTGGAATATATTTGGTGCAACAACTCCATACCTGTCTATAAGTGTTCAGTTGCTAGATTTGTATGCTGTTCATAAAGAAAGAACAAAAAAAACCTCCCAGAAACTCACACAGGTAGAGCATGTGACTGTATTTCCTGTTTTTCCTGTGTCTGTTTATGAGAAGCAGCCTGCTGTAGATGCTGCACTGATAGAGACACACAATTGATTTATCCATGATCTGTTAAGCTCATCATATATTGTTCCTGTTTGTTCCTGAATAAAGAAGCTCTGTTGTCACACGCTTGGAGAGTATCCTGAAAAATCCGCTGCCAACACTTAGGGCCCTGTCACACATAGCGACTCACCAGCGATCCCAACAACGATATGAACTTGTCAGGATCGCTGGTGAGCTGCCAAACAGGCAGATCTCAGCAGCGATCAGGACAGTGACACTCGGGTAACAAGCAACGCACGTCGCTTAGTTACCCGCAGTGTACGTTAAGTCACAAAACTTGTGACTCAGCAGTGATCTCGCTAGCGAGATCGCTGTGTGTGACGAGGGCTTTACAGCCAATGAAAACCCAAAAGTCATTATCTCAGTAAATTAGAATACTTTAGAACTCCAGCTTGAAAAATGATTTTAAAATCCGAAATGTTGGCTTACTGAAATGTATGCTCAGTAGATGCACTCAGTACTTGGTCAGGGCTCCTTTTGTGGACACCTGGACCTCTGTCACTTTACTGGTAATGAATGTTATACCTTCTTGTTATACCTGCAACTATGAGCACTTTTTACCATTTAATGTGCAATATATGGTTGAACTTTTGTGGCTGTAAGGCTATGAACGCATGTTGTGTATTTGCTTGCAGAAATTTCTGCAAGGTTTCTGCATCTCTTGGCAGGAAAAAATGCATATTTGTGCCGTGTTTTTGGTGCGTTTTTGTATGCATTTTTGCATGCGTTTTTGTATGTCAGGTATGTCTTTCCTTATGAGCCTCTGGAGGCTGTACAAGGGAGATAGAATTGGTTCTTGATTGGTAAGAGGGATGATAACAAGAAGAAAAGTTTCTATCCCATCACATGCATACAGTTGTGCTCCAAAGTTTATATACCCCAGCAGAATTTTTGCTTTCTTGGCCTTTTTTTTCAGAGAATATGAATGATAACACAAAAACTTTTTCTTCACTCATGGTTAGTGGTTGGGTGAAGTTATTTATTGTCAAACTACTGTGTTTTCTCTTTTTAAATCATGATTACAACCCAAAACATCCAAATGACCCTGATCAAAAGTTAATATCATGTATTGCCCCCTTTAACATCAATGACAGCTTGAAGTTTTGTGTTAGTAGTGGATGAGGTTCTTTATTTTCTCAGATGGTAAAGCTGCTCACTCTTCTTGGCAAAAAGACTAACGTTCCTGTAAATTCCTGGGCTGTCTAGCATGAACTGCGCGCTTGAGATCTCCCCAGAGTGGCTCAATGATATTGAGATCAGAAGACTGAAATGGCCACTCCAGAACCTTCAATCTGTTCTGCTGTAGCCAATGACAAGTCGACTTGGCTTAGCCTTGTGTTTTGGATCGCTGTCATATTGGAACGTCCAAGTACATCCCATATGTAGCTTCTGGGCTGATGATTGCAAATTTGCCTCCAGTATTTGCTGATAACGTGCAACATTCATCTTTCCTTCAACTTTGACCAAGCTTTCTGTGCCTTTGTAGCTTACATTCCCAGAACATCAGCGATCCACCTCCGTGCTTTACAGTTGGAATGGTGTTCCTTTCATCATGCTGACCTCTCTCCAAATGTAACGTTTATGGTTGTGGCCAAAAAGTTACATTTTGGTCTCATCACTCCAAATGACCTTGTTCCAGAAGTTTTTAGGCTTGCCTCCTTGCTGTTTTGCGTATTGTAGGTGTAAAAGCAGGCAAACGGATGCAGTACTGCAAAGGTGTAGAGCAAGGGTTAACAGAAGTGCGGTTTAATTAACAATAATGAACTCCTCGCAGGGAGATAACAGGAAGGGGGAAGGCAGGTTAATCAGTGTAATTGTGGTTCAACGCAACAGTCTCTCTATAAACTTTAACTTATCGTGACTCTGCTGTCTTTTATTCACCTGTAGTCCAATAGATGATGTAATGCCGGCAGGTGCCGACACTGCGTCTTCAAACTTCTCCGTCCAACACACGGTCTTCTGGCGGCAGTTGGCGGTCTCCATTTTTGCCTGCTAAGCCCCCAGTCCATTAAATGGCAGAGCCGAATTGTGAAGCTCTGCACAAGTCCTTCCTTGGCATGTGCTCCCCTGCACATCTGCCAACAACTGGATGCACGCACCATAATGTCTCACTTGGCGCTCGTCCCTCGGTACACCCGCTGGTACCTGAACACCTGCACCGCGCTGCTTTACCTGGCGCCCGTCTCTCTGTGTACCCAGCAGTACCCAGGAGTCCTCACTGACCCCGTCCTGGGTCTCTGCTCTGTGCTTCAACTCGCTCCACAGCCCACAGCCAATCGCTGCTCTCCCTCTCCTTTGGCAGGACCTTTCTGCCTCTTCCCATGCTAAACCCTACCGTCTCCCCTCGCTTACTATGCCCCCTCCTTTCAGGTCATGGATTCTTTCCGTCTTTCCTTTCCCCCCTGCAACACTAGACCTGGCCTCAGCAGTTCTGGACCCGGCATCTTATAGGCTACCACAGCCCGGTCCTCTTCCTTACACAGGCGAGATACTTTGTAGCATTTGCACAGTAATTGCTTTCTTTGGGCAACTCGACCTCTCAGACCTTTCTCGTCGCCTGCTTACTGCAGTACTCCTCTCTGTCCTCAACAGGGCAGAGAATTACGCCTGCGCAGAAGCCGTGACAGAAGCAAGGAGGAGGACGTCATTGCTAGAAGATGGGAAGCGCCGGACCGGACCGTGACACCCATCGGACCGGACCTCCCCCCGGGTGAGTATAATGTAAAGGGCCTTTTACACATAGCGATAGCGCTAGCGATATCGCTAAAGCATCACCGATTTTGTGATGCAACAGCGATATCGGTAGCGATATCGCTACATGTGACACTTACCTCCAACCTGGCTCCCCGCTGGCGATCGTTGATCGCGCGAGATCGTCCTGGTCCATTTCTCGTCGTCGGCTTCCTGCTGGCGCCGACGAGCGACTCCATGGACGCGGGAGGAAGTCATCACCAGAGCTGCCGTCTGACAGGTAAGTAACGACCGCCGCTGCATCGCTGGTGAGATCTGCCTGTTTGGCAGCTCACTAGCGACCATTTAGCGATGCACCAGCGATCCTGACCGGGTCGTATTGTTGTCGGGATCGTTGGTGCATCGCTAAATGTAACAGAACCTTTACTCGTTTTTCTTATCTTTCAGGTTACATCGGAGGCATATCTACAGCAATACAGAATGCTGTAGATAAGCCCCTGATGGCAGTGACCGCATCTCCTAGGGCAAAAATGAGGTGACAGATTCCCTTTAACATGTAGATCATCAATGATGACCTATGATTGCAAAAGTAAAGAACGAGACTGGACAAGATACAGCAGAGATAAGCCACGATAGGGAGAGGAGTCTGTCTCCAGTGCCTCATGTTAGGTAGAATCGAGGCGTCCTGCTCTGCTCCTGTCCCTGATTTTGGGTATAATGACACAATTCTAGCATTTTACAGAGATTAGGGGCAGAGTTCTGCAGATCCTGTCTAATAAAATAGTTTAACGTAACATTCATATTATCCGGAACATTATTCACAGGAAATCACACGCATCCTATTGAGGAGTCACTTATGATAATTGCAGAGAGAAACTGAGCTGGAAAGCGAAAGTCAGAGATACAGGAGAGAATTCTCATTATTGTCAGTGATCCTTTAGAGAGGTGAGTGGCTGGATATGAGTCAGATACATAGATAGATAATAGATAGATAGATAATAGATAGATGATAGATAGATAATATATAGATAATATATAGATAGATAATAGATAGATAGACTATAGATAGATGATACATAATAGATAATAGATAGATAATACATAGATTCATGGGCGGACATACCGCCGGTTCAACCTGTGCAATTGCACAGGGGCCCAGAGCCTCCTGGGGGCCCTGCAAGGTGGCTAATGAGGAGGGCAATCTGGCCGTTTTCTCCGAGCACGAGGTTCCGGGGGCCCCTGGCCAGATTGCCCTTATGTGCAGGCTTGCAGCGGCGGGCAGGGAGCGATCCAAGCAGCTCCACTGCCTGCAAGAGAAAATTGCAGGAGCGGAGCTGCAAGGACCCATCCAGCTTCATGCCCGCCGCCCGCGCTTCCTGTCTCTGACAATGAGAGGAGCAATGTGCCAGAGTGAGTAAGCGCGGGCGGCGGGCAGGTGAGAGGTGGTGTCTGTGTGTGTGTGTCTGTGTTTGTGTGTCAGTGTGAGTGTGTGTATGTCTGCGTGTGTGTGTGTGTGTATGTCTGTGTGTGTATGTGTGTGTCTGCGTGTGTGTGTGTGTGTGTGTGTGTATGTCTGTGTGTGTGTAGGTGGAGTCTGGCCCTGGGGGAGAAGGTCAATGATATGATGGGAGCATGAGGAGAAGGCAGTGATAGGGAGAGAAGGCCATGATGCCTAGGGTGATGGGAGAAGGCCATGATGGGATGATGGGAGAAGGCCATGAAGGGGTGATGGGAGAAGGCCATGATAGGGTGATGGAGAGAAGGCATTAATGGGATCATGGGAGTGATGGAGAAGGCCATGATGGGGTGATGGGGAGAGGGGAATGATGGGAAGAGGGCTAATGATGGGGTGATGGAGAATACAAAGATGGGAGTGATGGGGAGAAGGCAATGATGGGAGTGATGGGGAGAAGGCCATGATGGGATGATGGGAGAAGGCCATGATGGGGTGATGGGGAGAAGGCAATGATGGGAGTGATGGGGAGATGGCAATGATGGGGTCATGGGAGAAGGCCATGATGGGAGTGATGGGGAGAAGGCAGGGATGGGGAGAAGGCAATGATGGGAGTGATGGGGAGATGGCAATGATGGGGTGATGGGAGAAGGCCATGATGAGGTAATGGGGAGAAGGCAGTGATGGGGAGAAGGCAATGATGGGAGTGATGGGGAGATGGCAATGATGGGGTGATGAGAGAAGGCCATAATGGGAGTGATGGGGAGAAGGCAGTGATGGGGAGAAGGCAATGATGGGAGTGATGGGGAGATGGCAGAGATGGGGTGATGGGAGGTCATGATGAGGAGAAGGCCATGATGGGGTGATGGGGAGAAGGCCATGATGGGGTGATGGACAAGGCAATGATGGGAGTGATGGGGAGAAGGCAATGATGGCATGATGGGGAGAAGGCAATGATGGGAATGATAGAGAAGGCAATGATGGGGGTGATGGGGAGAAGGCAATGATGGGGGTGATGGGGAGAAGGCAATGATGGGAGTGATGGGGAGAAGGCAGTGATGGAGTGATGGAGAAGGCAATGATGGGAGCGATGGGGAGAAGGCAGTGATGGGGTGATGGAGAAGGCAGTGATGGGATTGATGGGGAGAAGACAATAATGGGATTGATGGGGAGAAGGCAGTGATGAGGTGATAGGGAGAAGGCAATGATGGGAGTGATGGGGAGAAGGCAATGATGGGGGTGATGGAGAGGGCAATGATGGGGTGATGGAGAAGGCAATGATGGGAGTGATGGGGAGAAGACAATGATGGGAGTGATGGGGAGAAGGCAATGATGGGAGTGATGGGGAGAAGGCAATGATGGGAGTGATGGAGAAGGCAATGATGGGGTGATGGAGAGGGCAATGATGGGATGATGGGGAAAAAGAAATGATGATGGGGTGGTGGGGGAGAATGCAATGATGGTGGTGGTGGAAAGGGCAATACTGGGGGTTGCAGAGGAGGAGGAAATGATGGAGGTGGTGGAATGGGCAATGATGGGAGTGGTGGGGGAAAAAGCAAAGATAGTGGTGGGGAGAAGAAAATTATGGAGGTGGTGAAGAGGGCAATGATGGGGTGGGGGAGAGGACAATAATGGGATGCGAGGGGAGGAGGACAATGAGGGGTGTGGGGGATTGGGATGGGAGAACAGGGGACTTAAAATGGCCTTAGGAACAGGGGGAGGTGGAGGAAGACATTATTATTGCTTATTATGTCTAACACAGTCCCTTAGTATATAGTGTACTCACTAATTCTGTATAACACCATCCTTAGTTACATAGTTTCTTCTTTTATTATGTATAACACGTCCCTTATTACGTACCATCCTCTCTAGTTATATATGGTGCCGTCCCTTATTATATAGCTTCCTCTGCTGTTATGTACAGTGCTGACTCTTACATAGTGTATTCCTGTTATTTTTGTTATTCACAGTGCCCTCTTTTATTACATAGTCCCTTCTCTTTTTAGATATAAAATGACTGCTGATCGAGGAGCCGGTGACAGACTACCAGTCCACTATCTCCTTTATTAGAAAAGAAGCTTTCCCATGCTCCATCAGCCATCATTGCATTATACAGCTAACAAGCCAGGATGGTATGTAATAAAAAACAGGGTTCTATATAATTCTATATGCAAGGGACGGTACTGTACATAACAAGAGAGGGAACTGTGTAAGGGACAGCAATATATATAATAAAGGAGACTATGTAATATATATTCATGTATGTGTGTGTGGTTATAATATAGATAGATAGATAGATAGATAGATACACACACATAGCTTTGACGCCATAAAAGGAGGGGGGCCCAGACACATTTCTTGCACAGGGGTCCCAAGCGGTCAGAGTCCGCCCCTGCATAGATTAGATAGATAGATGATACTAGATGACACATTTAAGCAGTGTATAACAGTAATATGGCTTCTTTGTATGACAATATTATTTGGGCAGTGGTGTACAGTAGTATTGCATGGGCACTGTATGGCAGTGTTATTTCTGCATGGGAGTATGTAACAGTGTTATTTTAGGTAATGTGTTTGAGCTTTATATGGTCTTGGTTGGTGTGAATCGGTCAGAGTCTATGGCCCCTGCACAGGAGCGGGGGTTCCGCATCTTACTTGCCAACATCCACAGATCCTGACTTGATTTGGGGCAATGTCATCGTTGAGATGTGACCCACATGTGCCATTCACATTAAATGAAGAGCCTCAGACGCCGGCAGTTAAGAGGTGGTCCTTACTCTCCCAGGGAGTAGCCAGAAACCACTCTTATGGCCATATAAATGGGACATGCGAATAAATTTGCAATGTATTTGGTCAGTGTGTAGCAGAATTATTAGGTAACCATGCAGCAGTGTTATTTTATCTAAGGTTTCACTATATGAAGTCTTTAGTATATGCTGTTGCTATTTTGGTAGTATATGGCAATAATGTGGATACTTTATGGTAGCTTTGTGTAATTACTCTGTGGTATTAATATTTGGATACACTGAGGTAGTGTTATATGGTCATTGTGTGGCAGTAATATGGGTTCATGGTATGACACTCATTTTCGGGCAGTACTATACAATAATACTACATTATCATGATTATTACAAAGTCTGGGCACTGTATGGTGCTGTTATTTGCTGAGGGTATATAAGGATTATCTGGGCGCTGTGTTGCGTTATTTTAGGTAATGTATGGCAGTATTATTTGGGCAGTGTATAGTAATATTATCTAGACATTGTGCGCTAATGTTATTTTAGGTGATGTGATGTTTTATTTGGGCACTGTGCAGCAGCTTAATAATATCTAGCATAATGTAGGCACTACAGTGTGCTGCTCTTTGGGTAGTGTATAGCAATATTATGTGCAACCTCTATGGCAGCACTTTTTAGCTACTGTTTGGAAGTCATATTTGGGCACTCTGTGGCAATGTTTTTGGAATGCTGACATAATGTTCAAGGTCTTTTACTTTTTTCCCTTGAGGTTTCTCCGAGGTTTAGGCTGTTTTTACACGTTGCGGTTGTTTTCTGCCAAAATACAGCAAAAACACATTGCAGTTCTACTGGGATCACAACCAAAAATGCCGTGCTGCGCAACATGTGAACGTAGCATCCGTAGCACTGGATGTAATTGGGTGCCGGAAGGGGACGCCAGTGGGCTCTATTGCATACCTCTGAATGACCAGATTTGGACATGTTATAGCAGATGTACAGCACTATTATATGTGCACTATATGGTAGAATTATTTAAGCCAAAATAAGACAGTGATAACTGCAATTTTCTTTTAAGATACCATTAATTCAAGATATTGAATGACAAACAGGACATAGTCCTAGAAATTCAAATGATGTGCAAACAAGCATCGCATCTCGGCCACTTATGTTTCTATTGCTTTTAAGGACACCATAACCTGTAAAATAGAGACACCGGCATTAAGTATCTAGAGGCTTGAATGACGGAGCATTGCTCAATAAAAAGACATTTTGCATTGTTCTGGGTTTAAATACACAGAAAAATAGTTATGATGAATTTAGAGGGCAGCGTGATGACAGGCAGGTGGGAAGCGAGGCTCTCCTTTCTGTACAGTATGCCCATTATTGATGACAGCCTCATGGAGGAGATGACAATAGGACAGGATGCCTCCATAATACACGTGTGCCGGCTCTTTGTGTGGCATCTATATAACCTTGAACCGACAATTCATATTATAGATGGTAAATAGGAAAGTACAAAACCAGACCTTGAGCAGAGTACATGCAAGAATGAGCTGGCAAAAATAAAACTGCCAACCGTCCATATGGAATTATACGCTAGCACGTACAACACAATGCAATGGTATGTAGAATTCATAGAAATCATACATTGAATTCATTAGAACTGACAAAGACGAGTAACACGAAATTCCAAACATCCAACATTGGCTGAAAAACATCTGTCTAACATTGTGCTGTACCGTCATATAGTGTACAAATAACTATTCTGCTAACTGTAAGCACCATACAGCATGGTGCCTCAATCAATCAAATAACAGCACATATAATACATATAGTTCCCTACGTAATAATGCTATAGTGACGCCAACATGGCAAAACTAAAAACAAATGTACAGTAAATGCCACCATACAGTGCTGAAATAATACCAACATACAGAGACCAAAGAATATAATATACAAAGAAGATGAAGACGATCACTTTAATAATGATCTAATGCACAATGGAGATAACCTTCTGAGGAGCGACGACACAACCCAGATAATGACGTCCTAATGAGCAGTGTCAGAGAGAAGCGAGATATAACGGTATGTAACAAATCACAATGCTACGGCTCTATAATAACATGCAGTGAGACACGATGGTGAGGATCCTTGTCCAGGTGTTAGTGACTCTGCATATAGCAAGAAGCGTTGAGTGAAAAAAAATCATCCTATGGGCCAGGAAGGAAGTCTAAGATAGCCCTCATAGGAAAATAGTAGATCGGAAAATAATAGACACTCTTGCCAATTCACAGAGGTAGCAGAGACAAGATTGTTATTTGCTAAATTGTATGGTTAGGTTCCAGGTTTATATGGGCAATTCCCCAATTTTCTGGGGTAGAGTGCACAGGGGTTGATAACTTAAAATCTGGCCAGGGCACCCATTTGTTAACTTTTGTCTTTCACCTCTGGGGGTAGTTCCAAAAAAGGAACCGAATTCATTTTGATTAATTCATCATTTATCTTACCCATATAGTTCATCATTAAATCATAGCATAGATAATAGCCTAATATCAGTAACATATTCTTTGATAAAGCAGCAGAGATAACAAGAGTTTCAGGCCTGGGCGCTGATGGCCAAGGCCGACATTGAATCAGCATTTAGTTTCCTGCCAATAAATCCTAATGGTTTCCATTCTTTAGGTTTTCAGTTTGATGTTTTTGTTCTATGTTGATAAATGCTTACCAATTTGTTGTTCTATATGTTGTTTTTACTTTGAAGCATTTGCATAATTTATTGAATGGGTAACAGCGGTTCAATGTATGAAAGGCGGGTTAGCGCACTACCTAAATGATTTCCTTTTTGTTGGACCTAAGGATTCAGACTTTTGTAGGAAGCTGCTGTCTACTTTTCAGTTAATTTGCAGAGATTCTGGAATAGTCTTCATTCTTCTGAGCTTAAAGACAACACATGTTTTAATCAGGGAGTTGGGAGAGTGACATTGAGGGGAAAGGGAGGCTGAGGTCCTCGAGCAATGGATGGCTGGCCTATGGAGTTTTGAAGATCAGTTGCCAGCTGGGCTGGATATGGTTGATGGATCTGTCGTCTGGATTTCATGAACTGTGACTACAGACTATAGTGGCGGAGATACGAACTCTGTGGGCAACCAAAAGTTGTGAGATAGTGAGTATCATCTGGTATGGGGGCAGTGGGACTACCGGCCCCAGGGATCTTGTGGACTAGGGGCAATGTATTTTGGTATTTATCTACCTGGATTCACTGTAAAACCATGGATGTAAGGAATAAAAAATAGTTGCATCGTTAACCTGCCTAGGTGATTATTACAACCCACAACCTCAGATCTTCGCACCAATGTGGCCTCAACAGAAGATTTCGGTGCTTTCTGGAACGGAAGATGGTGTGCAGAAAGGTGGCACCAGGCTTGGATAGAGAACGGTGCTAGAAATAATTTGGTTTTATTAGAATTGATCCCTATCGTTGTAGCAGTTGCATTTTGGGGAAGACAATTTGCAAACAAGAGTATTCTTATTAAATCAAATAATAAAGTTGTAAACTATATTTGTCAAGTAAATGTAGGTTAGTAGGAGAGGATTGGCCGGAATATCTATGGGGACTAATTTGGTCATAAATAATTATGGAGCTTTTACAGTGGTCTGTGGCTGATTCGACCTGGAAAGGTTACGTGGCGACTTGTGAACTATGTTCCAAATTTTGTAGTACTAAGAATGGGCAAAAGTGGGCAAAAGTTCAAACCTCTAAATAGTTATAGTTAAACCGGTTTTGAAAGGTTATAAGAAGGAGCACTGTGTTCGTGACGGTACATGCCCCATCTCTCCTGATATTTTAAAAGACTTGTGTGCAGTTTCTTTTCCATGCTGTTATGATATTTTGAAAGCACTATTATTTTCCACAGCAGCAGCATTAATGTTTTTTTGGGGTCCTATGAGGGTAGTTGTTACAAAGAGGCAAAAAAGGTATAGAGGTTCTAGCAGATGAACAGAATATGCTTAGAACAGATTTTGTGATACTTAATATAGCTAAATCCAAACCAGACCAAGCTGGGAACTCATGTCTATCAGAAGAGAACACTTGTCCAGTCTGTTGAGTCAGGAAGTACAGTGGCTTATGGAAAGTATTCACCCCCTTGGCATTTTTCATGTTTTGCTAATTCACAATCTGGAATGTCACTGTTTTTTGAGGGATTACATCAGTTCATGTAAAGACCATGTCTACAACTGTTAACATTTGATATAGAGCTTCCTTTTGCAGAAATTGTAGCTGCAAGTTAGATAAGTCTCTATGAGCTTTCCACATCTTCTCACTGGAATTTTTGCCCATTTCTCAAGGCAAAACTGCTCCAGCTCCTTCTAGTTAAATGTCTCCTCTGGTGAATAACAATCTTCAAGTCTGACCACAGATTCTCCATTGGATTAAGATCTGGGCTTTGACTAGGCCACTCGAAAACGTTTACGTTTCCTCATAAAACACTCGAGTGTTGCTTTAGCAGTATGCTTTGGGTCACTGTCTTGTTGGAAGGGGAACCTCCATCCCAGTCTGAAATCAATGACAGCCTGAAACCAAGTTTGTTCAAGACTATCTCTGTATTTCACACCATCTATCTTCCCCGTGACTCGGACCATTTTCCCTGCCCTGCTGCTTAAAAACATTTCCACAGCATAATGCTACCACCACTATGTTTCACTGTGGGGATGGTGTTCTTGTGGTGATGAGCTGTTTTGGATTGGTGTTTTAGTGTTTACCTTGGCGGCCAAAAAGTCCAATTTTGGTCTCATCTGACCACAGCTCTTTTCTCCATACATTTCCCACATGTTTTTTGGCAAACTTAAAACGAGCCTTACAATTTTTATGTGTAAGTAAAGGCTTTTTTCTGCCCCCTCTTCTATAGAGGCCATATCTATGGAGTGTACAGCTTATTGTGGTTGTATGGCTAGATACTCCAGTCCTGACTTGTACTTCTTAACAATGTTGTCCCTGACTTGTTTGGAGATCTCCTTAATCTACATGGTGTGGTGATGTTTTGATATTTCCTTGGTCTTCATGGTGTTGTTTGGAGCTCTCCTTGATCTTCATAATGTTGTTTGGTGCTCTCCTTGATCTTCATAGTGTTGTTTGGAGTTCTCCTTGATCTTTATGTTGTTGTTTGGAGATCTCCTTGATCTTAAAGGTGTTGTTTGGAGGTCTCCTTGATCTTGATGGTGTTGTTTGGAGATCTCCTTGATCTTCATGATGTTGTTTGGTGCTCTCCTTGATCTTCATAGTGTTGTTTGGAGTTCTCCTTGATCTTTATGTTGTTGTTTGGAGATCTCCTTGATCTTAAAGGTGTTGTTTGGAGGTCTCCTTGATCTTCATAGTGTTGTTTGGAGATCTCCTTAATCTTCATGGTGTAGTTTGGAGATCTCCTTGGTCTTCATGGTGTTTGGATAGTGGTGCCTCTTACTAAGTGATGTTCCATTCTCTGTGGCCTTTCAGAAAAGGTGTGTATGTACTGAAATACATGTGACACTTAGATTGGACACAGGTGGACTTCCTTTCACTAAGCATGTGATTTTTAAAGGCTTCATAGCAACAAGGGTGAATACAAATGCACATGCCAATTTTTATTTATTTGATACCATATATTTCATTTACGCCTAGATTTTTCTCACTTCACCAACTCACGCACAGATCAGATTACAAAGATATTTAAACACAGGTTGCAATGTAACAAAATAGTTGTCTGCAATTTCTAGTCAGAGAATTTCTTGAAGATGGAGTCAATGACATTCATCCTCTAGTTTACTCTGAGACATTTTAATGCCCTTTACCTGGCATTTGTGCAGCACTTCACACTAAATGGGAGACTGTTCTAGAAAGTGAGCCATGATAACCCTCCCTCGTTTGCCTCGTGTGATTTGTACAAGATGGCGCTCATCAGGCCTCTGCCATCACAGCTGTCTCACAGTAAAACTGTCTGTTGCCCATAGCAACTAGTCAGAGCTCAGCTTTCATTTTACCTCAGCTGAAGGCTTGTCACCTCCTCAGTAGGGAGAGGGCAGTAGTGTTGCGTCAAACATGGCGCATCGTAGACATGAGCGAATTTGAATTGAATATGCATTGAAATTTGCAAAAAATAATCAGATTTGCCTGAATTCAAATGTTTTGCAATTGTCTCGTGATAATTCAGCAAAATGTCGGGCAGCTGGCAGCCATTTTGCTCAATTGTAGAGGGCCAAGAAAAATGGAAAAAGAAATTAAACTTTCCACACTCTTTACCTAATTCTTCATTGCTGCAGCCTGCCGTCGCATCTTCCTCAGTGTCTGGCCTTTTTCTTGTTGTTGCTAATGTCCAGGAGAGGATTGATGTCAAGGTGCGCACGTCAGAAAACAACAAGCCGCCATGTACTGAAATCACCTCACATGAAGCAGACAAAGATGATTTTTACGGACTAAGTGGTCCCTACAAAATTGCGAAGATATGTCCGATGTTGATCTAAGTATCAGATTAAACTCGGAACTGAAACTCTGAGTCCATGAAAAAATCCAAACTAAGAGGAAAGGTAGAGAAACTTTATTTTCTTATTAGAGAAAAATTGATGAAACTCGGAACACTTTTCTTGGGCTAGAAAATCACTGATGTCTGTATGACCCCTACGGAATGAATTCATCTTTAGCCTTCCCTCACACATAGGGTGAATTTACCACGACCTATTCCCCAGTTTTCCATTAGAATAAATAAAAAGTCACCCATTTTAGTAGATGCCTGCTTTTAACAAAAATGTGCAACTTTTTTTTCACTTTTTATTTTTGCTTCTCTGACCATTTTTGTAAAAAAAAAAAATGGACATGGATAAGTTGGAAGGAGACGGGCAACAAAAGGTTTTCCAGACAATGATGTAAAGGATGGGAGAAATCTTCATAGCTGTGTAGATTTTAGTTTGTGGGTAACATCCGGAAGAGCTAAAAAAAAATGCAAAAATGGCACAAAGAACTCCAAAAAATGGCAAAATCACTAGGAGTGAAACCGCCCTTAGGGCTGAGTAAAGGGATGAGAGTTTTCATTAAAAACTAATGAAGGACACCTACACTGCTGCCATAATTGGCTGTAGACATAAGGATTATCATTAACCACATGAAAGATCTGATGACCAATTCTGGTTCTGTCGATTATTATCATGTTGTGCTATACTACTACAACCATTGGTTCTGACAAGTTGTAATTGTGCTATAGACAGCAAAAGATGAATGACCCGGGAGCATCCGGCTGGAGAAGCTGATCCTGCGTGAACCTCTCACCTGCTGATTGTTAAAACATCTAATAAATCAGCGCAAGAAAGGTAAGATTTATATTTTTGTTACCTATACAGTACCAGTCAAATGTTTGGACACAGCTGCTCATTCAGTAGTTTTCCTTATTTTTATTGGAATGTGCACATTGTAAATTCAGACTGAAGGCAGCAAAACCACAAAGACGAGAAAACACGTGGAAACAGGGAGTGAATGGACACATGTGAAAAAAGCGAAACATATATGTGTTAAACCATAGATTCCTCACAATACTCCCCCCTTACTCCAATAACAACTTTGTACCCCCTTGCCATTCTCTCCAGCAGCTTCAACAGGTCTCCTGCAATGTCTTTCCAACAATTTTCAAGGAGTTCCTGGAGGAGCTGAGCACTTGCTGGCTATTTTGCTTTCACTCTGAGTTCAACTCACCACAAACCACAAATCTCAGTTGGGTTGATTTTGGATGATTCTCGAGGCTATGACATCTGTGACATCTGACGCAGCCTCTATCCCTCTCCTTCTAGGTCACATAGCCAATACATAGTCTGGTGGTGTTTGGCTTATTGTCCTGTCACAGTATAAGTGATAGTCCCAACAAGTTCAAACCAGGTGGGTTGCTGCAGAAGGCTATGGTAACCATGATGGGTATGTGAGCCTTGAATTTTAAATAAATCACCACCATCACACCTCTCCACCCTGCTTCATGGTGAACTCCACAGATGTAGAAACCATCCGCTCATCCAGGGCTGTCACTAGGAATTTTGGGGCCCCATACTGGCAACATTTTCGGGGCCCCCTTGAGACTCCGCCCAGGCTCCACCCCAGCCCCGCTTCCACCCCTCGAAGGGTCCACAGTCCCACCACTCTCTCTTGGAAAAACTCCACTTCTTACCAGTCACACATTAACAGTTCCCATCACCAGATCACACATATAGCCGGCAGCTTTTGTTTTGGCCAAAAGATTTTTTAAGCCGCCAATATAACACGGTAGACTCTTTTGGCCGAGCTCTACTGTATGCTAACCTATTAAATATTTGTTAAAATATGCAATACAATTTAGATATATTTTTATTTATTTTTCAATTTTTAAAATGACCAAAAATATCACATACAAGGGACAGATACCACAACACCATGACCAGACCACATATTACCACCACAGTGATTGAATAATATCACATACAAGGAACAAATACTGCCACACCATGACCAGATCACATATTACCACCACCATGACTGAATAAAATCACATACAAGGAACAAATACCACCACACCATGACCAGACCACATATTACCATCACAAAGTGACCAAATAATAGCACCATGTCCAGACCACATATTACCTCCACACAGTGAATGAATACTACAATACTGATCAGTAATAAAAAAAAAAATACTATCACCATAAGTGCCATTATACACAGGAGATCTATACTTAGTATGCAGTGTCTGTGTACAGGTAATACAGTGATCAATGACATTATACACAGGTGCTATGTATATAATGTATAAGTAACACAGTGATCACTGGTGACATTATACACAGGACCGCTGTATATAGTATACAATGTATAGTGTTAGTGTATAGGTAACACACTGACTCACCAGTGACGTCTCTAGGTGAAGTCCTTCATCTTTGCTTTTCATCTTTCATCTAGCACAGACCACCGTCACTTCTTCCAGCCAGGACTTGTCTCTGCAGGAAATAACACAGTTACCTAGAGCTCCACTTGCAGAACACATTACTTATTTTTTTCACAACTACATTACACCACATGAAGAAAAAAATTTGACATAGTGTCCCTTTACACAGTAACAGGACCGCCCCCCCATTTAAAACAGTATACTCAAAAAATAAAATAAATACATCACTGCAGTAATAATATCCCTTAATTAGCCCCTATGGTAATAATATCCCCCATCCTGAACCCCGTGTGTCTCATTCCTGGCTTCAGCCATGTGTTCTCTCATCCTGCCCTCATGAGTATCCATTCTGGCCCACATAATCTCCCCATTCTGCCCCATCTGTCTCCATTGTATCCATCCTGCCTCATGATCCTGCATGATCTGTCTCCAACCCTGCCCCATCTGTCTCCAATCCTGCCCCCATGTCTTTCATCCTACCCCCTGTGTCTCCAATCATGCCCCGTATCTCCATTCTGCCCTGTATCTCTATTCTCATACTTTGTATGTAACCCCCCTTCTCATGTACAGCACCATGGAATTAATGGCACTATATAAATAAATAATAATAAAATAATAACTCTGCCCCGTGTCTCCAATCATGCCTCGTATCTCCATTCTGCCCCCTGTGTCTCCAATCATGCCCCGTGTGTCTCCATTCTGCCCCCTGTGTCTCCAATCATGTCCCCTGTGTCTCCAATCATGTCCCCTGTGTCTCCAATCATGCCCCCAGTGCCTCCAATCCTGCCCCCTGTATCTCCAATCCTACCCCTTAGCTCCAATCATGCCCCATCTCCATCCTGTCCCCTGTGCCTCCAATCATGCCCCGTCTCCAATCCTGCCCCCGTGTCTCCAATCATGCCCAGTCTCCATCCTGCCCCCAGTGTCTCCAATCTTGCCTGTCTCCATCCTGCCCCCGTGTCACTCTCCAATCTGTCTGTGTGCCTCCAATCTGCCCTGACAGGATGGAGCCACATGGTCCATGTGTCTCCATCCTGCCGGGGAAACTTATTGGCCGCTTTCAATAATTAAATAAAATTAAAAAAACTTTCTTCTTACCTTGCCGCGCTCCCGCGGTGAAGAGGGAGCTGCTGCTGTGTGAGCTGAAGGACCTGTGGTGACGTCATCGTCATGCGATCAGGAGGTGGAGCTGATCAATGGTGAAGGCCTTTGATAATGATGACGTCACCACAGGTCCTTCACCTCTTCCACTTCTGCAGCTCTCATCTGATGTCGGCTGTTGCGGCTCTGCTGATGTGTGCGCCGCGCGCTGCAGGCCCGGCCGCAGCGCACAGCACTTGGGGCCCGATGACTAGAAGCACAGGAGCGGGCCCCTGACCTGCGGGCCCCCTTCTGTACTGGTGTTGACCGGGCTCCATACAGCAGTAAGGGCAGTCATGCCCTGATGGCGGCCCTGCGCTCACCTTTTCTGCGTCTCACAAAGTCATGTCAGTTGATTCCTAAAATCTTAATCTTTTGACTCATCGGATTACAGTAGATTTCTACTCATCTAATGTACACTTCTTGTGTTGCTTGGTCCAAAAAAAAGTCTCTTATTGTTAGTGGTCTTCAGTAGTTGCTTCTTTGCAGCAATTTGATCATAAACAGCTGCTTCTTTTAGTCTTCTCTGGACACCTTATGGTGAGATGTGAAAACTATTTGATTTCTGTGCATCATTTAAGAGAGCTGTTATCAGAGGTGCTGTTAATTTGTGGCTTTTGAAGCTGGTAACTCTGATGAACTTATCCTCTGCAACAGAAGTAATTTTTGACTTGCCTTTTCTGGTGTGGTCTTCATGAGAGCCAGTTTCATCAGAACGCTTGATGATTTTCATGACTGCACTTGAGGATACATTCAAAGTCTGAGCAACTGTTCTGAAGTGCGACCTTCATGTCTTAAAGTAGTGATGGACTGTTGTTTCGCTTTACTTAGTTGAGTGATTCTTGCCATATTTTGGCTTAGAACACTGGTGGAATAGGGTCCAGTAATCTATGGAGCTGGGTTCCAACATTACCTCCGCAAAACACCCTTGATGGTCATAAACAGAACCAATGATTCCACAAAAGAACTCTTGATGAGGCAACCTGTTAATTGGAAGCCATTCCAGGGGATGACCTGATGAAGCAGCATGAGAGAATGCCAAGAGGATGTATAACTGTCATCAGGGAAAAAGAGTGGGACTGTGAGGAATCTAGAGTGTCGCACATACACAGTTTTCTTTTATACTTCTTTTTGTTTGCATACTTCATCCTTCATGATCTTTAGTTTGAATCTACAATGTGCACATTCCAATAGGCACAAAGAAATCCATTGCATGGGCAGTTATGTCTAATCTTTTGGCCTTGCATGCTTTGATGATTTTAGTAAAGATTTTATTATTGAACCATAGGTCTGGGGTATTTTGTGTTTTTATGGTATGGCAAAATTTACACTTTTTAATTATAGATTTACACAGTTATAACCTTTTTAGTTCTTGGACTATTGACATATTGACTGTGATGTTTTATTCATTTTTTTAATTATGCTAAAAACTAAAGTAATGAAACAAAAATGACATAATGTCACAGGAAAAGCTCCCACTCAAAGACATAAGGGTCGGTAATGGAAGTAACACACCTGCATATACCTGGAGATGGAGAACTGTTCTTGACATGTAATTCTCAGGTATTGGACATCTATGGTGTAATACTTGTCAAAAATTACAGCACTACTTAGGGCATGACAGTCCATGAATTTTTTCCACAAACACATGCATCTCATACCAGCCAAGACACCTACAAATAAAAGCGACACCCGTCTTTTGTCCCATAAAGGATTGCCTTTAAATGTCTTTATATACAGTTGGGTCTCTCCAATGAAAGCCGGTATGTCCCTGGGTTTTCACATACAAGTGTTTCTCAGTAAATTAGAATAAACCTGACCCAGGGTCAGTTACACCCGAATTCCAGCTCTGCGCCTGAGTTTCATGCTGAATGCACGTGACCTTTGACCCCAGCAAAGGCGATCCTGGAGTGTTTTATCACATTGTGGTGGAGAACGCGGGCATCACGTTGCAAGCATGAGCATGGAGGACGTGGTGAAAGCGCTGGTACAGTCCACCGCCGTCCAGCAAGAAGCTAATCGGGTGATGATGGCCCAGCTGAAGGAGTTGGTGGACATGACAGTTACCGATCGTTCGCTTCTCCAGCAGGTGGCGCAGCGCTTGGCAAGCTTACCTGAGCTTAACCTGGAAGCCGAGTCGAGAGTGATTCACGTGAGTCGGTACTGGCAGAAAATGACGCCTGATGATGACGTCGAGGCATACCTGACCACGTTTGAACGGACGGCGGTGCGAGAAAAATGGCCGAAGGCACGATGGGCCGGCCTGATTGCCCCGTTTCTTTCCGGTGAGGCCCAAAAGGCGTATTATGACTTGGAACCTGAAGCTGCGCAGGACTTTGACAAATTGAAAGCCGAGATCTTGGCCCGGCTGGGAGTGACGACCGCTGTTCGGGCACAGAGAGTGCATCAATGGACTTATCAGCCGGATAAACCACCGCGGTCACAGATGTTCGACCTGATCCACGTGACGAAGAAGTGGCTACAACCCGAGGTGTTGACAGCGCCAGAGATAATCCAGAGAGTCGTCCTGGACAAGTACCTGAGAGCTCTACCGCCAGCCCTGAGGAAGTGGGTAAGCCATGGAAATCCTACGACGGCAGATCAACTGGTGGATCTGGTTGAACGTTACTCCGTGGCGGAAGGACTCCGAGACGACGCTACCCCACCTCGTTCTTCATCATCTCCACGTGGAATCGGTAAGACTGTTCCAGGGAGTAGGGGAGATGGAAAAATCCCTAAGACAGTGGGGGAGGAAAACGGGACTGCCCGCACTGCGAGGCCGAGAGTAACGAACTATGGTCTAAGCAAGGGGCCTGTTAGGTGTTTCCGCTGCCAAGAGATGGGACATATTGCTGCGAACTGTCCGGTCACTACTGAACCCATGCAGTGCGACGTCACAGACTCTAAAAACCGCATGTCTATGGTTGCACGGGTAGTGAGTGTGAATGCCGGTCAAAAGGATGTGGAAAAACACTTGTGTGATTTAACTGTTGATGGCAAAAATGTGGTGGCATTGTTAGACTCGGGAAATGTGGTGACTCTGGTGAAGGCCAGTCTGGTGTCAGCCCCGACTGGACCATCAGACAAATTTTCTGTAACGTGTGTGCATGGAGACACCTGTTCGTACCTCACCACGGTCATATGCATTACAACTTCCTATGGGTCTGTGCAACATAAAGTGGGACTCGTCCCGGCGTTATTGCATGGTTTTCCTGGGCCGGGATTTTCCCCACTTCTGGCAATTGTGGGAGAATCAGTTGATGCCTTCGGGTAGTAGTGTACATGATTCTTCTCCCAGGGCGCGTGTGGGTTCCGAACCCCGGGAAGAGGTCTCCCTGGAAGACTCGGGGGAAGAGTCTGCGGGAAATGACCTGCAGTTCCCGTTTTCAGTCATGGCGGGTGATACGGAGGAGACCGGGGAAGAGGAGGAGGCTGACAGCTGTCCACCTCCCCGTTTGCTGGATTTAGAAGTTCAGAAAGATGACTTCCAAAGCGAGCAAATAAAGGATCCTACCCTTTCTCAGGCTAGGACAAATGTAAAAGTGATAAATGGGGTACCCGTAGAACCTGGCTCTAGGCTGGCATATCCTTACATGGTTCTGGAGAATGATTTACTCTATCAGATAGAGAAAAAGGGGGAAGATACGGTGCAACTATTAGTCGTGCCAAAACCCTACCGGCGGCAGGTGCTGGACCTGGCCCACGGACATGTGATGGGAGGTCACCTGGGAGTCCAGAAAACCACCGAAAGGATATTACACTGTTTTGTTTGGCCAGGCATGCATCACGATATCCGTGTATATTGTGAGTCTTGTCCTGACTGCCAAGCCTCTGCACCTAAGCCCCGGTTCTGTAGCCCTTTGGTACCCCTACCAACTATTGAAGTCCCGTTTGAGAGGATTGGGATAGAATCATAGAATCATAGAATCGTAGAGTTGGAAGGGACCTCCTGGGCCATCTGGTCCAACCCCCTGCTCAAAGCAGGATTCGCTAAATCATCCCAGTCAGATGTCTGTCCAGCCTCTGTTTGAAGACTTCCATTGAACGAGAACTCACCACTTCTCGTGGCAGCCTGTTCCACTCATTGATCACTCTAACTGTCAAAAAGTTTTTTCTAATATCTAATCTGTGTCTCCTCCCATTCAGTTTCATCCCATTGCTTCTAGTCTTTCCTTGTGCAAATGAGAATAAAGTTGATCCTTCTACAATGTGACAGCCCTTTAGATATTTGTAGACAGCTATTAAGTCTCCTCTCAGTCTTCTCTTTTGCAAACTAAACATTCCCAAATCCTGCAACCTTTCCTCATAAGACAGGGTTTGCAGACCGGTCACCATTCTGGTCGCTCTTTTCTGAACTTGCTCCAGTTTGTTGATGTCTTTTTTAAAATGTGGTGCCCAAAACTGGACACAATATTCCAGATGAGGTCTGACCAAAGAGGAGTAGAGGGAAATAATGACTTCACGTGATCTAGACTGTATGCTTCTGTTAATACATCCTAGAATTGCATTTGCCTTTTTTGCTGCTGCATCACACTGTTGACTCATATTCAGTCTGTGATCTATTAGTATACCCAAGTCTTTTTCACATGTGCTGTCACTTAGCCCTATTCCTCCCATTCTATATATGCTTTTTTCATTTTTATTGCCCAGATGTAGTACTTTGCATTTCTCCCTGTTAAAAACCATTCTGTTAGTTGCTCCCCACTTCTCCAGTTTATTTAAATCTTTTTGAATCCTCTCTCTCTCTTCTCTAGTATTAGCTATCCCTCCTAGCTTTGTGTCATCAGCAAATTTAATCAGTTTACCCTCAATTCCTTCATCTAAATCGTTGATAAAGATGTTGAACAATACAGGGATAGATTTAGTTGGGCCCCTTCCACGGTCTGCACATGGACACCAACATATCCTGGTCATCTTGGATTATGCCACTCGTTACCCGGAGGCCATCCCTTTGCGTAACACGGCCACCAAGACGATTGCCAAGGAACTGGTGCATGTGTTTAGCCGGGTCGGTATACCAAAACAGATACTCACCGACCAGGGGACCCCCTTTATGTCCAGGGTAATGAAGGAGCTCTGCCGATTGTTACAAATCGAACCGTTACGCACATCCGTGTATCACCCTCAAACAGACGGGCTGGTCGAACGGTTCAATAAAACTCTGAAGCAGATGCTGAGAAAGGTGATAGACAAGGATGGGAAGAACTGGGACTATTTACTTCCGTATTTGCTTTTTGCCATCAGGGAAGTACCCCAGTCTTCCACGGGATTCTCGCCTTTCGAGTTATTGTACGCCCGACGTCCTCGCGGACTGTTAGACGTTGCAAAAGAAACCGGGAGGGTCAGGTCACTCCGTTTAAAACAGTGATAGATCACGTCACACAAATGCAGGACCGTATTGCGGCTGTTATGCCTATCGTCAAAGAACACATGATACAGGCTCAAGGAGCCCAAAAAAGAATCTATGATAGGGGCGCCAAGATCCGTACGTTTGCACCCGGAGATAGGGTGTTGATCCTGGTCCCCACGGTGGACAGTAAGTTCCTGGCAAAGTGGCAGGGCCCTTTTGAGATCAAGGAAAGAGTTGGTGAAGTAAACTACAAAGTATACCAGGCAGGTAAACGGAAATCTGAACAGATTTATCATGTGAATCTGATAAAGCCCTGGAAGGATCGGTCTGCCTTGTCAGCGGAGCTGGCCCATCCTGTCTGCTCGCATACCGTACCGGAGGTACGGGTTGCAGAGACTCTCTCGGAGCGGCAAAAGACTGAGGTCCGGCAGTTTCTACTTCACAACCAAAAGTTTTTCTCAGAAAAACCCGGGCAGACTACGCTAGTAAAACATGACATCGTAACGGAACCTGGTGTCACAGTTCACGTAAAGCCCTACCGAATCCCGGAAGCGCGCCGTGAAGCCGTTTCCCGAGAAGTGAAGGCAATGTTAGAGTTAGGTGTCATTGAGGAATCGCACAGTGCTTGGTCCAGCCCGATTGTGCTAATTCCTAAACCGGACGGCACCATCCGGTTCTGCAATGACTTCAGGAAACTGAATGCGGTCTCAAAATTTGATGCCTACCCCATGCCCCGGGTCGACGAGTTAATAGATCGGTTAGGAAAAGCCCGGTGTATTACGACCCTAGACCTAACAAAGGGGTATTGGCAGATCCCTCTGGTGGAGGCTGCCAGAGAAAAGACAGCATTTGCTACCCCAGAAGGTCTATTTCAGTATGTGTATATGCCGTTTGGACTGCATGGAGCACCGGCGACCTTCCAGAGACTGATGGATCGAGTCCTGAGGCCACATAGGCAGTACGCTTCGGCCTATTTGGACGACATTGTCATTTACAGCTTGGACTGGGAGACTCATCTCCAGAAAGTACAAGCTGTGATTGACGACCTGTGGGAGGCAGGTCTAACCGCGAACCCCAAGAAATGTCACATCGGGCTAGAGGAAGCCCGGTATTTGGGGTATGTAATTGGGAGGGGGGTTGTTAAACCCCAGGTTGATAAGATTCAGGCGGTTCAGGACTGGCCGCAACCTGTCTACAAGAAGCAGGTACAAGCCTTCCTGGGGATCGCCGGTTATTATCGCCGGTTCATACCCAATTTTGCAGCCATCGCTACCCCCCTGACGGATCTTACAAAAGGGAAAGACTCCATCATGATTAAATGGAGTTTAGCGGCTGAAGAAGCCTTCCATCGCCTAAAACGGGCACTTTGCTCTCAGCCCGTACTGGTGACTCCGGACTTCCGCAGTGAGTTTGTGGTACAAACGGATGCCTCTGATACCGGTATCGGGGCCGTACTCTCACAAGTGAGGGACGGAGTGGAACACCCAGTCCTCTATCTCAGCAGGAAGCTGAATAAACACGAGCAAAGGTATGCAGTCGTAGAAAAAGAGTGCCTCGCCATTAAGTGGGCTCTAGAGGCCCTCAAATATTACCTGGTGGGCCGAAGGTTCAGGCTGATCACTGACCATGCCCCTCTCAAGTGGATGCACTTGAACAAGGAACGGAATAGCCGGGTGACCCTGTGGTTCCTTGCCCTGCAGGCCTACACTTTTACGGTGGAGCACCGCCCAGGGGTACAGATGGGAAATGCAGATGCCCTGTCCCGAGTGCACTGTTTGGCGGGTGTCATTGCTCGACCGGAGTGGTCTGAGCAGAAGGGGGGGATATGTGAGAATCATGTGGGAATAGTGGATGAGGGCAGGTATATCTCGCCCAGATTCCTTTCCTAGTCTGGTCAGTATCGCACCTGCTTGCTAATGAATAATGGGAGGTGGATATAAAAGGATGCCAGGTGCTTGTGTGAGTGTCTCAGCCTGGGAACACAGAGAGCCTGTCTGTGTGAGAGACACACGTGAGTGGAAGCAGTGCCCACTGCAACTGTGGTTTGGCTGGACGGGAGAAGCCCGCCAGTTGGTAGTTAGGTTGTCCATTGTTTAGTTAGTGCCGGACAGGCAAGGATTTGTTTTATGTTTTATTTCCTTTTGCATTGCTTTCACCGTTAATAAACCTGACCCAGGGTCAGTTACACCCGAATCCCAGCTCTGCGCCTGAGTTTCATGCTGAATGCACGTGACCTTTGACCCCAGCAAAGGCGATCCCGGAGTGTTTTATCACAGAGTGTACTATGTATAATATGTATTCCTGATGTACCCCGTACTGACTGATTGTATATATTATGTTTACTTGTAGTTTCACCGCTCCAATATATCAAGTTCAATAAAAGCACAGACTCAACCTACAGTCTCCTTATTGGGCCCCAGTATAGTGGTTTAGCTGATCTGTATAACTGCAAATAAAAGTCTGCCTTATTCAGTGAGGACAGAACACCATTATACTCACCAGGAACGTACATTGAAGTCATAGGTCACATAGCGGAAGCATAATGCACTTCCCATTATACTTCATATAGTATAATCCACAGTGCATAGTCCTCCCTATAGTATAATGCACCCACATAGTCCTCAATATAGTATAATGCACACCTCATAGTCCTACATATAGTGTATTGCATCCCCTTTAGTCCTCCATATAGTAGAATGTATCTTATAGTTCTCCATATAGTTTAATGAAACCCATAGTCCTACATATCATATAATGGACCCCCATAGTCCTCCATATAGTATAATGCACAGCCCATAGTCCTTCATATAGTATAATGCACAGTCCATAGTCATCCATGTAGTATGCCCAGCCCATAGTCATGTATGTAGTATAATATGCACCGCATATGTAGTATAATGCACAGCCCATAGTCATACATGTAGATATAATGCACAGCCCATAGTCATACATGTAGTATAATGCACATTCCACAGTAATACATGTAGTATAATGCACAACCCTTAGTCATCCATGTAGTATAATGCTCAGCCCATAGTCATACATGTAATGTAATGTAATGCACAGCCCATAGTCCTCCATGTAGTATAATGTACAGCCAATAGTCATACATGTAGTATAATGCACAGCCCATAGTCCTTCATGTAGTATAATGCAAATCCAATAGTCATGCATGTAGTATAATGCATAGCCCATAGTCCTCCATGTTATATAATGCACATCCCATAGTCATCCATGTAGTGTAATGTACAGCCTAAAGTCATCCATGTAGAATAATGCACATCTATTAGTCATCCATGTAGTATAATGTACATCCCATAGTAATCCATGCAGTATATTGCACATGCCATAGTCATCCATGTAGTATAATGCACAACCCATAGTCATTCATGTAGTATACTACACAGCCCATATTCATCCATGTAGTATAATGCACAACCCATAATCATCCATGTAGTATAATGAACATCCCATAGTCATCCATGTAGTATAATGTACATCCGATAGTCATCCTTGTAGTATAATGCTCAGCCTATTGTCATACATGTAGTATACCCAGCCCATAGTCATGTATGTAGTATAATATGCACCGCATATGTAGTATAATGCACAGCCCATAGTCATACATGTAGATATAATGCACAGCCCATAGTCATACATGTAGATATAATGCACAGCCCATAGTCATACATGTAGTATAATGCACATTCCACAGTAATACATGTAGTATAATGCACAACCCTTAATCATCCATGTAGTATAATGCTCAGCCCATAGTCATACATGTAATGTAATGTAATGCACAGCCTATAGTCCTCCATGTAGTATAATACACAGCCCATACTCATCCATGTAGTGTAATGCACAGCTCTTAGTCATCCACGTAGTTCAATGCACTGCCCATAGTCCTCCATGTAGTATAATGCATAACCCATAGTCATACATGTAGTATAATGCACAGCCCATAGTCATCCGTGTAATATAATGCACAGCTCATAGTTATACATGTACTATAATACACAGCGTGTTTTTTTGTTTGTAGATAGATAGACAAAAGATGGATAGATAGATAGATAATATATAAATAATGTATAGATTGTGGATATATAGAGAAATGATTGATAGATTCTAGCAATGATAGATAATAAATGGATAAAAGGTGGACAGACATTATTTAGATAGATAGATAGATAGATATTGTAGATAGATAGATATTAGATAGATAATAAATAGATGATAGATAGATAGATAGATAGATAGATAGATAGATAGATAGATAGATAACAGACAAATAGATAATAGATAGTGATTAGTGATGAGCGAGTACACTCATTGCTCGGGTTTTCCCGAGCATGCTCGGGTGTCCTCCGAGTATTTTGGCGTGCTCGGACATTTAGTTTCTGTCGACACAGTTGCATGATTTGTGGCTGCTGGACAGGCTGAATACATGTGAGGAATGCCTGTTTGTTAGGGAATCTCCACATGTATTCAGGCTGTCTACAAGTCGCAAATCATGCAGCTGAGACGAGGAAAACTAAATCTCCGAGCACGGCAAAATACTCGGAGGACACCCGAGCAACGAGTATACTCGCTCATCACTAATAGTGATAGATAGATAATAGATAGAATGATAGATAGAGACAGATAAATGATAGATGATAGATAGAAAGATAGATAGATAACAGATAGATTTTCCAGCTTTCTTTTGATGGGAAGAGTCTCATTTTCGATCAGTACACATGACAGAGACGGTTCCTATGGATGTGAATGCCTCCTCACCACATAGCTGCACATTATCCATCCCTCATCACTCCACTAATCACAGAAGTTCCCTGTAATCACCAGAGAGAGGCCTTGCAGCCATTCCCTGCTGCCTGTGATCGTCCATCACAGTCAGTGGAGACCTCTCCACTTACCCAGCGGTGATGTTACACTGAGTTTATGAATGGTGGGGGGTGCAGAGATGCGGATGATTTACAGCCCCCGGGAGCAGCTGACGTCATCACTAATACACTGATGCTTGGTTGCATCTTAATTTCACGTAGCCGGGGTCACCCCCTGCGTAGTTGAGGTCCTCCGCGTCTCCTCCTGGGGGAACCATCCTGACACGTTACAGGGAATAATCCGGCACAGATTGAATATGCCAAGTCACTCCCTAATCAGAAGATGAGACAGAGACCTCTGTGAATCCAGATCAAGCAGTTAATGGTAACATATGCCTGCGCAGAGCAGTTCAGGCGGGGTCGCCCCTTATACATAGGTTGGAGTGCTCGCCCTTGTTTACGGGTGTTGAGGCCTGATGACTTTGTGCCAAATGTGCCCGTCATTAATTATCCAATTACCATCACTGCCTCATCTCAGGGGGTAGTTGACTCTTACACTTGGCATGAAGTGGGGTCAATATATACAAATAGAATAAAGCATCATCCCCCACTGGAATTATTCTATAGAAGTTTTATATATCTCGCCTACTGTATTATCACCCATCCCTTGTAGATTGTGAGCCCTCGTGGGCAGGGTCCTCTCTCCTCCTGTACCAGTTATGACTTGTATTGTTTAAGATTATTGTACTTGTTTTTATGTATACTCCTCCTTACATGTAAAGCGCCATGGAATAAATGGCGCTATAACAATAAATAATAATAATAATAATAATTTTCTGAAGGACATGATATCGCTGCAGCCAGCTGGTGGTGGGAAAGTGGTAAGAATTGGAAAACAATTTAAGGATATTAATGGACGGCAAATTGATCTGTGGACACCAGTGCCAGGTGGCTGCTGCCAAGCCACATACAATAAAGTCATGGATGTGAACAGAGATATCATTTAATTCCTGGATCCCAAGTAAAATTCGTTAGAGGCCCTCCACCTATGTGCAATTTATAATACTGGTGAGACATCTTTGGTCTCCTTCCGGGGGCCGATAACGATGGTCTTCATTGGTTCTCTATCTGTGCAATACTTGCATTGTGTCCCACATGTTTAGAAATCAGCCTAGCAAAATTTTAGGATGTTCTGTATCGAAAAGCGGCATGGTTTACATAAACCATACCTAAAACTGGGGTTGGGGTTAAAACACCTTAAAATTGTCAACACCATTATCAGTAACCTTGGCATGTAAAGCACTAGTCAGATGACCAATGGCACATGAGATATTTTTGGTGTGAGAATAAAGTTATGGTGTGAGTGCTAAGACCTACATTGTAAGTGTGGAGCTCCTAGGGAGCCATCTCTTAGGAAAAAAACACTTTGTCCACTATTTTGGTCAATGACTCAATCTAAATGAAGCCGATCCTGGCGGAAGGGGAATGTCGTGGTGAAGTAAATCAAAGCCTTTTTATCCTAAGAATCAGGATGAGCTCAGTGAAATTTTCATTCTGTAATTTTCATTCCTTCATTTATTTTCAGACAACCAGATAAGCAGTTTGCGGCCTGTGGGAGTGTCTCTCTCAGTAATACAGGCTGTGACCTGTGTATATTAGCACAGCCTCAATCCTGCACTCATTTCCTCTTCAGGTACTTTCCCGTTTTCATACAACCAGATATCTCTCTCCACAAGGTGTGTAGTATTACAGCCCAGGTCCATTGAAGAAAAACGGGGGCTGATGGGCAATGCCACTCACAACCTGTGGACATATGTGGGGAAGATTTTAAAAGAAAGCAGGGATATTTTAGAAATAGTTTTGCAATCCAGTTTGATAAATCCCCATTCATAGCACTATGACTTTTAAAAAAAACTGGAGATTTTAGGCTTATACTGTATATTTGGCCAGATCCATTTGCGAAAGTGGAGATTGGCTGCAAAAAGTGCCTGTCTCTGGAGGACCCGACGAGTCAGTCCTTTTCATACACAGTCCAGTCATCTCAGCCGTGTAATTCTTTTTTCCCCCTGTGGAGGCACTGCAGGGGACTCGTACATTTATTGACAGCTTCCTGAAACATTAGAGCTGATTGTGGGGAGTCAATTTGGGATTGGTTTATTATCAGAAGGTATTATCCAGTAATAGCAAAAGTTTCAGTTCTATGGTATGCAGAAAAAAATGTATTTAATAGAAATCCAAGGGTAAAATTTAGGCATCAAATGTCATGTACAAAGTCCATAAAAACAGTGTAGATCTACGCGTTTCATATGACAACCATCCTTAATCTTTCTATATAGCATTATCCAATAATGGACAAGTCCTTTAAATCAAGGTTTGTAGGTAAAGATATATAATATATCCTTGGCAATGTACGTTAAGCACTTTGTACATCACTGTTTCTCCAAAATATTTGTCTAGGTTTTCTATCTTGAAAAAGAAAAGATCTCAAGAACACAGTACAACATCAGGGGGCTTTGAAGAATAATTGTTAGATACATGCAAGAGTTAATTTTTAATAAATGTGCATGAGCCTTGGACCCCAGATACAGCTCTCGACGCAAGGACGACACAGAGATGGCGCGGTAGAACTCAAACTGCCTCAAGTGCGGCAGGCAAGAACAGTGGTGACGGTCTCTTACATGATGGTACAAGCAAAGTCGTAACAACAATGTTGGCACTAATGTTGGTTGTTACGCTTCCATAATGACGCATACAACTTGATGGTTACATTACAATAATGGGGAATAAAGCTTGGTGGTTACATATCAACAATCAGACATAGAGCCTGGTGGTTACAGTTCAATACTGAGGCACAGAGCTTCTTTGCTACTCTTACTTACGAAAGAAACATTTCACTATGGAGGTGCAGAGCTTGCTGGTTACATTTCAATACTAAGAACAGAGCTTGTGGTTACATTTCAATTACTGAGGCACCGAGCTTGGTGGTTACATATCGATACTAAGGCACAGAGCTTGGTGGTTACATATCGATACTAAGGCACAGAGCTTGGTGGTTACATATCGATACTAAGGCACAGAGCTTGGTGGTTACATATCGATACTAAGGCACAGAGCTTGGTGGTTACATATCGATACTAAGGCACAGAGCTTGGTGGTTACATATCGATACTAAGGCACATAGCTTGGTGGTTACAATATTGAGGCACATAGCTTGGTGATTACATTTCAGTACTGAGGCACAAAGCTGGTTGGTAACTTTTCAATACTGAGGCATAGAACATGGTAGTTGATTTTCAATGCTAATGCTCGAGCTCGATGATTAGTTTTTAATTCTAAGGGACAGAGCTTGGTAATTACATTTGAATACGAAAACACAAAGTTTTGCAGTTACATTTCAATACTTAGGCACAGAGATTCATGGCTACACTTCAATACTAAGGTACTTAGTTTGGTGGTTACATTTCAATACTAAGGCACAGAGATTAGTGGTTACATAATAATACTGAAGTACAGAGCTTTTTGGTTACATTTCAATACTAAGGCACAGAGATTAGTGGTTACATAATAATACTGAAGTACAGAGCTTTTTGGTTATATTTCAATACTAAGGCACAGAGCTTGGTGGTTGTATTTGAACGCTAAGGCACAGAGTTTGGTGGTCACATTTCAATACTAAGACACTAAGCATTTTTATACTGAGGCACAGAGTTTGGTGGTTACATTTCAATATTAAGATACCGAGCTTGGCGGGTACATTTCAATATTAAGGCACAAAACTTGGTGTTTACGTTTCAATTCTAAGGCATATAGCTTGGGGGTTGCATTTGAATACTGAGGCTCAGAGCTTCATGTCTACACTTCAATACTAAGGCTCTAAGCTTGATGCTTACATTTCAATACTAAGGTGCAGAGCTTGGAAGTTACATGTCAATACTAACACTCCCCTTTCTGAGGTATTTTATCTGTATAGCTTCTCTTTAAGGGTAGTCTCAGTCGGGGCCCTGTTCTGCTCTGCTATTATTCATTTGGAAGTCCTTTGACACATGGTAAGGTTTTATTACTAGAGAAAGGTTAGGACCATCACAGTGGTTACACCGTGTCGTAGTGGAATGACTTTTATGCTTTTTGATCAAAATATATAAAGTACATTTTTTTCTACTGGCTAACACGGTACCAAACCACTTTTTTCGTTTTGATCAAAATAGTGTTACATTTTATTACTGAGGCAAAGCTTGTGGCTACATTTCAATTACTGAAGCAAGGAGCTTGGTAGTTACATTTCAATAATAAGGTACAGAGCTTGGTAGTTACATTTCCTTACTGAGGCACAGAGCTTGGTAGTTACATTTCCTTACTGAGGCACAGAGCTTGGTGGTTACATTTCATTACTGAGGCACAGAGCTTGGTGGATACATTTAAATACTGAGGCTCAGAGCTTGGTGCTTACATTTCATTACTGGGGCACAGAGCTTGGTATTTACATTTCATTATTGGGCCACAGAGCTTGGTGGTTACATTTCATTACTGAGGCACAGAGCTTGGTGGTTACATTTCATTACTGAGGCACAGAGCTTGGTGGTTACATCTCAATAAAGCACAAAGCTTGGTGGTTACAATTCATTACGGAGGCACATAGCTTGGTGGTTACATTTCATTACGGAGGCACAGAGTTTGGTGGTTACATTTCAATAATAAGGTACAGAGCTTGGTGGTTACATTTCAATAATAAGGTACAGAGCTTGGTAGTTACATTTCATTACAGAGGTACTGAGTTTAGTAGTTATGGTAGTTACATTTCAATAATAAGGCTCTGAGCTTGTTGGCTACATTTCCTTACTGAGGCACAGAGCTTGGTGGATACATTTAAATACTGAGGCTCAGAGCTTGGTGCTTACATTTCATTACTGGGGCACAGAGCTTGGTATTTACATTTCATTATTGGGCCACAGAGCTTGGTGGTTACATTTCATTACTGAGGCACAGAGCTTGGTGGTTACATTTCAATAATATGGCACAGAGCTTGGTGGTTACATCTCAATAAAGCACAAAGCTTGGTGGTTACAATTCATTACTGAGGCACAGAGCTTGGTGGTTACATTTCAATAATATGGCACAGAGCTTGGTGGTTACATTTCAATAATATGGCACAGAGCTTGGTGGTTACATCTCAATAAAGCACAAAGCTTGGTGGTTACAATTCATTACGGAGGCACATAGCTTGATGGTTACATTTCAATAATATGGTACAGAACTTGGTTACATTTAAATACTGATGCTCAGAGCTTGGTGATTATATGTCAATACTTGGTGGTTACACACCACCATGAACAATCTCTCAGTTTGCCAGTTGCGCTACTATACTGTGACATATAACAGGCAGCTATTTAATTTACTTTTACAGTCCCTTTAACAGAAACAGTTGGTGATATCAACTCGCAACAAATACCGTCCAACAGCTTTGGTTAAAGACAATGGTCAGTGCATGAATATTACACGCGGAACAGACCATGGTTTCCTTCTCACAGGAACAGTCTATAGTACTATTACTCAGGGCCCTGCAGATCTCCAAGTCCAAGCCACATCCTTAATCAGTATACCAGGTCACAGAAAGCTCAGTGTCCAGACCACAGGGATCTTCATTTTCTCACATCATCCTTTAGAACAGGGGTGGGGAACGTCTGGCCCGCGGGCCGTATACGGCCTGCCATATCTTCTGATCTGGCCCGCAGCCACTCCAGAGCCGCGATCCGGTACATTGTTGCAGGAGCCAGAGGAGCAGAGGAGGACTCTTGCTCTGCTTCCTAGCCCTGCCCGCCGGATACCACGCACTAATACGTGCACTGACGGGGACTGAGCACACCCCGCCGGACCCCAGCGGCCCCAGTGCACTGATACCGGCTAATCATGGGTATCTGGAGCTGGAGGAGTCACCGCGCGCCGCTACCCAGTGTGAGCTGCGCTGGACTCTGTCTGCGGCCTGCCTTCTTCATCACCCCGGCCTGCCTTCTCCATCACCCTGGTCACTGGTGCGGTGGTGACCGTGTGCTGCTGTGTGTGCAGTGCGGGGCTTGGGGGCCATCCAGCAGGCCTGGTCAGCGGGACTTACTTCCGTCACTGTGTACTCACTGGACCACTCTAACACCAGGTCAGTATGTTCTGCCTAATGGGGACCTGTGTGGCCTAATGGGGACCTGTGCTGCCTAATGATGACATTTACCTGCCTATTGGGGACCAATGCTGCCTAATGGGGACCTGTGCTGCGTAATGTGGACCTATGCTGCCTAGTGGTGACCTGAACTGCCTAATGGGGACATTTACCTGCCTAATGGGGACCTGTGTTGCCTAATGGGGACCTGTGCTGCCTAATGGGGACATTTGCCTGCCTAATGGGGACCTGTGCTGCTTAATGGGGACATTTACCTGCCTATTGGGGACCAAATATAGTTGGCTAATGTTTAAGTTATTCATGAGTGATGAGCGAGTATACTCGTTGCTCGGGCTTTCCTGAGCATGCTCGGGTGTCCTCCGAGTATTTTGGCATCCTCGGAGATTTAGTTTTCGTCACCTCAGTTGCATGATTTCTGGCTGCTGGACAGCCTGAATACATGTGAGGAATGCCTGTTTGTTAAGGAATCCCCACATGTATTCAGGCTGTCCAGCAGCTGCAAATGTTGCAAATGCGCCGATGGATACTAAATCTCCGAGCACTCCAAAATACTCAGAGGACACCTGAGCATGCTCGGGAAAACCCGAGCAACGAGTATACTCGCTCATCATTATTAATAATTTTATGCGGCCCCCGAACTCTATTATAAAATTCCAAATGGCCCTTGGCAGAAAAAAGGTTCCCCACCCCTGCTTTAGAATGTGTTAGACCACAGCGCCACATTGTGACACAGGCCACAGTCCGTATCGCTGTCACAGGTCATGTTGTTATCTCACCACAGGTGGTATCCGTGCAGATATGGTCATTTTAGGGTGTAACTTGTTCTGACTTTGATCAGGCGTATACTCTTTAGGTCGGTCAGGATGTTCTTCCACTTCTGAGGAAGCTTTTACAGTAGTTGTAAGGTGACAGGTCATAACCATTCGATGTTTCCAGAGCCGCTCCACACTCGCAGGTTTCTCACCCGGCACCATTATAATGATATCCATTGGAAATTTACCATCTATTATATGATGAAGGGAATAGACATACATATTCCAATCAGTGTCAGTAGTGAAAGAGGTGATACAGTATATCTTTGCATATATCCAATGCATGAGTAAGGAAAATGGCTGCGCACTGAAGGCAAATCAAGAACCTAATGTTCTGGGCAGCACAAGGCATTACACAATCCCCTGCGGACATTCCTGCAGCGTCTAGACCTCAAGGCTCAACACAGGTGCTACGAAGAGCGTGTCATTGCTAGCGTACAGAGGAAGAAGGATGAGTAACCGCATGTGGAGGAGGTAATGGGTCTCACTGCGTAAGTGGACTGGTAATCCCTGGGGCAAAGAGGATCAGTGAGTGCAAGGATAGTCCAGGAAGAACAGATAGAAATGCTGAAAATGGACTGTATTAAGAAAAAAAAAGTGTTGTACCTGGTACTGCGTTTTACAATCTGATGAACCTGAATTGTCCAGTAAACTTCTGTGTTGAAATAAACTGGGTGTCCCCTGAGTTATGTGTGGCGGCTCTGGAAGATGGAGGCCTGGAGACAACGGCGGCCACTGGCTTACAAGTGAGTGTAACACACTCCACACACGCCAGCACATTGGGACGGGGACATGATTTTTATATAAAATGCAGGAACGTCATGGAGCAGCAGCTTGTCCACGGCTACTGCCTTCCTGCACTATATATAGACAAGCAAAAAAAGGCGGGCAGCGCTGAATAGCAAATTCAATGCAAAAAAATTGGTGTATTTATTGGCCCATGGGAATAGATGGCAACGTTTCAGCTCTTGATAGAATAAAAATAGAAGAAAAACAGAAAAGCAGCACTCCATAGACTTTTCAGTGAAAAAAGTGGATATATTCAGACCCACATGGCATGCGACATTTCGGCTCACACTGAGCCTTTCTCAATCCGCCACAGTATCACTGTGCTTGATTGGCAGCAAAGTCGCCTGACCTTAACCCATAGAGAATCTATGGAGTATTGTCAAGAGGAATATGAGAGACACCAGATCCAACAATGCAGACGAGCTGAAGGCTGCTATCAAAGCAACCTGGGCTTCCATAAACCCTCAGCAGTGCCACAGGCTGATCGCCTCCATGCCACGCTGCATTGATGCAGTAATTGATGTAGAAGGAGCCCCGACCAAGTATTGAATGCATTTACTGAACATACATTCCAGTAGGACAACATTTTGGATTTTAAAATCATTTTTTCAAGCTGGTGTCATACAGTATTCTAATTTACTGAGATAATGACTTTTGGGTTTTCATTGGCTGTAAGCCATAATCATCAACATTAACAGAAATAAACACGTGACGTAGATCACTCTGTGTGTAATGACTCTATAGAATATAGGAGTTTCACTTTTTGTATTGAAGAACTGAAATAAATGAACTTTTTGATGATATTCTGATTTTGTGAGATTCACCTGTATTATCTATTATCTAGGAAGCCAAAAATGGAGGCAACACACCAGTATAAGGTGGAAAAAGTGCTTATCTATCTATCTATCTGATCACATGTAGTGTACCTAGTCTCAGGGCCCGGTTTTGTGTACAGGGGTGCAGTGTTTTGTCCATACAGGGTATTAGGGCGACTAATGACGCTGATGAATGAGCCTTCTCGCCCCAATGCTCTGCCTGCTAATTGCTTGTCACTCATTGTTTGCGTGCTTTGCAGGCGGCACAACAATAGGACACAAACAATTACGTCGGCATTAAGAAGAAATGAATGGCGTATAAATAGGGATCTCGCCCAGAAGTGGCAAACACTGGTACAGCCAAGAGCATCGCTCAGCAGACCGTCCTCTCATCACTGCTGCTCCTCCAGACTGTCAGGATGCCTGAATCCTCCATCCCTGCCTGCTTCCTCTGCCTTCTCGCTCTGTCCTCAGCCTGCTACATCCAGAACTGCCCCAGAGGGGGCAAGAGGTCCTACCCCGACACAGAAGTCCGACAGGTGCAGTATGCAGCCTTTCATTACCGGGACCCCACGTCACATGCGTGTGTATATACTGTATATTCATTCCTGGGACCCCACTCCATGTGTGTGTATATATATATATATATATATATATATATATATATATATATTCATTACCAGGACCCCACGTCACGTGTGTGTGTGTATATACTGTATATTCATTACTGGGACCCCACTCCATGTATATATATATATATATATATATATATATATATTCATTACCGGGACCCCATGTCACGTGTGTGTGTGTATATACTGTGTATTCATTACCAGGACCCCACTCCATGTATATATATATATATATATATATATATATATATATATTCATTACCGGGACCCCACGTCACGTGTGTGTGTGTATATACTGTATATTCATTACTGGGACCCCACTCCATGTATATATATATATATATATATATATATATATATATATTCATTACCGGGACCCCATGTCACGTGTGTGTTTGTGTGTATATACTGTGTATTCATTACCAGGACCCCACTCCATGTGTGTGTATATATATATATATATATATATATATATATATATATATTCATTCATTACCAGGACCTATATATATATTCATTACCAGGACCCCATGTCACGTGTGTGTGTGTATATACTGTGTATTCATTACCAGGACCCCACTCCATGTATATATATATATATATATATATATATATATATATATATATATATATATATTCATTACCGGGACCCCACTCCATGTGTGTGTATATATATATTCATTACCGGGACCCCATGTCACGTGTGTGTTTGTGTGTATATACTGTGTATTCATTACCAGGACCCCACTCCATGTGTGTATATATATATATATATATATATATATATATATATATATATATATATATATATATATATATATATTCATTACCAGGACCTATATATATATTCATTACCAGGACCCCATGTCACGTGTGTGTTTGTGTGTATATACTGTGTATTCATTACCAGGACCCCACTCCATGTATATATATGTATATATATATATATATATTCATTACTGGGACCCCACT
This sequence comes from Dendrobates tinctorius, assembly GCF_039654945.1. Lineage (NCBI taxonomy): Eukaryota > Metazoa > Chordata > Amphibia > Anura > Dendrobatidae > Dendrobates > Dendrobates tinctorius. Next base: position 12,556,057 of record NW_027361763.1, read on the forward strand.
CCATGTGTGTGTATATATGTATTCATTACCGGGACCCCACTCCATGTGTGTGTATATATATATTCATGGCCGGGACCCCACTTATATGTGTGCATATATATATTCATTGCCGGGACCCCACTTCATACGTGTGTGCTTGTGTATATATATATATATATATATATATATATATATATATATATATTCATTACCAAGACCCCACTCCATGTGTATATATATATATATATATATATATATATATTCTCATTACCAGGACCCCACTCCATGTATATATATATATATATATATATTCATTACCAAGACCCCACTCCATGTGTGTGTGTATATATATTCATTACCGGGACCCCACTCCATGTGTGTGTATATATATATTCATGGCCGGGACCCCACTTATATGTGTGCATATATATATTCATTGCCTGGGACCCCACTTCATACGTGTGTGCTTGTGTATATATATATATATATTCATTACCAAGACCCCACTCCATGTGTATATATATATATATATATATATATATATATATATATTCATGGCCGGGACCCCACTCCATGTGTGTGTATATATATATTAAGTGCCGGGAGCTCACTTCATATGTGTGTGCTTGTGTATATATATATATATATATATATATATATATATATATATTCATTACCAAGACCCCACTCCGTGTGTATATATATATATTAATTGCCGGGAGCTCACTTCATATGTGTGTGCTTGTGTATATATATATATATATATTCATGGCCGGGACCCCACTCCATGTGTGTGTATATATATATATTAAGTGGTGGGAGCTCACTTCATATGTGTGTGCTTGTGTATATATACAGTATATATATATATATATATATATATATATATATATATATATATATATATATTCATTACCAAGACCCCACTCCATGTGTGTGTATATATATATATTAATTGCCGGGAGCTCACTTCATATGTGTGTGCTTGTGTATATATATATATTTTCATTACCAAGACCCCACTCCATGTGTGTGTGTATATATATATATATATATATATATATATATATATATATATTCATTACTGGGACCCCACTCTCTCTCGCTGTATTTATTTTTTCTCCATTGCGATCACTTAAGTGTGAAGTGTTAAGATCATAGGCTTACTTGCAGTCCTATGTAAAGGAAACTGTCTTGTGCCCTCTGACACACTCAGCTTTACTACTTTACACATGTGGATATTTTTATTTTTGCAGTCCTATGTAAATCCAAAATAACAATTTGTAATTTTAAATAGGAGTTGGGCTAATTGTTAAGCATTTGTTTATCTTTCACTCTCGGCTCTGCTTCATTTTTTGATATCCTGTGAACTTTATGTTCTGAGTAGCGGATGGAGTTACAGAGTAGATATCTCAGAGCTGAATTTGGGGATAAATTATCTGTGCTTGTGCTTTACTCGCAGTCCTATGTAAATCCACAGGTAAGAATAATCTCATAATCTACATTTTTTTGTGCGGTGTGATTGCTCATTCACCTAAAATCAGTTAAATAGGTTTAGGTGCAGTCCCATGTAAAACCAAATGTACAGATTAAGCAGAGCTGAGCTATGCAGTTGTCGCAGCGTGCTGTAATATCATTAGTTCTCTTACTCCCGGGATCTGCATTATACTGAGTGTATAATCCTGGTATTAAACATAGACGACAAATTCAGCTCTGCTACATCTGTGCAGCCATCTTTGGGATCTTGCTCTGATACCTTCAGGAAAAAATTAATCTCTGGTTGCATTTCAGCACCATGCAGAGTGGTCAGACCAGCTGATGGCTTCATATAGACACTTTGCACCTGAGTTTGTCAGTTCGCACAACTTTTTGGAAACTTTTGCACATTGGCCGAGTAGTCAGGGCTGCTTTAATGTCGGTGACACGTTCAGCCCTGCTATATATGTGTACACTCGTAGTAGTGTTTTATGACCATGGATGTTACGTCTGTGTCATGGAAGAGTCTCTGTTAGGCAGAAGAATTGTAGTTGCTCTTATACTCACAGATGCAGCAGAGCTGAGTTTATTTTTTTTTTTTATACCAGTATGAAAATCCAGTAAATATGCCCCTGCTTATCAGGGAAGACTCGCAAAACATTGGGCTGGAGCACAAGAAAAGTACTCCAAAGTAATTGTGAGCCCAGGAAATCTAGTAGATCACAGTGAGCACTTTTATTACTTTTTCTAATGCAGTGATGGGCCCATTTATACTCACCATTTGCTCACAATAGGGTGAATGAGTTTCCCGGGATGGTTACATGTAGTCCACACTTGATCGATGGTCAGGGTCCCTATAATATGAAACAATAGTGTCAGCATATAGCGTGGGAGCATTATAATAATAAAGCCATTATACAGTACACATAAATAACACTTCCATAGTGTGCATAGAACACATAAATACTCCTCCTATACCGTACACATATGTAATGCCATTATACGGTACACATACAGAAGACTGAATTACTATACAAATACCTAGTGCCATTATACAGGTAAAAGAAAAAAACACTGCCATACAGTACATATAACTAATACAATTATACAGTGCATATAAATATCAATGCCATACTGTATTCATAACTAATGCCATTATATAGTGCACATAAAAAGCAATACAATGTTAAACACACCATTTATGTAATTATAGTACACATAAGTAACACAGCGATACCATCCGTACATCTAATGCTATTATACGGTACACATAAATAACACTGCCACACTGTACAGGAAACTAATGCCATTATTAAGTTCACACAAATAACACAATTACAGCTACAGTATAATGGTATTTCCACTACACATATATAACACTACCATGCACATAATTAATGTCATTACATAGTACATGTACATAACATTGCCATACTGTACACATAACTAATGCAATTATAAAGATCACATAAATAACAAATCTATTAGATCCGTATATCTAATGTCATTATCAAGTATACAGAACACTTCCATACTACACATATAATTACTGCTATTATGCTATTATGCAGTACATATAAATAATGCTGCCATTCTGTACCTATAGGCAATGGCATTATACTGTGTACATAAATTACACTCCCATAATGTACACATAACTAATGCTGTTATACAGTATGAATAACACTGCTTTATTGAACACATAACTACTGCCATTATACTGTGCACATAAATTACACTGCCATATAACTAATATCAGCATACAATACAAATAAATAACACTGCTATATTGTACATCTGACTAATGCTATTATATAGTGTGCATGAATAACTGCCATACCATGCACAAAGCTAACTACTGCCATTATAGAGTGCACATAAATATCACATAAGTAATACTAATAAGTAATACTAGTACACAGTAGACATACTGTATATCTCTGCCATACTGTACACATAAGTAATGCCATTATGATGTTTCATTGCAGTGTATACCATGCGGCCCGGGGAATAGAGGGAACTGCTTCGGACCAAACATTTGCTGTGGAGAAGATCTAGGATGTTACGTCGGTACTCCCGAAACGCTTCGTTGTGTGGAAGAAAACTACTTACCCTCTCCATGTGAGGCAGGTGGGAAACCCTGCAGCAGCGGAGGGCGATGTGCTGCACCAGGAATATGCTGCAGTGATGGTAAGACGCCAATCCGAGCAGTCTCTGTGAGGGATCCAGAAAAGAAAAAGGGATCTTTTATTGAGTTTAGCACAAAAAATACTCATTACATGGTGGAAAGCCCTAATAATACTATACTGCGGATGATGGTAGTGATAGGAGATCAGTAGTAGTACCACTGCCGGAAAGAAAGGGATATGAGAAATAGTACAGACTGCTAAAACACTTACTACTATTATACAACTACTACTATCACTACAACTGCTACCACTACTACCACCACCACCACTGCTACTGCTAACACTACCACTACTACTACTAACACTACCTCTACTACTACTAAACACTACTAGTTTTACCCCCACCACTACTACTACCACCACCACTGCAACTACTAACACTACTACCTCTACTACCACTACTATTACCACCACCACTACTACTACTAACACTACCACTCCTACTACTACCACTACTTCTACCACCACCACTACTACTACCACTACCACCATTACTACTACCACCACCACTGCTAACACTACCACTACTACTACTACCACCACTATTACTACCACCACTACTACTATCACCATCACTATTACTACTAACACTATTACAAATACCACTACTACCACCAATACCACTGCAACTACTACCACTACTACTGCCACTACCATTACCACTACTACTACGACTACTACTAACACTACAACTACATCTACCACTACTACTACTACTACCACTATTACTACCACCACCACCACCACTACTACTGCTAATACTACCACCACTACTACTACCACCACCACTACTACTACTATTACCACTACTACTACTACCACTACTACCACCACCACTACTAAAGCTACCACTACTAAAAATACCACTACTACTACCAATACTACTACTACTACCACCACTACCACTACTACTACCACCAATACCACTGCAACTACTATTACCACTACTACTACCATTACCACTACTACTACCAATACTACTACCACTACTACAAATACCACTACTACCACCAATACCACTGCAACTACTATTATTACCACTACTACTACCATTACCACTACTACCAATACTACTACCACTACTACAAATACCACTACTACAAATACCACTACTACTACTACCACTACTTCTAATACTACTACCACTACTTCTAATACTACTACCAATATTTCTACTACCACTACTTCTACCACTACTCCTACTACCACTACTAACTCATGACAAAATAAAGTTACGTTAAAACCAATCACACCATTGTTTTCTTGTGAAATTCTCAATAAGTTTGATGTGTCACATGACCCTCTTCCCATTGAAAAAAATAAAGTTGGATCCAAAATGGCTGACTTCAAAATGGCTGCCATGGTCACCACCCATCTTGAAAAGTTTCCCCCCTCCCATATACTAATGTGCCACAAACAGGAAGTTGATATCACCAACCATTCCCATTTTATTTAGGTGTATCCATATAAATGGCCCACCCTGTACTACTACCACCATTACCACTAGCACTACTACTACCACTACTGCTACCACCACTACCATGGCTACTACTACTACAACTACTGCTACCACTACTACTAGTACTATAACTACCACTACTACTACTAATCATAATAATACAACTACTACTATCACTACAATTGCTAATAACAGAATTAGTACTACCAGACTAGAACTACTATTATTAATCCTGTTATTATTGCCATTATTAATAATACTGCAGATATTATTTTTATCACTACTATTAATTGTAGCAGAAACAGAACAAACCACTCGAATAGAGCTGCTATTTCTACTCCTACTACTATTGTTATTATTGATAATAATAATAATAATGCACGTACCCCTGTTATTATTACTTAAACCAGAAATAGTACTGTGACTACTAGACTAGAACGACTGCTACCAATATTGCTAATAATAATATTACTACAGATATTACTTGTATCACTGCTAGTAACAATATCAGCAGGAATAATACTGACTACTGGACAGGAACTAGTTGTACCAATAATAATACAGTTACTAATAAAATGAATAGTACTGTAACTAGTAGACTAGAACTACTGTTAGTGCTACTATGACAACTAATAATAATAATACAATTACTACTGTTATCACTGCTATTACTAGTAACAGAAATAGTGCTGACTACCAGACAAACTATTAATATTACTTCTACTATTATTACTGACACTATTACCAATAATTAAAACGCTAATAATAATAATAGTGTAATACAAATACTACTTGTACTATTACTAATAATGATTGCTACATTAGAACGACTACTGATAATAACAGCAGTAATAACACTAATATGCAACAATACTGTTATCACTACTATTACTAATACTACTATCAACTACAGCTCTTACTAATCACACGTATTATCACATAAATATTACAAACATTGTACACGTGCATATTTTATACATATAGTGAAAAAAACAATACTTTTAATACTTTTATAGAAATAATACCACCACAACTACCAATATTATTACTAGGAAAATAAATAATACTGTAGCCAATGTCATTAATAATCAAATTACTATTACAATACTAAACATCACAATAATGGAACAATACTGCCGCTGCTAATATTAAGGGTTATTATTGCAGCACTCGCACTCTTATTATTAGTGCTCCAGTATTAATGACTATAATACTAATCATTCTACCACTATTACTGCTACTTCCACTACGACTATAATTACTGCTAATATTACTACTATTACTGCTGCTACTACCACTATTATTATTTCTAATACTATTACTGCTGCTACTACTACCACTACTATTACTCCTTCTACTATTACTCCTAATACTATTACTACTAATACTGCTGCTACTACTACCACTACTATTAGTGCTACTGCTAATATTGCTACTACTAATACTATAATTACTGCTACTATTACTGCTGCTACTAATACCACTAATATTACTGCTGCTACTATTAATACTACTATTTCTACTAGTATTACTGCTGCTGCTATTAATACTACTACTATTACTACTTCTACTATTACTGCTACTTCCACTACTACTATAATTACTGCTAATATTACTACTATTACTGCTGCTACTACTACCACTACTATTACTACTAATACTGCTGCTACTACTACCACTACTATTAGTGCTACTGCTAATATTACTACTACTAATACTATAATTACTGCTACTGTTACTACTATTACTGCTGCTACTATTAATACTACTATTTCTACTAGTAGTATTACTGCTGCTGCTATTAATACTACTACTATTACTACTTCTACTATTACTGCTACTTCCACTACTACTATAATTACTGCTAATATTACTACTATTACTGCTGCTACTACTACCACTACTATTACTACTAATACTACTGCTACTACTACCACTACTATTAGTGCTACTGCTAATATTACTACTACTAATACTATAATTACTGCTACTGTTACTACTATTACTGCTGCTACTATTAATACTACTATTTCTACTAGTAGTATTACTGCTGCTGCTATTAATACTACTACTATTACTACTTCTACTATTACTGCTACTACTATTACTACTATGACTATATTTACTGCTACTGTTACTGCTGCCATGACTACCACTACTATTACTACTACTATTACTACTACAACTGTTACTATTTCTATTATTACTCCTATTTCTACTATTACTACTACCACTACTACTACCACTGCTTTTACTTCTACCACCACCATTATTACTACTACTTCTACTACTACTACTGCTACTACTACCACTACTATTACTACTATTGCTACTACTACCACTACTATTACTACTATTGCTACTACTACCACTAGTATTACTACAACTAATACTATTTCTACTACTATTCTACTACTATTGCTTCTACTTTTATTACTATTACTGCAACTAATATTGCTACTATTATTATTGCTACCATTACCACCGCCACTGTTAGTTTCTCTACTACTTATATTACAAATATTAATACTTCTACAAGTCCTACTACTAATATTCCTATTACTATTACTGCTGCTACTACCACCACTACTACTATTACCACCATTACCATTTCAATTACTATTACTCGATATCGGATTCTGGGCTGAATCCTGACTAATTACCGCCCATTTTTGCCTCATCAGTGATTGGAGTTTATCATGATTTGGACGGGGTTAGACTTGCGGGAAACTCAGACGAGTCTCGCACGTCAACAGCACTCGGATCGGAGTGTTCAGCTGCATGTATTTCTATGCAGCTGAACGCTCTGATCCGAGTGCCCACAGCAGTGCCGGGTATTGATGTGCAAGACTCATCCGAGTTTCTCGCAAGTCTAACCCCAGCCTTAGGTGTTTTAGTTTGTTTCCTTTTTGAGTATTGACTACATGGTCTCAATGGGATTGAGATCTGGCCAGTTTCTGAGCTGTGACCTAAGATTTCAATATTTTATTACCCCGAGCCACACAGTGACCACTTTTCCCCTTAAATATGGTCTTCATCATGTTGAACAAAGCATTGTTCAGCACCAAATTGATCTTCGATCTTTGATAGAAGTTTCTCTTGGAGGATTTTTAGATTTTATTTTTAACTAGCTGAAGAGCTCGGCGCTGCCCGGGCATAGTAACTAACTACGGTTAGTTATAACAAATTATAATGATTATATATATAAAGCTGAGTGTATAGCCCCGCCCACTCCGCATAACCACTACTACCCCTAAAATCCCACATCATCCCGTCACAGCTACCAGACTACTCCCCCTAATATCCCACATCATCCCGTCAGCCAGAGCCACCGGACAACTACCACTAATATCCCACATCATCCCATCAGCCAGAGCCACCGGACAACTACCACTAATATCCCACATCATCCCATCAGCCAGAGCCACCGGACTACTACCCCTAATATCCCACATCATCCCATCAGCCAGAGCCACCGGACTACTACCCCTAATATCCCACATCATCCCATCAGCCAGGGCCCCCGGACTACTACCCCTAATATCCCACATCATCCCGTCAGCCAGAGCTACCTGACTACTACCCCTAATATCCCACATCATCCCATCAGCCAGAGCCACCGAACTACTACCCCTAATATCCCACATCATCCCATCAGCCAGGGCCACCGGACTACTACCCCTAATATCCCACATCATGCCGTCAGCCAGAGCCACCGGACTACTACCCCTAATATCCCACATCATCCCGTCAGCCAGAGCCACCGGACTACTACCCCTAATATCCCACATCATCCCGTCAGCCAGAGCCACCGGACTACTACCCCTAATATCCCACATCATCCCGTCAGCCAGAGCCACCGGACTACTACCCCTAATATCCCACATCATCCCGTCAGCCAGAGCCTCTGGACTACTACCCCTAATATCCCACATCATCCCATCAGCCAGAGCCACCGGACAACTACCCCTAATATCCCACATCATCCCGTCAGCCAGAGCCACCGGACTACTACCCCTAATATCCCACATCATCCCGTCAGCCAGAGCCACCGGACTACTACCCCTAATATCCCACATCATCCTGTCAGCCAGAGCCACCGGACTACTACCCCTAATATCCCACATCATCCCGTCAGCCAGAGCCACCGGACAACTACCCCTAATATCCCACATCATCCCATCAGCCAGAGCCTCTGGACTACTACCCCTAATATCCCACATCATCCAGTCAGAGCCACCGGACAACTACCCCTAATATCCCACATCATCCCGTCAGCCAGAGCCACCGGACAACTACCGCTAATATCCCACATCATCCCGTCAGCCAGAGCCACCGGACTACTACCCCTAATATCCCACATCATCCCGTCAGCCAGAGCCACCGGACTACTACCCCTAATATCCCACATCATCCCATCAGCCAGAGCCTCTGGACTACTACCCCTAATATCCCACATCATCCAGTCAGAGCCACCGGACAACTACCCCTAATATCCCACATCATCCCGTCAGCCAGAGCCACCGGACAACTACCGCTAATATCCCACATCATCCCATCAGCCAGAGCCACAGGACAACTACGACTAATATCCCACATCATCCCGTCACAGCCGCCGGACTACTACCCCTAATATCCCACATCATCCCATCAGCCAGAGCCACCGGACTACTACCCCTAATATCCCACATCATCCCATCAGCCAGGGCCACCGGACTACTACCCTTAATATCCCACATCATCCCGTCAGCCAGAGCCACCGGACTACTCCCCCTAATAGCCCACATCATCCCGTCAGCCAGAGCTACCGGACTACTACCCCTAATATCCCACATCATCCTGTCAGCCAGAGCCACCGGACTACTACCCCTTATTTCCCACATCATCCCGTCAGCCAGAGCCACCGGACTACTACCCCTAATATCCCACATCATCCCGTCAGCCAGAGCCACCGGACTACTACCACTAATATCCCACATCATCCCGTCAGCCAGAGCCACCGGACTACTACCCCTAATATCCCACATCATCCCGTCAGCCAGAGCCACCGGACTACTACCCCTAATATCCCACATCATCCCGTCAGCCAGAGCCACCGGACTACTACCCCTAATATCCCACATCATCCCATCAGCCAGAGCCTCTGGACTACTACCCCTAATATCCCACATCATCCAGTCAGAGCCACCGGACAACTACCCCTAATATCCCACATCATCCCGTCAGCCAGAGCCACCGGACAACTACCGCTAATATCCCACATCATCCCATCAGCCAGAGCCACAGGACAACTACGACTAATATCCCACATCATCCCGTCACAGCCGCCGGACTACTACCCCTAATATCCCACATCATCCCATCAGCCAGAGCCACCGGACTACTACCCCTAATATCCCACATCATCCCATCAGCCAGGGCCACCGGACTACTACCCTTAATATCCCACATCATCCCGTCAGCCAGAGCCACCGGACTACTCCCCCTAATAGCCCACATCATCCCGTCAGCCAGAGCTACCGGACTACTACCCCTAATATCCCACATCATCCTGTCAGCCAGAGCCACCGGACTACTACCCCTAATATCCCACATCATCCCGTCAGCCAGAGCCACCGGACTACTACCCCTAATATCCCACATCATCCCATCAGCCAGAGCCACCGGACTACTACCACTAATATCCCACATCATCCCATCAGCCAGAGCCACCGGACTACTACCCCTAATATCCCACATCATCCCGTCAGCCAGAGCCACCGGACAACTACCCCTAATATCCCACATCATCCTGTCAAAGCCACCAGACTACTACCCCTAATATTCCACATCATCCTGTCAAAGCCAACAGACTACTACCCCTAATATCCCACATCATCCCATCAGCCAGAGCCACAGGACAACTACAACTAATATCCCACATCATCCCATCAGCCAGGGCCCCCGGACTACTACCCCTAATATCCCACATCATCCCATCAGCCAGAGCCACCGGACTAATTGTGAGTGAGCTTCTCCATGGATGAAAAGTCCCCCCACATGTGATCTCAGGAGTCTGTACTGTTGGCATAACACAGGACTCATTTTAGCATTCACCTTCTCTTCTGTAATCATTTTTCCAGATGATTCAAGCACTCTGAAGGAGACATTGCACTCTGGCTCATTTTTTTTGTATTGATTCAGTTTTTTTGTACACTTTGAGCTGTTAATTTTGTTTATAAATCTTTCCACGGATGAGTGGCTCCACAGTCGGGACCCATGTCCTGCTCTGCCCTTATGTAATTTTATGTCTGTTGACACATAGGTGAACTACAAGAGTTAGGTATCACACCGATTTGGTCACCGTGTTGCAGTGGGATGACTTTTATGCTTTTTTTTTGCAAATAATGTTAACTAAGTCCTCAATGTTATTTACATACATTATTGCTATTCATTTACTTACGTCTGTAGGCATCATAATATGGGGAGGACATCATAGTGTCGGGGAATATGGGGACATCATATTGTGTGGAGGGGTGAATGAGGGGGCATAAATCTGTGTGTGATTACTTTAATGGCAAAGGGTTTCATACTGTAGGGGTTTCATACTGTATGGTGGGCACTGTGGGGTCCATGAATGGATACCTTACTGTGTGGGAACACTAATGGGCTTAACCAGGAAAATATTTTTGTGTGGGCTCATATAAAGGACTGGACGAGGTTATGGAAATGTGTTTCTCTTTCCTGACATTCAAAAATGGGAGGTTCAGTAGGGGAAATAAGTATTTGATCCCTGATGTTGTAAGTTTGCCCACTGACAAAGACATGAACAGTCTATAATTTTAAGGGACGGTTATTTTTAACATTGAGGGATAGAATATAAAAAATAAAAATCCAGAAAACATCATTGTATAAATTATATAAATTTATTTGCATTTTGCAGTGGGAAATAAGTATTTGATCCCTCTGGCAAACAAGACTTAATACTTGGTGGCAAAATTCTGGTTGGCAAGCACAGCAGTCAGATGTTTTTTGTAGCTGATGATGAGGTTTGCGCACATGTCAGGAGGAGTTTTGCTTCACTCCTCTTTGCAGATCATCTCTAAATCATTGAGAATTTGAGGCTGATGTTTGGCGACTCGGAGCTTCAACTCCGTCCATAAGTTTTCTATGGGATTAAGGTCTGGAGACTGGTAGGTCACTCCATGACCTTAATGTGCTTCTTTTTGAGCCACTCCTTTGTTGCCTTGGCTGTATGTTTTGGGGCATTTTCTTTCTGGAACATCCAGCCATTACCCATTTTTAATGTCCTGGCGGAGGGAAGGAGGTTGTCACTCAGGATTTTACAGTACATGGCTCCATCCATTCTCCCATTGATATGGTGAAGTAGTCCTGTTCCCTTAGCAGAGAAACACCCCCAAAACATAGTTTTCACCTCCATGCTTGACAGTGGGGATGGTGTTCTTTGGGTCATAGGCAGCATTTCTCTTCCTCCAAACACGGCGAGTTAAGTTAATGTCAAAAAGCTCAATTTTTTTCTCATCTGACCACAGCACCTTCTCCTAATCAGTCACAGAATCATCCAGGTGTTCATTGACAATCTTCAGACGGGCCTGCACATTTGCCTTCTTGAGCAGGGAGACCTTGCGGGCCCTGCAGGATTTTAAACCTTTACGGCGTAATGTGTTAACAATGGTTTTCTTGGTGACTGTGGTCCCAGCTGCCTTGAGATCATTAATAAGTTCCCCCTGTGTAGCTCTTTGGTCTTGCCCATGTTGTAGAGTTTGTAGTTTGACTGATTAATTGAGTCTGTGGACAGGAGTCTTTTATAAAGGTGACTATGTAAGACAGGTGTCTTTAATGCAGGTCACAAGTTGATTACGAGCATCTAACTGGTCTATAGGACTAGGAGCCAGAGCTCTTAATGGTTGGTAGGGGATCAAATACTTATTTCTCACTGCAAAATGCAAATAAATTTATATAATTTATACAATGTGGCAGACTTGGGCAGGTCAAGGAAAAAAAGGTAAAATGTCTTGTGGCATTAATACAGTGTCTGCTCTTCCCACAGACAGTTGCATGGTGGACACCAGCTGCCTGGATGACGACAGTGAGAGGAGACGAGTATCCCCGGAGCAGAACATGACCCAAATGGATGGCTCTGCCAGCGATCTCCTCTTGAGACTCATGCACATGGCTAACAGACAACAGCAGCAAAGCAAGCAGCAGTTCTACTGAGCCCCGCCCCCGCGGAGCTCTGTGCTTCATGTACTACGCCCCCTGGGGGCTCTTCTGTCTCCGGACATTTATTTAAGAATGTATTTACAGAAATGGCTGACAGTTCATTGTACATAGAGCAAATAAAGTCTTATATTGCACTGTCATGTGACTCTGATGTCCTTATTATAACATATACTGTGAGATATCTATTCTCTATCACATGTGCATTATCTATGCGTTTACAATGAAAGCAGCACTAGACAAGACTAACATATCAGAACGGTGCAAGCCTCGGGGTACCGACCCTGAAGCCTCCATAGTTTTTTCTCACGTCAATAGTTTACCTTATGGATAGGACTTACGGTACATGTCACTGTATAAGATATATTCTACATTCCCATGTACATGTAGGATAGGCCATCAATATCAGATTGGTGCAGGGTCACTTCAGTAGCAGCTCAGCTTCAGTACTTAAAAGCGGCAACTACACGGTGTACGGAGCGGAGATGTTCTGTACGATGTATACATTCGGCTGCAGATGAAGCTGCAAACTGCTGTTGCTCACTGATCTGATATTGATGACCTATTTATTTGTATGTTATAGTGATACTCTTTATGTGTACAGCATGGCTGTACTCTCTATGTGCATGGTGTATAACTTATGTGTATGGTATAGCAGTACATTTATGTGTATGGTTCAGAGATACATTTATGTGTATAGTATAGCAGTACATTTATGTGTACGGCATGCCTGTTCTCTCAATGTGTATGGTGTACAACTTATGTGTAATGGTATAGCAGTACATTTATGTGTATGGTACAATTGTACAATTTATGTGTATAGTGCACTAATAAGGTATATATTATAGTGGTACATTTATGAGTACGCTATGCCTGTTCTCTCTACGTGTATGGTGTACAAGTACTTTATATGTATAGAGTATAGTGGTACATTTATGTGTATTGCATGGCTGTTCTCTCTATGTGTATGTTGTACTAGTTATGTGTATGATATAGCAGTAGATTTATATGTATTGAGTATTGGTACATTTATGTATGATATTGTTGTATAATTTATGTGTATAGGTGTAGTATTAATGTGCATAATATAGTACAGTGGCGGCGAACCTATGCCTCCCGGTGGGCACGCGCGCCATTTCCTCAGGACTAGTGCCGCCATCACTCTTCTCAGCCCCTTCACCATCTCCCTCATCACTAGCACTGTGGCAACTCTCCTCTGCAAGCACACTGTCCCATCAGGTCACAAATCCTCCCATCAGTCTGTACGCGGGTTGCGGAGAGTGACGACGCTAGTGCCCACAGGTAGGATTGTGACATATGAAGAGACCAGATCAGCGTGGAACAGGCGGAAGGGAGTAGTTACCGTATTTATTTTTTTTAATGTGAGGCAATTATACTGTATGGAGCACTATGTTGGGCCATTATACTGTATGGAGCACTATGTGGGCACATTATACAGTATTAAACACTATGTGGGGCTATTATACTGTATGGAGTGTCACGTGGAGCCATTATACAGTATGGAGCATTGTGTGGGGACATTATACGGTATGGAGCATTGTGTGAGGCCATTATACAGTATAGAGAATTCTGTGAGGCCATTATCCAGTATGGAGCATTGTGTGAGGCCATTATACTGTAAGGAGCATTATGTGAGGACATTATACAGTATGGAGCATTGTGTGAGGCCATTATACTGTATGGAGCATTATGTGGGGACATTATACAGTATGGAGCATTGTGTGAGGCCATTATACAGTATGGAACATTGTGTGAGGCCATTATACAGTATGGAGCATTCTGTGAGGCCATTATACAGTTTGGAGCATTGTGTGAGGCCATTATACAGTATGGAGCATTGTGTGAGGCCATTATACAGTATGGAACATTGTGTGAGGCCATTATACAGTATGGAGCATTCTGTGAGGCCATTATACTGTATGGAGCATTATGTGGGGACATTATACAGTATGGAGCATTGTGTGAGGCCATTATACTGTATGGAGCATTATGTGGGGACATTATACAGTATGGAGCATTGTGTGAGGCCATTATACAGTATGGAACATTGTGTGAGGCCATTATACAGTATGGAGCATTCTGTGAGGCCATTATACAGTTTGGAGCATTGTGTGAGGCCATTATACAGTATGGAGCATTGTCAGGATAAAGTCACCACATGAGAAACTTTTTAACTCTTTATTCCCAACGCTTTTCGAAATGAAAAACCATTTCTTTCTCAGGGGATGACAAGTGGTGAATAGATACAGCCTTCTCTGGTTAAATACATAAAATGTTTGAATTTAGGCGCCAAAAACCACATGGGATGAGAGGACAGATGTCAGAGTTCAGGGGTTAATGGAGCGTAAAAACCTTTTACAATTGTTCATATTAACAATTATACTTTCTTGATTTTCATTTACAGATAATATAAAAAATATGAAAAGAAAAAGAAGCTTTATTACATATATTGAAAGAAGAAAGAAAAAAAGAAAAAAAGAGAAAAAATGGAACGAACCCATTGAAAAATTGTATGTATATATCTCATGGTCCAAAGCCTATACCATTCGTACAGAGCGGAGTTCGTTTGGAAAGGGAGGCTGCAAACGTCAGATGAGGGAAAAAAATGAAGAAATATTAAAACTGTGTATATAATAAAATATCATAAAATTCCTTTTAATAAAAATGTAAATGTGTTTAAAATATGTATAAAAATGTATAAAAATATGTATAAAAATTATGTATAAAAATGTAAATGTAAATTACACATAATTTTTATACATATTTTAAACACATTTACATTTTTATTAAAAGGAATTGTATGATATTTTATTATATACACAGTTTTAATATTTCTTCATTTTTTTCCCTCATCTGACGTTTGCAGCCTCCCTTTCCAAACGAACTCCGCTCTGTCCGAATGGTATAGGCTTTGGACCATGAGATATATACATACAATTTTTCAATGGGTTCGTTCCATTTTTTCTCTTTTTTTCTTTTTTTCTTTCTTCTTTCAATATATGTAATAAAGCTTCTTTTTCTTTTCATATTTTTTATATTATCTGTAAATGAAAATCAAGAAAGTATAATTGTTAATATGAATAATTGTAAAAGGTTTTTACGCTCCATTAACCCCTGAACTCTGACATCTGTCCTCTCATCCCATGTGGTTTTTGGCGCCTAAATTCAAACATTTTATGTATTTAACCAGAGAAGGCTGTATCTATTCACCACTTGTCATCCCCTGAGGAAGAAATGGTTTTTCATTTTGAAACGCGTTGGGAATAAAGAGTTAAAAAGTTTCTCATGTGGTGACTTTATCCTGATCTCAGCAGCGCACAGTAAGCCTAAATTATTTATCCAAAAGGAACTATATTAAACAGTATTGAGCATTGTATGAGGCCGTTATACTGTATGGAGCATCGTGAGGGGACATTATACAGTATGGAGCATTGTGTGAGGCCATTATACTGTATGGAGCATTGTGTGAGGCCATTATACAGTATGGAACATTGTGTGAGGCCATTATACTGTATGGAGCATTCTGTGAGGCCATTATACAGTTTGGAGCATTGTGTGAGGCCATTATACAGTATGGAGCATTGTGCGAGGCCGTTATACTATATGGAGCATCGTGAGGGGACATTATACTGTATGGAGCATTGTGGGAGGCCATTATACTGTATGGAGCATTGTGTGAGGCCATTATACTGTATAGAGCATTCTGTGAGGCCATTATACAGTTTGGAGCATTGTGTGAGGCCATTATACAGTATGGAGCATTGTGTGAGGCAGTTATTCTGTATGGAGCATCGTGTGGGGCCATTATACAGTATGGAGCATTGTGTGAGGCCATTATACGGCATGGAGCATTAAGTGAGGCATTATACAGTATGGAGCATCATGTGGGGACATTATACAGTATGGAGCATTGTGTGAGGCCATTATACTGTATGGAGCATTATGTGAGGACATTATACAGTATGGATTATCACGTGGGGACATTATACAGTATGGAGCTATATGTGAGGACATTATACAGTATGGAGCATCATGTGAGGCCATTATACACTATGGCGCATCATGTGGGGCCATTATACTGTATGGAACACTATGTGAGGCCATTATATACTATGGAGCATTATGTGGGGCCATTTTACACTATGGAGCATCATGTGAGGCCATTATACAGTGTGGAGCATTATGTGAGGCCATTATACAGTGTGGAGCATTATGTGAGGCCATTATACGGTAT
The DNA here is from genome assembly GCF_039654945.1 of Dendrobates tinctorius. Classification (NCBI taxonomy): domain Eukaryota; kingdom Metazoa; phylum Chordata; class Amphibia; order Anura; family Dendrobatidae; genus Dendrobates; species Dendrobates tinctorius. The sequence continues at coordinate 12,573,635 of NW_027361763.1, forward strand.
GAAGCACAATGTGGGGTCATTATACTGCATGGAGCATTATGTGGGGCCCATTACACTTTATGGAGATCTATGTGAAGCCATTGTACTGGATGGAGGTCTTTATGTGCCCATTATACTGTATAGGGGGCTGTGTGGGGATTACAGTGGAGAATCATACTGTGATGGGGTCACCATTCTTTGTTGGGGGAACTGAAGGAGTGGGGTACAGCAGGGTCATCATACTGTGCGTGTGGAGGAGTTCACTGTGGGGGTATCATACTGTGTTTGGGAGCACTTTTGTCCGCATCATACTTTATTATCTGTTTTATTCAAGGTTTGGTTATCCTTTGTTATTACATATTTTTATTAGGACATTGGGTCATATGCTTTTTACTGCTGCATATTATACTGTATTATTCCACTATAATTCCAAAAGTTAATCGTTTTATTAGATAAGAAAAAAATGTCCTCAATTATAGACATTTTCTTTTTAACAAATATCAAGGTTGGCCGGCAACTTTCTGCAAGCTTTTAACTTTGGCCCTCTGTGTAGTTGAGTGTGATATCCCTGCCTTAAAGGCTTTGCTCTCGTCATAACAAAGGGTTACAATTGTGAAGAGGTTGTAAAAACAAACAACTTTGCAATTTTACTTTTGATTAAAAATCCTTTCCATTCTCAAGAACAGACCTGCAATACAATTGGTGGCTAGTATCTTAGGCTTGGAGTGCAGCGCTTACAAGCTCTTCGATATTGACTCTATAGCGCGCTAATGTACGAGTTGTCTTTCTAATCTAAACCCTCAGTACTCAGGGCACTTTGCGAAAGATAAGTGGGTTTTGGATTCCACTTTGGGCACTCAGTCTCTAACAGGTTCGCCATCACTGGTATAGGGGTACATTTATGTGTACGACACGGCTGCACTGTCTCCGTGTATAGTGTACTATTTATGTGTATGGTATACCTGTACAATTTATGTGTATGACATGGCTGTACTATCTACATGTTTGGTGTGCTGTGCTATTTATGTGTATGGTATAGCTGTACGTCTTATGTCTGTGGTATACCAGTACTATTTATATGTATGATACAGAGGTACACCAATATATATGGTGTAGCATTACATTTATTAGGTGTATGTTCTAGCTGTATTATTAATACGTATGGTATAGTGATCCATTTTTGTTTATGGCATGGTTGTACTATCTATGTATATGATGTAATATTTATGTGTACGGTATAGCAATACTATTTATGTGCATGATGTAAAGATATATTAATGTGTATGGTGTAGCAGTACATTTAGGTGCATGTTCTAGTGGTAAAATTTAGGCATATGGTATAGCTGTACCATTTATGTACAGTATTATTTATATATAACATAAAATAGTCATGTCTGTGTGTAGAGGGTAACAACATTACTTTTGTGTAGGGTATAATATAGATATTCTACATCCTGGTGAACCCATAGACAGAATGCAGCACATTGTATGGTGGTCATCGCTGGGCGCCGGCGGTCGATTGCCCGTTACCTTCTCCATAAATAATAATAATACAATGTTTTCTATCTTCAGAATCATTTCAACAACCAGAACCCAAGATGTTTTATTCAACGCTAATAAATCTGATAATAGGAGCTGAAGGCGCATCAATTAATCCCATTGAGTCTGGGCGGGAAAATAAATTCTCCCGTTATTTCAGGTCTCATTGATTAAATATGGGAAGGAGCGAATAATCTGAAGATAAGTCACAAGTGGAGTGAAGTTTGGATGGGGATAAGCCACAGCTACAGCTGTCCATTCACAGTCTGGTAATCCTCCCCTTCCCCTCAATTCTTAAAGGGATGGTCCACCTTTGGGGGATTTTTTAAAAGTTTTGACCCCCCCAGTTAATTCTAAGCCCCAGTCCAGATCAAAAAATTAATTCAGACCCTAGACCAGTCCCAAAAATGTATTTGGACCCCAGACCAGACCCAAAACTAATTCAGACCCCAGACCAGGCCCATAAATTAATTTCAGACCCCAGACCAGGCCCATAAATTCATTTCAGACCCCAGGCCAGGCCCATAAATTTATTCCAGACCCCAGACCAGGCCCCCAAATTAATTTAGACCTCAGACCAGACCCCAAAATGTATTCAACTCCCACCCAAGACCCAAAACTAATTTAGACCAGATTCATTTTGACCCCAAAACTAAATCAAAACCCTAAATAGATTCAGTTTGCAGACAAAACCCTGAAATCGTTAATTCTCTGGAGTGTTTCTTGAGGCTGTAGCGTCAAAACGTAGCGTTTTTTTCGGTGTTTTTTAGCGGTTTTACCAAATAAACTGCGTCAAAAACGCTTAAAAGAAGCTTACCATTCATTTAAATAAATTCCGCAATTTTTGTGGAGATGTATGCGTTTTTTACAGCGAAAAAAATGCTTTGCGGTAAAAAACGCAGCATGCTCATTAATTTGCAGAAAATTCTGCATTTTTAGCTATTTTCTATGGGTCTGGAACTGCGTGGAAATAAACCGCGAAAAAAACGCGCGTTTTCTGGGAAGGATTCAGGATTTTATGCAGACATTTTCTGCATACGTGCGCACATTGCCTAAATCTTAATAATTTTGCCAATGTCAATAAAATAATTGGATCTGTGTCTGACCAATATTACACTGCTCAGATTTGTAGCCATTCTCAATCCTATGCCACCGAAGAGCGATGGACAACACTGCCGGCGTTATATCTGTGGTGCAGAGTGCACTGAGCGTCTCATTTACTTATAACAACAAAGGATGGAAGCTGGTATGTCACTCTCCACAAGGAGAGACTTTACCCCTTAGACCTCAGTCCAGAGCCTCTTGTGGCGCCCCTGAGGCTCAGTCGCCACAGAGGTACTGCACCTTCTCCTAAGGTGTAGTGCCCCACCGCCTAGGTAAGTTGGGAACTCCTTTCCACACTCCAACACCTGCATCCCACACACAGGAGAGTTCAGTAGGTCCGCCTAGCAGCTTCAGGCTGGGGGTAGCAGAGCACCCTTCATGGAACCCTGCTTCGTAACACGAGATGTGCTGGGAGGTGGGTGGAGTTAGTATAAAAGAGGGGGAAAGTGGAGAATTGTAGGTCAGTCTGACGGGAGGTCAGGCGAGAGGAGTTCAGTTCTGAAGTTAGTTTTGAGTTCAGTTTGAGTTCAGTTTAGAAAGACCTGAGCCAGCTGGCACGGGAAAGAGAAGAGAAGGAGAAAGACGTAGACCTGCAACCTAAGCTTCCATAAGAGAGAGAAAGAACAGCGCGGAACGAAGGAGTAGGAGAACAGAGAGGAGTTGTGGGTTGGAAGAGGAACCCTGCCTATAGGTTCTCAGCGCAAGGCCGGGGCCCGGTCCCCGAGGGTGTATGGACACTTATGGTTCTGCAGCAGACACCGGTGGAGTAGTTGGCTGTAAATGCACTACTCCCATCAAAGACTTGGGACACAACAGCAACTGGATAGAGAGCCAGGACTTCTGAGAAGGAAGTCCCCAATAGAGGCTACAGCTGTCTGTCATACAAGTAAGGTTCTAGGAACATCTGACAGGAGGACTTCCAGAGAATTACGGTACTGGAGCTCTTCACACTAAAAGATGTAATAGAGGAGTCGTTCAGGAAAGGCACATGTTGGCAGAGTGTTGGAGAGGAGAACCCTGACTTGCCCGGGAGGTTGATTGAGTCTCTACCCCGGAGGACACGGCACGGAAGCAGGCACCAGTGGGTACCACGAACTGTGAGTAAAGCTTTGAAACTGCAAGCCCTGGTGTCCTCCATTCATTCGCCGTTAACACCTTCAGCACCGCTACATCTGGGTACCAGCATCTATACCATTCTGCACTTCTCCTCATCCATTGCACCTTCACTGCCCTGGGACTACAGCTCCACCTGTGGGGAGCTATACCATCTTTGCTGCACCACACCATCAGTCCCAGCGGATCTGCACGCAGCGTTGGCTTACCATCTCCCTTGCCAAACACCACGGGTGGCGTCACGAACTATTCAAATAAGCTTTAACACCATTAACATCACCGCCATTGATATTGGGCGCCCAGGGCCACGGACCGGGTCACTACTGCTGTGACACCTTCCCCCGGCCCGGTACCGGGTACGCCGCTGCCCTGGGTGTGAGGGCGACCCACTCTCACCTAGCCAAATCAGTTCTCATACTTTGCACAGACGAGGGCCAATAGCCCGAAACACCGTGTCTGCAAATTGAGATTCTGATTTGTCTTTTATCCTAAGTCATAATAACAAGACTCGTTAAAGGGTTGATTGTGACTTGTAAGATCGCTACTACCAACAGGGGGCGCTTTAGAGTTCAAGTCATCTTTCCCTCTGAAGAGTCAAATTTCATATTATAACAACCAATCAGATTCTAGACACAGAGTAAGATAATATAAAACTGCCGGGGTTATACCCTGCAGTGATTAATGAGGGAATACCTGCTGTCACTACTAGGAGAAAGTGGCTGAAGACAGTGGTTATTGACAGGAAAGAGGAGAGACTGGACAGATTGCTTTAACTGCTGAGAAAAGGATGGAGGCACTGCCTTCACTAACTCTCAATGTGAAAAGCCCTGCTGTGACTATTAGGGTAAGAGCAAGACTGTGCTGTACCTGCAAGTGCAGGGAGAGGCACTGCTGTAACTACAAGTGCAGGGAGAGGCACTGCTGTACCTGCAAGTGCAGGGAGAGGCACTGCTGTAACTACAAGTGCAGGGAGAGGCACTGCTGTAACTACAAGTGCAAGAAGAGGCACTGCTGTAACTACAAGTGCAGGAAGAGGCACTGCTGTAACTACAAGTGCAGGAAGAGGCACTGCTGTAACTACAAGTGCAGGGAGAGGCACTGCTGTACCTGCAAGTGCAGGGAGAGGCACTGCTGTAACTACAAGTGCAGTGAGAGGCACTACTGTAACTACAAGTGCAAGAAGAGGCACTGCTGTAACTACAAGTGCAAGAAGAGGCACTGCTGTAACTACAAGTGCAGGAAGAGGCACTGCTGTAACTACAAGTGCAGGAAGAGGCACTGCTGTAACTACAAGTGCAGGGAGAGGCACTGCTGTACCTGCAAGTGCAGGGAGAGGCACTGCTGTAACTACAATGCAGGGAGAGGCACTACTGTAACTACAAGTGCAAGAAGAGGCACTGCTGTAACTACAAGTGCAGGAAGAGGCACTGCTGTAACTACAAGTGCAGGGAGAGGCACTGCTGTACCTGCAAGTGCAGGGAGAGGCACTGCTGTAACTACAAGTGCAGGGAGAGGCACTGCTGTAACTACAAGTGTAAGAAGAGGCACTGCTGTAACTACAAGTGCAGGAAGAGGCACTGCTGTAACTACAAGTGCAGGGAGAGGCACTGCTGTAACTACAAGTGCAGGGAGAGGCACTGCTGTAACTACAAGTGCAGGGAGAGGCACTGCTGTAACTACAAGTGCAGGGAGAGGCACTGCTGTAACTACAAGTGCAAGAAGAGGCACTGCTGTAACTACAAATGCAGAAAGAGGCACTGCTGTAACTACAAGTGCAGGGAGAGGCACTGCTGTAACTACAAGTGCAGGGAGAGGCACTGCTGTAACTACAAGTGCAGGAAGAGGCACTGCTGTAACTACAAGTGCAGGAAGAGGCACTGCTGTACCTGTAGGAGGAGAGGCCTCCGCCAAGTACCCAGACCGGAACCGAAAGGACCGTCTTCTAGTTTCCTGGGGTATCAGCTTCCAGGGAGCAGAGCTAAGGGATTGATCGCTGAGACTGACAGGGCAGTTGGGGGAGGAGTCTGGTTAAAAGGGGCGGAGAGGGCCCAACTGAGGGAGTCAGCAGAATGGGAGAGAAGGAGAAGGAGACTTGATGAGGGCCAGGGAGCGAGTGCCACGAGCAGCTACCCGGGAGGAGGACAACGACAGGAGGGAGACTCTTGGTGGACCACAGGGCGATGGCGCCGAGCTTACCGACAAAAGAAGACTGCTGCCTCACTCCAGCTCTTGGCTGCGGCTCACTCGCAGCCGTCCGCGGCCGACGCCGCCTCACTCCAGCTCACTGCTGTGGCCTCCTCGCTGCTGCCCGAAGCCACCGCCACTTCACGCCCAACCACGGCGGTGACTCCTCCTTTACCGCCCGCAGCTGCCACTGCCCCGCTCCAGTCCGCGGTAGAGACTGGGCCTGTGCCCGCCGCGGATCCTCCAGTGCGGCCGCAGACTGCGCCTGTAGCCTATCAACCGCCACTTATCACTGTCAGGGAGTTGCGACCTCCACTCTCCCACTCCCAGGCGGTATCCCGCTGCCTCCGCTGGGGGACATCCCGCCAAAGAACTCTCCGTGGGCCTGTTGTGCCCCTGCTCCTCCAGGGCGTCCGAACTCCCGAAGACTACGCCAGATCTTCAGTGGCTGGGCCCAGTGGCTGCGATGCCGACACACCGTGGAACAGAATGCCGAGGGACGTCAGGACGGATAAGTGATACATAGTGACTAAGGACCCGTAGTTGGCCATTCCGCGGCCCTATAGTGACCGGTCTTTGCCGGATTAGCCGTGTTCTCTCAATCCTTGTTTATGTGTATTGGCTCCCTGCGAGGACAACTACTGTTATTCTGCTGGTTGCATAACAATAGCCCTAACGGCATTTATCTATAAAATTTAACGTTTAAAGTCATATCTGTCTCGTCACTGCATCCTGCGCACCTGCTATTACCACATTTGGCGTAGTCGGCAGGATGCTTTCTCCGAGCGTGGACAGCGGCACCCCAGGCCAGAGCGGGGCCATAGACACAGCAAGCAACCAGGCCCCCGGTCCAGCATTTCTCTGGGGGCTATGCTAAACAACCTGCCCAGGTTCTCAGGCTCCAACACCATGCTGTGGAGCTGGGCAGAGCGAATGCGAGGCCTCTTCCGAATGCATCCGATGACCCCTGACCTGGAAGCCGAGGTAGCTCTCATGGCATTAGAAGGGGAAGCCCGGGATTCAGTAATGTTGAGGCCCCCGGGACACCGCAACACCTTTGTTAGGGTCTTGCGGATACTGGAAGAGACCCATGGGGATCCGACAGATGTGGGGGAGTTGAGGACCCAGTTGTTCAGTCGAATGCAGGGAGAGGGGGAGACTATCACCCAGTATATGAATGTCCTTCAAGAGTTATACACGGCCATCGAGCGGAAGGACGGTGTAGGGGTAGGACCCATCGACATTACCCTATGCGATTTGTTAGTGACTGGACTCCGAGACCCGTTGATAAAGCAGGCACTACGGAGCAGGTCCGAGTGAACCCCCATTTAGCTTTCTCTGAGGTGGGGAGTCAGGCGCATGCACGAGAGCAGGAGCAGGGAATGACGGTCCTCGTGGGGAAGGTCCAGAGTGTGGAGGCCGCTGTGACTGCTGTCGGAGAGCCCCAATGGATAGAAGAGATGAAACAAGAGCTGAAGAACATCAGGGGCGAGTTGGCAGAAGTGAAGAGAAGAACCGAGGTCACGTCTGGGCAGCCTAGTTTCAATCCCGGGCCCTGGGGGCCTCGCAATGCTCGGAGTGGCCGGCCCTCACAGCCCCAGTGCTATGAGTGCGGGGAGCTGAGCCACTTCGCACGAGAGTGTCCGCGGCGTGGGAGGCGCCCACCCTGGCCGCCATTAAACTAGAGGGCTCCGGGCTGGGGGGACGCCGCTCGGACCCAGAAGCCACGACATGGGGTGGTGGAAGTCCCGAAGATCTGGTCGCAAAGTGCCCAGTGGTATGGGCAGAAGTCGAGGGCCGTGCCGTACGGTGCCAAGTGGACATGGGGTCACAAGTAACGACCATGCCTGCAAATCTACTTTCGACAGCATTTCCTTGAGGCAGTGAGACCCCAGTGGGGACCCATGATAAAACTGGTAGCCACCAACCAATTACCGGTCCATGTCGCCGGGGTGGTTTGGGTGCAGATGACGCTGTGTTGTAAATCCCTCGGACGCTGGGGAGTGGTCTTGACTCATTGAGAAACCAATGACAAACATCCAGTTATCCTGGGCATGAACATCCTGCGGGAGTTTGGCAATTTACTCCTCAATAACCCCATGCAAGAGACTCTGAACCAGTGGGGTTTCTGCACACCCCAAGGGCAGGTCTTCCAGCAGTTGGTGCAGTAGGCGCGAGTTCTCCAGGATTGTCAGGAGGGCGAGGCACTGGGCAAAGTCATTGCGCCAGCGGCTCCCCCGCTCATACTGCCACCCGGGCAGACAGTGGTGGCCCTGCCCATTCGGGCCCCGGTGCATTTGGAGGGCGTGGAGATGCAGGTGGAGCCATGCTACTCAGAACGCCTGCCTCCTGGCATACTGGTGGCCCGCTCCCTGGCCACTGTGTGGAGAGGGACGGTCCTGGTGCGCTGCGTCAACCTAGAAGACCAAGATATCGTCTTAAGGCCCCGGGTCGAGATGGCCAAGCTGGTAAGGCCGTTAGAAGAGGTGCTGCTAGCCCCTACGGTCCAATTGAAGGTGCAACCCGAGGACCCTTGGGCAGTGACTATTCGAACTTTGCAGACTGCCAAGTCCTCGACTAAGGAAAAGGGCTGAAGCATCTTGGAAAGAGTGTGGGCTGAGCTCTCTGGCCTGGCTCCTGCCCAACTTCTCCAGGTAGAAACGCTACTAGGACAGTACCACGGGGTATTCGCTAGCCACGAGGATGATTTTGGATGCACCACAGCCAGCACGCACGGGATTCCCACGGCAGGAACGGCCCCCATACGGGAAGGATACAGACAAATTCCCCCACAACTATACCAGGAGGTAAAAAACTTTACTGGCTCAAATGCTGCGGAAGGGGGTCAAACGAGAGAGCCAGAGCCCCTGGGCGACTCCCATCGTGTTGATCCGCAGAAAGGATGGCACCCTACGGTTCTGCGTGAACTATAGAAAGCTGAATGCCTGTACCATCAAAGACTCGTACCTGTTGCCTCGTATAGAAGAATCCCTGTCCGCCTTGGGGAAGGCGAAGTACTTTTCAACGTTTGATCTGGCCAGCGGGTTTTGGCAGGTGCCGATGTCGGAAGAAGACAGGGCTAAGACAGCGTTCATTCTTCCTATGGGACTGTTCAAGTTCAATCGAATGCCATTCGAGCTGGCCAATACCCTGGGGACCTTTCAGCGTCTGATGGAGCGGTGTCTGGGGGATCTCAACTTCGAGGCCAAGCTGATATACCTGGACGACATAATCATCTATGCCGCCAAGTTTGAGGACCACCTGCGGAGGTTGGGGCAAGTGCTCGGCCGGCTGCAGAAGTACGGGTTGAAGGTGAAGCCCCAGAACTGCCACCTGTTTCGCACCCAGATTGAATATCTGGGGCATGTCGTCTCTGCCGAGAATGATCGCTTATGGTAGCCGATCACTTCATGACTCCGAGCGAAACCCTGACAATTACAGCTCCTTTAAGATCGAGCTCTTTGCGGTAGTGTAGGCCATGACGGAGCGGTTCGCAGAGTGCCTGGCGGGCTCCGAAGTGGTGATGCGGACCGACAACAACCTGCTGGCCCACTTGGAAAATGCCAAATTGGGGGCTCTGGAGCAGCGATGGGTGGCCCGAATGGCCAAGTTCAACGACAAGATCATCTACAAAAGAGGAGCAGAAAATGTGCACGCGGATGCCCTTTCCAGGATCCGGCACACCCCGCCAGGGAAAAGTCGAGACGACGAATTGGAAGGAGAAGAGACACCGTATGCCCTCACCGCCGCCGTACTCGCGGCTGCCACACGAGAAGGACCCCCAAGGGGTGTGCTGGAGCAATCACGTGACAGATCGATCCAACAGCAGCAATAAGATGAGATCGGGCTCCTACGCCGATGGGTGACCACCGGCAGACTACCCACCGACGCCCAGAGACAGACTTCGTCTCAGGATATGTTGCTGATGCTAAGCCAATGGGTGAAACTAGTCATCAAGAAAGGACTGTTGTATCGTAAGGTGGTATCATGGGCGACGTCTGCAACAACTTGGCACGTAGTCGTGCCCAGAGCCCAACTCAGTGAACTGGCACGGGAAGCCCACGAAAAGGGGACTCACTTCGGAGTCCAGAACACCTTGCAGTGGTTGCAGCAGATAGTTTACCATCCACGCTTGCATGCTGCTGTGGAGGAAACTTTCCGGGCCTTCCGCCTATGCAAACTAGCCAAACCACCCACACAACAGGCCCCGGTGCAAGCGATAGTGACATCAGCACCCCTCGAGCTCTTGACGGTGGACTATGTGACCATTGGCCCTGCATACCAGGGGTATGAACATTGTCTCGTCATGGTGGATCACTTTACCAAATTTGCCGTGGTAACCCCCACTTGAGATCAAACTGCGGAATCAGCCGACTATGCAAGCTGCAAGAACTTTATCCAAGTGTACGGCTGCCCTCAACGGATACATTCGGATCAGGGAGTATGCTTCCAGGGGAAGATCATGGAGGAGCTACACTGCCTCTATGGTATCAATAAATCTCGGATCACACCATACCACCCACAGGGGAACGCGGCCTGCGAACGCTTTAATCGGACACTAATTCAAATGTTGCGTACCCTAGAGAGTGATCGGAAGGCCTGCTGGCCTGAGTATGTCCCTGAACTAGTGTGGGTCTATAACAATCGGGTGCACCGAGTCACCGGCTATACCCACCACTCACTGCTCTTCGGGCGTGAAGGCAAAGGGATCACGGAGGTAGAACTAAACCCGGTGGAACCCCAACCCTGGTCCGGGGTGTCATCACGGGTCCGAAACCACCGACACCGGCTACAGGCATTGTTCAGACAAAACTCCAGGACCTAGAACACCCAGGGGGGACTCTACCTCCACCCCCCAACTTCCAGACTGGGGATCGAATACTCGTACTAGACCAGCACCCCCAGAACAAGCTAGAAGTACTACAAGTACAGAGAGAGAGGCACTGCTGTAACTACAAGTACATAGAGAGGCACTGCTGTAACTACAAGTGCAGAGAGAAGCACTGCTGTACCTACAAGTGCAGAGAGAAGCACTGCTGTACCTACAAGTGCAGAGAGAAGCACTGCTGTACCTACAAGTGCAGGGAGAGGCACTGCTGTAACTACAAGTGCAGAGAAAGGCACTGCTGTACCTACAACTGCAGGGAGAGGCACTGCTGTAACTACAAGTGCACTGAGAGGCACTGCTGTAACTACAAGTGCAGGAAGACGCACTGCTGTAACTACAAGGGCAGAGAAAGGCATTGCTGTAACTACAAGTGCAGGGAGAGGCACTGCTATAACTACAAGTGCAGAAGTGCAGAGAAAGGCACTGCTGTAACTACAAGTGCAGGGAAAGGCACTGCTGTAACTACAAGTGCAAAGAGAGGCACTGCTGTAACTACAAGTGCAGGGAAAGGCACTGCTGTAACTACAAGTGCAGTGAGAGGCACTGCTGTAACTACAAGTGCAGAGAGAGGCACTGCTGCAACTACAAGTGCAGTGAGAGGCACTGCTGTAACTACAAGTGCAGGAAGAGGCACTGCTGTAACAACAAGTACAGAGAGAGGCACTGCTGTAACAACAAGTACAGAGAGAGGCACTGCTGTAACTACAAGTGCAGGAATAGGCAATGCTGTAACTACAACTGCTGTGAGAGGCACTGCTGTAACTACAAGTGCAGGAAGAGGCACTGCTGTAACTACAAGTGCAGAGAAAGGCACTGCTGTAACTACAAGTGCAGTGAGAGGCACTGCTGTAACTACAAGGGCAGAGAAAGGCACTGCTGTAACTACAAGTGCAGGAAGAGGCACTGCTGTAACTACAAGGGCAGAGAAAGGCACTGCTGTAACTACAAGTGCAGGGAGAGGCACTGCTATAACTACAAGTGCAGAAGTGCAGAGAAAGGCACTGCTGTAACTACAAGTGCAGTTAGAGGCACTGCTATAACTACAAGTGCAGGAAGAGGTACTGCTGTAACTACAAGGGCAGAGAAAGGCATTGCTGTAACTAGTAGTTCAGGGAGAGGCACTGCTATAACTACAAGTGCAGAAGTGCAGAGAAAGGCACTGCTGTAACTACAAGTGCAGAGAGAGGCACTGCTGTAACTACAAGTACAGTGAGAGGCACTGCTGTAACTACAAGTGCAGGAAGAGGCACTGCTGTATCTACAAGTGCAGAGAGAGGCACTGCTGTATCTACAAGTGCAGTGAGAGGCACTGCTGTATCTACAAGTGCAGGAAGAGGCACTGCTGTAACTACAAGTGCAGAGAAAGGCACTGCTGTGACTACAAGTGCCGTGAAAGGCACTTCTGTAACTACAAGTGCAGAGAGAGGCACTGCTGTAACTACAAGTACAGAGAGAGGCACTGCTGTAACTACAAGTGCAGAGAGAGGCACTGCTGTAACTACAAGTGCAGGAAGAGGCACTGCTGTAACTACAAGTGCAGGAAGAGGCACTGCTGCAAATACAAGTGCAGGGAGAGGCACTGCTGTAACTACAAGTGCAGGAAGAGGCACTGCTGTAACTACAAGTGCAGAGAGAGGCACTGCTGTAACTACAAGTGCAGGGAGAGGCACTGCTGTAACTACAAGTGCAGGGAGAGGCACTGCTGTAACAACAAGTACAGAGAGAGGCACTGCTGTAACTACAAGTGCAGGAATAGGCACTGCTGTAACTACAAGTGCAGGAATAGGCACTGCTGTAACTACAAGTGCAGAGAGAGGCACTGCTGTAACTACAAGTGCAGGAAGAGGCACTGCTGTAACTACAAGGGCAGAGAAAGGCATTGCTGTAACTACAAGTGCAGGGAAAGGCACTGCTATAACTACAAGTGCAGAAGTGCAGAGAAAGGCACTGCTGTAACTACAAGTGCAGGGAGAGGCACTGCTGTAACTACAAGTGCAGAGAGAGGCACTGCTGTAACTACAAGTGCAGGAAGAGGCACTGCTGTAACTACAAGTGCAAAGAAAGGCACTGCTGTAACTACAAGTGCAGTGAGAGGCACTGCTGTAACTACAAGGGCAGAGAAATGCATTGCTCTAACTACAAGTGCAGTGAGAGGCACTGCTGTAACTACAAGTGCAGAAGTGCAGAGAAAGGCACTGCTGTAACTACAAGTGCCGCGAGAGGCACTGCTGTAACTACAAGTGCAGGAAGAGGCACTGCTGTAACTACAAGTGCAGGAAGAGGCACTGCTGCAACTACAAGTGCAGGGAGAGGCACTGCTGCAACTACAAGTGCAGGGAGAGGCACTGCTGTAACTACAAGTGCAGAGAGAGGCACTGCTGTAACTACAAGTGCAGGGAGAGGCACTGCTGCAACTACAAGTGCAGGGAGAGGCACTGCTGTAACTACAAGTGCAGAGAAAGGCACTGCTGTAACTACAAGTGCAGTGAGAGGCACTGCTGTAACTACAAGGGCAGAGAAAGGCACTGCTGTAACTACAAGTGCAGGAAGAGGCACTGCTGTAACTACAAGGGCAGAGAAAGGCACTGCTGTAACTACAAGTGCAGGGAGAGGCACTGCTATAACTACAAGTGCAGAAGTGCAGAGAAAGGCACTGCTGTAACTACAAGTGCAGTTAGAGGCACTGCTATAACTACAAGTGCAGGAAGAGGTACTGCTGTAACTACAAGGGCAGAGAAAGGCATTGCTGTAACTAGTAGTTCAGGGAGAGGCACTGCTATAACTACAAGTGCAGAAGTGCAGAGAAAGGCACTGCTGTAACTACAAGTGCAGAGAGAGGCACTGCTGTAACTACAAGTACAGTGAGAGGCACTGCTGTAACTACAAGTGCAGGAAGAGGCACTGCTATAACTACAAGTGCAGAGAGAGGCACTGCTGTATCTACAAGTGCAGTGAGAGGCACTGCTGTATCTACAAGTGCAGGAAGAGGCACTGCTGTAACTACAAGTGCAGAGAAAGGCACTGCTGTGACTACAAGTGCCGTGAAAGGCACTTCTGTAACTACAAGTGCAGAGAGAGGCACTGCTGTAACTACAAGTACAGAGAGAGGCACTGCTGTAACTACAAGTGCAGAGAGAGGCACTGCTGTAACTACAAGTGCAGGAAGAGGCACTGCTGTAACTACAAGTGCAGGAAGAGGCACTGCTGCAAATACAAGTGCAGGGAGAGGCACTGCTGCAAATAAAAGTGCAGGAAGAGGCACTGCTGTAACTACAAGTGCAGAGAGAGGCACTGCTGTAACTACAAGTGCAGGGAGAGGCACTGCTGTAACTACAAGTGCAGGGAGAGGCACTGCTGTAACAACAAGTACAGAGAGAGGCACTGCTGTAACTACAAGTGCAGGAATAGGCACTGCTGTAACTACAAGTGCAGGAATAGGCACTGCTGTAACTACAAGTGCAGAGAGAGGCACTGCTGTAACTACAAGTGCAGGAAGAGGCACTGCTGTAACTACAAGGGCAGAGAAAGGCATTGCTGTAACTACAAGTGCAGGGAAAGGCACTGCTATAACTACAAGTGCAGAAGTGCAGAGAAAGGCACTGCTGTAACTACAAGTGCAGGGAGAGGCACTGCTGTAACTACAAGTGCAGAGAGAGGCACTGCTGTAACTACAAGTGCAGGAAGAGGCACTGCTGTAACTACAAGTGCAAAGAAAGGCACTGCTGTAACTACAAGTGCAGTGAGAGGCACTGCTGTAACTACAAGGGCAGAGAAATGCATTGCTCTAACTACAAGTGCAGTGAGAGGCACTGCTGTAACTACAAGTGCAGAAGTGCAGAGAAAGGCACTGCTGTAACTACAAGTGCAGAGAGAGGCACTGCTGTAACTACAAGTGCAGTGAGAGGCACTGCTGTATCTACAAGTGCAGTGAGAGGCACTGCTGTATCTACAAGTGCAGGGAGAGGCACTGCTGTATCTACAAGTGCAGGGAGAGGCACTGCTGTAACTACAAGTGCAGAGAAAGGCACTGATGTAACTACAAGTGCCGCGAGAGGCACTGCTGTAACTACAAGTGCAGGAAGAGGCACTGCTGTAACTACAAGTGCAGGAAGAGGCACTGCTGCAACTACAAGTGCAGGGAGAGGCACTGCTGCAACTACAAGTGCAGGGAGAGGCACTGCTGCAACTACAAGTGCAGAGAGAGGCACTGCTGTAACTACAAGTGCAGAGAGAGGCACTGCTGTAACTACAAGTGCAGGGAGAGGCACTGCTGTAACTACAAGTGCAGGAAGAGGTACTGCTGCTACTACAAGTGCAGGAAGAGGCACTGCTGTAACTACAAGTGCAGAGAAAGGCACTGCTGTAACTACAAGTGCAGAAAGAGGCACTGCTGTAACTACAAGTGCAGAGAGAGGCACTGCTGCAACTACAAGTGCAGTGAGAGGCACTGCTGCAACTACAAGTGCAGGAAGAGGCACTGCTGTAACAACAAGTACAGAGAGAGGCACTGCTGTAACTACAAGTGCAGGAATAGGCAATGCTGTAACTACAAGTGCAGAGAAAGGCACTGCTGTAACTACAAGTGCAGTGAGAGGCACTGCTGTAACTACAAGTGCAGGAAGAGGCACTGCTGTAACTACAAGTGCAGAGAAAGGCACTGCTGTAACTACAAGTGCAGTGAGAGGCACTGCTGTAACTACAAGCGCAGTGAGAGGCACTGCTGTAACTACAAGGGCAGAGAAAGGCACTGCTGTAACTACAAGTGCAGGGAGAGGCACTGCTATAACTACAAGTGCAGAAGTGCAGAGAAAGGCACTGCTGTAACTACAAGTGCAGAGAGAGGCACTGCTGTAACTACAAGTACAGTGAGAGGCACTGCTGTAACTACAAGTGCAGGAAGAGGCACTGCTATAACTACAAGTGCAGAGAAAGGCACTGCTGTAACTACAAGTGCAGGAAGAGGCACTGCTGTAACTACAAGTGCAGAGAAAGGCACTGCTGTAACTACAAGTGCCGCGAGAGGCACTTCTGTAACTACAAGTGCAGAGAGAGGCACTGCTGTAACTCCAAGTACAGAGAGAGGCATTGCTGTAACTACAAGTGCAGAGAGAGGCACTGCTGTAACTACAAGGGCAGAGAAAGGCACTGCTGTAACTACAAGTGCAGGGAGAGGCACTGCTATAACTACAAGTGCAGAAGTGCAGAGAAAGGCACTGCTGTAACTACAAGTGCAGAGAGAGGCACTGCTGTAACTACAAGTACAGTGAGAGGCACTGCTGTAACTACAAGTGCAGGAAGAGGCACTGCTATAACTACAAGTGCAGAGAGAGGCACTGCTGTATCTACAAGTGCAGGAAGAGGCACTGTTGTAACTACAAGTGCATAGAAAGGCACTGCTGTAACTACAAGTGCCGCGAGAGGCACTTCTGTAACTACAAGTGCAGAGAGAGGCACTGCTGTAACTACAAGTACAGAGAGAGGCATTGCTGTAACTACAAGTGCAGAGAGAGGCACTGCTGTAACTACAAGTGCAGGAAGAGGCACTGCTGTAACTACAAGTGCAGGAAGAGGCACTGCTCCAACTACAAGTGCAGGGAGAGGCACTGCTGTAACTACAAGTGCAGGAAGAGGCACTGCTGTAACTACAAGTGCAGAGAGGCACTGCTGTAACTACAAGTGCAGGAAGAGGCACTGCTGTAACTACAAGTGCAGGAAGAGGCACTGCTGTAACTACAAGGGCAGAGAAAGGCATTGCTGTAACTACAAGTGCAGGGAGAGGCACTGCTATAACTACAAGTGCAGAAGTGCAGACAAAGGCACTGCTGTAACTACATGTGCAGAGAGAGGCACTGCTGTAACTACAAGTGCAGTGAGAGGCACTGCTGTAACTACAAGTGCAGAAAGAGGCACTGCTATAACTACAAGTGCAGAGAGAGGCGCTGCTGCAACTACAAGTGCAGTGAGAGGCACTGCTGTATCTACAAGTGCAGTGAGAGGCACTGCTGTATCTACAAGTGCAGTGAGAGGCACTGCTGTAACTACAAGTGAAGAAAAAGGCACTGATGTAACTACAAGTGCCACGAGAGGCACTTCTATAACTACAAGTGCAAAGAGAGGCACTGCTGTAACTACAAGTACAGAGAGAGGCACTGCTGTAACTACAAGTGCATGAAGAGGCACTGCTATAACTACAAGTGCAGAGAGAGGCGCTGCTGTAACTACAAGTGCAGAGAGAGGCACTGCTGTATCTACAAGTGCAGTGAGAGGCACTGCTGTATCTACAAGTGCAGGAAGAGGCACTGCTGTAACTACAAGTGCAGGAAGAGGCACTGCTATAACTACAAGTGCAGAGAGAGGCGCTGCTGTAACTACAAGTGCAGTGAGAGGCACTGCTGTAACTACAAGTGCAGGAAGAGGCACTGCTGTATCTCCAAGTGCAGTGAGAGGCACTGCTGCATCTACAAGTGCAGGAAGAGGCACTGCTGTAACTACAAGTGCAGAGAAAGGCACTGATGTAACTACAAGTGCCGCGAGAGGCACTTCTGTAACTACAAGTGCAGAGAAAGGCACTGCTGTAACTACAAGTGCAGTGAGAGGCACTGCTGTAACTACAAGTGCAGGAAGAGGCACTGCTGTAACTACAAGGGCAGAGAAAGGCATTGCTGTAACTACAAGTGCAGGGAGAGGCACTGCTATAACTACAAGTGCATAGAGGCGCTGCTGTAACTACAAGTGCAGTGAGAGGCACTGCTGTATCTACAAGTGCAGTGAGAGGCACTGCTATATCTACAAGTGCAGGAAGAGGAACTGCTGTAACTACAAGTGCAGAGAAAGGCGCTGATGTAACTACAAGTGCCGCGAGAGGCACTTCTGTAACTACAAGTGCAGAGAGAGGCACTGCTGTAACTACAAGTGCAGGAAAAGGCACTGCTGCAACTACAAGTGCAGGGAGAGGCACTGCTGCAACTACAAGTGCAGGGAGAGGCACTGCTGCAACTACAAGTGCAGGGAGAGGCACTGCTGCAACTACAAGTGCAGGAAGAGGCACTGCTGCAACTACAAGTGCAGGAAGAGGCACTGCTGTAACTACAAGTGCAGAGAAAGGCACTGCAGTAACTACAAGTGCAGAGAGAGGCACTGCTGTAACTACAAGTGCAGGAAGAGGCACTGCTGTAACTACAAGTGCAGAGAGAGGCACTGCTGTAACTACAAGTGCAGAGAGAGGCACTGCAGTAACTACAAGTGCAGGGAGAGGCACTGCTGTACCTACAAGTGCAGGAAGAGGTACTGCTGCTACTACAAGTGCAGGAAGAGGCACTGCTGTAACTACAAGTGCAGAGAAAGGCACTGCTGTAACTACAAGTGCAGGAAGAGGCACTGCAGTAACTACAAGTGCAGAGAGAGGCACTGCTGCAACTACAAGTGCAGGAAGAGGCACTGCTGTAACAACAAGTACAGAGAGAGGCACTGCTGTAACGAAAAGTGCAGGAATAGGCAATGTTGTAACTACAAGTGCAGAGAAAGGCACTGCTGTAACTACAAGTGCAGTGAGAGGCACTGCTGTAACTACAAGTGCAGGAAGAGGCACTGCTGTAACTACAAGTGCAGAGAAAGGCACTGCTGTAACTACAAGTGCAGTGAGAGGCACTACTGTAACTACAAGTGCAGGAAGAGGCACTGCTATAACTACAAGTGCAGAAGTGCAGAGAAAGGCACTGCTGTAACTACAAGTGCAGAGAGAGGCACTGCTGTAACTACAAGTACAGTGAGAGGCACTGCTGTAACTACAAGTGCAGGAAGAGGCACTGCTATAACTACAAGTGCAGGAAGAGGCACTGCTGTATCTACAAGTGCAGGAAGAGGCACTGCTGTAACTACAAGTGCAGAGAAAGGCACTGCTGTAACTACAAGTGCCGCGAGAGGCACTGCTGTAACTACAAGTACAGAGAGAGGCACTGCTGTAACTACAAGTGCAGAGAAAGGCACTGCTGTAACTACAAGTACAGAGAGAGGCACTGCTGTAACTACAAGTGCAGAGAGAGGCACTGCTGTAACTACAAGTGCAGAGAGAGGCACTGCTGTAACTACAAGTGCAGGCAGAGGCACTGCTGTAACTACAAGTGCAGGCAGAGGCACTGCTGCAACTACAAGTGCAGGAAGAGGCACTGCTGTAACTACAAGTGCAGGAAGAGGCACTGCTGTAACTACAAGTGCAGAGAGAGGCACTGCTGTAACTACAAGTGCAGGGAGAGGCACTGCTGTAACTACAAGTGCAGGAAGAGGCACTGCTCCAACTACAAGTGCAGGGAGAGGCACTGCTGTAACTACAAGTGCAGGAAGAGGCACTGCTGTAACTACAAGTGCAGAGAGGCACTGCTGTAACTACAAGTGCAGGAAGAGGCACTGCTGTAACTACAAGTGCAGGAAGAGGCACTGCTGTAACTACAAGGGCAGAGAAAGGCATTGCTGTAACTACAAGTGCAGGGAGAGGCACTGCTATAACTACAAGTGCAGAAGTGCAGACAAAGGCACTGCTGTAACTACATGTGCAGAGAGAGGCACTGCTGTAACTACAAGTGCAGGGAGAGGCACTGCTGTAACTACAAGTGCAGAGAGAGGCACTGCTGTAACAACAAGTACAGAGAGAGGCACTGCTGTAACTACAAGTGCAGGAATAGGCACTGCTGTAACTACAAGTGCAGAGAGAGGCACTGCTGTAACTACAAGTGCAGGAAGAGGCACTGCTGTAACTACAAGGGCAGAGAAAGGCATTGCTGTAACTACAAGTGCAGGGAGAGGCACTGCTATAACTACAAGTGCAGAAGTTCAGAGAAAGGCACTGCTGTAACTACAAGTGCAGGGAGAGGCACTGCTGTAACTACAAGTGCAGTGAGAGGCACTGCTGTAACTACAAGTGCAGGAAGAGGCACTGCTTTAACTACAAGGGCAGAGAAAGGCATTGCTGTAACTACAAGTGCAGGGAGAGGCACTGCTATAACTACAAGTGCAGAAGTGCAGAGAAAGGCACTGCTGTAACTACATGTGCAGAGAGAGGCACTGCTGTAACTACAAGTGCAGTGAGAGGCACTGCTGTAACTACAAGTGCAGGAAGAGGCACTGCTATAACTACAAGTGCAGAGAGAGGCGCTGCTGTAACTACAAGTGCAGAGAGAGGCACTGCTGTATCTACAAGTGCAGTGAGAGGCACTGCTGTATCTACAAGTGCAGGAAGAGGCACTGCTGTAACTACAAGTGCAGAGAAAGGCACTGATTTAACTACAAGTGCCGCGAGAGGCACTTCTGTAACTACAAGTGCAAAGAGAGGCACTGCTGTAACTACAAGTACAGAGACAGGCACTGCTGTAAGTACAAGTGCAGGAAGAGGCACTGCTATAACTACAAGTGCAGAGAGAGGCGCTGCTGTAACTACAAGTGCAGGAAGAGGCACTGCTGTAACTACAAGTGCAGGAAGAGGCACTGCTGCAACTACAAGTGCAGGGAGAGGCACTGCTGCAACTACAAGTGCAGGGAGAGGCACTGCTGCAACTACAAGTGCAGGGAGAGGCACTGCTGTAACTACAAGTGCAGGGAGAGGCACTGCTGTAACTACAAGTGCAGAGAGAGGCACTGCTGTAACAACAAGTACAGAGAGAGGCACTGCTGTAACTACAAGTGCAGGAATATGCACTGTTGTAACTACAAGTGCAGGAAGAGGCACTGCTGTAACTACAAGAGCAGGAAGAGGCACTGCTGTAACTACAAGGGCAGAGAAAGGCATTGCTGTAACTACAAGTGCAGGGAGAGGCACTGCTATAACTACAAGTGCAGAAGTTCAGAGAAAGGCACTGCTGTAACTGCAAGTGCAGGGAGAGGCACTGCTATAACTACAAGTGCAGACGTTCAGAGAAAGGCACTGCTGTAAGTACAAGTGCAGGGAGAGGCACTGCTGTAACTACAAGTGCAGTGAGAGGCACTGCTGTAACTACAAGTGCAGTGAGAGGCACTGCTGTAACTACAAGTGCAGAGAAAGGCACTGCAGTAACTACAAGTGCAGAGAGAGGCACTGCTGTAACTACAAGTGCAGGAAGAGGCACTGCTGTAACTACAAGTGCAGGAAGAGGCACTGCTGTAACTACAAGTGCAGAGAGAGGCACTGCAGTAACTACAAGTGCAGGGAGAGGCACTGCTGTACCTACAAGTGCAGGAAGAGGTACTGCTGCTACTACAAGTGCAGGAAGAGGCACTGCTGTAACTACAAGTGCAGAGAAAGGCACTGCTGTAACTACAAGTGCAGGAAGAGGCACTGCAGTAACTACAAGTGCAGGAATAGGCACTGCTGTAACTACAAGGGCAGAGAAAGGCATTGCTGTAACTACAAGTGCAGGGAGAGGCACTGCTATAACTACAAGTGCAGAAGTTCAGAGAAAGGCACTGCTGTAACTGCAAGTGCAGGGAGAGGCACTGCTATAACTACAAGTGCAGTGAGAGGCACTGCTGTAACTACAAGTGCAGGAATAGGCACTGCTGTAACTACAAGGGCAGAGAAAGGCACTGCTGTAACTACAAGTGCAGGGAGAGGCACTGCTATAACTACAAGTGCAGAAGTTCAGAGAAAGGTACTGCTGTAACTGCAAGTGCAGGGAGAGGCACTGCTGTAACTACAAGTGCAGGGAGAGGCACTGCTGTAACTACAAGTGCAGTGAGAGGCACTGCTGTAACTACAAGTGCAGGAAGAGGTACTGCTGCTACTACAAGTGCAGGAAGAGGCACTGCTGTAACTACAAGTGCAGAGAAAGGCACTGCTGTAACTACAAGTGCAGGGAGAGGCACTGCTGTAACTACAAGTGCAGTGAGAGGCACTGCTGTAACTACAAGTGCAGGAATAGGCACTGCTGTAACTACAAGGGCAGAGAAAGGCATTGCTGTAACTACAAGTGCAGGGAGAGGCACTGCTATAACTACAAGTGCAGAAGTTCAGAGAAAGGCACTGCTGTAACTGCAAGTGCAGGGAGAGGCACTGCTATAACTACAAGTGCAGAAGTGCAGAGAAAGGCACTGCTGTAACTACATGTGCAGAGAGAGGCACTGCTGTAACTACAAGTGCAGTGAGAGGCACTGCTGTAACTACAAGTGCAGGAAGAGGCACTGCTATAACTACAAGTGCAGAGAGAGGCGCTGCTGTAACTACAAGTGCAGTGAGAGGCACTGCTGTATCTACAAGTGCAGTGAGAGGCACTGCTGTATCTACAAGTGCAGGAAGAGGCACTGCTGTAACTACAAGTGCAGAGAAAGGCACTGATGTAACTACAAGTGTCGCGAGAGGCACTTCTGTAACTACAAGTGCAAAGAGAGGCACTGCTGTAACTACAAGTACAGAGAGAGGCACTGCTGTAAGTACAAGTGCAGGAAGAGGCACTGCTTTAACTACAAGTGCAGAGAGAGGCGCTGCTGTAACTACAAGTGCAGGGAGAGGCACTGCTGTATCTACAAGTGTAGTGAGAGGCACTGCTGTATCTACAAGTGCAGGAAGAGGCACTGCTGTAACTACAAGTGTAGGAAGAGGCACTGCTATAACTACAAGTGCAGAGAGAGGCGCTGCTGTATCTACAAGTGCAGTGAGAGGCACTGCTGTATCTACAAGTGCAGTGAGAGGCACTGCTGTATCTACAAGTGCAGGAAGAGGCACTGCTTTAACTACAAGTGCAGAGAAAGGCACTGATGTAACTACAAGTGCAGCGAGAGGCACTTCTGTAACTACAAGTACAGAGAGAGGCACTGCTGTAACTACAAGTGCAGGAAGAGGCACTGCTGTAACTACAAGTGCAGGAAGAGGCACTGCTGCAACTACAAGTGCAGGGAGAGGCACTGCTGCAACTACAAGTGCAGGGAGAGGCACTGCTGCAACTACAAGTGCAGGGAGAGGCACTGCTGCAACTACAAGTGCAGGGAGAGGCACTGGTGTAACTACAAGTGCAGAGAAAGGCACTGCTGTAACTACAAGTGCAGAGAAAGGCACTGCTGTAACTACAAGTGCAGGAAGAGGCACTGCTGTAACTGCAAGTGCAGGGAGAGGCACTGCTGTAACTACAAGTGCAGAGAGAGGCACTGCTGTAACTACAAGTGCAGAGAGAGGCACTGCTGTAACTACAAGTGCAGGGAGAGGTACTGCTGTAACTACAAGTGCAGGGAGAGGTACTGCTGCTACTACAAGTGCAGGAAGAGGCACTGCTGTAACTACAAGTGCAGAGAGAGGCGCTGCTGTAACTACAAGTGCAGGGAGAGGCACTGCTGTACCTACAAGTGCAGGAAGAGGTACTGCTGCTACTACAAGTGCAGGAAGAGGCACTGCTGTAACTACAAGTGCAGAGAAAGGCACTGCTGTAACTATAAGTGCAGGAAGAGGCACTGCTGTAACTACAAGTGCAGAGATAGGCACTGCTGTAACTGCAAGTGCAGGGAGAGGCACTGCTGTAACTGCAAGTGCAGGGAGAGGCACTGCTGTAACTGCAAGTGCAGGGAGAGGCACTGCTGTAACTACAAGTGCAGGGAGAGGCACTGCTGTAACTACAAGTGCAGGGAGAGGCACTGCTGTAACTACAAGTGCAGAGAGAGGCACTGCTGTAACTACAAGTGCAGGAAGAGGCACTGCTGTAACTACAAGTGCAGGAAGAGGCACTGCTGTAACTACAAGTGCAGGAAGAGGCACTGCTGTAACTACAAGTGCAGGAAGAGGCACTGCTGTAACTACAAGTGCAGGGAGAGGCACTGCTGCAACTACAAATGCAGAGAGAGGCACTGCTGTAACTACAATGCAGGGAGAGGCACTGCTGTAACTACAATGCAGGGAGAGGCACTGCTGTAACTACAAGTGCAGGGAGAGGCACTGCTGTAACTACAAGTGCAGGGAGAGGCACTGCTGTAACTACAAGTGCAGGGAGAGGCACTGCTGTACCTACAAGTGCAGGGAGAGGCACTGCTGTACCTACAAGTGCAGGGAGAGGCACTGCTGTACCTACAAGTGCAGGGAGAGGCACTGCTGTAACTACACGTGCAGGGAGAGGCACTGCTGTACCTACAAGTGCAGAGAGAGGCACTGCTGTACCTACAAGTGCAGGGAGAGGCAATGCTATACCTACAAGTGCAGAGAGAGGCACTGCTGTACCTACAAGTGACACTGAGATAGCTGTCTGCCCAAAAGGGTGCAGAATTGTAAATTCTGCTCTGTATATGAACCAAATATCAGGTGTCTCGTTCTTTGCTGCTCCTTTTCCACTTCCACAGCATAAAGACTCCGCATGACTGAAAGTCACCCACAACTCCACCTTCATCATGAATTTCTATAAAAATACTGCTACATATAAATAATAATGCTAGAACACAACCACCATAACTGGACAGCTAAATACAGACCTGACCCCCTCCCCACAGTCTGACTCACAGGGACTCACGTGTGAAACCTCCTCTGAGATCACTTGCCCCATCTATTCTATCTGGCCCTGACCGTCATGATGTTTTCCCCCAGTTGTGATGCATCTCTGGAGATTTGGCATCGGAGGCATTTTTTGCTTTTCACTTTAATGCAAATACCTTTTGAAACTTCTACCAAATACTCCTGAGGAATGTCCCTTATACGACACTCAGGTCATTCATGCCACCCACAATGCTCCATGCCAGTGAAGCTGGTTCGATGAGACCTAGACATCTTCATCCCTACTAGTTTTCACTTGTACCCATGTCCTATGGACTTAGACACCATTGAACGTGGCAATCACCATCAATGGTCACCCAGGGGCTCTACGCAAAAGACCTTTGCATTATTTTAAGTGACTTTTCTTGTGGCATTCATTATGTTTTTGTTGCAAATTCTTCAAAATGGCGCTCGTGAAATGACGAATTTTGCACAAACTCAAGGAAGATCTTTTTTGTTATCTTTGTCATTTTTACAATTTTTTTAGAGCAAAATATTCACACGAGAAGTCAAAACATCTCACGTGAGTCATCCACTGTGCCAAAAATAAAATTAGACAGATTTTGTACTCCATTAGAGCACTGGAGTAAAATTCGGGAAACATTTTGTCACATATCGAAAAGTCACAAATGATGAATTATGGGTGGTCTAAAACATCAGAATGTGGAAAATCAAGGCCAGAATTCTGAGAAGAAGAAAAAAAAACACAAATTAAATTTTAAAAGGCGCAAATGAATTAATGAATGAACCAAATTTACTCTTGGCAAAAAAAAGCAAAAACAATGATGAATCGGACCCTGGTGTGAACGACAAACTGACATCGGCTAGAAAAAGAATAAAAGTGTATATATATATATATATATATATATATATAAACAACGACAAAGCAAAGTCCAGCAATAACGTGAGCAATCCAGGATGCTGTTAAAAATTTTTTTCTTTTTATTCATAAATCCATTAAAATGCAATGGTCCAAGCAGTTCAAAACAGCAATAACGCAGGAAAGTTGTGCAGTGTCCTATCTGAACGACTTTCCTGCGTTATTGCTGTTTTGAACTGCTTGGACCATTGCATTTTAATGGATTTATGAATAAAAAGAAAAAAATTTTTAACAGCATCCTGGATTGCTCACGTTATTGCTGGACTTTGCTTTGTCGTTGTTCACATTTGTATGGATGGACTCCTACATCCAGATCCGGGCACGACGGAGTTAACCAGGTCAGCTGAGGTTCCAGGTGGTTCACAGGAGTGAGCTGGTCTACATTGTTGGATATATATATATATATATATATATATATATATATATATATATATATATATATATATATATATATATATATATATATATATATATATATATAAAATTGAAAAACTTTTTACAAAAATTTTGGACACAACTTTATAAACTGAGGTCCATGCTCTAAACCAGGGCGAAAGGTGCGAAAAAAGTGGATTTGAATCCAGCTCGCCTATAGCGGCAGTCGGCCGGCTGAAGCAAGGAGTCCGTATAATAAAAAATATATTCCAGCTTCATAAAAATCCAAAGTTTATTAAGACGTTTTTAAAAGTTAATTACAAATGTAAGGTCTGCATGACGACCTACGAAGCAACGCGTTTCGAACGCTCATGGGCGTCCTTTTACAGAGCAGCTTTGGACACCTGTGAACATTTGAAACGCGTTGCTTTGTAGGTCGCCATGCAAACATTACATTTGTAATCAATTTTTAAAAATGTTCTAATAAACAGTAGCAAATGGGGTAGCACTCTACGGACGAGTTGATCGTTCCCCTGGGCACAAGAAAGTTTGAAATTGTCCATAAATCCTTAAGATTGAGTTTGGAAAGTTTAATAGTAATTGCACCCCCCACCTTCTTACCTCTACAGCCGCAGGGGTCACATAGAAGATTCTGTCTGCAGGTCTGGATCACATAATGTCACCTTCACGTATATGACATCTTAAGATAAATGCTCCCCGAAGGTGCAGCCTTTATAAAGACACAGGGGGAGAGGAGGAACCTCCGGCAGCTGTCTCACTTCACCGTCCTAATCACAACACGTATGGAGAAACTGTTCTTTTCCAGGAAAGATGCAAATATTCTCATTTCCTGAAGATTCACAGTTCAGGCCGGTGGCATAGTCGCTCTGCTGGTCCAAACTTTGCGACTTTTACCTCTACGACTGATATCACAACCGTTGGGTGGCCATATACAGATACCTAGAACATAAATATCTTCAAACAGAGTATCACAAAATCATGTTTTGTTTTGTTTTTTTACAAAGCTTTCAAAGATTTTCTCTGCTTCACCTCTTTCCCCGTTTTAGAACAGAGTCTCTCTGGAGTTTTGCTATGTTCCTTATGATCTGGTTCAATAACTAAAGAAAACTTTGTCCTACGTATTAGTCCGTAACTTCAGGCTGCAAAACAGGGACGTTCCTGAAACTCAGCCTCTTTGCCCCCAACCCACATATCAAATCTTTAACCGCCTCAAACTTTTTTTTGTAGACATCTAATACAGAAAAGGACCCCGGCTCTCTGGTTTGATGACTACATCCCATTCCTCAGAGTAAAGTCGATCACACGGTATCAGGAGTGTCCAATAAGCTTGGACAGGTTGCATAAAGCAAACAGTTATCTTTTTGTTGTCCATGGGGAGCAGGTCCTGGGATAGAGTAGAGGGGCTTCTTGGGCCTCCTCCGTGGAAGGGGTCCCACTTCTGCCATGAGATGTTTTGCCATGTGGTGCATCCACCCGATCGATATACCACCATCTTCTGCTGCTGATTAGACACTTAGAGGTTAATAAAAATCTTAAAATTAAGAAGCTTTGTCTAATTTTTATCCTTAATTAAGATTTACATATCCACCACTTAAGATGTCATCCAGCCTAATAAGCCAATATGCTGGGTGCTAGCTCCTTCATGTGAGGTCAGAACATTAGCTAAGCAGGTTCCCTCTGCAGCCTAATTGCCCTAACGAGCTCCGCATTTTGACAACCTGACACCTCTCGACTATTAAGACCCTTCATTGCATTGCATTAAGCAGCTAAGTGGCTGGCATTTAAGCTGTGTGATCCTCAAGAACATTAAGGTGATGACCGGTTCCCTCATTGTCGCGGCAGCATTGGATAAGAGGTCTTCTCTATAACTGAACCACGCCGGCTCTCATTAGGAAATAATTAGGTATTAGGGTTGCGAGGTATTGTTCTATGGAATAGGAGCGGCTCTGTAGTACAACAGGAGAAGTCGGAGGTGAAGTGACCTTCTGCTCAATATTTCGAGATATCTCCTTAATGACGAACTTCACAAGGGTCAGTGTGAAGGTTAATCGTCTCTTTTATGAGGTCCCAAGAAATCTTCATCTTGGTTTCTGTATTCCCGTTCCAATAAGATCTTGAACAAGGGAGATTAGGACATTGGGAGCATGTCTGTAAGAGGAGATGACTGATGCCTGGTTGTTGGATGATCAATGTAACTTGGGATTAGGAATGCAGAGAAGTCTATACAGCGTCTACCTCTGGCTTCCAAGTTATACGAGTTCTAACTATGGTATGGCTTTATCCATCCCAAGAACATACCCTTGACCCACCTTGGCAAACTAGGTGCACTAACTAAAAGGTCAGACCATCAATGGTGTAACTAGAAGCTTCAATGCAAAATATAGAGATTCTTGAGTTTGGCATTTGGAAAACTGAGGAAATCATACAACTCTCTAACATTTGTTTCTGAGACATTGGACCTGTGACTGTGCCTTATAGAGTTTTACTACTTTAAAGAACCCATTTCAGAATGTCTCGTTCCATACTGAGATCTAAATGATCCCCCTCCTATGTACATATGGATCATTTGCTTTGGAAAATGGTACTTTGGTTCCATGGTGTGACCATCAGTGGTGTCACTAGAAGCTTCTAGATTCCAACTCAAAATTACAAAATTATTAATCTTGAGTTCTTGGAAAAGGAGGAGATCAAACATCTATGGCTGCCATGACCATGATGTGCCTCCTATTCAAGAAGATCGGGTGGAATACTGATATCTAAGGGTTCAACTTTATTGATACATATCATAAATCTGCCTTTGAAAATTATGCCCTGGCTCCAAGTCCTGACCATCAGTGGAGTCATTGGAAGCTCCTAGATTCCAACGCAAAATTGCAAGATCCTTGATCTTGGCATTTTTGGGAAGCGGAGGAGATCATACAGCTGTCTAACTTTGGCATCAGAGACATTAGAGTCGTGATGGTGCTTTATAGAGTTTTACTTCTTGACAGCACCCATGATAAAAGGTAGGGGTCCCATACTAAAATCGAAATGTTCTCCATCCTGCAGACATATGTTTTGTCTGCGTTTGAAAATGGTATCCTGACTCCATGCTGTGACCATCAGTGGCGTCAATAGATGCTCCTAGGTGTCAATGCAATATTATAACATTCTTGATCTTGGGATTTGGTAAATGGATTAAAAAATTTTGCCTTTGACTGCCAAGACTGTCTTATTGCCTCTTTTTCAAGACCCATTCCAGAAGGCTGGTTGGCATCCTGACACCTAAAGGATTGATCTTCTGAGTAGGTAGCATAAATCCGACTTAGAAAATTATGTCCTGGCTCCAAGTCCTGATCATCAAAGGTGTCATTGGAAGATCATAAGTTCCAACACAAAATTGTAAGATATTTGATCTTGGCATTTGGGAAACGGAGAAAATCATGCATTTCTCTGCCTTATTTAGCTTTACTCCTTTACAGGACCCATTCCAGAAGGTTGGGACCCATAGTAAAAATAAACCCTCTCCTGGGTACCTACGATTGATCGACGTTGCTAAAAGTGTGCCACAACTCCAAGCCCTGAACATCAGAGGTGTAATCAGAAGCTACTAGGTACCAGTGCAAAATCTCTCGTGTCTCTTCAATCTTTGCGCCCCTTTAATCCGTGGGAGGTAAAATAATCATCCGTGATCGTAACCCAAACAGACCCCATCACACCTGACTCGCCAACCTCAAGTACACCCTCTCAGTGGATCTGCAGAATCACTACTAGCCCAATATTCTGCCTTTGCGGCACAGTTCTCCTCCAAGACAATGACCCCAAATTCAGATCTGATAGACCATGAGGGAGACAGAAGATAATGGTCACGTATTTTCTTCCACGTAAGAGGACAACAGCGATATAATAGTGATTCCTGGGTGGGTGGTTGGTATGGATTTTGCCCCGGGGGGCACAGGAGCAGCACTCTGCACCTCTGGATGTATCCAGTATCAGGGGAACACACTCCATGTAAACTGTCGACACATCTGGATTATGAGCGTTGTGTATTGAAGTCTCCTGATGGATATGGATGAGCCAATAATGGCAATATAAGGCATTGATCCTAGTCCAGACACTGTGACGCTCTCATCATCCTCACCCGGCGCTCTACAGGACATCAATTTTCTCATGAAAAGACATCGAGATGTAACAGAAAGTTTATGAATATGGAGTTATCTGATGATAATACCGTCACATAGACAATAAATATTACTTCTATACTGTTACAAATGATGTACAGTAAAAAATATGCTATTGTGGTATATTGTTAGCAAGAAAAATGGAAGTAAATACTTTTATGCCCCCAAAAAAGCAAAAGTGTCCCTAGGAGTGATACCTATATTGGCTAACCAGAAAAATTATATTTGCAAGATTTCAGAGCACCGAGGTTCCTTCATCTGACAGGTTTACAAATAAATGACTGAGTTGAGCCTCTGTGCTCTGAAATCTTACAAATATTATTATTATTATATAATAAAGGTATCACTCCTAGGACACTTTCGTCTTTTTGGGGCATAAAAATATTTACAGTTATACTATTATCAATAAAGCTCATTGTACAAAAAACAATATTATCTGTTGGAATAATGCTTACGGTATTATTGGATATATTGCAACAACTGCTACAGACGCTTCTCACAAAATTAGAATATCATGAAAAAGTGAATTTATTTCAGTTCTTCAATACAAAAAGTGAATCTCGTATATTATATGGAGCCATTATAAGCAGTGTGATCTATTTCACGTGTTTATTTCTGTTAATGTTGATGATTATGGCTTACAGCCAATGAAAACACAAAAGTCATTATCTCAGTAAATTAGAATACTTTATAACACCAGCTTGAAAAATGAGTTTAAAATCGGAAATGTTGGCCTACTGACATGTATGTTCAGTAAATGCACTCAATACTTGGTCGGGGCTCCTTTTGCATCAATTACTGCATCAATTCGGCGTGGCATGGAGGCGATCAGCCTGTGGCACTGCTGAGGGGTTATGGAAGCCCAGGTTGCTTTGATAGCAGCCTTCAGCTTGTCTGCATTGTTGGGTCTGATGTCTCTCATCTTCCTATTCACAATACCCTGTTATGATGAGTCACCGAAGGAGGAAAAAACAAAATACTAGCTAAGTCCAGAAAAACCAGAGAGGTTGGCAGCTATCGGATTGCAGACCCCTGAACCTATCCACAACAACTAGCAGTAGCCGTGGGGGGTTCCTACGGTGCCCTAGACCCCTCGATCAAAGCCGGAGAACTACATAGCCTAAAGACAGAAAGGGGAAAAACTAAACTGCCCCAGAGCAGACCCCAAAGCAATAGGCAGCCCCCAACATATAATGACGGTGAAGGAAGATGAAAACACTAACATAGATAGAAAGATAGGTTGAGCAAATGATGGGGCCCAAGCTAACTAAAATAGGACAGGATAGGAAAGCTGCTGTCTGCCATCCGCAAAAACCCTAACCAAAATGTGCCAACCGACTGATAGGAAAAACAGGCCCTGAAGTCGCTAGGCTTCAAAAGACTAAATCAGCACTCAGATATATTCTGAAGACAGAGCAAAAGATCAACAGATCAGAGACAAAAAATGGAATTCAGCTCACCCCTGGCCGGGGATGGCAGAACTCCCAAAAAACAAGGCAAAACAAAAACAAAACTGAAGTGTACAAAGCAGAGCAGAAAAACTTAGCTTTGAGATGTAGGAATCAGACTGGTCTCCAAGAATCCAGCAGGATCACCAGCAAGGCAGAAGGGCGTCGGCTGCCTTATATCCAGTCCTCAATTCCAGCCACCCAGTCATCATCTAGCTGCCCAGGTGCTGGGTAATCAGCCTCACTACCTTCCTTCACCAGAGGAGGGAGTTCATCAGACCTCAACGGTGAAGGGAAAAATGAGCTCACAACAATACCCCATAGATTCTCTATGAGGTTAAGGTCAGGCGAGTTTGCTGGCCAATCAAGCCCAGTGATACTGTTGTTAGTAAACCAGGTATTGGTACTCTTGGCAGTGTGGACAGGCACCAATTCCTGCTGGCGAACAAAATTTTCATCTCCAAAAAGCTTTTCGACAGAGGGAAGCATGAAGTGCTCTAAAATTTCCTGGTAAACGGCTGTGCTGACTTTGGTCTTGATAAAACACAGTGGACCTACACCAGCAGATGACATGGCTCAACAAACCATTATTGATTGTGGAAACTTCACACTAGACCTCCAGCAGCTTGGATTGTGGTCTCTCCACTCTTCCTCCAGACTATGGGACCTTGATTTCCAAATGAAATACAAAATTTACTTTAATCTGAAAACAACACCTTGGATCACTGACAACAGTCCAAATCTTTTCCTCCTTGGCCCAGGTAAGACGCTTCTGGCGTTGTCTATTGGTCATGAGTGGCTTGACACAAGAAATGCAACACTTGTAGCCCATGTCCTGGATACGTCTGTGTGTGGGGGCTCTTCAAGCAATGACTCCAGCAGTAGTCCACTCCATGTGAATCTCCCACAAATTTATGAATGACCTTTTCTTAACAATCCTTTCAAGGCTGTGGTTATCCCAGTTGCTTGTGCACCTTTTTTTACCAAACTTTTTCCTTCCACACAACTTTCCAGTAATGTGCTTGGATACAGCACTCTGAACAGCCGGCTTCTTTAGCAATGACCTTTTGTGTCTTACCCTCCATGTAGAGTGTGTCAGTGACTGCCTTCTGGACATCTGTCAGGTCAGCAGTCTTCCCCATGATTGTGGAGCTACTGAAACAGACTAAGAGACCTTTATAAACACTTAGGAAGCCTTTGCAGGTGTTGTTTGCTAATTATTCTAATTTACTGAGATAATGACTTTTGGGTTTTCATTGGCTGTAAGCCATAATCATCAACAGTAACAGAAATAAACACGTGAAATAGATCACTCTGTAATGACTCTATAGAATATATGAGTTTCACTTTTTGTACTGAAGAACTGAAATAAATGAAACCACCTGTATTTACTACTGTTTATTAGAACGCAAGTTTCTATCTTCTTTAATCTTTCTTTATTTTTTTTTTATATAGCGCTAACATATTCCACAGCGCTTTACAGTTTGCACACATTATCATCACTGTCCCCGATGGGGCTCACTATCTAAATTCCCTATCAGTATGTCTTTGAAATGTGGGAGGAAACCGGAGCGCCCGGAGGAAACCCACGCAAACACGGGGAGAACATACAAACTCCTTGCAGATGTTGTCCTTGGTGGGACTCGAACCCAGGACTCCAGCGCTGCAAGACTGCAGTGCTAACCACTGAGCCACCGTGCTAGTGTTATGTTGCCAATAAAGCATTGTCAAAAAAAATCAGGAAGTTCCTGCTCACTGTATGAGCTGAGCACATTTTACTTTAACTTTTTAACATGACAGACAAGATGCTACAATCCTAAACTATAAGGCTAAGTTCACACGTAGCGGAACTCTCGCAGAAATTACCGCGAGAGTTCCGGAATTCCATTCCGCGATAAAATCGCATTTTAAATTCCCGCGATTTTCCCGCGGAAAAACTAGCATTTTGCAAGCGTAATTAGCTTGCAAAATGCTAGCGTTTTCCAAGCGATCTGTAGCATCGCTTGGAGAACTGATTGACAGGTTGGTCACACTCGTCAAACATAGTGTTTGACAAGTGTGACCAACTTTTTACTACTGAGGCCGCCTATGCAGCATCAGTAGTAAAAGATAAAATGTAAAAAATAATAAAAAAAAATAAAAAATATTGTTATTCTTACCTTCCGACGTCCCGCGCAGCCTTCCCGCCTCTCTCCACGCTCCCGTTCCCAGTAATCCTTTGCAAAAATGCCCGCGATGACGTATGTTCTCGCGGGATCGCGACGTCTCACAGAGACCCAGAGACCGAAAATGAAACAGAGAAAACAACAACAGTGCACTAAGTAGAAGAAGAAGAAGCAAAGATGGCCGTCAGCAGCAACTCGGTGAAGTTCACAGTGCTGAATATGGCTAACCAGAACTACCAATCCTAGGAATTCAAGGTAAAGATGCTACTGATAAGAGAAAGTACATGGAAATAGACACAGGAGTCTAGACCTGACCCACTACCAGAAGACTGGGTAGAGAAGGATCAAAAGCACAAAGCATTATCTCCCTTAATATTCAGCTCTGGCAAAAATTAAGAGACCAATTTCAAATGTTCAGTTTGTCTGATTTTTCTCTTTATAGGTATATTTTTGAGTAAAATGTAAATTGTTCTTTTAGTCTATAAACTTCTGACAACATGTCTCTGAATTTCCAATCAATACATTTTTTATTTTTTTTCTGACAAAGAAAAATGGTCAAAATAAAAAATCAACAACAGCAACAACAGTGCTTTCAGACCTCAAATAATGCAAAGAAAACAAGTTCATAATCATTTAGAAATAACAATACTAATGTTTTAACTCAGGAAGAGTTCAGAAATCAATATTTTGTGGAATAACCGTGATTTTTAACAACAGTATTCATGCGTCTTCTTTCACATTGTTTCTGGTGCAATAATTTAGCAGTTCTTCTTTGTTTGATGGCTTGTGACTATCCATCTTCCTCTTGATTACATTCCAGAGGTTTTCAATGGGGTTCAGGTCTGGAGAATGGGCTGGCCATGACAGAGTTTTAATTCCTAGGGTCCCGTCACACTAAACGATGCACCAGCTATCCTGACAACGATACCACGTTGTCACTATCGCTGGTGCATCGCTACATGATCGCTGGTGAGCTGCCAAACTGGCAGATCTCACCAGCGATCAGGACCAGCGAGGACGCTGGTATCCAAGGTAAATATCGGGTAACTAAGTGAGCGCGGCACTTAGTTACCCGCCTTCCTGAGGGCTTCATACTCAGGCCTGAACCCGTGTCTTGACCTTGTTCCTGTGTCTGTCCTTGTCTGTACCTAGTTCGTTCCTTGTACCTGTTCGTATCCTTGCCTGTTTCCTTCCCTACACAGCTGTGTGTAGTCTTGTGTCTACTCCTTCTGCTCTGCTCTCTGCTCCGTACCCTGCGGCTCTGCTCTCTGCTCCGTACCCTGCGGCTCTGCTCTTTGCTCCGTACCCTGCGGCTCTGCTCTTTGCTCCACACCCTTTGCCTCTGCTCTGCTCTTTGCTCCGCACCCTCCGGCTCAGCTCTGCTCCGCACCCTGTGGCTCTGCTCTTTGCTCCACACACTGCGGATCTGCTCTGATCTTTGCTCTGCAACCTGCGCCTCTGCTCTGCTCTTTGCTCCGCACCCTGCAGCTCTGCTCTGCTCCGCACCCTGCGGCTCTGCTCTTTGCTCCACACCCTGCGGCTCTGGTCTTTGCTCCACACCCTGCGGCTCTGCTCTGCTCTTTGCTCCGCACCCTGCGGCTCTGCTCTGCTCTTTGCTCCGCACCCTGCGCCTCTGCTCTGCTCTTTGCTCCGCACCCTGCGGCTCTGCTCTTTGCTCTGACCCTGTGGCTCTACTCTGCTCTTTGCTCTGCACTCTGCGGCTCTGATTCCTACCTGTTCTGTTATACTACTCGTACCTGCCTGTGTTCCTGCCCTACCCATTATGGTTCCGGTCCCTCCAGTCTGAACTGGTTCCTACCTGTCTCTTATCCTACCCGTGCCTGCCTGCCAGAGTGCCAGCTGTGCCCGCCTGCCTGCCAGAGTGCCAGCTGTGCTGCTTAGTTGCCAGGTCCTGTCCTGTTTTCTGCCTCTCTGAGGCCTGCATACCCAGGCCCGTTTCTGTGCTCATTGTGTCTTGTGTTCTGCCTTCCTGAGGGCTTCATACTCAGGCCTGAACCCATGTCTTGAGCTTGTTCCTGTGTCTGTCCTTGTCTGTACCTAGTTCGTTCCTTGTACATGTTCATATCCTTGCCTGTTTCCTTCCCTACACAGCTGTGTGTAGTCTTGTGTCTACTCCTTCTGCTCTGCTCTCTGCTCCGTGCCCTGCGGCTCTGCTCTTTGCTCCACACCCTGTGGCTCTGCTCTGCTCTTTGCTCTGCACCTTGCAGCTCTGCTCTGCTCTTTGCTCTGCACCCTGCGGCTCTGCTCTGCTCTTTGCTCCGCACCCTGCGGCTCTGCTCTGCTCTTTGCTCTGCATCCTGCGGCTCTGCTCTTTGCTCTGCATCCTGCGACTCTGCTCTTTGCTCTGCACCCTGCGGCTCTGCTCTGCTCCACACCCTGCGGGTCTGCTCTGCTCTTTGCTCCGCACCCTGCAGCTCTGCTCTTTGCTCCGCACCCTGCGGCTCTGCTCTTTGCTCCGCACCTTGCGGCTCTGCTCCGCACCCTGCGGCTCTGCTCCGCACCCTGCGGCTCTGCTCTTTGCTCCACACCCTGCGGCTCTGCTCTTTGCTCCGCACCCTGCAGCTCTGTTCTTTGCTCCGCACCCTGCGGCTCTGCTCTTTGCTCCGCACCTTGCGGCTCTGCTCCGCACCCTGCGGCTCTGCTCCGCACCCTGCGGCTCTGCTCTTTGCTCCACACCCTGCGGCTCTGCTCTTTGCTCCACACCCTTCGGCTCTGCTCTGCTATTTGCTCTGACCCTGTGGCTTTGCTCTGCTCTTTGCTCTGCACTCTGTGGCTCTGCTCTTTGCTCTGTACCTTGCGGTTTTGCTCTGCTCCCGTTGCGCACCTTGTGGTTATTCTCTGCTTCCGTCCCGCATCCTGCGGGTCATTTTCCTTCTATTCTAAACTGGTTCCTAACGTTCCCTGACCCTCCAGTCAGAACTGGTTGATAACAGTTCCTGTACCTGCCTGTGTTCCTGCCCTAACCGTTATGGTTCCGGTCCTTCCAGTCTGAACAGGTTCCTACCTGTTTCTTATCCTACCCGTGCCAGCCTGCCAGAGTGCCAGCCATGCCCGCCTGCCTGCCAGAGTGCCAGCTGTGCCCACCTGCCTGCCAGAGTAAAAGCCGTGCCTGCCAGAGTTCCGGTCGTGCCTGTCTGTACTTGCCTGCACTTGTCATTAGTGTTCGGTCCCCTGTGGGATCAGCTGCGACAGCCAGACACCGTCCTGGAGTGGTTCCTGGCAACTACCTGCCGCACAAGCATGACCTCACCACTAGAGGCTCCAGTTGACACCAAGCTTCTTTGTCACGCCTCTCCGGGTTAGTCTGGTTTGTGGCACAGAGGGGACACAATCCTCGCTCGCGCCACCCAGTCAGGGCGTGAGCGTTACAGTTTGCTCAGGCCATGGTCCCCGCTGAGTCCCATGGCCTTTCGCTCTCAGAGCGAGATGAACTTTTTTCCTGCCAGCATGAGCAACCGAATAATTTTTTTCCCTTTTGCTGCACTAACCCAAATCACAGCTTCTGCAGAAGTATTTGATCAACTCGTATCTTGCGCTCCAAGAGTTAAATGCTTCCCGGCCGATCTGCCAAGGTACAATGCGGATCCTAAGCAGTGCCATATGTTCTTGGAGCAGTGTGTGCAGTACTTCGAATGGTATGCTCCCCATTTCTCCTCTGATCAGGTCAAGGTGGGATTACTAATATCCTACCTAGCAGGAAATGCCTTGGAATGGCTCAACCCCCATTGGGAAGCAGGGGATCCCATCATCACGGACCTAGAGGCCTTCCTGGTGGCGTTCCGCAAAGCCTTCGATATGCCTAGTCCTGCTTCTTCTGCAAAGTTTTCCCTCCCAAGTTTCCAGAGATGGACCAGATGAAGAGGAACTACCTGTGGGTAAACCGTCACATCTGTCCGCGACCATCAAAAATGCACCTGTTATTCAAACTGCAAAAGCAGCTACCCGAGCAAAACACAAGAAGACTTACAAAAGTGGGCTGGCAGAGCAGCTGCCTGAATCCTGCCATGAGAAGGGAATGCGGTATCTCAGCGGTTGTGTGGAACATCCTGACGGTCTCTGCCCTGAGAAGCTTAAACTTTAAAACCTTGGGCCAGTAGGAGAGGCTGCTCTTGGCGAGAGTACTTCCTCTCCACTGAAGTCTAAGACTGTTTCTGTGCCTTGTGGGAGCTTCGGTCCAGCAGAGGTATTAAAGCTGCAAGCCATACGAAGTCAGTGTGTGGTTCCTGTTCAACAGCTCCAGAATCCAGTGACTGTGTTCTCTGGTGATGGCCGAGCCCTACTTAAGAGCAGTCTAGTCTTGCATGGACAATTACAGCTCCAAGTCAGAGCAATATACATGGAGAGGATCTTCTTTCACATGCTGTATGGTATGGCCATCGGTCATTTAGAGCCAAGAACTCTACTGCCCGTTCTGGTCTGGAGACCCAGCGTGGTGCTTTGTTTGGAACAACCAAATCGCGAGATGTGTCTGGTTCCCATACGTCAAAGTCAGTCAGCAGTGTCATCATCTTCTCCACCTGATCTGCTAGTCGTCTTGTCATGGTGTGGTGACATTACCGAAGAAAGGGAAGCGGTGGCATTCTCTCCACACATCTCCAACGATGGTACCAATGATCAGATTCCAGGAACATCCTTGTCTCTAGGGTGTCTTTCTCTGGATAACGGGCAGAAGATTGACCCAATGATGGGGCCTTCAGTTTCCAGGTGGCCGATTGATGTAGATGTCAAAATGGAAGCTTTCAAGTCTCTTCTTTCCAATGATCAGATCCCAGGAACAATCATATCTCTGGGGTGTCTGTCTCTGGATAACGGGCAGAAGATGGACCCTGTGATGAACAGCCCACCGCCGTTCGTCTACTTACGGGCGACACTAACGGGGATCCCGCTGCCACCAAAACGCGACGGACAGCGGACCCTGTGTCACCACTATGTCACAATCCCACCACTGACACGGGTGTATCAGCGGACGGAGGGACGTGACACAATGCCGGCACACGGCTATCACAGGCACCGTTGGGGCTTATCTTAGTTATCCCACCACCGGCACCATGTGACAAAAATATCCAGCAAGCTAATCTCGCTCTACAATTTGCCGCAGGGGGAGTTTAATTTGGATGCCCCACCACTGCCATCAATCTTCCAAGTACTGCGGGGATTTATGTATATCCCACTTTCTCAGTTCCACTTTGGAACTCGCAGCTCTCCGGCACCCCCCTTACCCTCAGGTCAGTCAGGGAACTGCACCTAGGATAATTGGTCGCCGGACGGGCTGCCTGTTGTGAACCGGCAATTAGGCTTCTGCAGTAAGGGAATTATCAATGCTGTGGCCGCAGACCCTTATTCAGCAATATAAGACCCTTCTGTACTGCCAGCAAGCCGTAATAGCCGTACACAACGCGCTGCCACCAGTCACGGTTACTTAATTCACAGTGTTAAATTAAGAGGGTCCGTGGCAAACCCCTTGAATTAGTAACGATTATCTATCAAAGGCGTATAGTTCGAGTCTTAGAGCATAGAGACAGATCTAAATAATTATTTCATTTATTTTCCGAAAGAGGACAGTGATTACAGATGACAGTGATTGCTATAAAATTGAGACATAAAATATGTACAGTACAGGTATAAAATAAAAGTGGAGAAAACAAAGACATTACACTCACAGTTCCATATTGTTCCTTAGGCAGACCATGTGGCTTTAAGGTGGGTGGAGGCGGAGCTGCACTTCTCCGCTCATCTGAGTTCTTGTCAGCACGGACTCTGCAGCTGTTCTGAGCTGGTTTGCCCAGGGAAGGCCTTATAGGCTTTGCTTTGTGACATCACGGAGAGGTGCATTCTGGGTTGATCCCTCCTCTCTCATCCGAGTTATGTTTTGGCTACAAAACTTAGATTAGCTATAACTTTATGGGAGAAGCTGGTATGGACTCATCAGTGGTATCATGTTTCCCAGCGTAATGAGCCTATCAAGAAAACATCAAACATCTATGCGATATGACCATCCATTTGGGCGCAAATCCTATCTCATGTTCTGGACAGGGTAGAACTTCGAAACATACGCGGTCTCGAAGCTGGGACCGCTCAGGTTACAAAAATATGATTTTCATATCTCTACTTGGTACGGTTTTCGCAGGGCAGGCTCTTAAAGTTTTATTTCAAACAAAGACCTTTTCCCGCATTTTTCTTTCAGCTGAGAGAAGCCAAATGGTGTGAGGAAGATGGTCTAGCTAATTAACATTCCTGCTCTTCCAGAGGAAGTGGCAGGGTTGGTAAAACCTGGGGGGAAGGAATTCCTACTACTGACAGTTTACAATGTCCTAGGATGGAGGATTTGTTAGCACATTGCAACAGAAAACATATCTTGCAGATATTGTACATCACACCTCCCCCCTTAAGAGGGCGCTAAGGAGGCATTACCTCTCGGTAATCGGCCATGCGCACCTCAGCGGGTTCGCCCCGGCGGGACAACCCATCGGCATTGCCGTTTTCACTGCCCTTCCTGTGTTTTACAG
This sequence comes from Dendrobates tinctorius, assembly GCF_039654945.1. Taxonomy (NCBI): domain Eukaryota; kingdom Metazoa; phylum Chordata; class Amphibia; order Anura; family Dendrobatidae; genus Dendrobates; species Dendrobates tinctorius. The sequence goes on from NW_027361763.1 coordinate 12,613,486, forward strand.
TAAAATCGTACTGTTGAAGGGCAAGGCTCCAGCGGAGCAATCTTCCATTGGTTCCGGACACTGTGTGCAACCAGCTCAGAGGGTTGTGGTCGGTTACCACCGTGAAGGCGCGCCCATACAGGTAGGGCTGCAAACGCTGCAGTGCCCACACCATGGCCAGACACTCCTTCTCGATGGTCGAGTATGCCACTTCCCTCGGCAAAAGTTTCCGGCTCAGGTACAACACGGGGTGCTCTTGGTCCCCCGAGTCGACCTGGCTAAGCACAGCACCGAGGCCAAACTCGCTGGCGTCGGTCTGTACCAGAAACGGGCGACTGCTGTCGACTGCTCTCAACACTGGAGAGTTGCACAGGGCTGCTTTCAAAGCTTGGAAAGCCGCCTCACAGTCATCTGTCCAGTTGACTGTTTGGGGTAGCCTCTGCTTGGTGAGGTCAGTCAAGGGTTTGGCAAGGGCGCTATAGTCCTGTACGAACCGCCTATAGTACCCTGCAGTGCCCAAGAAGGACTTCACCTGTTTCTTGGTCCTGGGGGTGGGCCAGGACACGATTGCGTCCACTTTTCCTGGCTCCGGACTCATGGAACCCCCGCCTACCCGGTGCCCCAGGTAGTGGACCTTGCGCATGCCTATCTGGCACTTCCCCGGCTTGATGGTCAGGCCTGCCTTGTGAAGACGCTTGAGCACCTCCTGGAGGTGCTGAAGGTGTTCCTCCCAGGTGGAACTGAAGACGGCAATATCGTCTAAGTACGCCACTGCGTACTCCTCCAGTCCCCGAAGCAGGTGGTTGACCATCCGCTGGAAAGTGGCAGGGGCATTCTTCATGCCAAAGGGCATGACCGTGGACTCGTACAGTCCAAAGGGGGTGATAAAGGCGGATTTCTCCTGCGCCTCAGGGCTCAGGGGAATCTGCCAGTATCCCCGACTCAAATCCATGATGGATATGTAGTTGGCGTTTGTCAACCGCTCGAGCAGATCCTCGATGCGCGGCATTGGGTGGGCATCAGGGGTTGTGATGGCGTTGAGCCCCCTGTAGTCCATGCAGAACCGGGTGGTTCGATCCTTTTTAGGCACGAGGACTACAGGTGAAGCCCACGCACCTTTTGACCATCGAATCACTCCCAGCCTTAACATCTCATCGACCTCTTGGCGCATGACTTGTTGCACCGTTTCAGAGATCCGATAAGGTGTTCGCCGTAATGGGGCGTGATTCCCGGTGTCCACCTCATGAACCGCTAACTCCGTCCTCCCAGGACGGTTGGTGAACACGGGCCGGAAGAGTTCCAGGGTGGCCATCAACTGCAACCGCTGGGACACGGTGAGCGAACCACTTATCTCCATGTCCTCAATGGACCCATTGGCCTTGGCCTGGGCCAGCATGTCCAGGAGGGAATCTTCCTCCCCATCCTCTGGCAGATTGCAGACCGGTAGGATGCAAGCTTCACGTTCGTAGTGCGCCTTCAGCATGTTGACGTGAAAGGCCTTGCGCCTACCCCGAGCATGGTCAAGCGTGACCACGTAGGTGACCGGGTTGAGCTGTTGGTGGACGACGTACGGGCCTTCCCAGGCTGCCTGAAGCTTATCCGTTGGTACCGGGACCAACACCCACACCTTTTGACCCACCTGGTAGGTCCGCTCCCGGGCGTTCTGGTCGTACCAGGGCTTCTGGTCAACCTGAGCCTGCGTCATGTTGTCATGCACCAACTGCGTCAAGGTCTGCATCTTGTCACGGAAGCGCATGACATAATCCACGATGGACACTTCTGTGGGGTTTGGCTCATCTTCCCAGGATTCTCTTATCAACCCAAGGGGTCCCCGGACTCGCCTGCCATACAGGAGCTCGAAGGGGGAGAACCCGGTCGAGGCCTGCGGAACTTCTCTGTAAGCGAACAGCAGGTGTGGGAGGTACCGCTCCCAGTCGCGCCCTTGGGTCTCAACCAGTATGCGGAGCATCTGTTTGAGGGTACCGTTGAAGCGTTCACACAAACCATTAGTCTGTGGGTGATACGGACTCGATACCAGGTGCGTCACCTGCATTTTCTCACAGAGAGCCTCCATTAGGCGAGACATGAATTGGGGCCCTTGATCGGTAAGCATCTCCCTGGGAAATCCTACCCTTGAAAAGATGGTCACCAGTGCGTCAGCCACCTTATCTGCCCTGGTTGAAGACAGAGCTACTGCCTCTGGGTACCGGGTAGCGTAGTCTACCACGGTGAGAATGTATCGCTTTCCGGAGCTGCTGGGGACGGACAGCGGTCCTACAATGTCCACCGCGATTCTCTGGAAAGGCTCCTCTATCACCGGCAAAGGAATAAGGGGAGCCTTAAGAGCAGGCCCCGCCTTACCCACTTTTTGACAGGTGGCACAGGAGCGGCAGTAGTGTGTTACATCTGTCCCCATCTTGGGCCAATAGAAGTGTTGAGACAGCCGTGCCTTTGTTTTGCTGATCCCCAAGTGTCCAGCGAGTGGAATCTCATGGGCAATCCGCAACAACTCAGTTCTGAACTGATAGGGGACGACCAGCTGTCTTTCCCTCAACCACTCCTTTTTAGGATCTCCGGGTACTGTCTCCCGGTACAACCTTCCTCGTTCCCAGAACACCCTCTCCTTATCAGACTTGGAGGTGGGCGTCTCGGCGAGACCTCTCAATTTCTCCAGGCTGGCATCTGAGTGCAGAGCAGCCTGGAACTCCATGCTGGAGGCTGCCAGAAGTGACGTCAGGGTCCCCTCTTTACTGGGACCCTCTGGAACCGGCTCTGGGTTCACCTCTGGTTCAGTCTCTCTTGTAGCAGCAGAGGGTCCAGAAGACAGTGCGTTACCTGCGATCTGGGCACTCTGACTGCGTGTGACAGCTGCTATGTATGCTGTCTCCCTGGGGATTTCTTCAGACCCACCAGCTGGTGCTGCCCTGGGCTCTACCTCCCCATCCACCCCCAACACTTCAGGAGCAGTGCTACTTATGGGCCAGTTACCTTCCTCGGTGGCACTGGTCAGCTGCATGGCATTACCTTCCTCATGGTCCCCATGCACCTCCCCATTTCCTTGAGCACCGTTGCTTACTCCTGCCAGGGGTTCCTCAGCCGTCTCACTCCGCAGAGTGACGGGGCTGAGCACTTCGGTACCTGTGGACACATCTACCGCTTCAAAGAAAGGGTTAACGGGTTCAGTCGGCACAGATACATCAACATCATCATCATCCTTCCTAGGAGAAGAATGGTTATCAGTTTGCTTTGGTACATTCACATCAGCATCAGCATCGTACCTGGGGAAAGAATGGTTGTTAGTTGCATCATTACTCATCAAGGCATTAGCAGGTAACACATTCAGTTTCCCGTCATCATCATCATCATCAGGGTTAACGTTACCCTTATTATCAGTTTGGGGAAGGGTGTCAGGGACGTAGTATGCAACCATCCGCCCCAAGTCAGTCCCCAATAAAACATCAGTGGGCAGGTTTTCAGACACTCCCACCTCCCTCAACCCGCTCCCAGCACCCCAATCAAGAAAAACTCGTGCCACTGGCAAGGGACAACGGGTGCCTCCAATCCCGGTGACAGTCAGGGTTTTCCCCTCAACAAACTCTTCAGGGGCCGCCAGTCCAGGACGGATGAGGGTTCGTTCAGCCCCGGTGTCCTTGAGGCCTGTAGCAAGACGGGCCCCCACCTGAACAGGTTGAACGTTGTCGTCAGCCCTCCCAACCACACCTCCCACCAAAAGAACAGAGGCGTTGGGCCCGGGGGCCTTGGCTGGGGGGTTCTTCGGCCTGTTCGGACAGGCGTAAAAGAAGTGACCAGGCCGCTGGCAGTGGTGACACAGGCGACTGTCAGTAGCCGGCCTGTTGTTGGCAACAGGGACAGGGCCTCCGGAGGGACGGCCAGCTGGGGCATTGGGGTTGGTTGCTGGCTTTCCCCCTTTCCAGCTGGTGGCGACTGGCCTCCGCGTCTCAGGCTTCCGGTTGGCCTCGTGGTTGTCGGCGATCTGCGCCGCTTTGTCCGCGTTCGTTGGTTCGCGGTCCAGGATGAACTGTCGGACCTCAGCTGGGCAGAGATGCAGGAACTGGTCTTTGATCATCAGGTCCCGTAGCTGCTCAAAGGTTTCAACGGACAGTCCATGGATCCACTGGTCAAAGTGGGTCCTGAGTCCTTGCACCACATCACTGTAGCTATCGTGTGGGCCACGTTGGAGGTGTCGGAACTTCTTTCGGTATACCTCAGGTGTCAGCCGGTATTTGGCGATCAGCGCCTGCTTTATGGCGTCATAGTCGTCATCGGCTTCTGGCGGAAGAGAAGCAAATGCCTCCAGGGCTTTGCCTTTTAGCCCTGGGGTCAAGTACCTTGCCCATTGGTCTCTAGGCAGCTGGTACTGTCTGCAGGCTTTCTCAAAGGCTCGCAGAAATGTGTCCAAGTCCCCATCCTTTTCCATCACGGGAAAATGCTCTGGCCGGGGTTTAGGAGTCTGGACGCTGCTGGGCTCACTGCTTCGGGCTGTGGGGGCATTCCCACCCCGCTGGAGTACCTCCAGTTCATGGGCCCTCTGCGCCTCCCTCTCGGCTCGCTGCTCTGCTCTCTCAGCCTCAGCTTGGCGCTCACGTTCGGCTTGGGCCTCCTGCCGATATTGCTGGATCAGCCTCACCCGCCCATCCCTGTCTTCGGCGGGGAGTTCGTCCAAGGCCATTTGCAGATAGGGGTCCACCCCGTTCTGGTTGAATGTGGGGCCAGCGCTCAGGAGTGGAGCCTCTGCTGCAGCCCCATTGCAACTTGGGCCAACTTCTGCGCTCGCTGGATTCTGGTCATTGTCCAGCTGCACTAGAGCCGCGATCATTTGAGCTCTGTTTTTGTTTGTGGCGTCAAGGCCTTGGTACGTGCATAACGCAGCAAGAACTTCCTTTGTCTGCCGGTTGTACCAAGGTTCTCCTTTTGCCGCCATGGTTGCCAAATAAAAGATAGAAAAAGAAAAACGAAGAACCGGGAGGGGGATACTTGCAAGTACACACTAATGTCTCAGGACTAGTAACCACTGAGTCTGTTCTCCAAAACCTATGATGCAGGATTCCCGCAGGAACCGTGCAGGTTTTTAGTGAGAGGAATGATTGCTCAAACCAAATCACTAATGCTCTAGGATTATCCCACCGCTCTGCCACCAATATGTGACGAACAGCCCACCGCCGTTCGTCTACTTACGGGCGACACTAACGGGGATCCCGCTGCCACCAAAACGCGACGGACAGCGGACCCTGTGTCACCACTATGTCACAATCCCACCACTGACACGGGTGTATCAGCGGACGGAGGGACGTGACACAATGCTGGCACACGGCTATCACAGGCACCGTTGGGGCTTATCTTAGTTATCCCACCACCGGCACCATGTGACAAAAATATCCAGCAAGCTAATCTCGCTCTACAATTTGCCGCAGGGGGAGTTTAATTTGGATGCCCCACCACTGCCATCAATCTTCCAAGTACTGCGGGGATTTATGTATATCCCACTTTCTCAGTTCCACTTTGGAACTCGCAGCTCTCCGGCGCCCCCCTTACCCTCAGGTCAGTCAGGGAACTGCACCTAGGATAATTGGTCGCCGGACGGGCTGCCTGTTGTGAACCGGCAATTAGGCTTCTGCAGTAAGGGAATTATCAATGCTGTGGCCGCAGACCCTTATTCAGCAATATAAGACCCTTCTGTACTGCCAGCAAGCCGTAATAGCCGTACACAACGCGCTGCCACCAGTCACGGTTACTTAATTCACAGTGTTACATTAAGAGGGTCCGTGGCAAACCCCTTGAATTAGTAGCGATTATCTATCAAAGGCGTATAGTTCGAGTCTTAGAGCATAGAGACAGATCTAAATAATTATTTCATTTATTTTCCGAAAGAGGACAGTGATTACAGATAAAAGTTGCTGTAAAATTGAGACATAAAATATGTACAGTACAGGTATAAAATAAAAGTGGAGAAAACAAAGAGATTACACTCACAGTTCCATATTGTTCCTTAGGCAGACCATGTGGCTTTAAGGTGGGTGGAGGCGGAGCTGCACTTCTCCGCTCATCTGAGTTCTTGTCAGCACGGACTCTGCAGCTGTTCTGAGCTGGTTTGCCCAGGGAAGGCCTTATAGGCTTTGCTTTGTGACATCACGGAGAGGTGCATTCTGGGTTGATCCCTCCTCTCTCATCCGAGTTATGTTTTGGCTACAAAACTTAGATTAGCTATAACTTTATGGGAGAAGCTGGTATGGACTCATCAGTGGTATCATGTTTCCCAGCGTAATGAGCCTATCAAGAAAACATCAAACATCTATGCGATATGACCATCCATTTGGGCGCAAATCCTATCTCATGTTCTGGACAGGGTAGAACTTCGAAACATACGCGGTCTCGAAGCTGGGACCGCTCAGGTTACAAAAATATGATTTTCATATCTCTACTTGGTACGGTTTTCGCAGGGCAGGCTCTTAAAGTTTTATTTCAAACAAAGACCTTTTCCCGCATTTTTCTTTCAGCTGAGAGAAGCCAAATGGTGTGAGGAAGATGGTCTAGCTAATTAACATTCCTGCTCTTCCAGAGGAAGTGGCAGGGTTGGTAAAACCTGGGGGGAAGGAATTCCTACTACTGACAGTTTACAATGTCCTAGGATGGAGGATTTGTTAGCACATTGCAACAGAAAACATATCTTGCAGATATTGTACATCACAGACCCAGTGAGGGGGCCTTCAGTTTCCTGGTGGCCGGTTGATGTAGATGTCAAAATGGAAGCTTTCAAGTCTCTGCTTTCCACCAACCAAGAGGAAAAGGTCTGGATTGTTGTATCTTCAGCAATGAGAGCTGACCTCGTCGGGCACAGAGAGACTTGGCATTCCGGGATTCCTGATATCAACCTGGAGTGGTACCTGGCAGCTACCTGCTGCACAAGCCTGACCTCACCACTAGAGGCTTCAGTGAACGCCAAGGTAGCTGCTTAGTCAAGCCCCTGCAGGGTAGTCTGGTTTGTGGCACAGTGGGGCCACAATCCTCGCTCGTGCCACCCAGTCAGGGCGTGAGCGTTACACTGTCCTAGTGTCCGATACTGCAAAATTTTACGGAAGTGGTATGATGGGCACAGCAATGAGTTTGGTACTCCGTGCCCTGTAGCAGCTCTCTATCCTGCCTACCAAATGTGCCGCCTGCGGGAGTATATGGCGGCATCGGCAGGTATGATGGATGACCTCCCTGTTATCCCCGACATAATGGTCGGAGATTCATTATCCTATTGATGAAAGATAATCCATACCCCGAGCATTGATTTCTAAGGGACGGTGTAGATGATGCTACCTGGGGGGTGTTCATCTCATCACCAAAAATAATGAGCGCTCCCCAGTATACAGGAGAAGCATCTGCAATACATTACTGACCTGAGGCGCTCACATAAAGTGCCGCAGATTGTATCATCAATGGTCTGGTGCTGTGGGCGCATCGCTGACTGCACATGTCTGCTGCGCTAATGTACAGCTGTGATACCAGGCTGTGTATCTAAGCCTATCTGCTGAGCGTGTATCTAAACCTAGCTATCTACATGCAGGATACACCAGAAAGTTACATAAATTGTGAGTTATTTCTGATTGCTATATAAATGCAGAATGGAGGCTCATTCACCTGCTGAGATTCTCCTTCTTTGAGGATCTGGCAGTAGAAGGTTATAATGAGGGCAATCTAGGTTACTGCTATTTGTATATTAGCTCTCTGACCGAGCACTCCGTCCTCCAGCCTGTGGCGGTTTTAGTTGCAGCAGGATCCGATCTACCCATAAATTTAGGCTTTAGCCTTGGAGAGGTGTTCACACTAGATAGGTTCCCAGCAAAACCGGAGATCGTCTTGCTGCTGGGCATTCACGAATTGGCCACATTATGTGCTAAATATCTTCATTTTTTCTTATTATTTAGAGCAGTAATAATATTCAAATTTCATATTTACATGCTATAGCGCTACAGAGCGCCACTTTATTTGTTATTATTACATAGTTTTCTATCTTATTTTGTATAGCACCATGTATTCTTACAATGTATCCTCTTTAATATGTATGGCATTGTCCATTATTATATAGTGTTCTCACTTATTATGGGTAGCTCTGTCCCTTATAATAGAGTTATATAGTGTCCTCCCTTATTATGTTTAGTGCCATCCATTATTCCATACAGTCCTCCCTTATAATGTATAGCGCTGTCCATTATTATATTGTGTCATTCCTTATTATGTTTAGCGCTATCCATTATTACATTGTGTCTTTCCTCCTTTATTTTCTATGGAATTATCCATTATTACATAGTGTCCAAACTTTTGTATAGCGCTGGCCATAACTACATTGTATCCTCTCTTATTATGTATAGCACTTCCATTAATACAGACAGTCCTCCCTTATCATATATAACAGTGTCCATTATTGCATAGTGTCCTCTCTTATTATGTGTAGTGCATCCATTATTACACACAGTCCTCCCTTATTGTGCATAGCAGTGTCCATTATTACACAGTGTCCACTCTTATTAAGTAAAGTGTCGTCCCTTATTACATAGTGTTCTCACTTATACAGTTGTGGCCAAAAGTATTGACACCCCTGCAATTCTGTCAGATAATACTCAGTTTCTTCCTGAAAATGATTGCAAACACAAATTCTTTGGTATTATTATCTTCATTTAATTTGTCTTATATGAAAAAACACAAAAGAGAATGAAGCACAAAGCAAAACATTGATCATTTCACACAAAACTCCAAAAATGGGCCAGACAAAAGTATTGGCACCCTCAGCCTAATACTTGATTGCACAACCTTTAGCCAAAATAACTGCGACCAACCGCTTCCGGTAACCATCAATGAGTTTCTTACAATGCTCTGCTGGCATTTTAGACCATTCTTCTTTGGCAAACTGCTCCAGGTCCCTGATATTTGAAGGGTGCCTTCTCCAAACTGCCATTTTTAGATCTCTCCACAGGTGTTCTATGGGATTCAGGTCTGGACTCATTGCTGGCCACCTTAGAAGTCTCCAGTGCTTTCTCTCAAACCATTTTCTAGTGCTTTTTGAAGTGTGTTTTGGGTCATTGTCCTGCTGGAAGACCCATGACCTCTGAGGGAGACCCAGCTTTCTCACACTGGGCCCTACATTATGCTGCAAAATTTGTTTGTAGTCTTCAGACTTCATAATGCCATGCACACGGTCAAGCAGTCCAGTGCCAGAGGCAGCAAAGCAACCCCAAAACATCAGGGAACCTCCGCCATGTTTGACTGTAGGGACCGTGTTCTTTTCTTTGAATGCCTCTTTTTTTCTCCTGAAAACTCTATGTTGATGCCTTTGCCCAAAAAGCGCTACTTTTGTCTCATCTGACCAGAGAACATTCTTCCAAAACATTTTAGGCTTTTTCAGGTAAGTTTTGGCAAACTCCAGCCTGGCTTTTTTATGTCTCGTGGTAAGAAGTGGGGTCTTCCTGGGTCTCCTACCATACAGTCCCTTTTCATTCAGACGCCGACGGATAGTACGGGTTGACACTGTTGTACCCTCGGACTGCAGGGCAGCTTGAACTTGTTTGGATGTTAGTCGAGGTTCTTTATCCAACATCCGCACAATCTTGCGTTGAAATCTTTTGTCAATTTTTCTTTTCCGTCCACATCTAGGGAGGTTAGCCACAGTGCCATGGGCTTTAAACTTCTTGATGACACTGCGCACGGTAGACACAGGAACATTCAGGTCTTTGGAGATGGACTTGTAGCCTTGAGATTGCTCATGCTTCCTAACAATTTGGTTTCTCAAGTCCTCAGACAGTTCTTTGGTCTTCTTTCTTTTCTCCATGCTCAATGTGGTACACACAAGGACACAGGACAGAGGTTGAGTCAACTTTAATCCATGTCAACTGGCTGCAAGTGTGATTTAGTTATTGCCAACACCTGTTAGGTGCCACAGGTAAGTTACAGGTGCTGTTAATTACACAAATTAGAGAAGCATCACATGATTTTTCGAACAGTGCCAATACTTTTGTCCACCCTCTTTTTTATGTTTGGTGTGGAATTATATCCTTTTTGGCTTTAGGACAATTCTTTTTGTGTTTTTTCATTTAAGACAAATTAAATGAAGATAATAATACCAAAGAATTTGTGTTTGCAATCATTTTCAGGAAGAAACTGAGTATTATCTGACAGAATTGCAGGGGTGTCAATACTTTTGGCCACAACTGTATGTATAACACTGTCCATTATTCAATAAACTATTCTTTTATTTTCTATTAAGCAATCCATTATTACATTAGATATGTAACACCCCTTTATGGCTACCACTGTACCCTGGGTGTTATGGGGGGTCTCACCTCTTCTGTACGCAGTGCCTCCACCCGAATCTTGATTGGAGCTCTGTCTCTGGGCTGCAGAAGGACAGTTATCTTCTGCCAGGGGTTGATTCGGGAAACCCCTGCCACAGCTCAGTACACACTCAGGAAGCAGGAGTAAAACAGTTTAACAGATTTATTGCTATGAAGCAGAATTAAAATGGATTTACAGGAATAAACATACAATGCGATTTACTGTGCTCTATAAAAGTCATATACCCATCACAGACTAATTAAACCCCAACACTGCAAATATAACGTGGCCAATTCCCCCTCTTTTGCATTTACTCAGTCCGACCGTTCGGGCCCAGTTGCCGCGGATGTTGGCGCGCAAAGGAAGGTTGGCGCGCAAAGTAGAAAACGTAGGTGCACTTAAATGAATGTTGCTGTCAATAGTCTCGGTTGCAGTGTACTCCCTGATAGAATCACAAGTCTCAGCAGAGCACTCACTGTGTCTCCAACAATCGGAGGATTCTTTAGACTCCAGCTGAGGGCTGCAGGATTTAGACCTTTATCCGATGGGAGTTCTGGCAGGACTCTCGGGATCTTTGCTCTCTCCAGCAACACTGGTATCTTCGCGGGGTCCCCCACACTCTGCAACTTAGGGGAATCAAGATCCACACCACTCTGTTTCTCATAACCAGCAACCACGTTTTCTCTCCTCTCCCTCTTTACTTTCACTTTCTCCTCAGCGTCCTCCCCCAAGTTCCTCCTCCTCCCTTCTTCTATCATCTCACTGGAACAAGGATCCCTGGGAGTTGTAGTCTTCTGCCACTCAGGAGAAAAACGATTAGTGTCTGTAGGTCCCTGTTTAACAGCCACTGCAAAACTCTTCTTAGGGTCTGTAAGCTCCAACATTCCAGTAGATGCTCTAACAGTTCCCTGTGCATGTGTTACAGATATTATTACATTACATCATTATTGATTATTATAGTGTTCTTTCATATTATGCATACCGCCATTCATTATAACATAGAGTCCCCGTTTATTATGTGTAATGCTATTCATTATTACACGAGTCCTATCTTAACTTGTATAGCACCATTTTTAATCCATAATGCAGTATTTTTCTGTCTTCAAACATAATGCTTCTTAATTAAGCCAAAAAAGTTTTATTTTAATCAAATTCCTCCACAAACATCTTTAGCAAGCTGCAGATGGGCAGCAGTGTTCTATTTGGAGAGCAGAGGCTCTACTTGCAATCCTGTCATGCACACCATTGTTGTCCAGTGTCCTCTTGATGGTGGACTTGTAAGGAGGAAGATCAGGCCGCCGGTACCTGTCCTGCTCTGGGTCCAGAACCGCTGAGGATGCCTCCCCTGTTGTCTGGGAGAAAAAATAAGGAACCGGAACAACCTGGTGACCCGGGAGCTGGGGGCATGGCTAAGGGGCAGCATGCGCAGAAGCAGTCAGTTTTGGCGCAAACGAGGATTTGGCGCAAACGAGGAAACGCACCGCAGCAAGCTGAGAAGGGCGTTCCGCCTCTTGAGTGCCGCTGTTGTGCAGGGCTGCGTCCATTTACTCCCGTCTCCAGCAGCGGAAGCCTGAGAGAGCAGAGTGCCATGCGCTCTGTGATCATGAGTACCGCACATGTGCCGCATAGAGAGAACCGGGTACTGAACAGATGCTGGTGGCCTACCTTGCCGGACTATACTTTTCTGCCCACGTTGGACCCTGACAGTGATATGGCTTTGTTGACTGTGGCTGCGTCAATTCATGGACTAGGGGCTCAGCGGAAGGTACCGGAGACCGACTGCTGCCCCAGAAGAAGGACCACCGTTGCCTACAGGACCTCATTGGACAAGAACCGCGCCAGCCGTTGTTGGCGCTACTGACTTCCCAGCAGCATCCCTAGCCTTAAAGACTCCTGACAGGATAAGTGTTTGTCCTTACCTTGTTCATGGTTCATTAACTCTGCATATTTCTTGCAATTGAACTGTTTATTTTCCATTTAACCACTTGTTTCCCTACGTGGAGTATCGCCTTGTTAAGTTAAAACTGTTAACCCATGCTCTGCCTCTCGTGCGTCACTGCATCCTGCAACCTGCTCACAGACTCATGAATAGTGATGGGCGAACCCGAACAGTAAGGCTGTGGGCCCACGTAGCGTTTTAAAACACTCACTAAAAACCGGACTCCTTCCCAGAAATCGCGCGTTTTTTTCTGCGCGATTTCACCGAGATTTTACCGCGATTATGTTTGCGATTTTGCCGCGATTTTGCCGCGATTTTCTTAAGCACTTTCCAAGCGATTTGAAGCATCGCTTGGAAAGTGATTGACAGGTTGGTCACACTCGTCAAACATAGTGTTTGACAAGTGTGACCAGCTTTTTACTATTGAGGCCGCCTATGCAGCATCAATAGTAAAAGATAGGATGTTAAAATGCTAAAAAAAATAAAAAAAATCGGGGTATATTTACCTTCCGGCGTCCCGCGCTGCATTCCCGGGCCTCAGCGTTCCCAGTAATGCCTTGAGAGACCTGTGATGACGTTGGTCTCGCGTTGCTATAGTGATCTCACGAGACCGCTAGAGTCACGCAAGACTACGTGATCACAGGACCTTGCCGCAAGGCATTACTGGGAACGCTGAGGCCGGGAATGCAGCGTGGGACGCCGGAAGGTAAATATACCCCGATTTTTTATTCTTTTTTTTACAGGGGTATGGTACCCAGGGCCTGGAGGACAGTCTCCTCTCCTCCACACCGTGGGTACCAACCGCACATGAGACGCTTAACTTCCCGCATGGTGGGCATAGCCACATGCGGGAAGTCAGCGATTCTCATGCATTCCTATGGGTGCGGAATCGCGGCAATTCTTTACGATTCCACACAAAAGAATGAGCATGCTGCGATTTTTTCCGCGATGCGATTCCGCAGCGGAAAAAAGCGCAGCATTAGCACAGCATGTGCGGAATGCCATAGGAATGCATGGGGGGCGTTCTGTACACGATTTTTAAGCATTTTCTCAGCGTTTTCGCGCCGAAAATCGCGGCAAAAACGCTCAAAAATCGCTACGTAGGCACATAGCCTAAAATTCGGGTTCTGAACCGAACACCTAGTGTCCGTGCGCGTACCCTGAACACAGACTTGTCCAGGAAGTCTGTGTTAGGCTGGAGTCACACACAACGAATAAAAAATTGGTCCCATTTTAACGGTACGAAATCGCACAAAGAATTCTTGTCCAGGGATCCGTCTGTCATCCCATTTTCCGGCGACGAACCGATTTTATTCGCATCTAGGCATCAAATTGACATCCAATGCCAATGCCTGATGCTCTATCCTGTAGACCTGGAAAAGTCTTGCGATTTTAATCGCAAGTCACACGTGTGGTGCGTTTTCCATGCGTTTTTTTATCGCATCCATAGACTTGCATTGGGGAATCCAATCCGAAAATCGGTGACAATCGCAGCATGCTGCGATTGTCTCGGTCTGACGATCGGATGCGATAAAAAATCGCATGATGTGAGCGGCCCCATAGAATAACATTGGGACGTATGCAATGCGATTTTTTATCGCATTGCATTCGACCGTTTTTATCGCTAGTGTGACTCCGGCCTTACTGTTCGGGTTCGGCACCCCGAACATCGGCTGTTTCCTACACTGTTATCTTTGTGATAGCACGAGAAACACCTGCAGCTCTGATTAGCGGTAAATTAGTTACCGCCGGTCAGAGAGATGCGGTTCCCACGCTGTCAGATGACAGCATGTGAGCCAGAAGCTGTGACCGGTGGTAAAAAGGCTACCGTCAGTCACAGGTGTCAGCTGATGAGAGAGTACTAATCTTATCAATGTACACCTACTGTCACTGATAGCAGCAAGAGCAGGTGCTGCTGATGGGAGTGTTCATCAGCCAGCGCCTGGGCTACAAATAAATATATTTTTTAAAATTGCATTGGGTCATTTCTATTTTTCATAATCATAGGAAATTAAAAAAAAAAACAGCTGCAGGCCGTCAGCTTTATCTCGGCTGGTTATCAAGAAGAGAAGGGTCCCACGCAGTTTTTTAATATTTAAATAAATAATTATGGAAAAGGCATAGGGTTCCCCCCCATTTTTTGACAACCAGTCAAGTAAAAGCAGACAGTTGGGGGTTGGAATTCTCAGACTTGTAAGGGGCCATGGATTTTGCACCACCCAGCCTATAAATAGCAGCCCGCAGCCGCCCCAGAAAAGATGGATCTAATAGATGTGCCAATTCTTACGCTTTGCCCCGGTCTTCCCTCTTGCTCTGGTGATGTGGCAGGTGGGGTAATAGATTTGGAGTTGGTCAGCTGTTTTATGGCTGCTGACATGAAGCCCAGGGGTTAGTAATGTAGAGGAGTCTATAAGACACCCATATTCCTAATCTTGTAGTTATATTGTAAAAAATACACAGCCAGAATAAGATGCTTTATTTGAAATAATCACACAGACACCTTTATTTGAAATAAAAAATAAAAGTTATACTCACCTTTATGCCTAATCCACTAAAGCCCATGTCACCTGTAAGGCTATGTGCACACGGTGCGGATTCTGCTGCAGATCTGCAGCATTTCAGGCTCTGCGAGTCCGCAGCAGATTTAGGTGCGTTGTACAGTACCATTGTTTTCAATGGTAAACTGAAAAATGCTGAGCACATGCTGAGGATTTTTCCACGTGGATTTGCTGCAGGTTCTTTGTGCGGATTCTGCTGCGGTTTCACACCTTCTCCATTGTAGAGGTGTGAAACCGCAGGGCTAAACCACAGGCTAATCCGCAGGTAAACCACAGGTCTTTTGACCTGAGAATTTACTTGCAGATTTTTCCAAATCCGCAGGACAAAAATCTATGTGTGCACATAGCCTAAAAGACAGAAAATAATAAACCACCATATTCCTTACCTGTCCGAAGAGAAGCTAATCCTCCGATGCCCATGTCACCTGTAAAAGACAAAAAATAATGAAGAACCATAATACTCACCTGTACAATGATAAGATAATACTTATTTGTCCCATGACAATCCAGATGATTTGGAGAGCAGTCTAATAGATGCGACTTTTCTGGGATGGCTGTGGGTGGCTATTTTTAGGATGGGGGGGCAATATGCACAGCCGCTTAGCAGTCTGAGAATACCAGCCCATGTAATTTTTAAAAAAATTTATTTTTAACCAGGCACCAGTTGAAGAATACTCTCATCAGCTTCGCCTGCTCTCGCTGCTTTCAATGACAGCAGGCGTATTCTGATGAGGGTAGTACTCTCTCATCATCATTACCGAGAGTTACAGCTGCTGGCTCACACGCTGTCATCTGTATGACAGAGTGGGAACGGCAACGCTCTGATCAGTGTTAACGATCTTACCGCGGATCAGAGCCCGTGTTTGCTGCTTTGTCATCTGAAAGGGGTCTGGGTTTGGGTACTGTTCTGATACCTGATCCAAACTCTATTTAAATGATCGGGCAAACCCGAACATCCACGGGTTCGCCCATCACTACTCAGGAACATTAAAGAGGTCAATTAAGTAATACAAGAGAGGTTTCTTTTTTTTTTTCATTTTGACTCATTTGTTTTGTGTGGTTCTCTCTACTTTTAGGATGTATCTATCTCTAGATCTAATTATCTATCTATATATCTATTATCTATCAAGCGCTGTGTAATATGTTAGCGCTATATAAAAATAAAGATTATTATTATCTATCATCTATCTATTATCTATCGATCTATTATCTATCTCTTATCTCCCTTTTTCTCAGTCATCCCCTCACACCCTTTCTCCGCGTTCCTATAATATTATATTTAGATGGAATCTATTTTACTTGGAGATGAGAACATTCTTCGCTCTTTCTATATCGGGGACGCGTGCGTCTGATCGTCGGCACAAAGCTTAAGAAGGTTGTGACCACTCATAAAAAGAGAAGCCGCCCCGCGCTGACCCTGAGGACGGGCGTAATTGAAAGGAAACGTCTTACTCCCGGCTGCATTATTTCTTTACACGTTCTAGAAATTTTCTTAAGAAATGATCTGTTCTTCGGTGACCTCACATCTTCAACCTTGGGTTATTAATTGAGGAGTTTGGTGTCATGATCGATGTGTCCGTGTGACAATAGTATCCATGACGTTGCCGGAGGATGGGGGTGGGTGGGTGGAGATATGTCCAGCAGGGAACATATATATATACGCTAAGGTCCCTGTCCAGGTGCAGAACAGCTCCAAGGAACATCACAGATCGCTGGAGTCATGGCAGCCATGTCTTACAGTGGACTCGCCGTCACCTGTTTCTGCTTTTTAGCCTTGTCTTCGGCGTGTTATATACAGAACTGTCCCATAGGAGGAAAGAGGTCGGTGATAGACTTCATGGACGTCAGGAAGGTAAGAGGCTTTATGGCAGCAGACTGGCGCTGAGCTGACACTCTCCAGTATATGAGACTGTAGAGGGTTCTTGGTGGTTTCTTCTCCTTTTCTTGAGCCTTGCAGGTCAGGGAAGACAGACCCTTCTCAGAATTGCCCCTCTGAGTTTCCCAATTCTCTCCGCACCCATTAGAGGTCCCGTCTTCATTACCCACTATGAGGACTGTTTCTAGCTGTGGAGGACTCATTACATTGACATGAAACATTGATTAATCAATTTTAATGGTGCAATACCCGATATGTCCTGTAGAGGCGCTGTAGGGAAATTGCTCAGTTGCTGTTAGATTCCAAACTGATCAACAGAGATTCCAGCAACCAATCTCCCTGTGAAAAGCTTATAATTATGGGACCTCTCTAACAAAAAAAAGGGGGTTTTCCAAAGCGGAGAGCCCCTTTAATGTCGGCTTAAGGGTATGTGCACACGGTGCGGATTCTGCTGCGAATCTTTCCGCGCGGTTTTGCTGCGGTTTACAATCCGCAGCATCTCAATTCTTTTGTCCAGAAACGCTGCGGTTTCACACCTTATCCATTATGAGATGTAAAACTGCAGGCAAAACCGCAGATCAACCGCAGATACTTTAGTCCTACGGTTTTCACTACAAAATCCGCAGAGGCAAAAAACTCTGTGTGCACACAGCCTTAGGGCGACTCTCTACTTTTTATCATTTTGTGATGATTTATGGCATATTCTAGTGGCCAGAGCTTTTCTTGCCAAGGGCTATGAACGGGTACATTTCTGTCTTTAGTCATTGCAAATCTTTTTAGGATAGTTGCCCTTCCTGGTTATTTTTGCACACTTTATGGTTCACTTTATAATTAAAAAAAAAAGATGTTGGAAAATGTTGTACTGATATTAAGAATTCCATAATTTTTCATTTCTTTATAATAAAAAAAATAGTAACAGAAATCAAGATAAATTTCCCCTTGAGGTGTAAAATAGAACATTGAAATTTCAGGCAGTGGCCACTAGGGGGAGCTTATTGTATAAGGTTTATCCACAGAGCTCAATGATAACACAGAGCATTTCAGCTCCCTCTAGTGGTGGCTGCCGGTAATCAGAAAGTTGTTTTTTCCATTTTTGTCTAAGCAGAGGGTTTGGAGCTTTGCGTCAGAAATGGAGCTCCGACTACTATAGAAAAATAATCAGCGTAGAATTTGGACAGATTTAGAAAATATGAAAGCGCTGTACACATGGACATATACTTTTCTCTGGGTTACAGTCTAGCTCTGCTACATCTGGATGCCTGCATGTAATATCAGTGACTATCATGTATAGGAGTCAATAGGTTGCTTATCCCCCTTGCTTTACACTGCAGCTTAGCTTGTTCTCTTTGGCAGTTGTGTATAGGCACCAACTACATTGAGAACTGATTACAAATATAGTGAGGAAAGTCCTGGAGGTGATCTGAAATGAGATTCCTTTGCTACCTGTGCCCCTCCAAGCTTTAAACTGCAGCTCTGCTCATTCAGAATTGCAACTGTGTTTAAGAACAAAGTCATGGAGAGCTGATTTCTATAGTAAGGACTGAGGTCGCCTGGAATCAGACTCCTGCCTTACCTGAGGCTCCAGCTTCTGCCCCATCCACCCCCCATGCTTTACACTGCAGCTTGGCTTATTCAGATCAGCTCCTACGTTAACCTCAAACTATATTCCAAATTGATCTGTAATATAGAGAGGACAATCCGAGGCAGACTGCAATCAATCCACTGCCTCCCTTGAGGTTTAGTCATTTGGTCCCACATGCTTTACACTGCAGCTCTGCTTCTTCAGAACCGCTGTTGAATAATGGTGTCGATCACTCAGTGGGGAGGGATCTGAGGTCCATTCTTTTGCGAATACAACTCGCCCCTTCCATTTTATAGAAGATGTAGCAGAGCTGATTTTTTTCTCTGTTGATAGGATTTCACGAAACTTAATAAATAACAAACTCAGCTCTGTACAGCAGTAAAGAAAAAACATTAATAAATGAATAAACACTCTGCTCTGACACACTCAGCTCTGCTACATTAACAAATAACAAACTCAGCCCTGCTACAGAAAAACTATTACTAAATGAATGGCAACTCTGCTCTGACACACTCAACTCTGCTACATCTGACCTCAATTTTCTGCTACTTTTATCAGCGCCAAAACATCTAGCGCAAAGCGTGCCAATAACTTCTCACAACGGCACATGATCAATGACTGACTCAGCACTGCTACATCTGCGGCACTGTGCCAGAGGAAACGCCGTGGAACCATCAGGAAAGTGTTAGGAAGCAAAATAAAAAGAGCAAATCTAACTCTGCTACATCTGAGTGACAATATAATTAGTGAACCGTCAGGCAGCAGAAAGAGAAGCGTGGAAATGACCCATTCAGCTCTGCTACATCAATGTGGAGGTCAAATCCACAATGTAATTATCACAGCATGAAATAGTCGCCGGCTCTGCTACATCAGCGCTGGGAGCGCGCGCCCGAGCTTCCGATGTGACCAGGACGGATTCCTATACACAAACATTAGATGGCAGCCAGCGGAGATGCTGAAAAATGTGTCACTTTACATTACATGAAAAATCGGAATATCCCTTTAAGAGAGTGACGTAGTCACACAGCAGAGGGTTCGTTATCAGGTGTCAGTGTAGGATAGTGGTTTCTACTTGGGCATGCTGGTTGCTGTAGTCCCACAAGCCCATAGGCTGGAAAATTCAAAACCAGTGACTAATGGTAGTATACAGTATGTCCCACAGCGCCACTCTGGCTCTCAGGCGGAGGCTGGTACTGCAGGTTATTATGTCTTCTCTCCTTTTTAGTGTATCCCTTGCGGACCGAGGAACAAGGGTCATTGCTTCGGGCCCAACATCTGCTGCGGAGAGGAGCTGGGCTGTTACTTTGGCACCACCGAGACACTGAGGTGCCAGGAAGAAAACTTCCTCCCTTCACCCTGTGAGTCTGGAAGGAAACCATGTGGGAACAGTGGAGGAAACTGCGCCGCCTCCGGCATCTGCTGCAACCACGGTGAGAGGCGACAAAGATCGGTCGTGGAAGCTGAGATATGGGGCGCTGTATGCTGGGGAGGGAAATACATTTCCAGTAATCACAAGGTTTCAGTCAATGCAACTACTTACAAATAGCTAGGCCCGGACTGGCCCATAGGGGAGCAGGGCAATCCCCCGGTGGGCCCCCATCCCCACTGTATGGGCCGTACTTGGAATAAGCGGCATCTCATCATTCATTAATCAGACTACCTAGCTTATTATTATATAGAGATAGAGGTAAATTTGTGAATGAGGGTCATGTAATATTTGTATGCCGGTGGGCCCCTAAAGTCAGTGTTACTGATGGGCCCCAGACCAACACTGCAAATAGCACCTTATATCTCAGCTTCCTGGACCTTGCAGAGCACTCGGTCATGCTTCCTATGTGTTTCGGTGCTGCCCCTCCTGGCAGTTGTAATATGCTGGGATTAGTCAGGGGAAGCTGAGATATGGGGAGCTGTTTGCTGGGTTCCTCATTCAGGCAAAATTCCGGCAATCACAAAGTTTCTTCAAAAGTAACTCTGCAATGTGAGGGGCTTACAAACAGCTCCTTATATCTCAGCTTCTCGTACTTGACTATTATTCTGTGCAGAAGTCAAAGTGCTGCCGCTTGGGCCCTACTAAGGGGTGTAAGGTGGGGAAACGGTTTATTGTGGCGGGAACCCAAGGAGCTGGTATGGTCCTACCACCTTTAGGGGGCGCAGTCCTGACATACAGGTGTGCATCAGTCCAATCCATAGGTTTAATCTTGAGGATCGGCCATGAATATTTCCAGCCACCGCATGAGAATGAAGAAAATAATAGTCCTGGGCTGCAGTACCCGGCCCGGCCACAGGGAATGCTGTTCCTTTGTCCTGCTCATCAGCTGGGAACTTGATCCCCACCGATCAGATGATCACATCCTGTCCTCAATATTAAGATTCAGTAAACCCTTTAATGTCATCGGCCACTGCTTTGGACATTACGAAGACTTTTGTCTAATTCCCGGATTTTATTCCATCCATATCTTTAGTGGGGATAAGTATCCTGTAAACACAGCTGAAGGTTTGTTACAATGTATCAGTGCAGTTCTATTGATATTAAAGCTCGTATAAGAATTTCTTTGCTGACACATTGTAACAAACCTTGTCAGTAGTTCTGGAAGGCTTTTCAGTCTCGGTCCATCACCTACAGCCAGTAATGGACGGATGAGAAGCCCGCCCGGAGCCATAATACCATGACGATGTGCTGACGGGCTCGCCCTTATAATGTACGGGCCGCTATTCTAATCCTCCCTCGTGTTTTCCCCGCAGAGAGCTGCACGATGGACCCGGCCTGTGAACAGGATTCTGTATTTTCTTAGTGTCTTCAGAAATGGTAAAACGTCTCCAGCGCCGCAGACCCTCAGAGCAGTGATCCCACCACACAAGAAGGAGGACCCCCGCCGCCGCCGTGTATAGATGTACTGTACAGTGAATAAAGACCTGAAACATGGCTACGCGTGCATCTCTGCTTCACCAGTGCTGCCAGCCACAACCCCAAAACTGATCCCCTGTACTATGGGGAGAAGGAGCAGAAATACCAGTGGTGTTCTGCTGCCCTCTGGTGGTACAAAGCTGAACTTCATCATGACATTTCGGGGTACATATGTATACAGCAGAGTGCAGGGGGGCCCCGGCAGGTACGGACTGGGACTGAAATTCAGCCCTGGCATTTGACATCACACAGGCCCATGTTGTCCCCATCCCCAAGCACCAGATAGGATATATTACTAATATTACCCTGGATGGAGGAAAGCAAGATTTACTACATGACCAATACTATTAATGATTCCCTTGGCCTGCTGGGGTAAGAGATCGATTGGGCAACTTTGTGCTCTGTCACAACTCTTAACAGTATGGGTGTCTTGAGAACACTGATTCTGCTAACAACATAGCAGATAAGGCAGCCCATGTCCAGACAGGCCCTTCTGGCATTTGCCTGAATTGCCAGATGGCCAGTCAGGCCCTGGCCCCGGGACACAATCAGGACAGGAGCCGACTGCTGCCAGTTCAGAAACTAATAATGGCCATAGCCAAAAATATGGCTGACTTCTACCTGCAGTGATGGGAAGTTGTGCCCCTGTTAGTCTAGAGCATGAGGAGGAGGAAACAGGACAGGCCGGGCACCTACGAGACGTCCTGCCCGGATGGCGACTTCTGCAGCGCTGACATCTAATGGATGCAGAGGACCTGTAACATCAAAGACAGGAGAAGCAGCGGCCTGCAAGGATTTCACTTTGTTTAATTCACCCCATAAAAAAAGAGAGACCCCCTATCAGTATGACGGAGTGTAGCTTGCTGATTGCTGACATCCGACCTCTGCGACCCTGTGAACCCCAGCGATCCTGAGATCAGGGCTCTGGAGACCTGTCCTGAATGGAGCAGAGATGATCGTCTGCAGCTCCATCCATGGTCTATTAGACTGTGGAGAACAGCGTTAAGCTATTTGTGTAGTACCATAGACAATGGATGGCGCAGAGGACAATCATATGCATCTCGGCTCCATTCAGGACAGGTCTCCAGATCTCGGGATCACTGTGGTCGGACCCCAAGAGATCAGCAAGTTCTGTCCTAGCCAATGCATAATAGAAACCTTGTTTTGTTGGGAAAATTCATTCAATGGTCACATCCCTATGGGGGAAATAATGATGGGTAACACCTCCAGCCTCCATGGTGGTCTATGGCAGCACAGCAGATGCTAATAACTCCTTGTACTGAGAGGCTGCAGGTCTTCCTCTTGCTCTTCTGGTTTTATACTCCAGCGATTCACAGACACAGATAGCGGATAATTTGGGGGTTCTCGAGTGATTTCCCCTGATAAGGAAGATGGGGCAGACGAAAATTCAAACAATTCTATTTCACTAGACACAAACACAGACACGGAGCACAGACACAGGGAGCACTGACACAGGAGGCACAGACACAGGGAGCACTGACACAGGGAGCATTCACACAGGGAACGCAGGAACAGGGAGCACAGACACAGGGAGCACAGACACAGGGAGCACTGACACAGAGAGCACTGACACAGGGAGCACTGACACAGGGAGCACTGACAGGGGGCACTGACACAGGAGGCACATACACAGGGAGTACAGACACAGGGAGCACAGACACAGGGAGCACTGACACAGAGAGCACTGACACAGGGAGTACAGACACAGGGAGCACAGACACAGAGAGCACTGACACAGGGAGCACTGACACAGGGGGCACAGACACAGGGAGCACAGACACAGGGAGCATTGACACAGGGAGCACTGACACAGGGAGCACTGACACAGGAGGCACAGACACAGGGAGTACAGATAGAGGGAGCATTGACACAGGGAACGCAGAATCAGGGAGCACAGACACAGGGAGCACTGACACAGAGAGCACTGACACAGGGAGCACTGACACAGGGAGCACAGACACAGGGAGCACAGACACAGGGAGCATTGACACGGAACGCAGAAACAGGGAGCACAGACACAGGGAGCACTGACACAGAGAGCACTGACACAGGGAGCACTGACACAGGGAGCATTCACACAGGGAACGCAGGAACAGGGAGCACAGACACAGGGAGCACAGACACAGGGAGCACTGACACAGAGAGCACTGACACAGGGAGCACTGACACAGGGAGCACTGACAGGGGGCACTGACACAGGAGGCACATACACAGGGAGTACAGACACAGGGAGCACAGACACAGGGAGCACTGACACAGAGAGCACTGACACAGGGAGTACAGACACAGGGAGCACAGACACAGAGAGCACTGACACAGGGAGCACTGACACAGGGGGCACAGACACAGGGAGCACAGACACAGGGAGCATTGACACAGGGAGCACTGACACAGGGAGCACTGACACAGGAGGCACAGACACAGGGAGTACAGATAGAGGGAGCATTGACACAGGGAACGCAGAATCAGGGAGCACAGACACAGGGAGCACTGACACAGAGAGCACTGACACAGGGAGCACTGACACAGGGAGCACAGACACAGGGAGCACAGACACAGGGAGCATTGACACGGAACGCAGAAACAGGGAGCACAGACACAGGGAGCACTGACACAGAGAGCACTGACACAGGGAGCACTGACACAGGAGGCACAGACACAGGGAGCACTGACACAGAGAGCACTGACACAGGGAGCACTGACACAGGGAGCACAGACACAGGGAGCACTGACACAGAGAGCACTGACACAGGGAGCACTGACACAGGGAGCACTGACACAGGAGGCACAGACACAGGGAGTACAGATACAGGGAGCATTGACACAGGGAACGCAGAAACAGGGAGCGCAGACACAGGGAGCACAGACACAGGGAGCACTGATACAGGGAGCACTGACACAGGGGGCACTGACACAGGAGGCACAGACACAGGGAGTATAGACACAGGGAGCACAGACACAGGGAGCACTGACACAGAGAGCACTGACACAGGGAGCACTGACACAGGGGGCACAGACACAGGGAGCACAGACACAGGGAGCATTGACACAGGGAGCACTGACACAGGGAGCACTGACACAGGGAGCACTGACACAGGAGGCACAGACACAGGGAGTACAGATACAGGGAGCATTGACACAGGGAACGCAGAAACAGGGAGCAAAGACACAGGGAGCACTGACATAGGGAGCA
The DNA here is from genome assembly GCF_039654945.1 of Dendrobates tinctorius. Taxonomy (NCBI): domain Eukaryota; kingdom Metazoa; phylum Chordata; class Amphibia; order Anura; family Dendrobatidae; genus Dendrobates; species Dendrobates tinctorius. Next base: position 12,637,871 of record NW_027361763.1, read on the forward strand.
CTGACACAGGGAGCACAGACACAGGGAGCACTGACACAGAGAGCACTGACACAGGGAGCACTGACACAGGAGGCACAGACACAGGGAGCACAGACACAGGGAGCATTGACACGGAACGCAGAAACAGGGAGCACAGACACAGGGAGCACTGACACAGAGAGCACTGACACAGGGAGCACTGACACAGGAGGCACAGACACAGGGAGCATTGACACAGGGAGCATTGACACAGGGAACGCAGACACAGGGAGTGCAGACATAGGGAGCACTGACACAGGGAGCACAGACACAGGGGGCACTGACACAGGGGGCACAGACACAGGGGGAACAGACACAGGGGGCGCAGACACAGGGAGCGCAGACACAGGGAACGCTGACACAGGGAATGCTGACACAGGGAGTGCTGACACAGGAGGCACAGATACAGGAGGCACAGACACAGGGAGCACAGACACAGGGGGCACAGACACAGGAGGCACAGACACAGGGAGCACTGACACAGGAGGCACAGACACAGGGAGTACAGATACAGGGAGCACAGACACAGGGAGCACTGACACAGGGGGCACTGACACAGGAGGCACAGACACAGGGAGTACAGATACAGGGAGCACTGACACAGAGAGCACTGACACAGGGAGCACTGACACAGGGGGCACAGACACAGGGAGCACAGACACAGGGAGCATTGACACAGGGAGCACTGACACAGGGAGCACTGACACAGGAGGCACAGACACAGGGAGTACAGATACAGGGAGCATTGACACAGGGAACGCAGAAACAGGGAGCAAAGACACAGGGAGCACTGACACAGGGAGCACTGACACGGAGCACAGACACAGGGAGCACTGACACAGAGAGCACTGACACAGGGAGCACTGACACAGGAGGCACAGACACAGGGAGCACAGACACAGGGAGCATTGACACGGAACGCAGAAACAGGGAGCACAGACACAGGGAGCACTGACACAGAGAGCACTGACACAGGGAGCACTGACACAGGAGGCACAGACACAGGGAGCATTGACACAGGGAGCATTGACACAGGGAACGCAGACACAGGGAGTGCAGACATAGGGAGCACTGACACAGGGAGCACAGACACAGGGGGCACTGACACAGGGGGCACAGACACAGGGGGAACAGACACAGGGGGCACAGACACAGGGAGCGCAGACACAGGGAACGCTGACACAGGGAATGCTGACACAGGGAGTGCTGACACAGGAGGCACAGATACAGGAGGCACAGACACAGGGAGCACAGACACAGGGGGCACAGACACAGGAGGCACAGACACAGGGAGCACTGACACAGGAGGCACAGACACAGGGAGTACAGATACAGGGAGCACAGACACAGGGAGCACTGACACAGGGGGCACTGACACAGGAGGCACAGACACAGGGAGTACAGATACAGGGAGCACAGACACAGTGAGCACTGACACAGGGGGCACTGACACAGGAGGCATAGACACAGGGAGTACAGACACAGGGAGTACAGACACAGGGAGCACTGACACGGAGCACTGACACAGGAGGCACAGACACAGGGATTACAGACACAGGGAGCACAGACACAGGGAGCACTGACACAGGGAGCACTGACACAGGAGGCACAGACACAGGGAGTACAGACACAGGGAGCACAGACACAGGGAGCACTGACACAGGAGGCACAGACACAGGGAGTACAGACACAGGGAGTACAGACACAGGGGTCACTGACACAGGAGGCACAGACACAGGGAGTACAGACACAGGGAGTAAAGACACAGGGAGCACTGACACAGGAGGCACAGACACAGGGAGTACAGACACAGGGAGCACAGACACAGGGTGCACTGACACAGGGAGCACTGACACACGAGGCACAGACACAGGGAGCACAGACACAGGGAGCACTGACACAGGAAGCACTGATACAGGAGGCACAGACACAGGGGGCACAGACACAGGGAGCACAGACACAGGGAGCACTGACACAGGGAGCACTGACACAGGAGGCACAGACACAGGGAGCACAGACACAGGGAGCACAGACACAGGGAACACTGACACAGGGAGCACTGACACAGGAGGCACAGACACAGGGAGCACAGACACAGAGAGCACAGACACAGGGAACACTGACACAGGGAGCAAAGACACAGGGAGCACAGACACCGGGAGTCCAAACACAGGAGGCACAGACACAGGGAGTACAGACACAGGGAGCACTGACACAGAGAGCACTGACACAGAGAGCACTGACACAGGGAGCACTGACACAGGGAGCACTGACAGGGGGCACAGACACAGGAGGCACATACACAGGGAGTACAGACACAGGGAGCACAGACACAGGGAGCACTGACACAGAGAGCACTGACACAGGGAGTACAGACACAGGGAGCACAGACACAGAGAGCACTGACACAGGGAGCACTGACACAGGGGGCACAGACACAGGGAGCACAGACACAGGGAGCATTGACACAGGGAGCACTGACACAGGGAGCACTGACACAGGAGGCACAGACACAGGGAGTACAGATAGAGGGAGCATTGACACAGGGAACGCAGAATCAGGGAGCACAGACACAGGGAGCACTGACACAGAGAGCACTGACACAGGGAGCACTGACACAGGGAGCACAGACACAGGGAGCACAGACACAGGGAGCATTGACACGGAACGCAGAAACAGGGAGCACAGACACAGGGAGCACTGACACAGAGAGCACTGACACAGGGAGCACTGACACAGGAGGCACAGACACAGGGAGCACTGACACAGAGAGCACTGACACAGGGAGCACTGACACAGGGAGCACAGACACAGGGAGCACTGACACAGAGAGCACTGACACAGGGAGCACTGACACAGGGAGCACTGACACAGGAGGCACAGACACAGGGAGTACAGATACAGGGAGCATTGACACAGGGAACGCAGAAACAGGGAGCACAGACACAGGGAGCACAGACACAGGGAGCACTGACACAGGGAGCACTGACACAGGGGGCACTGACACAGGAGGCACAGACACAGGGAGTACAGACACAGGGAGCACAGATACAGGGAGCACTGACACAGAGAGCACTGACACAGGGAGCACTGACACAGGGGGCACAGACACAGGGAGCACAGACACAGGGAGCATTGACACAGGGAGCACTGACACAGGGAGCACTGACACAGGAGGCACAGACACAGGGAGTACAGATACAGGGAGCATTGACACAGTGAACGCAGAAACAGGGAGCAAAGACACAGGGAGCACTGACACAGGGAGCACTGACACAGGGAGCACAGACACAGGGAGCACTGACACAGAGAGCACTGACACAGGGAGCACTGACACAGGAGGCACAGACACAGGGAGCACAGACACAGGGAGCATTGACACGGAACGCAGAAACAGGGAGCACAGACACAGGGAGCACTGACACAGAGAGCACTGACACAGGGAGCACTGACACAGGAGGCACAGACACAGGGAGCATTGACACAGGGAGCATTGACACAGGGAACGCAGACACAGGGAGTGCAGACATAGGGAGCACTGACACAGGGAGCACAGACACAGGGGGCACTGACACAGGGGGCACAGACACAGGGGGCACAGACACAGGGGGCGCAGACACAGGGAGCGCAGACACAGGGAACGCTGACACAGGGAATGCTGACACAGGGAGCGCTGACACAGGAGGCACATATACAGGAGGCACAGACACAGGGAGCACAGACACAGGGGGCACAGACACAGGAGGCACAGACACAGGGAGCACTGACACAGGAGGCACAGACACAGGGAGTACAGATACAGGGAGCACAGACACAGGGAGCACTGACACAGGGGGCACTGACACAGGAGGCACAGACACAGGGAGTACAGATACAGGGAGCACAGACACAGGGAGCACTGACACAGGGGGCACTGACACAGGAGGCACAGACACAGGGAGTACAGACACAGGGAGTACAGACACAGGGAGCACTGACACAGGGAGCACTGACACAGGAGGCACAGACACAGGGATTACAGACACAGGGAGCACAGACACAGGGAGCACTGACACAGGGAGCACTGACACAGGAGGCACAGACACAGGGAGTACAGACACAGGGAGCACAGACACAGGGAGCACTGACACAGGAGGCACAGACACAGGGAGTACAGACACAGGGAGTACAGACACAGGTGTCACTGACACAGGAGGCACAGACACAGGGAGTACAGACACAGGGAGTAAAGACACAGGGAGCACTGACACAGGAGGCACAGACACAGGGAGTACAGACACTGGGAGCACAGACACAGGGTGCACTGACACACAAGGCACAGACACAGGGAGCACAGACACAGGGAGCACTGACACAGGAAGCACTGATACAGGAGGCACAGACACAGGGGGCACAGACACAGGGAGCACAGACACAGGGAGCACTGACACAGGGAGCACTGACACAGGAGGCACAGACACAGGGAGCACAGACACAGGGAGCACAGACACAGGGAACACTGACACAGGGAGCACTGACACAGGAGGCACAGACACAGGAGGCACAGACACAGGGAGCACAGACACAGGGAGCACAGACACAGGGAACACTGACACAGGGAGCACAGACACAGGGAGCACAGACACCGGGAGTCCAAACACAGGAGGCACAGACACAGGGAGTACAGACACAGGGAGCACTGACACAGGGAGCACTGACACAGGACGCACAGACACAGGGAGTACAGACACAGGGAACATTGACACAGGAGGCACAGACACAGGGAGTACAGACACAGGGAGCACTGACACAGGAGGCACAGACACAGGGAGTACAGACACAGGGAGCATTGACACAGGGAACGCAGACACAGGGAGCACTGACACAGGGAGCACTGACACAGGGAGCGCTGACACAGGGAGCACTGACACAGGGAGCACTTACACAGGGGGCACTGACACAGGGAGCACTGACACAGGGAGCACTGACACAGGAGGCACAGACACAGGGAGTACAGACACAGGGAGCATTGACACAGGGAACGCAGACACAGGGAGCACTGATGTGGCGCCCCTGAGGCTCGGTCGCCACAGAGGTACTGCACCTTCTCCTAAGGTGTGGCACACCACACAATAGAGTAGTTCAGCATAACCACATTGCAGCTCTTTGCTTAGAGAGAAGCAGAGCACCTTTGGTGGTTCCCTGCTTGGAACACTAGACGTGCTGGGAGGTGGGTGGAGTTCAGAGTATATATATGAGCGGGATGGTTTAGGATGACAGGTCAGTCTGACAGGAAGTCAGACTGACTTCCTGTCTGACTTCCTGTCTTTCTCAGTGACCTGAGCCAGCTGGCACGGGAAAGGAAAGGAAAGGAAAGAAGTTAAAGGATGTTGACCTGAAGCCTGAGCTTCCATAGAAGGGAAAGGACAAGTACGGAACGTAGGAGTAAAGGGAACACAGAGGACATGGGTTAGAGGAAGAACCCTGCTTAGAAGTTCTAAGCGCAAGGCTGGGGCCCGGTCCCCGAGGTTGTATGGACACTAATGGTTCTGCAGCAGACACCGGTGGAGTAGTGGGCTGTAAATGCACTACTCCCATCTAAGACTTGGGACACAACAGCAACACGGATAGAGAGCCGGGATCCAGGAGGTCCCAGATCAGGCTACAGCTGTCTGTCATACAAGTAAGGTTCTAGGAACATCTGACAGGAGGAACTTCAGAGTAACCATGGTACTGGAGTTCTTCACACTTAAAGGCGCAATAGAGGAGTCGTTCAGAAAAGGCACATGTTGGTGGAGTGGAGAACCCTGACTTGCCCGGGAGGTTGATTGAGTCTCTACCCAGGAGGACACGGCACGGAGGCAGGCACCAGTGTGTACCACGGACTGTGAGTAAAGCTTTGGAACTGCAAGCCCTGGTGTCCTCCATTCATTCACCGCTAACACCTTCAGCACCGCTACATCTGGGTACCAACATCTATACCATTCTGCGCCACTCCTCATCCATTGCACCTACACTGCCCTGGGACTACAGCTCCACCTGTGGGGAGCTACACCATCTTTGCTGCACCACACCATCAGTCTCAGTGGATCTACATGCAGCGTTGGCTCAACATCTTACTTGCCAAACACCACGGGTGGCGTCACGAACTATCCATATAAACTATACTATTAACATCACCGCCATTGATATTGGGCGCCCAGGGCCACGGAGTGGGTCAATGCTGCTGTGACACATCCCCCTGACACTGGCCCGGTACCGAGTACCCCGCTGCCCTGGGTGTGAGGGCGACCCACACAGACACAGGGAGTACAGACACAGGGAACATTGACACAGGGAGCCCTGACACAGGAGGCACAGACACGGAGTACAGACACAGGGAGCATTGACACAGGGAATGCAGACACAGGGAGTGCTGACACAAGGAACACTGACACAGGGGGCACAGACACAGGGGGCACAGACACAGGGAGCACAGACACAGGGAGCACTGATACAGGAGGCACAGTCACAGGGAGTATTGACAGGGAACGCAGACACCGGGAGCACTGACATGGGGCACAGACACAGGGAGGTACAGACACAGGGAGCATTGACACAGGGAATGCAGACACAGGGAGCACTGACACAGGGAGCACTGACACAGGGAGCACAGACACAGGGAATACTGACACAGGGAGCACAGACACAGGGAACATTGACACAGGGAACGCAGACACAGGGAGCACTGACACAGAGCACTGACACAGGGAACACTGAAACGGAATACTGACACAGGGAGCACAGACACAGGGAGCACTGACACAGGGAGCACAGACACGGGGCACAGACACGGAGTACAGACACAGGGAGGATTGACACAGGGAACGCAGACACAGGGAGCACTGACACAGGGAGCACAGACACAGGGAACACTGACACAGGGAGCACAGACACAGGGAACATTGACATAGGGAACGCAGACACAGGGAGCACAGACACAGGGAACATTGACACAGGGAATGCAGACACAGGGAGCACTGACACGGAGCACTGACACAGGGAACACTGAGACGGAATACTGACACAGGGAGCACAGACACAGGGAGCACTGACACAGAGAGAACAGACACGGGGCACAGACACAGGGAGTACAGACACAGGGAGGATTGACACAGGGAACGCAGACACAGGGAGCACTGACACAGGGAGCACAGACACAGGGAACACTGACACAGGGAGCACAGACACAGGGAACATTGACATAGGGAACGCAGACACAGGGAGCACTGACACAGGAGGGCACAGACACAGGGAGTACAGACACAGGGAGCATTGACACGGGAGCACAGAACCAGGGAGCACAGACACAGGGAGCACTGACACAGGAATCACAGACACAGGGAGCACAGACATAGAGTACAGAAAGGGAGCACAGACAGAGGGAGCACTCACACGGGGGCACAGACACAGAGAGGACAAGCAAAGGAGGCACGGACACAGGGGGCACAGACATGGTGCAGAGACAGAGAGCACAGACATAGGGAGCACAGACAAATGGGTCACAGACACTGGGGGCATAGACAGAGAGCACAGACACAGGGAGCACAGACACAGGGGGCACAGACACAGCGAGCAGAGACATAGGGAGCACAGACACAGGGAGCACAAACAGAGAGCACAGACAAAAGGGGCACAGACACAGAGAGCACAGACACAGGGGGCACAGACCCAGGGAGCATAGACACAGGGGGCACAGTTGTGGCGCCCCTGAGGCTTCAGTCGCCACAGAGGTACTGCACCTTCTCCTAAGGTGTAGTGCCCCACCATCCAGGTAAGGTGGGAACTCCTGACCACACTCCACACCTGCATTCCACACACAGGATAGTTCAGTGGGGCCACCTAACAGCTTCAGGCTGGGGGTTAGCAGAGCACCCCTCGTGGAACCCTGCTTCGTAACACGAGATGTGCTGGGAGGCGGGTGGAGTGAGATGATACAAAAGAGTGGGAAGAGTGAGAGTTAGTGGACAGTTAGTTGGTTAGAGGAGAGAGAGGAGAGAAGATGGATGTCTGAAGGACGTGTTGCAGCAGGGTCCCAGTGATCTGGGCTGCTGGCACGAGAAAGACAGAGAAAGAGACTGATAAGATTGAAAACCTAACCTTCCATGAGAGAGATAGAACAGATCAGAACGAAGGAGAATAGAAGGACGGTGGGAAGCTGGTTGAAGAAAGATAGAGAACCCTTCCAGTCCAGAGAGCGCAAAGGCAGGGGCCCGGTCCCCGAGGTTGATTGGATCTTTATGTCCGGCAACAGACACCGGAGGAGTAGTGAGCCGCTAACGCCTTGCTACCATCATAGAATTGGGACACAACAGCAACTGAATAGAGAGCCGGGATGCAGTGAGGAGTCCCTGAAGCAGGCTACAGCTGTCTGTCATACAAGTAAAGACTAGGAACACCTAGAGAGAGGCATTCCAGGGTAACTAAGTACTGGAGTGCTTCGCACCTAAAGGCGCATTGGAGAAGTCCTTCAGTAAGGTACATGTTGGCGGAGTGTGGAAGGGAGAATCCTATCCTGCCTGGAGGTTGGCTGGAGCCCTGACCTGGAGAACATGGTACGGAGGCAGGCAGTTGTGTGAACTGCAAACAGTGAGTAAAGCTTTGGAACAGCATACTCGGGAGTCCTCCAGTTATTCCCGCACCACTACACCTGGGTACCAGCATCCATACCATTCTGCGCCTCTCCTCATCCATTGCACCTACACTGCCCTGGGACTACAGCTCCAACTGTGGGGAGCTATACCATCTCTGCTGCACCACACCATCAGTGCCAGCGGATCTGTATGCAGTGCTTACCATCTCCCTTGCCAAACACCACGGGTGGCGTCACAAACTATTCATATAAACTTTAACACCATTAACATCACCGCCGTTGATACTGGGCGAGCGAGGGCGACCCACAGACACAGAAAGGGAGCATAGACACAGGGAGCACAGACACTGGGAGCGCAAACACAGAGAGCACAGACAAAGGGGGCACAGACACAGGGAGCACAGACACAGAGCACAGACTCAGGGAGCACAGACACAAGGAGCACAGACACAGGGGACACAGACTCAGGGAGCACAGACAAATGGGGCACAGACACGGGGCACAGACAAAGGGACCAAAAACAGGGAGCACAGACAAAAAGGGCACAAACACAGGGGGCATAGACAGAGAGTACAGACACAGGGGGCACAGACACAGGGTGAACAGACACAAGTAGCAGAGACATAGGGAGACATAGGGATCATAGACACAAGGAACGCAAACACAGGGACCACAGACAAAAGGGGCACAGACACAGGGGGCACAAATACAGAAAGGGAGAACAGACACAGAAATGGAGCACAGACACTGAGAACAGACACAGTAATTGAGCATAGACACCTGGAGCAGAGACAGGGAGCACAGACACAGGGAGCGCAAACACTGAGCACGGAAACAGCACAGACAAAGGGAGCACAGATACAGGGAGCACAGACAAAGGGGGCACAGACACAGAAAGGGAGAACAGACACAGAAATGGAGCACAGACACGGAGAACAGACACAGTAATTGAGCATAGACACGGGGAGCAGAGACAGGGAGCACAGACACAGGGAGCGCAAACACTGAGCACGGAAACAGAGAGCACAGACAAAGGGAGCACAGACACAGGGAGCACAGACACAGACACAGGGACACAGATACAGAGAGTACAAACACAAGGAACACAGAACCAGGGAGCACAGACACGGGGAGCATAGGCACAGGGAGCACAGAAACAGGGCACAGACACAGGGAGCATAGGCACAATGACACAGAGTGTACAAACATAGGGGGAACAGGCACAGAGACAGGGGCCCCAGACACAGGGGGTGCAGACACAGTGGGTACAGAAACGGGGTATATTCACAGTGGGGAACAGACACATGGCACACAGAGAGCGCAGATACCGGGAGCACAGACACAGGGGCACAGACACGGAGCAAAGAAGCAAGGAGCACAGACACAGGGAGCACAGACCAAGGGAGCACATACACAGGGGCACAGATACAGTGAGTAAAAACACAGGAAGCACAGACACAGGGAGCACAGACACAAGGAGCAAAGACAAAGGGAGCACAGACACAGAAAGGAAGCACAGACACAGAAAGGGAGCACAGACACAGGGAGTGCAAACTCAGTGAGCACAGACACAGGGAGGACAGACAAAGAGGGCACAGATACAGGGGCACAGACACAGGGAGTACAGACAAATGGGGCACAGATACAGGGGGCACAGACACAGGGGGCATAGACAAAGCACAGACACAGAGTCTACAAACACAGGGGACACAGGCAAAGAGACAGGGACCCCAGACATAGGGGGTGCAGGCACAGTGGGTACAGAAACAGGGGGAACAGACACATGGCACACAGACACAGAGAGCGCAGATACAGGGAGCACAGACACAGGGAACAAATAAACAAGGAGCACAGACACAGGGGGCACAGACACAGGGAGCACAGATACAGGGGCACTGATACAGAGAGTACAAACACAGGAAGCACAGACATAGTGAGCACAGACATGGAGAGCACATATACAGGGTACAGACACAGCAGTGAACACACACACAGTGACACAGATAGAGTGAACAAACAAAATCTGCACGGGCACAGATATAGGGGGCACAGATATAGGGAGCACAATCACAGAGGGCACAGACACAGGGAGCACAGAGACACAGACACAGGGAGTACAGATACAGACACACAGTGTCACCAGTGTATTATGTCCCCTTGGAAGACTTGGAGTTAGATGGTCACGTCGGGTAATGAATCACTGTCCTCTTTAGAGATGGTGTGATTCATGTCCTAGTGGCACAGACAGAGTGTACAGACACAGGGGCACAGACATATACACAGGAGGCACAGACACAGGGGGCACAGACACTGGCCACAGACACAGGGAGGCATAGACACATAGAGTACAAGCACAGGGAGCACAAACACAGGGAGAACAGACGCGGTGACGCAGGGATCACAGACACAGGGCATAGACATAGGGAGCACAGGCACAATGGCACAGAGTGCACAAACACAGGGGGCATAGAAACAGGGGCACAGGCACAGAGACAGGGTGCACAGACACAAGGGGTATAGTCACAGGTGGCACAGACACGGGGCCACTGATACAGGGAGCTCAGGAACAGGGGGCATAGACATAGGGGGCACAGACACAGGGAGCACAGACACATGGAGCACAGATACAGTGACAGAGTGTCACGAGGGTGTCACGTCCCACTGGAAGACTTAGAATTAGATGGTCACTGTGAAGCCTTTAACAGCTTTCTTCATAATTGTTTATTTATTGTCCTTCTGTGATTTCTTATGCTTGTCATTTATAATGCATCAGCGCCACCTACTGGCTGTCTGTACAAACAGCTTTGGAGTTCATTCTAGTCTACTTCTCTTGTTTGATCTATCCGGCCACCGTAGTCTCTACCTTTGACCCCTGGGAGACATCATATAACCTTATTCTCCAGGAGCCATTTTAGTTTTTCATTCCATGTGGTACTGAAGCATCTCTCTGCCTCCCGGCTTACAGAAGCACTGTCGGTAAGGAGATTCAGGTTTTGACTTAGGACTATCTATACGTCAGCGCTTTTGTGTTTCTCCTTTGTAGTCAGCATTAGTTAGATCTCGTTTCCGTTTAAATAGGAACTACTTATGTACATATCTGTGATTTCAGTTCATGTATTACTTTACTATGTATGTACCATGTACTAAATGCTCCTATTGTTGTTTCACAGTTTCACTCTGCTTCATTGCAATAAAAGTTGAATACGGAAACTTCTCCAATCAATGAGTTGCGTGAAGGGAGTTAGCTTTATGTCGATTTATGTACGCCTTAGACATAAAGAGGACAGAACAGTGAAACGACACTTCTAGAAGCTACGCAGTGCACCGAACCCAATCAGTACTATAGATCAGTGACGTTAGAACCAACATGTCAGCAGCAGAGGGAAGCCAATGTGAGACGCGGTCACACGTCTCTGTCAACTCCGGAAGCTCGACTAGGTCAGTGACCAGCTCCGCAGTCGCCAGAGCTCGCGTGAGAGTCGAAGCCGCAAAGGCACGAGCGACCTTTACAGAAGAGGAAAGACGATTGAAATTAGAAAAAGCACATCTAGAAATGGCATTAGACAAACTAGCAGCCGAGAAAGAAGTTGCAGCCGCCATTGCTGAAGCAGAGGCCTTACAAGAGGCCGCAGATGCGTCAGAGAAAGAACGTGACAGCATATCCTGTCACTCACAGCGCGTTCTAGACTATGTAACGCAACACGTTAAGATAGATGACAACTTGCACCCAAGAACTACACCAATTCCTGCCGATGAATTCACACAGAAACCTATTGCACTGAACGCAACCCTTATGACCCAAACTCCTTATATGGACCAATATGATCATCCCGTATACCGTGAACCCGCAATGCGGACGTCACCTAGATCAACAAACTTCCACAACATGAGCACAGGTTTCGAGAAAGAGAAAGATGATGTTTACTATGCAGATGAATGTAAAGATTACTACGGTCGACCAGCCCCGACAAATGACAACTCAATGAGTAGAGATCAAGGTATGGCTGACTTTCTTAAGTTTTACGCACGACGAGAGCTTATAACCAAGAGCCTCCTAAAATTTGACGACCGTCCAGAAGGTTATAGAGCTTGGCGTTCTTCATTTAAGAACGCTATCAGAGATCTCGAGCTGTCAGCAAGTGAAGAAGTTGATCTCCTAATCAAATGGCTAGGTAAAGACTCCGCAGAGCACGCAAAGCGAATTAGAGACATTTGTATTAACCACCCTAGTAGAGGGCGAGCCCTTATATGGGAAAGACTCGATGAATGTTTTGGATCACCAGAAGTGATAGAGAACACTCTCTTCAAAAGGGTTGAAGACTTCCCTAAGATTTCTAACAAAGGGTACCAGAAGCTGAGAGAACTAGGGGACCTGTTAATGGAGCTCCAAGTCGCCAAATCTGAAGGCGACCTACCAGGTCTCGCGCTGTTAGATACTTCACGTGGGGTCAACCTCCTAGTGCAAAAGTTACCTTATAATTTACAGGAGAGGTGGATCACCCAAGGCTCAAAGTACAAACAACGACATGGTGTTTTGTTTCCCCTATTTGCCTTCTTCGTAGAGTTTGTGAATCAACAGGCAAAAACCCGAAACGATCCTAGCTTTGATCTGTCTCCGCTTGACGCTGCTTGTCTTAAAGTAGGTAAACCCACATTACTTTGCAGCGGGAAAGGCATGCCAATAGCTGTCCACAAAACTAGTGTATCCTCATCAGACTCTTTACACAATCCTCTACCCTTAGAGGACCCAGAGAAGCCCCATGCAAGAGACTTAAGCAAAGAGTGCCCTCTACACAACAAACCCCACTCACTACTAAAGTGCCGAGGATTCAGGAGCAAACCCCTGAAAGACCGCAAGATATTTCTTAGAGAAAATCGCATTTGCTTCAGGTGCTGTATAACAACTGCTCATTTGGCAAAGGACTGTACAACAGAAGTCAAGTGTACCGAATTGTGATGTATAATATCTGCAAGATATGTTTTATGTTGCAATGTGCTAACAAATCCTCCATCCTAGGACATTGTAAACTGTCAGTAATAGGAATTCCTTCCCCCCAGGCTTTATCAACCCTGCCACTTCCTCTGGAAGAGCAGGAATGTTAATTAGCTAGACCATCTTCCTCACACCATTTGGCTTCTCTCAGCTGAAAGAGAAAAAAAAGTGCGGGAACTAAACTCTTTGTTTGAAACCAGGAGTTTGAATAAAACTATGAGAGACTATACCATAAGAACCAAATACCCTAGAGATATGAAAATCATATTTTTGTAACCTGAGCGGTCCCAGCTTCGAGACCGCGTATGTTTCGAAGTTCTACCCTGTCCAGAACATGAGATAGGATTTGCGCCCAAATGGACGGTCATATCGCATAGATGTTTGATGTTTTCTTGATGGGCTCATTACGCTGGGAAACATGATACCACTGATGAGTCCATACCAGCTTCTCCCATAAAGTTATAGCTAATCTAAGTTTTGTAGCCAAAACATAACTTGGATAAGAGAGGTGGGATCAACCCAGAATGCACCTCTCTGTGATGTCACATAGGAAAGTCTATAAGGCATTCCCTGGCAGAACCAGCTCAGAACAGCTCAAGTCGTCGTGCTAGAAAGATCCAGATGAGCGGAGAAGTGCAGCTCCGCCTCCACCCACCATAGCCGCATGGTCTGCCTAAGGAACAATATGGAACTGTGAGTGTAATCTCTTTGTTTTCTCCACTTTTATTTTATACCTGTACTGTACATATTTTATGTCTCAATTTTATAGCAACTTTTATCTGTAATCACTGTCCTCTTTCGGAAAATAAATGAAATAATTATTTAGATCTGTCTCCATGCTCTAAGAATCGAACTATACGCCTTTGATAGATAATCGCTACTAATTCAAGGGGTTTGCCACGGACCCTCTTAATTTAACACTGTGAATTAAGTAACCGTGACTGGTGGCAGCGCGTTGTATACGGCTATAGAGGCTTGCTGGCAGTCTAGAAGGGTCTTATATTGCTGAGTAAGGGGCTTCAGCCACAGCATTGATAATTCCCTTACTGCAGAAGCCTAATTGCCGGTTCACAACAGGCAGCCCGTCCGGCGACTAATTATCCTAGGTGCAGTTCCCTGACTGACCTGAGGGTAAGGGGGGCGCCGGAGAGCTGTGAGTTCCAAAGTGGAACTGAGAAAGTGGGATATACATAAATCCCCGCAGTACTTGGAAGATTGATAGCAGTGGTGGGGCATCCAAATTAAACTCCCCCTGCGGCAAATTGTAGAGCGAGATTAGCTTGCTGGATATTTTTGTCACATGGTGCCGGTGGTGGGATAACTAAGATAAGCCCCAACGGTGCCTGTGATAGCCGTGTGCCGGCATTGTGTCACGTCCCTCCGTCCGCTGATACACCCGGGTCAGTGGTGGGATTGTGACATAGTGGTGACACAGGGTCCGCTGTCCGTCGCGTTTTGGTGGCAGCGGGACCCCCGTTAGTGTCGCCCGTAAGTAGACGAACGGCGGTGGGCTGTTCGTCACATATTGGTGGCAGAGCGGTGGGATAATCCTAGAGCATTAGTGATTTGGTTTGAGCAATCATTCCTCTCACTAAAGACCTGCACGGTTCCTGCGGGAATCCTGCATCATAGGTTTTGGAGAACAGACTCAGTGGTTACTAGTCCTGAGACATTAGTGTGTACTTGCAAGTATCCCCCTCCCGTTTCTTCGTTTTTCTTTTTCTATCTTTTATTTGGCAACCATGGCGGCGATGACAGTGGAGTGGTATCAGAAGCAGAAAAAGGACACCCTTGCTGGGTTATGCACGTACCGAGGCATAGACGCCGCAGGCGGAACCAAAGATCAAATGATCGCGGCTCTAGTGCAGCTGGACAACGACCAGAATCCAGCGAGCGCCGAAGTTGGCCCAAGTTGCCATGGGGCTGCAGCAGAGGCTCCACTCCTGAGCGCTGGCCCCACATACAACCAGAACGGGGTGGACCCCTATCTGCAAATGGCCTTGGACGAACTCCCCGCCGAAGACAGGGATGGGCGGGTGAGGCTGATCCAGCAATATCGGCAGGAGGCCCAAGCCGAACGTGAGCGCCAAGCTGAGGCTGAGAGAGCCGAGCGCCAGGCGCAGAGGGCCCATGAACTGGAGGTACTCCAGCGGGGTGGGAATGCCCCCACAGCCCGAAGCAGTGAGCCCAGCAGCGTCCAGACTCCTAAACCCCGGCCAGAGCATTTTCCCGTGATGGAAAAGGATGGGGACTTGGACACATTTCTGCGAGCCTTTGAGAAAGCCTGCAGACAGTACCAGCTGCCTAGAGACCAATGGGCAAGGTACTTGACCCCAGGGCTAAAAGGCAAAGCCCTGGAGGCATTTGCTTCTCTTCCGCCAGAAGCCGATGACGACTATGACGCCATAAAGCAGGCGCTGATCGCCAAATACCGGCTGACACCTGAGGTATACCGAAAGAAGTTCCGACACCTCCAACGTGGCCCACACGATAGCTACAGTGATGTGGTGCAAGGACTCAGGACCCACTTTGACCAGTGGATCCATGGACTGTCCGTTGAAACCTTTGAGCAGCTACGGGACCTGATGATCAAAGACCAGTTCCTGCATCTCTGCCCAGCTGAGGTCCGACAGTTCATCCTGGACCGCGAACCAACGAACGCGGACAAAGCGGCGCAGATCGCCGACAACCACGAGGCCAACCGGAAGCCCGAGACGCGGAGGCCAGTCGCCACCAGCTGGAAAGGGGGTAAGCCAGCAACCAACCCCAATGCCCCAGCTAGCCGTCCCTCCGGAGGCCCTGTCCCTGTTGTCAACAACAGGCCGGCTACTGACAGTCGCCTGTGTCACCACTGCAAGCGGCCTGGTCACTTCTCTTACACCTGTCCGGATAGGCCGAAGAACCCCCCAGCCAAGGCCCCCGGGCCCAACGCCTCTGTTCTTTTGGTGGGAGGTGTGGTTGGGAGGGCTGACGACAACGTTCAACCTGTTCAGGTGGGGGCCCGTCTTGCTACAGGCCTCAAGGACACCGGGGCTGAACGAACCCTCATCCGTCCTGGACTGGCGGCCCCTGAAGAGTTTGTTGAGGGGAAAACCCTGACTGTCACCGGGATTGGAGGCACCCGTTGTCCCTTGCCAGTGGCACGAGTTTTTCTTGACTGGGGTGCCGGGAGCGGGTTGAGGGAGGTGGGAGTGTCTGAAAACCTGCCCACTGATGTTTTATTGGGGACTGACTTGGGGCGGATGGTTGCATACTACGTCCCTGACACCCTTCCCCAAACTGATAATAAGGGTAACGTTAACCCTGATGATGTTGATGATGGGAAACTGAATGTGTTACCTGCTAATGCCTTGATGAGTAATGATGCAACTAACAACCATTCTTTCCCCAGGTACGATGCTGATGTGAATGTACCAAAGCAAACTGATAACCCTTCTTCTCCTAGGAAGGATGATGATGATGATGTATCTGTGCCGACTGAACCCGTTAACCCTTTCTTTGAAACGGTAGATGTGTCCACAGGTACCGAGGTGCTCAGCCCCGTCACTCTGCGGAGTGAGACGGCTGAGGAACCCCTGGCAGGAGCAAGCAACGGTGCTCAAGAGAATGGGGAGGTGCATGGGGACCATGAGGAAGGTAATGCCATGCAGCTGACCAGTGCCACCGAGGAAGGTAACTGGCCCATAAGTAGCACTGCTCCTAAAGTGTTGGGGGTGGATGGGGAGGTAGAGCCCAGGGCAGCACCAGCTGGTGGGTCTGAAGAAATCCCCAGGGAGACAGCATACATAGCAGCTGTCACACGCAGTCAGAGTGCCCAGATCGCAGGTAACGCACTGTCTTCTGGACCCTCTGCTGCTACAGGAGAGACTGAACCAGAGGTGAACCCAGAGCCGGTTCCAGAGGGTCCCAGTAAAGAGGGGACCCTGACGTCACTTCTGGCAGCCTCCAGCATGGAGTTCCAGGCTGCTCTGCACTCAGATGCCAGCCTGGAGAAATTGAGAGGTCTCGCCGAGACGCCCACCTCCAAGTCTGATAAGGAGAGGGTGTTCTGGGAACGAGGAAGGTTGTACCGGGAGACAGTACCCGGAGATCCTAAAAAGGAGTGGTTGAGGGAAAGACAGCTGGTCGTCCCCTATCAGTTCAGAACTGAGTTGTTGCGGATTGCCCATGAGATTCCACTCGCTGGACACTTGGGGATCAGCAAAACAAAGGCACGGCTGTCTCAACACTTCTATTGGCCCAAGATGGGGACAGATGTAACACACTACTGCCGCTCCTGTGCCACCTGTCAAAAAGTGGGTAAGGCGGGGCCTGCTCTTAAGGCTCCCCTTATTCCTTTGCCGGTGATAGAGGAGCCTTTCCAGAGAATCGCGGTGGACATTGTAGGACCGCTGTCCGTCCCCAGCAGCTCCGGAAAGCGATACATTCTCACCGTGGTAGACTACGCTACCCGGTACCCAGAGGCAGTAGCTCTGTCTTCAACCAGGGCAGATAAGGTGGCTGACGCACTGGTGACCATCTTTTCGAGAGTAGGATTTCCCAGGGAGATGCTTACCGATCAAGGGCCCCAATTCATGTCTCGCCTAATGGAGGCTCTCTGTGAGAAAATGCAGGTGACGCAGCTGGTATCGAGTCCGTATCACCCACAGACTAACGGTTTGTGTGAACGTTTCAACGGTACCCTCAAACAGATGCTCCGCATACTGGTTGAGACCCAAGGGCGCGACTGGGAGCGGTACCTCCCACACCTGCTGTTCGCTTACAGAGAAGTTCCGCAGGCCTCGACCGGGTTCTCCCCCTTCGAGCTCCTGTATGGCAGGCGAGTCCGGGGACCCCTTGGGTTGATAAGAGAATCCTGGGAAGATGAGCCAAACCCCACAGAAGTGTCCATCGTGGATTATGTCATGCGCTTCCGTGACAAGATGCAGACCTTGACGCAGTTGGTGCATGACAACATGACGCAGGCTCAGGCTGACCAGAAGCGCTGGTACGACCAGAACGCCCGGGAGCGGACCTACCAGGTGGGTCAAAAGGTGTGGGCGCTGGTCCCTGTACCAACGGATAAGCTTCAGGCAGCCTGGGAAGGCCCGTACGTCGTCCACCAACAGCTCAACCCGGTCACCTACGTGGTCACGCTTGACCATGCTCGGGGTAGGCGCCAGGCCTTTCACGTCAACATGCTGAAGGCGCACTACGAACGTGAAGCTTGCGTCCTACCGGTCTGCAATCTGCCAGAGGATGGGGAGGAAGATTCCCTCCTGGACATGCTGGCCCAGGCCAAGGCCAATGGGTCCATTGAGGACATGGAGATAAGTGGTTCGCTCACCGTGTCCCAGCGGTTGCAGTTGATGGCCACCCTGGAACTCTTCCGGCCCGTGTTCACCAATCGTCCTGGGAGGACGGAGTTAGCGGTTCATGAGGTGGACACCGGGAATCACGCCCCATTACGGCGAACACCTTATCGGATCTCTGAAACGGTGCAACAAGTCATGCGCCAAGAGGTCGATGAGATGTTAAGGCTGGGAGTGATTCGACGGTCAAAAGGTGCGTGGGCTTCACCTGTAGTCCTCGTGCCTAAAAAGGATCGAACCACCCGGTTCTGCGTGGACTACAGGGGGCTCAACGCCATCACAACCCCTGATGCCCACCCAATGCCGCGCATCGAGGATCTGCTCGAGCGGTTGACAAACGCCAACTACATATCCATCATGGATTTGAGTCGGGGATACTGGCAGATTCCCCTGAGCCCTGAGGCGCAGGAGAAATCCGCCTTTATCACCCCCTTTGGACTGTACGAGTCCACGGTCATGCCCTTCGGCATGAAGAATGCCCCTGCCACTTTCCAGCGGATGGTCAACCACCTGCTTCGGGGACTGGAGGAGTACGCAGTGGCGTACTTAGACGATATTGCCGTCTTCAGTTCCACCTGGGAGGAACACCTTCAGCACCTCCAGGAGGTGCTCAAGCGTCTTCACCAGGCAGGCCTGACCATCAAGCCGGGGAAGTGCCAGATAGGCATGCGCGAGGTCCACTACCTGGGGCACCGGGTAGGCGGGGGTTCCATGAGTCCGGAGCCAGAAAAAGTGGACGCAATCGTGTCCTGGCCCACCCCCAGGACCAAGAAGCAGGTGAAGTCCTTCTTGGGCACTGCAGGGTACTATAGGCGGTTCGTACAGGACTATAGCGCCCTTGCCAAACCCTTGACTGACCTCACCAAGCAGAGGCTACCCCAAACAGTCAACTGGACAGATGACTGTGAGGCGGCTTTCCAAGCTTTGAAAGCAGCCCTGTGCAACTCTCCAGTGTTGAGAGCAGTCGACAGCAGTCGCCCGTTTCTGGTACAGACCGACGCCAGCGAGTTTGGCCTCGGTGCTGTGCTTAGCCAGGTCGACTCGGGGAACCAAGAGCACCCCGTGTTGTACCTGAGCCGGAAACTTCTGCCGAGGGAAGTGGCATACTCGACCATCGAGAAGGAGTGTCTGGCCATGGTGTGGGCACTGCAACGTTTGCAGCCCTACCTGTACGGGCGCGCCTTCACGGTGGTAACCGACCACAACCCTCTGAGCTGGTTGCACACAGTGTCGGGAACCAATGGAAGATTGCTCCGCTGGAGCCTTGCCCTTCAGCAGTATGACTTCACTGTAAAACACAGGAAGGGCAGTGAAAACGGCAATGCCGAGGGGTTGTCCCGCCGGGGTGAACCCGCTGAGGTGCGCATGGCCGATTACCGAGAGGTAATGCCTCCTTAGCGCCCTCTTAAGGGGGGAGGTGTGATGTATAATATCTGCAAGATATGTTTTATGTTGCAATGTGCTAACAAATCCTCCATCCTAGGACATTGTAAACTGTCAGTAATAGGAATTCCTTCCCCCCAGGCTTTATCAACCCTGCCACTTCCTCTGGAAGAGCAGGAATGTTAATTAGCTAGACCATCTTCCTCACACCATTTGGCTTCTCTCAGCTGAAAGAGAAAAAAAAGTGCGGGAACTAAACTCTTTGTTTGAAACCAGGAGTTTGAATAAAACTATGAGAGACTATACCATAAGAACCAAATACCCTAGAGATATGAAAATCATATTTTTGTAACCTGAGCGGTCCCAGCTTCGAGACCGCGTATGTTTCGAAGTTCTACCCTGTCCAGAACATGAGATAGGATTTGCGCCCAAATGGACGGTCATATCGCATAGATGTTTGATGTTTTCTTGATGGGCTCATTACGCTGGGAAACATGATACCACTGATGAGTCCATACCAGCTTCTCCCATAAAGTTATAGCTAATCTAAGTTTTGTAGCCAAAACATAACTTGGATAAGAGAGGTGGGATCAACCCAGAATGCACCTCTCTGTGATGTCACATAGGAAAGTCTATAAGGCATTCCCTGGCAGAACCAGCTCAGAACAGCTCAAGTCGTCGTGCTAGAAAGATCCAGATGAGCGGAGAAGTGCAGCTCCGCCTCCACCCACCATAGCCGCATGGTCTGCCTAAGGAACAATATGGAACTGTGAGTGTAATCTCTTTGTTTTCTCCACTTTTATTTTATACCTGTACTGTACATATTTTATGTCTCAATTTTATAGCAACTTTTATATGTAATCACTGTCCTCTTTCGGAAAATAAATGAAATAATTATTTAGATCTGTCTCCATGCTCTAAGAATCGAACTATACGCCTTTGATAGATAATCGCTACTAATTCAAGGGGTTTGCCACGGACCCTCTTAATTTAACACTGTGAATTAAGTAACCGTGACTGGTGGCAGCGCGTTGTATACGGCTATAGAGGCTTGCTGGCAGTCTAGAAGGGTCTTATATTGCTGAGTAAGGGGCTTCAGCCACAGCATTGATAATTCCCTTACTGCAGAAGCCTAATTGCCGGTTCACAACAGGCAGCCCGTCCGGCGACTAATTATCCTAGGTGCAGTTCCCTGACTGACCTGAGGGTAAGGGGGGCGCCGGAGAGCTGTGAGTTCCAAAGTGGAACTGAGAAAGTGGGATATACATAAATCCCCGCAGTACTTGGAAGATTGATAGCAGTGGTGGGGCATCCAAATTAAACTCCCCCTGCGGCAAATTGTAGAGCGAGATTAGCTTGCTGGATATTTTTGTCACATGGTGCCGGTGGTGGGATAACTAAGATAAGCCCCAACGGTGCCTGTGATAGCCGTGTGCCGGCATTGTGTCACGTCCCTCCGTCCGCTGATACACCCGGGTCAGTGGTGGGATTGTGACATAGTGGTGACACAGGGTCCGCTGTCCGTCGCGTTTTGGTGGCAGCGGGACCCCCGTTAGTGTCGCCCGTAAGTAGACGAACGGCGGTGGGCTGTTCGTCACACGAATGTGATAGCAGAGAACACAACACAGTATTACATCCAGGATCAGCTCCTAAGTTCCTTACTCCTCTAGACCAGGCTACGGACCACGGCGGGGAGGAAGACGCCACAGCATCTCCCGAAGTGACGCCCCAATGTACCCAGGTTTGTGGAGAAGGCCTCAGTAACAAATCATGCTCCAAGATCTGTCTTGCTGTAGTCTATCCCGTTGGACAGAGGGAAAAAGCGATAAGAATATACGTCATCCTCGATGATCAGAGCAACAGGTCTCTTGCTAGCTCAGCTTTCTTCGACATGTTCAAAGTTGAAGGAAACACCTTTACGTATCTGCTCAAGACGTGCACATGTGTGAGTGAGACGGCGGGGAGAAGAGCAGCAGGCTATCAAATTGAATCTATAGATGGAGAACTATTTCTACCTCTGCCTACGCTGATTGAGTGCAATCAAATCCCAAACAACAGAGAAGAGATCCCTACTCCTGAGGCGGCATTACATCACAGACACCTGAGAGCCATAGCCGACCACATTCCTGCACTAGACCCAAAGGCTCAGATTATGCTTCTGCTAGGAAGAGACATTATAAGATTACACAAGGTGAGGCAGCAAGTAAACGGCCCTCATAATTCGCCATATGCGCAGAAGCTCTACCTAGGCTGGGTCATTATAGGCGACGTCTGCCTAAGGGATTTTCACAAACCAACCACCGTGAGTTCTCTGTACACAAACTCGCTAGAGAGTGGGCGCCCATCCTTTTTGCCACCCTGCCCTAACAAGTTCCTATTTAAAGAGAATCTTAGTGGCCCTGTGCATCTTACCTTTAACGAGCGAGAAGACTACTCTGATGGTACAGTCAACGACCATCTAGGATGTACAGTCTTCCACAGAACAAAGGAAGATAACAAGATAGCCCCTTCAATCGAGGATAAAGCCTTCCTAAAGATAATGGAGCATGAGTTTCTCCAGGATGAGACAGGAAGCTGGGTCGCACCACTCCCTTTCAAGACACAGAGGCGTCGCCTCCCTGACAAGAAGAGTCAATCACTAAAACGCTTTACTTCTCTCAGACACAACTTTCAGAGGAGACCAGACATGAAAGAACATTTTTTACTGTTCATGAAAAATATATTTGAGAGAGGGCATGCAGAAGTAGCTCCACCTTTAAAGGAAAAGGAAGAACGCTGGTACCTACCAATCTTCGGAGTCTACCACCCTAAGAAACCAGGACAGATTCGGGTAGTCTTTGATTCTAGTTCCCGTTATGAAGGCGCCTGCCTTAATGATGTTCTCTTAACGGGGCCAGATCTTAACAACACCCTCCTTGGGGTCCTCATCCGATTCCGTAAAGAAGCAGTTGCCGTCATCGCCAACATACAGCAGATGTTCCATTGTTTCTTAGTGAAATCAGAGCATCGGAACTTCCTAAGATTCTTCTGGTTCCGAGAGAACGATCCTACCAAAGACGTCATAGAGCATCGTATGAAAGTACATGTTTTCGGCAACAGCCCTTCCCCTTCAGTTGCTATTTATGGACTCAAACTGTCTGCACAGAAAGGAGAGGAAGACGTCAGGCGCTTCGTAGAAAGAGACTTTTACGTGGACGATGCCCTAAAGTCTTTTCCATCAGCAGAAGCCGCTATCAATTTGCTCAAAAGGACCCAGGACGTGTTAGCCCATTCAAATCTCAGACTACATAAGATTGCTTCAAATAGCGAAATTGTTGTGCAAGCTTTCCCCAAGCAAAATCGCGCTAACAATCTGAAAGATCTAGACTTGCCTACAGATTCCATCCCTGTTCAACGGAGTCTGGGGCTCAATAGGGACCTCAATACTGACACCTTTATTTTTCAGGTTGTCCGAGTTCAAAAACCATTCACAAGACGCGGCGTCTTATCCATGATAAACAGCTTATACGATCCGCTTGGGTTTGCAGCACCAGTGACGATCCAAGGTAAGGCTCTGCTCAGAGAGCTAATTACAGATACGTGTGACTGGGACACTCCACTCCCTCTTGAAAAGGAACTGTTGTGGACAGTGTGGAGAGATTCTCTAGAGGTATTGTCAAGCTTACGCATACCCAGACCATACGCACTTGTCCCTCTTGATGAGGTCCAGTCTAAGAGACTACACATCTTCTGCGATGCTTCCGAAAAAGCAATTGCTGCGGTAGGTTACCTCAAAACTACAGACATTGGAAATCGAGCTCATATCGGCTTTGTAATGGGCAAGACGAAGTTGGCACCACGTCTGGAACTCACGATACCGAGACTAGAGCTTTGTGCTGCCGTCCTGGCAGTAGAACTATCTGAACTGATTGCAGCAGAAATAGACGTAGATCTCGAAGATACAATGTTTTATACAGACAGTAAAGTAGTGTTAGGCTACATTCACAATGAGACCAGGAGGTTTTACGTCTACGTAAGTAATAGGGTCCAGAGGATCAGAAAGTCAACACAACCTACCCAGTGGCACTATGTGTCAACTAACCTAAACCCAGCAGACTGCGCCACGAGAGGTGTAGCAGCGTCTCGCCTCAGAGACACTATGTGGCTCACAGGACCAGTATCGTTATACGAGACAAAACCTGAAACTCTGGAAAGAAATTCATTTGAGTTGCTAGAACCAGAATCTGACATAGAGATTCGTCCTCGAGTCTCTACACTTAATACAGTTGTTTCAGACAAGCAACTCGGTATTGGACGTTTCAACAAGTTTTCTACCTGGCGGTCATTGTGTAGAGCTATAACCCATCTACGTCACATAGCTAGATCCTTTAAAGCTGAATCAGCACAGTCAGAACATTGCAAAGGTTGGCATTGCTACCGCAGACCTTGTACCTCAGATGAACTCTCACAAACTCAGGACTTTATTATACAATGTGTTCAACGAGAAGCTTACGCGCAAGAGTTTGAATGTTTAATGAACCAAAGATGTGTCTCCAAAGACAGCCATCTTAGGAGACTCGACCCATTCTTGGATAAAAACGGATCGCTTAGAGTGGGAGGTCGCATTTCCAATGCAAGGATAGAGAGCAACCAAAGCTACCCATTAATACTCCCGAGTAATCATATTGCGTCCTTACTTGTGCAACACTACCACGAGCAAGTTAAACATCAAGGTCGTCTGACGATGAACGTGTAGGAAGATATCTCGCAGATCAAGGTTGCAGGTGGATGTTCAACCCGCCACACTCCTCTCATATGGGGGGCTCATGGGAACGCATGATTGGCATAGCCAGAAGAATCTTAGACTCAATGTTCTTACAATTAGGGACTTTGACTATCACACACGATACCCTCATAACATTCATGGCTGAAGTGGTAGCTATTATGAACGCCAGACCCTTGACCTTGATATCCAATGATCCAGAAGATCCTCTTTTGCTCACTCCTGCTACTCAGCTCACCCAAAAGGTTGGTACAGTTGCTGCACCTACTGATGAGTTTCCTTCAAAAGACCTATACAGGTGCCAGTGGAAGAAAGTACAAACTCTTTCTAATACCTTCTGGGAGAAATGGAAAAAACAGTACATTTCTGTTCTCCAGACACGAGATAAATGGCAGGTTGACAAACCTAACATGCAGGTTGAAAGTGTTGTCTTAATCAAAGACCCTCAATCAAAGAGAAACCAATGGCCTCTAGGACTGGTCACCAAAGTGTTCCCGAGCGAAGATGGAAAAGTTAGGAAAGTAGAAGTGAGAGTTTGGAAGCAAGGTCACTCAAAACTTTTCTTGAGACCCGTCACTGAATTGATCTTGTTAGTTTCCCCTAAAGTGTGTTAAAGTGATATCTTCAAGACATCAGACGGGGAGTGTGAAGCCTTTAACAGCTTTCTTCATAATTGTTTATTTATTGTCCTTCTGTGATTTCTTATGCTTGTCATTTATAATGCAACAGCGCCACCTACTGGCTGTCTGTACAAACAGCTTTGGAGTTCATTCTAGTCTACTTCTCTTGTTTGATCTATCCGGCCACCGTAGTCTCTACCTTTGACCCCTGGGAGACATCATATAACCTTATTCTCCAGGAGCCATTTTAGTTTTTCATTCCATGTGGTACTGAAGCATCTCTCTGCCTCCCGGCTTACAGAAGCACTGTGGGTAAGGAGATTCAGGTTTTGACTTAGGACTATCTATACGTCAGCGCTTTTGTGTTTCTCCTTTGTAGTCAGCATTAGTTAGATCTCGTTTCCGTTTAAATAGGAACTACTTATGTACATATCTGTGATTTCAGTTCATGTATTACTTTACTATGTATGTACCATGTACTAAATGCTCCTATTGTTGATTCACAGTTTCACTCTGCTTCATTGCAATAAAAGTTGAATACGGAAACTTCTCCAATCAATGAGTTGCGTGAAGGGAGTTAGCTTTATGTCAATTTATGTACGCCTTACACATAAAGAGGACAGAACAGTCACGATTGGTAATGAATCGCCATCATCTTTAGAGATTATGAGATTCATGTCCTATTTTACATGGATTTCTTTTCCTTCAGTGCTGAGAGGGTTAAGGACTCTTTCCATGCTGGCTGAGACCATACAGCCTGGTTGTTCTCAGCTGCTACTGCTTACCCTTTACCAGGGGTGAATCTAGCCTCTCTGCTGCCTGAGACGAACTGCAAAATTGCAAAATGCCTCCCCCCCGTGGTAAAATCAGTACAAACAAATCTGATTTACTTTTTACTATCCTAACTTGACGCACATGTAAAATACACACACTTTTAAATAGGAATATATTTGAAACATCAATCTTTACACTTGTCTTCAGGGACTCAGTGCCACCTGAGGTAAAGTGATCAACTTGCTTCATTTTAGGTGCGCCCCTGGCCGGGGAACAGTGCTTCCTGTAGCGATTCTTCCCCGGTGGCCGTCCGTGTGTTACTAATGCAGCACACAGTTGGCACACGTATTACACACATGGACACGGATAACTCCACTACCGCTTTTTCCGGTACCGGAAATATCAAGATGTGTGAAACTAGCCTAAAGCCACATTCACACGTTCAGTATTTGGTCAGTATTTTACCTCAGTATTTGTAAGCCAAATCGGAAGTGTGTGAGAAATACAGAAGTGGTGATGTGTTTCTATTATACTTTTCCTCTGATTGTTCCACTCCTGGTTTTGGCTTACAAATACTGAGGTAAAATAATGAACGTGTGAACGTGGCCTGATAGAGGGTTTCTGCTACTGCCGACTTACCGCAGACAGAAGTTGCAGTCACAAGATGGCGCCGATAAAAGGTGGAGAAGGTGACATTATCCACAGGAGCTCTTATATAGTGTCAGTATACAGGTAATACAGTGATCACTGGTGACATTATACACAGGAGCTCTGTAAACAGTTATAATGTATAGGTAATACAGTGATCACCGGTGACATTATAGACCGGACCGCTGTATATAGTATGCAGTGTATAGTGCCAGTGTACAGGTAACACACTAACTCACCAGTGACGCCTCTAGGTGAAGTCCTTCATCTTTGGTTTTCATCTTTCATCCAGCACAGACCACCGTCACTTCTTCCAGCCAGGGCTCATCTCTGCAGGAAATAACACAGTTATCTAGAGCTCCACTTCCAGAACACATTACTTAATTTTATCCCAAATTCTAAACTACACCAGATGAAGAAAAAAGCGTCAGTGTTGCTCTGCACATTCACAGGACCGCCCACCAATTTAAAACAGTATCCTCAAAAAATAAAATAATTATCATGTAAAGCAGGAATAGAACAATCCACAAAATAGATTATCTGTGTAGCAAGGTGGATATTAAAACTTAACCATTATTATGTAAAATTGTAAAAAGCCAAATTAGTCAAACAAAAACAAAGGGGAACCACAGTGAAGGAAGTGCCCTATATCCAATGAACTGAAAAAGCGGGGGGGGGTTGTTAAAAAGGTACTACTGGCCTCTCAGATCCTCAATATTAATCTGACCTGATAGCAAAATGACTATAGTTGCCCATAGGATATGTCATCCACTTGCCGAAGTAAATCACAATACCATGAGTATAACATCCTTTTCTTATAAGTGTCACAAATGTAAATATGAGCTATGATTACCCTTATTAGCACACCTTCCGGAATCTTCCCTTCTCTACACACTTTCCAGAACTTTGTGCTACTATCATAGCTGCAGAGGCGAACTACCCCCCTTCCTTTCCTCTGCCTGCATCTTCACTCAAAGCCTGTAACATGAGACTACAGCTCTCCTCATTCCTTCCTGGCTCCCTCCTCCCTCCCTCAGGAGGGTTAATTAGCCAGAGCAGTCTTTGTCCAAAAGAAACCATGTGCTTCTCCTATATATATGGGAGATAGTAAAGAGGCCATAGCTCGGGCCCCGTCAGTGACAGAAATATGAAAATGACATATTGGGACATGCTTCGATAGAGCTTCACTACAGTGGTTTTTGCTAAATCCTAGGACCAAAAGAACCTGAGAAATGGATTTCTCCTGAACCGGGTGGAATAGCTAGCCTGTGTCTGGAGTCCTTAGAAAGCTAATTTCAATATAAGATGAGTGATGTGCCTGCCGTTAGTCTGCTAAGTTCTCAAGCCAAGTTATGATCATTAAAAGTTTTCAGAACCAAATCTGTAACTCTGAGCTAGGGGAGTGTGCAAGTAGCCCAACCCACTTTAGTGATGTAACAGCATTCAAGTATAAGTTACTGCAACTAAGCCGAGCCTATAGTTGCTGCCTGGACACTGTTGTCTCAAGACCCCACATGCATTGGGATGTGTCGCCCATCCTCCAACCTGGTGTGCCTAAGATGACCTAAGCATAATGTGAGTGTTCATTTCTGTTTTCATCCTCTTTTTTATTTGTAATCATTTTGTACATATTTTAATTGTCTCATTCTGTAAAATCTTTTTATGCCTTCTGTAAACACTGCCTACCTTTTTTTGGAGTAAAATATAAAATTACTAGTCTCGTATATCCTTGCTCTATAACAAATTCACGTGCCTAAAAGTTAATTGCACTACTAATTTGGGTTGGCTTCAGAACCCCTGCATTAATTTAAAATATTAATATAGAAATCGGAAGCTGGTGGCAGCAAAGTGTGTTTTGGCTAGGTGGGTAGCGCTGGCAGGGACGGAGCAGATTTTATAAGCTGATTGTGTGGCTGCGGCCAAAGCATTTATAATTCCCTCACTGCAGCGTGCCTAATAGCCAGTGAACATCACGTGGCCCATCCGGCGACTAATTATCCTAGGTGCAGTTCTCTGGCTGACCTGAGGGTAAGGGGGGTGCTGAAGAGCTGCGAGTTCCAAAGTGCAACTGAAAAGTGGGATATACAAAAATACCGGCAGTTCATGATATGGCGTGGCAGCAGTGGGATAACTAAAATAAGCCCCTGCGGTAAATTGTTAGAGCAAGACTAGCTTGCTGTTTTTCATCACAGTGTGGCAGCGGTGGGATATCTAAGATAAGCCCCCCTGCGCATGTGATAGCCGTGTGACAACCGAAGGTCATAACACCCCCTTCCCTGACATACAGTAAGCACCACTTATTTGTACCATACAAATGAGATCATGTATATACTATTCATCCTATGGGCAACTATAGTCACTTTGCCATCAGGTCAGATTAATATTGAGGATCTGAGAGGCCAGTTGTACCTTTTTAACAATCCCCCCTTCTGTTCATTTGTTATAGGGCACTTCACTCACTGTGGTACCCCTTTGTTTTTGTTATTTGACTAATTTGGCTTTTTACAATTTTACCTAATAAAGGTTAAGTTTTAATATCCACCTTGCTACACAGATAATCCCTTAATTAGCCCCTATGGTATATCCTGGCCCATGTGTGTCAAATTCCTGGCTCCAGCCATACTGTATGTTCTCCCATCCTGCCCTCATGAGTATCCATTCAGCCCCATGTGATGTCCCATGATCCTGCCCCATCTGTCTCCATCATATCCATCCTGCCCCATGATCCTGCCCCATCTGTCTCCAATCCTGCCCCATCTGTCTCCATCCTGCCCCCTGCTCTATTCTGCCTCCGTGCTCCATTCTGCCCCCTCCGTGCTCCATTCTGCCCCCTCCGTGCTCCATGCTGGCCCCCAGAAAGAAAGAAAGGAGAGAGAGAAAGAAACAATGGAGAAATAAAGAAAGACCGCAGAGAGAGAAAGAAAGAACAGAGAGAGAGAAAGAAAGAACAGAGAGAGAAAAAGAAAGAACAGAGAGAGAAAGAAAGAACAGAGAGAAAGAAAGAAAGAACAGAGAGAAATAAAGGAAGAACAGAGAGAGAGAAAGAAAGAAAGAGGAAATAAACAACATAGAGAGAAAGGAAGAGTGGAAAGAAAGAAAGAACAGAGAGAGAAAGAAAGAACAGAGAGAGAAAGAGGGGAAAGAAAGAACAGAGAGAGAAAGAAAGAGGGGAAAGAAAGAAAAAACAAAGAGAGAAAGAAAGAAAGAACAGAGAGAGAGAAAAGAGAAAGGAGAGAGAGAAAGAACAGAGAGAGAGAAAGAAAGAAACAGAGAGAGAAAGAAAGATTAGAGAGGGAAAGAAAGAACAGAGAGAGAAAGAAACCGAGAGAAAGATTCTAAAAAGATATTATAGCAGCCCATCTCCCATTATAGTGCCCACCTGAGCCTCCCGATGCAGGACATATCATTATCCGCTCACATGGCCCGGCATCTCCCCGATTCCAAGGCGATCCCGCTGTCCGTACTGTCGGAGGAGAACACGGTGATGGATCTGAAGCATTCCCTGAAGTGCCTCCATGGTTCCGTCACAATCTCCTCCCGAAATTATCTAA
Source organism: Dendrobates tinctorius (assembly GCF_039654945.1). Taxonomy (NCBI): domain Eukaryota; kingdom Metazoa; phylum Chordata; class Amphibia; order Anura; family Dendrobatidae; genus Dendrobates; species Dendrobates tinctorius. Next base: position 12,668,582 of record NW_027361763.1, read on the forward strand.
TTTCCGGTCAGCTTCCAGCACGTCACTTCCGGTGGAACGTCACGTGCGAGTTTTAAAGTGATCCTCGGGGCTCCACCATGTACTCCTGTGTCCGCGTGAAAAGTAAGCTCCCAGCCGAGACAGCGGGGCAGACTCTCAAAATCAGGACTGTTCCCCTGGATCTGGGACAGGTGGGAGGTATGAATGCTCCCCACCATACACCGACCTCATACACGCACAGCTTCGCACACCTCATAGACACATGGTTCCGCTTTGTATGCCGTGTACACACACGGCTCCACTCCATACACCTCACACACACATGGCTCCACTCAGTACACACATGGCTCCACTCTGGAAACCTCGTACACATGCAGCTCTGCTCCATACACCTCGTACTCATACGGCTCTGCTCCATACACCTCGTACTCATGTGGCTCCACTCCGCACACCTCGTACACATACGGCTCTGCTCCGCACACCTCGTACACACACGACTCCGCTCCGCACACCTCGTAACCGCACGGCTCCCCTCCGTACACCCCATACACATGCAGCTCTGAGCCATACACCTTTTACACACATTGCTCCGTTCCACACACCCCATACACACGCGGCTCCGATCCGTACACCTCGTACACATGTGGCTCCACTCCGTCCACCTCATACACACACGGCTCTGCACACCCCATACACACGCGGCTCTGCTCTGTACATCCCATACACACGCGGCTCCACTCCGTACACCCTATACACGCGCGGCTCTGCTCCGTCCACATTGTACACACACAGCTCCGCTCTGTCCAAAATCGTACACACACAGCTCCGCTCCGTCCGCTTTGTACACCCACAGCTCTGCTACATCCATCCTGTAAACCCCTCCTGACCCAACACATAAACTGCCCCTCATCCAGCACCATAACATCCAGCAGAGCAGAGTCCTGCATACACTGATGCCCCTGATCATGTGACACTTGACTCCTCCCCTCCTGTGACCTCATCACAGGTCCTGTGCACACAGAGCAGCCATGTATGAGTAACCAGAGCAGATGAGTAGAGGAGAATGTACCGCCCCCTCTCTTCAGGGATGCACCACCGCCTGAGGCAGAGTGCTCAACTTGCCTCATGGTAGGTGCGCCCCTGCCCTTTACTCCCTTTATATATACATGCTCTGGGCATGTAGTCCCTGCCGGTGAAAGATTCATCTTCCTGTGTGTGCTAAATAGTTGAAGTTTGGAGTTGGAATAGTGGTGTTCTGTATTTTGCTGTTGTACCTGTGTGCTTATCTTCTGTTTCCTTTTCCCATATAGTTTATTACTCCCTGTCCTTGTTAGTTCTTTTGTATGATAGAGGTTTTCTGTTATCCCTGTTTTGTCTTTGTGTCTGGTTTACCTTGTGTTTCTGCCCCATGCCTCATGGGGTGGGGATAGATTAGGATTTTTTTCAGGAGCATAGTAAGGTTGGAGACTCAGGCCTCTCTACCTTTAAGAATACCCCCAGGACAGGGATAGTTAGGGTCCCAGCTCCAGACACAGGGGCACAGGCACAAAGAGTACAAATACACGAGAGCACAGAGACAGGGAGCACTGACACAGGGGGCACAGACACAGGGGGCACAGACAAAAGGGGCACAGGCATACAGAGTAGAGATGGGCAGACACCTGTACGTTCGGGTCCGGTGGGTTCGGCCACACAGTTATAAAAAGTTTGGATTCAGATACCAGAACAGTACCCAGACCTTAACCCGGACCACATTCACTCAAATGGGGGGCCCGAACATCCAGTGTTTGCCACGATGTCATGTGCATGACAGTGTGGCAAACATCTCTTCTGATCGGTGGTAAAATCATCACCGCCGGTCAGGGTGCCGCAGTTCCCACGCTCTCAAAAGACAGCATGATCATGCAGCTATAATTGGAGGTATAAAGTTTACCTCTGGTCACTGGTGTCAGCTGATGGGACTACTGCTCTCATCAGCTGCCGCCTGCGCTGCTAATAACAGTGAGAGCAGGATTGGCTGATGAGAGTATTCATTAGCCGGCTCCTATGCTGTAAATAAATAATATTTATAAAAAAAAGTGTGGTTTATCTTGTACTTTTTGATAACCAGCCAGGCAAAAGTCACAGCTGGGGGCTGCAACCCTCAGCTGTCAGCTTCCACAAGGCTGGTTATCAAGAACAGAGGGGTCCCCACGTGGTATTTTTTAATTATTTTAATAATTTTTAAAAAGCGTGCTTCCCCCTACATTTTTGCTAAATCAGACAGCTGGGGGCTGGTATTCTAAGGCTGGTAAGGGGCCATGGATTTTGCCCCCTCAGCCTAAAAATAGCAGCCCACAGCCATCCAGAAAAGGTGCCAATTTTGGCGCTTTGCCTGGCTCTTCTCACTTGCCCTTTTGCGGTGGCAAATGGGGTTCATATTTGTGGGGTTGATGTCACCTTTGTATTGTCAGGTGACATCAAGCCCACGGATAAGTAATGGAGAGGCATCTATAAGACACCCATCCATTACTAAGCTTATAGGTACAGTATATAATAAATAAACACATAGCCAGAATAAAGTCCTTTATTTGAAATAAAATAAAACAGCTTTCCTTTTTGTATTTAAAAATAAACACAGTTATACTCATCTAACGCCCATGCCATTGAAGCCCTCGTCACTTGTAATAAAAAAAAATAAAAAACAGCAATATCCCTCATTTGTCAGTTAATCTGTCCAATGCCGTAATCCATGTCTAGGGGATAAACAGTTTTCAACCTGGACGGTGCCAAGATGTGAACAACCAGGCTGAGAGCCACTGGTGAATGAGCTGCTGCGAGCACAGCATCAGTGACCGGCAGTGAAGTCATCGAGGTTACTGTCAGTCACTGAGGCTGTGTTTCCAAATGAACTGCGGTGACCTTGGTGAGATCACTGCTAGTACAGTTAGAAAGTGTCATGGAGAATTCCACTGTGGTGAATTTGAACTGCGGTGAACTCTCCTCTGCACCTCACTGTGCTAGTGTGGATTTCACAGAGGTCACAGTAGTTCAGCCTGGCTGGGGACGCAGCCTCCGTGACCGGCAGTCACCTCGATGATGTCACCGTTAATCACTGATGCTGCACTCGCAGCTGCTCATTCCCCAGTATTTCTCAGCCTGGATGGTAGAATCTTGAAACCATTCAAGTTGAAAACTATTTATCCCCAGTCCCAGACATGGATTATGGCGTGGGACAGAACGCTGGACATGTGAGGGATAATGTGTTCTTTTATTTTTGTTTTATTACAGGAGATGAGGACTTTGGTGGAATAGGCATTTGGTGAGTATAACTGTGTTTGTTATTTTTAAATAAAAAAGTAAAATTGTGACATCAACTCCACAAATATGACCCCACTTGCCGCCACTACAGGGCAAATGGGAAGAGCCGGGCAAAGCGCCAGAATTTGCACATCTAATGCATGTGCCCTTTCTGGGCAGCTGTGGGCTGATATTTTTAGGCTGAGGGGGCAATATCCAAGGACCCTTAAAAGCCTAAAAATACCAGCCCCAGCTGTGAGCTTTAGCAAGGCTGGTTGTCAAGAATAGGGGGACCCCACACTGATTTTTTTAAAATTATTTATTTAAATAAATAAAAAATACGGTGTGGGGACCCCTCTATTCTTCTTAAACCAGCCTTGCTGAAGCTGACAGCTGAGGGTTGCAGCCACCAGATGTGAGTTTTACCTGGTTGGTTATCAAAAATATTTTAATTATTTATTTCCAGCGCAGGAGCAGCCGATGAATACTCCCATCAGCCTCTCCTGCTCTCATTGTTATTAGTGGCAGCAGACATCGGCTGATGGGATCAGTAGTCCCATCAGCTGACACCAGTGACGGGAGGTAAACTTTATATCTCCGAACACAGCTGAGCACTCACGCTGTCTTTTGACAGATGATTTTACCATCGATCAAAAGCAGTGTTTGCTGCGCTGTCATGACATGACAGCGCGACAAACACCTGGTGTTCGGGCAGCTGAACCCAAACAGTAACATGGACTTCCTGGTGAAGTCTGGGTTCGTCTATCTCTAATAGGCACCACAGACACAGGGGCACAGAGAGTAAAACACAAGGGAGCACTGAGACAGGGAGCACAGACAGCTGGTATAGCCTGGGCATCATCGGTATATAATAATATATGTACAGCTGGTGTAACCTGACATTTTCTGGATATAATTATACATGTGCAGCTGGTATAACCTGGACATCTCTTGTATATAATCATATATGTCAAGCTGGTATAAACTGGGTGTTATCTTTATATAATAATATTTGTATAGCTGGTATAACCTGAGAAGCGTCTATATATATTACTTTAAGTACAGCTGGTATAACCTGGGCATCATCTGTATATAATTATATATGTACAGCTGGTATAACCTGGGCATCATCTGTATATAATTATATATGTGCAGCTGGCATAACCTGGGCATCGTCTGTATATAATTATATATGTACAGCTTGTATAACCAGGGCACCTTCTGTATATAATTATATATGTACAGCTGGTATAACTGGTAAAAGCTGGGCATCTACTGTATATAATTATATATGTACAGCTGGCATAACCTGGAAATCTTCTGTATATAATAATATATGTACAGCTGTATCACCTGGGCATCTCTTTTATATATTATATTTGTCAAGCTGGTATAACCTAGGTATCATCTGTTTATAATAATAATATATGTACAGCTGTTATAACCTGGGCATCTTCTGTGTATAATAATATAAGGACAGCTGGTATGACCTGGGCATTTCCTGTACAGATGATATAACATGGTTATCTTCTGTATATAATTAGATATGCACAGCTGGTATAACCCCGGCATCTCCTGTATATAATTATATATGTACAGCTGGTATAACCTGGGCATCTCCTGTATATAAATATATATGTACAGCTGGTATAATCTGGGCATCTCCTGTATATAATTATATATGTACAGCTGGTATAACCTGGGCATCTCCTGTATATAAATATATATGTACAGCTGGTATAACCTGGGCATCTCCTGTATATAATTATATATGTACAGCTGGTATAACCTGGGCATCTCCTGTATATAATTATATATGTACAGCAGGAATAACCTGGGCATCTCCTGTATATAATTATATATGTAAAGCTGGTATAACCTGGGCATCTCCTGTATATAATTATATATGTGCAGCTGGTATAACCTGAGCATCTCCTGTATAAAATTATATATGTACAGCTGGTATAACCTGGGCATCTTCTGTATATAATTATATATGTACAGCTGGTATAACCTGGGCATCTCATGTATATAATTATATATGTACAGCTGGTATAACCTGGGCATCTCCTGTATATAATTATATATGTACAGCTGGTATAACCTGGGCATCTCCTGTATATAATTATATATGTACAGCTGGTATAACCTGGGCATCTCCGGTATATAATTATATATGTACAGCTGGTATAACCTGGGCATCTCCTGTATATAATTATATATGTACAGCTGATATGATCTGGGCATCTCCTGCATATAATTATATATGTACAGATTATATAACATGGGTATCGTCTGCACATGATTAGATATGTACAGCTAGAATAACCTGGGCATCTTCTGCATATAATTATATATGTACAGCTGGTATAACCTGGGCATCTCCTGTATATAATTATATATGTACAGCTGGTATAACCTGGGCATCTCCTGTATATAATTATATATGTACAACTGGTATAACCTGGGCATCTCCGGTATATAATTATATATATACAGCTGGTATAACCTGGGCATCTCCTGTATATAATTATATATGTACAGCTGGTATAACCTTTGCATCTCCTGTATATAATTATATATGTACAGCTGATATAACCTGGGCATCTTCTGTATACAATTAGATATGTACAGCTGGTACAACTTGGGTATCCCCTGTATATAATTATATATGTACAGCTGGTATGATCTGGGCATCTCCTGTATATAGTTATATATGTACAGATTATATAACATGGGTATCGTCTGCACATAATTAGATATGTACAGCTAGAATAACCTGGGCATCTTCTGCATATAATTATATATGTACAGCTGGTATAACCTGGGCATCTCCGGTATATAATTATATATGTACAGCTGGTATAACCTGGGCATCTCCGGTATATAATTATATATGTACTGCTGGTATAACCTGGGCATCTCCGGTATATAATGATATATGTACAGCTGGTATAACCTGGGCATCTCCTGTATATAATTATATATTTACAGCTGGTATAACCTGGGCATCTCTGGTATATAATTATATATGTACAGCTGGTATAACCTGGGCATCTCCGGTATATAATTATATATGTACAGCTGGTATAACCTGGGCATCTCCGGTATATAATTATATATGTACAGCTGGTATAACCTGGGCATCTCCTGTATATAATTATATATTTACAGCTGGTATAACCTGGGCATCTCCTGTATATAATTATATAGTTGCAGCTGGTATAACCTGGGTATCGTCTGTTTATAATAATATACGTATAGCTGTTATAACCTGGGCATCTTCTGTGTATAATAATATAAGTACAGCTGGTGTAACCTGGGCATCTCCTGTATATAATTATATATGTACAGCTGGTATAACCTGGGCATCTCCTGTATATAATTATATATGTACAGATGATATAACATGGGTATCATCTGCATATAATTAGATATGTACAGCTGGTATAACCTGGGCATCTTCTGCATATAATTAGATATGTACAGCTGGTATAACCTGGGTATCTTCTATAGATAACTATTTATGCACAGTATATGTATAGTTTTGCTATATAAGTAATGAGAATATATAAATTTTATGATAAAGCGTCTATGATTCTCGTTGCACTACCCTTTATTACCAGCAGATGGTGATGTGGAGGCATTTCTTGGTTTCATATTTGCAGTCCCATGTAAAACACACACACATACATAGGGTCCTGATCACACCACTTTTTCTCTTTTACCCTTACCCTTTGTTATTGCACTTGATACCTCTGTGATAAAATACTGCTCTATTGTCCTTAGTACAACTGTAAATTGTTAGCTCTTCAGGCGAGGACCGTCGGCACTTTCTAAGCTCCGCTCATGCTCTATGTGTATTAGCTACAGGGACAACTGCTCTACTGATGTCTCACTCCTATCAGATAATACACTGCAGCCCTCATCTATGAAGACAATGACTTCAGGGAGGTAAAGTCGGGTGCCATTTTGGGCAATTTAATGAGGGTACTGCCTAAGGGGCACACCACCATCAGCCACTATCCCTTCTCAGGGCTTGTTCACACGGTGCAGATTTTTCCCCATTCCTCAAGGCAAACCTGCTCCAGCTCCTTTGGGTTAGATGTTTCTTCTGGTGAACAGCAGTCGTCGCATCTGACCACAGATTCTCTATTGGATTAAGGTCTGGGATTTGACCCGGCTACTCCAAAATATTTACACATTTCCCCTTAAACCACTCGGGTGTTGCTTTAGCAGTATGCTTTGGGTCATTGTCTTGTTGGAAAGTGAAGCTCCGTTCCAGTCCCAAATCACTGACAGACTGAAACAGGTTTTTTGTAAGAATATCCCTGTATTTCGCACCATCCAACTTCCACTCAACTAAGACCATTTTTCTTGTCCCTGCTGTAGAAAAGCATGATATTGCCACCACCATGTTTCGCTATGGGGATGGTGTTATTGGATTGATGACCTGTGTTGTTTCGATGCCAGAGATTGCATTTACCTTGGCAGCCAAAAAGTTCAATTTTGGTCTCATCTGACCACAGAATTGTGAAGAATATTGGAGATATAATTTCATGCCAATCATTTGTATTCTAAGATTATAAAACCCTCTTTGTCCAGCAGGGACTCATCAGGAAGTCAAATATTCTCAAAGACTCAAGGAGAAAGCTGGCTCCTAGCTCAGCAGGGAGGTCAAACCTCCAAAGGCTGTGACAGATCTCACACCTTGAGCCAGCAGCTCAGAGCAGGATAAAGGCTTGCTTGCAATACAGAATCATGCTGAAGCTGCCAAAGAACATTCTAGAAACTTAATTTCATAAGGAGTTATGGAGATACTATACGTCCTAGCCATACATCGCGTACATTTTCTAAATCTCTGCAATGGACTGAACGTCTCCCAGGGTCTCTACCCGTTGTAGCACCCCTGGGAGTGGAGATACGTAGAATGGCAAGTAGGAACCAGATAGCAAAGATGTTTTTAGTCTCAGTAGCAGCGTAGCAGGGTCCCGGCCAGATCCGATGCCGCCAAAAACCGCCTCACTAGGACCGTCCATTATAGAATTATGACTCATCTTAGGTATTTAAGTTTTTAGCTGATACAGCAAGGGGAGGGGATTTGGGTTCAGCCCAGAGGTAAGGAAGGGAGTGACCCAAAGGGGATAAAGGCTAGTGAAGTCATATTGTCTCTCTCTATGTTATGGATGTGGTCCACTTCGAAAGGGGAGTCATGTCGAGTAAAGTGCCGTAGAGAACCGAGAAGCTAGCTGCAGCCAATGCCCTCTACGGCCCAGCACACACACAGTCTAACATCAGCCAGGGTAATTGACATGATCCTTCTGCTTATATCTTTTGTCCTAACACTCTCTGTATTTGCATATCTGACCATTGTATATGCATGACCATTGTGTACATAGTGCATTGTCTTAGTGTGCCCTTAAGGCGATTAAATATATATTTTAAGTTTGAGCTGCTCTTTTATCTTGATCCACATGTCCGTTTCTCGGTTAAACTTTCCATGTTACCAGGGCTGGTTTCTGGCCCAATATAATCCCGTTAACAGACCGGGCTTATAAAGTATCTATTCAGGAACTGATAGCAGTCCTACCGGGATGGCAGCACTGTTTCACTGGTGCTAGTGAAAAAGACCTCTCAGCCTGTCAGGATTGTGAGCAAGTGTGGTGCCACATCAGTGACTGCATGGGCCACATCTTCTCACTCCCTGTGCCTCCCTGGGTCCTTGTAGGCAGGGGGTGTCTGTAAAATTGTACTAAGCTGACTTTACATGTCCCCAGGGGGTGCAGAATGTCATGGTGGTGAAAGTGGGGAGATCACACTACGTGATCCGTCTAATAGTGACATCAGGCAGGGTTGCAAGGTGTGGGTTCATCACAAGCACCTTCTTCCATACATTTGGGGAGTCTCTGACGTCTTTTGGCAAACTCAAAACGAGCTTTACAGTTTGTGTAAGTAAAGGTTTTTTCTGCCCACTCTTCCATAAAGGCCACCTCTATGAAGTGCACGGCTTATTGTGGTCGTCTGGACAGATACTCCAGTCTCTGCTTGAGAACTCTGCAGCTCCTTCAGGGTTACCTTTGGTCTCTGTGCTGCCTCTTTGAACAATGCCCTCCTTGCCCTGAGAGTTTTGGTGGGCGGCCCTCTCTTGGTAGGTTTGGTGCCATGTTCTTTCTATTTGATGATAATGGATTTGATGGTGCTTTGGGGGGAACATCAGGGATTGGGATATTGTTTTCTACCCCAATCCTGACTTGTACTTCTCAACAACTTTGTCCCTGACTTGTTTGGAGATCTCCTTGCTCTTCATGGTGTTGTTTGGAGATCTCGTTGGTCGTCATGGTGTTGTTTGGAGATCTCGTTGGTCTTCATGGTGTTGTTTGGCGATCTCTTTGGTCTTCATGGTGTTGTTTAGAGATCTCGTTGGTCTTCATGGTGTTGTTTGGCGATCACCTTGGTCTTCATGGTGTTGTTTGGAGATTTCGTTGGTCTTCATGGTGTTGTTTGGAGATCTCGTTGGTTTCATGGTGTTGTTTGGAGATCTCGTTGGTCTTCATGGTGTTGTTTGGCGATCTCCTTGGCCTTCATGGTGTTGTTTGGAGATCTCGTTGGTCTTCATGGTGTTGTTTGGAGATCTCGTTGGTCTTCATGGTGTTGTTTGGAGATCTCCTTGGTCTTCATGGTGTTGTTTGGAGATCTCGTTGGTCTTCATGGTGTTGTTTGGAGATCTCTTTGGTCTTCATGGTGTTGTTTGGAGATCTCTTTGCTAAACAACACCACGAAGAACAATCTCCTTAGTCTTCATGATGTTCCTTGGAGATTTCCTTGGTCTTCATGGTGTTGCTTGCATGGTGTTTGGATAGTGGTGCCTCTTGTTAATGAATTTGCAGCCTATGTGGCCTTTCAGAGAATATAAAGTGTACAGTATATACTGACAGACATATAACATTAGATTGCACACATCTGGACGTCCTGTCACTAAGCATGAGACGTATGACGGTGATTGCTTTCAAAAGAAATTTTTAGGGGCTTCAAAGCAAAAGGGGTGAATACATATGCACATGACAATTTTTAGATATTTGATCCCATAAATGTAACTTATGCCTTTATTTTTCTCTCTCACTTCACTTCACCAACTTAGACTATTTAGTGCTGATGTATCACACATAAACCGGATTACAAAAATATTAATACGCAGGTTGTAATGTAACAAAATAGGTAAAAAGCCAAGGGGGTGAGTATTTCTGCAGCCCACTGTAGATGAAACATTTAGAGCCTTTCACTGTTGCTTCAAAATCACTAGCACTGGAAGGGGTAGAAGGGAGACTCTAGGGACAGATGGGATTTTTGGACCATAATTTGGGCAAATGCAGGAGCAAGGAAGACAAGGATATCATGGTGAATGCTGCTTGTATTTCCATTTAATATAACAATAAAGCAAAATAACAGTTTCCCAAATAGACTGAACTTTATTCTCAAATCCCGCCTTCATCTCCAGTCGCAGACCTCGCTGTGAATCCTTATAGAAACGTCCGCCCCGTGTTAGCATCTCTAACATGATGTATGTACAGAAATAGTTCTATTTATATCAAAGTACACTTGTTTTATATAGAACGTAGCAGCATATCAAATAGGGATCAAATCCCATTCAACTCAACATCCAGGTCACTTAATTAAAATTCCCAGGAAATCTTCCTTCAAAGTTCTGCATTACTTAAAGTGCACCTGCTGTCTACAAAAAAAAAATGTAGGGGGACATTTGGGGAACTGATCCAAAATGATAAAATATATATTTCTTATTACCAGTAGTCACCACTAGTGGGAGCTTACAACTAATGTATGCAGTATGCTCTGAAGCTCCCTCTAGTGGTCACTCCAGGAAGTTATAATTTTATCATTTAACTCTACGGCTATGTAGAGGATTTGGAGCTCTTACCACTATAGAGATATATTAAAAAATTAATCAGGGGTATATTTGTAACGAAATTTGCTTTTTTGCAGGGAATTTGGACCAGTCCCTAATTTATCCCCCACCAACACATGGAGACAACAGGTGCCCCATGGTGAAAGAAACCCAGCAATACATAAAATATACACGTGAAGGGTGTCCCCGTTACACACAGCATTGTGTTCAAAGTGGAACATTCAACAGTAAATTGGGTGATATCATAACACATCTCTTCACCAGTAAATCACTGACAACAGTTCGTACGGCATAAAACTACGAAATAAAATAACAGAAAATAGTTGTATTTTTTGTCTACATATATTTTCTCTCATAGACACCCTGCGTTCTCACCGCAGGTTTTTTTCTTTATATAAAATTATATATATACAATTATTTGCCTATTTATATATCTCTCTTAGATCTGTGCATGCACACACAGGCGGCTAGTCACATGCACACGCGTGCCCATTTACACGCACTCACGCAACGACGCACGCACACGCTTTATTGCAGACTCCCTCGTTGCTCTGTACCATGTGCAGGACACAGTGATGGGGGGCAGAGGTGGAAAATAAAGTGGCATGAGAAGGGTTTGGGCAGGATTAGTGGGGTCAGTGGACATCTATGATGTTGGCCAGTAATTAGGAACCCACTTCTGGACTGAAGAGATCCTCAACATGTTGGAAGCAAACATAATTGAGAGCTCTGATGTGTAATACTCCCTCACATACTGGGCTTTTCCTGGGCTCCTCGTAGGAGGTGCTAAGAGATCTGCTCAGGGGTGGGGAAAGGAAAGATAAGGGTGTGGCTAGAGGGATGGCAGGGCTTTAGCATGGGATATTAGGTAGATTTCCAAGAGATCTACTTGGTGGTGAAAAGATAGGCTAAGGGACCGACAGGGCTTTAGCGCACAGTTTTGAATTTATTGACCAAGAGATCTACTCAGGGGTGGGGAAAGGAAATGCTAGGATGTGGCTAAGGGCCTGGCTGGGCTTTAGCATGGGATATTGGGTGGTGAGGAAAAGAAAGGCAAGCGTGTGGCTAAGGGCCTGGCAGGGCTTTAGCTCTGTGTCTTGGGTTGACTGACCAAGATATCTATTCGAGGGTGGGGAAAAGAAAGGCAAGGGTGTGGTTAGGAGGCTGGCAGGGTTTTATCATGGGATATTGGGTAGATAGGTCAAGATATCTACTTAGTGGTGAGGAAAAGACAGGTAAGTAAGAGGTTAAGGGCCTGGCAGGGCTTTAGCTCTGTGTTTTCGGTTGACTGACCAAGATATCTCTTCGAGGGTGGGGAAGAGAAAGGCAAGGGCATGGTTAGGAGGCTGGCAGGACTTTAGAAGAGGGTATTTCATTGACTAAGAGATCTTTTGGTGGTGAGGAAAAGAAGGGTAAGCGTGCGGCTAAGGGGCTGGCAGGGCTTTAGCCCTGAGGATTAGGTTGATCGACCAAGAGATCTACTCAGAGGTGGAGAATAAAAGGTCAGGTTGTTCTAAGGGGGTTGGCTGGGGTTTACCACTGGGTACTGTGCAGATTGACCAACAGAACTGCGCAGGGTAGGAGGAGGTGTGAAAAGTAAGGGAGAGGCTAGGGTACTGGCCAGGAGATCTACTCAGAGTGGAGGAAATCAAGGGAAGGGGGCTAGGCAGGGCTTCAACACTGGATATTGCGTGGCTTGGCCAGGAGATCTACTCAGGGGTGGGGAAAGTAAAGGTGAGTGTGTGATTAGAGAGCAATTAGGGCTTTGGCAATGGATATTGGGTGGAGATTGGCTAAGAGATCTACTCAGAAAATCAAGGGAAGGAGACAAGGTAGGGCTTCAACACCGAATATTGGGTAGATTGGACAACTTTGAGCTGGTGATCTGCAGGAAACCTCCAAAAGCATCAGTGTAAACAAGTGACCGCAAAGTAAACGAAGGTGCGTAAAATACTCGAAGAGTAGAAAGATTAAATTTAAGATTATTAACATTGGCTTAGTGAAACGAAAACCAACTGAGCAAGCATTAATGCGCTTATGGCGGTGCAGCTGCTGATCGTCACCAAATAAAGCACTGCTCATGTGAGATCACATCAGTGTTTGTGGGTTCCGTCAAAACAGCGCCCCCTCATGGTTGTCCATGTAACTACTGTTTCTCCAACTCTTCTGTCTGTTTCCTGTTCCTGCATTTACCTCCTCCCCCCATTTACTGTATGTCCTCATTACATTTTCCGTGCCCCCTGTTGCCTGAGACTTAATCACATTTGTAGATCACATAGAGGCAGTCTCCTGTATAGCAGAACCTTCCTGTTAGTAATCCAGTAGATTTAGCCCCTTGTACCTAAATAGAGGTCAGGGGGTCTCTAAGCAATCTGAAGTCCCCAAAATAAGGTGCAAGAAAAGAAGTAAAGGTAGATTTTGAAAATGTATCACCATGAGAATGCAGCTGGGGTAGAGTAGTTTGGCTCGGATGTAATTACCCCGGGTGGATACTTGCCCGCAGAGAATCTCTCTAAATGTTTGACCTCTGAAGGTTAAATTTGAAAACAATTACAATTTATATATTTTTTGTAACAAAATATATTGAAAACTTCAGTATTGGCGATTTTTATAGCCCTAAAATATATTAAAAAAAATTACAATAAATGAGACGTGTAATGGGCAGACACTAGTGTGAAAAACAGGAAACAAGTGGTGACTGCTGAGAAATGACCCTCGAAAAAACCTGGGGTCGGACATAGAGGTTTGCGTCTAATTCTGCGAACAGCGCCACTGTCGTACACAGGTTGGATTTGGTATTGCGGCTCAACTGAAGCTCAAGTCAAGACTCAAGTCAATGCCGCCATACCCGATACGGCCTACGGGCAAGAGTGGCGCTGTTTTTTTCCAATCTTATATTACCCCTTTAAGCTTTGCATTTTCTTTAGCCGAGACATAAAGCTGGTCACACATGGGGACTGGATTATTTTATTCTGAATATATTAGCTTATGGCAAACCTACGATGAAATTCCGGATATTTTACCAGGAGGACGCCATTTCACGACCCCAACAAAATGTTATAAAGTTTAGAGGACCAGACGCTACTTTTGGGTTCTTCACGCTGTAAGTGACCAAATTCTATTTCTCCAAGGCCAATATCGAGACCTGACTAATGTCTGTTCTGCAGCAAGATCCAAAACACGCGGCGTACTTTCCCCTTCATCACTGCACTTTGTTTTTTTTTTGTTTGTTTTTTTGGCCTCCACTAAATCAATACAGGAGGAGTCGACCTTGACGGGACTTAAAGGAGAACTCCGATCAAATATGGGAAAAAAAATCAGCCTTCGCAGTTTTTTTGAAAGTTCACCAACTTTTTGAAAATTGAGACGTTCTTAACCAGAAGGCGGCTTATCAATTCATAATGTTTGCTTCAAAAGTGGCCTAAATTGTATAAAAATGGCACTCCGAGAAAAAATTTTTTTTGTGGCCGTTAGCGGCAACCGAAAGAAACATCAAATTTATTAAGAGGAGCAAGTTTCCTAAAAAATGTGGGGCGTCTTACTCCAGCGCGCTCTTCATCAACGCTGGTGTATAGAACCCCCGTTTTGATCCACAGTGTGTCTATGAGTTTATCATCAGAATGCACTGTTCATTGTAGCACCCCTTTCCCTACCAAACGTAGTTGGTAAGTCATGTGACATCTAAGCTCCACCCACAATAGATTCAGAACATGACAATTAGACATGACAGTATGGTTCCTACATCATGTGTATCAGGCTCTACCCCTGCTGTATTACCACACCCTCCTCCTGCTCTTTGGTTACACCCCAGCTTAGGTCACTCTCCTTTCCAGACTTAGCCTTTAGTTGGTAAGTGCATATAATCATCTAAGCTCCTCCCACAATATCAATGACTTAGATCACGCATCAGACTCCACCCCTGCTGTATTGCCACACCCCCTCCTGCTGTTGGGTTACACCCCTGCTTAGGTCATTTTCTTTCCATACTTAGCCTTTATTTGGAAAGTGCATAGAATGAAATAACATCTGAGCTCCACCTAGAACAGTAAATATTTAGATTGTGTCAGACTCCATCCCTGCTTTACTGCCAGTCCCTTGCCCTGCTATTGGGTAACACCCCTGCTTAAGTTATTCTCCTTTTCCATCCATAGACATCAATTCAGAGAGGCACAGAGAGACCTATAAACCCATGGAGAGCACGCTGTGCCAATGCTGAGACCTGGAGGCCTTAAAGACAATGCATACCATAGGACTACAGGAAAGATGTATATCTTTGTACCGTGTTACCATAGGACTGAGAGGAATATATATCATGGACTTTTAAAGCCTCCACACTGGATCCTGAAGCCCCTATCCCTCATTCCCAAAGTCCCTCTCTCTCAATTCCGTTTTTTCCCCTAATGTATTTGGTCTTGCCAATAAAGCTACTTTAAATTTGAAAACGCAGGTAATCATGTGACATCTAAGCTCCACCCCCTGGAGTAATGATTCAGTAGCTTATATTTAGAAATCATGAGAATTCACTAAATGAAACAAAGTATTTGAAGCAATTTGTCTTCCATTATTTTGATGATCAACCCTTACTGAAGACATTACGTGGGTCACTAGTGATGAGTGGAGTTCCCCTTTAAGTCCTAGTGGTTGTCAGATACGCCGAGGCCATGCGGGTGACCAGCTTTTTGGATGCCTCATTGCTAAGTTATAAGACACAATATGGTTGCGTAGCACATCTCCCTGACCGTCCACCTGAAGAACGTGCTCCAAGCTTCACCGGTTGTCCACTCTCCACCACTCAGACCTCAAGGACACTCTCGATGCTGGATTAGTAAACAAGCACACTCACGATTCATTGCAGCATTTTTATGGAGTAAAATCTAGCGTGCTAAAATCTACCCACTGTGAACTGTGCATTATTACCAAGGTAACACTTGCTGGCCATGCGTCTGTAATGCCGCAGCTCGGCAGGAGGCTTCGAGAAGCTCTCGGCTCATCTGATATCCTGTAGTTTACTGTACGAGTGGTGCTGCCGGCAAATCCCCGAAGAAGAGGGAAGAGGCAATTTATTCCTGAAGTTGTACAGCAGTTTTCTTTGGTTTGATCCCTGGGATTTTGTCTCAGCATGTAGCAGGACTCTACGGTGGTGAGAAAGTCTCTCCGGTCACTAAGTTGTCTCGAAAGTTATACTGAGGGATACACGGGGCGGACATCTTTCACTAAACCCAAATATACCGTGTGACTGAGTATTCATTTTGGGCTAGGACTTGGTCGGGAAAAGTGACAACCCACTGTGGCCTAAAACAGAACCCATGGTAGTTGTCACTCACTTTGCCCCTTGAATGGTGACCTGGGGGGGATAAATTCTAAGCAAGTAAGGGTGTTTGAGTATTTTACCCTCCCAAAAAGGTGGATTCCAAGAGTAACCATCATTTTATTTATTGTGAAAATAAAAAATTTTTTTATGAAAATGCTGCACTATATCGTATCAGAGAAATCTGCTTCTTTATCCTCCTAGACTGATCGTTCATTCTCAAAATGCTCAATTCTTGGCGATTTCAGTGATTAGTCTTTACTTATACGAACAGAGATGACAGATGGTGCTCATAAAGTTCTATGGAGGAGGGAGGAGCTACAGGCAGACACAAACATTCTGTGAAGGGAGGAGTCAGAGCCCGACACAGACATTCTATGGAGGAGCTAGAGGCAAACACAGACATTCTATGGAGGGAGGAGCTAGAGGCACACACAGACATTCTATGGAGGGAGGAGCAAGAGGCACAGATATTCTATGCAGGAAGGAGGAGCTAGAGGCCGACACAGACACTCTATGGAGGGAGGAGCTAGACACAGACACTCTATGGAGGGAGGAGCTAGAGGCAGAAATGGACATTCTATGGAGGGAGGAGCTAGAGACAGAGATTCTATGGAGGGAAGAGTTAGAGGCAGACGCAGACATTCTATGGAGGGAGGAGCTAGAGACACAGACATTCTATGGGGGAAGAAATAGAGGCAGACACAGACATTCTATGGAGGGAGGAGCTAGAGACACAGACATTCTATGGAGGGAGGAGCTAGAGGCACACACAGACATTCTATGGAGGGAGGAGCTAGAGACACAGACTTTCTATGGAGGGAGGAGATAGAGACACACAGACGTTCTATGGAGGGAGGAGCTAGAGGCACACACAGACATTCTACTGTACGTTCTCCACGGTACTCCATAGATATGTCTGTCTCGGCCTCTAGCTACTCCTACCTCCATAGCATTTTAAAAGCACCAACTGCCATCTTCTATCTCAGTAATGAAAATCTGACTTCACTGCATGCAGGTTCTACTCCTGAATTGAGAGTGAATGATCAGTCCTCGTTTAGAAAGAAGCAGATTTCTCTGATAAAATATATTACAAAAGTTGCTTATTTTCATGTATTTTCCCTGGAGGACCAGGCTTGTCCATGCACTACAAAGACAGATCATTAGCTTCAATGGTCACTGTGTAATACTTTATATCGCTTGTGGTGGCGCTGCAGAAAATTTGCACACAAATCAATCGCTGGAATGACGCTGATCACCGATTGCATGGGACTGCACAAAGCACGAATGTGATCGCTGGGTTACACATGGCTTTTCTGAACTTGGGTCTGGGGAAAAGTTCAGGACCATTGAAAAGGTTTTGGGCCAAAAAAAAAAACTTCTTTAGAAAACCTCTCACCCTCGTAGTGACAACACACGGACGGGTACATGATCTCACAGTTATCAGTAGTGCAGATTCGCTAATATATTGTAATGGAACATTATAGGAAAAAAAAAAAAAACGTATCAAAGAACATTTACTAAGGTCCCTCGAAAGGTTTTGGGGATAATTCACAGTAAACAGTGCCTAGAAGTGTATGAAAGATTGCTAGATTTCACTGCACAGCAGAACTTCCGTTGCTAGCCAATATGGCTAAATTAACTCATTATCCAAGTCACTTTGACCTTTTCTTTCCGTGAGTCCTAAAGGATTAAGGACTGGTAACAGTCACAACACTGCACTTCCCCTTCGACTGCCCGGCGGTGCATTATAACAATATAATACACCTTTCGGAACCGGCAAGTCTGAGGGAGGTGAAGGCGTAAGGGAAAATAAAACAGACATATAGTATCATTGGCGGCATAATAAACCGTACACCATAAATGTTTCATTACAGCAAGCACTTGAGACACCTTTTTTCCGAGTCCTTCAGGGCGGTTGTCGATGGAGTCAATGGTCCCCTTAGACTCTGCTCGGTCTTTTCCTGATATCATGGGCTGGAGTAGGTAGCACATGCAGAGTGTACACTCAAGTCAACCATCCTCATATTTCGGTGGACTCTATCCTCTCCAGTCTTGACGGTGTCCAAGGCTTCTTGTCTTCTGCTGGCGGTGTGGTGGCCTTGGTGGTGATCTCGTTGATCTTTTGCTCCAGTTGTTGGTTTTTTTGATACATCTCCACGTAGTTGAGCTGCAGTTGCTTCTGATATTTTATGACTTTTTCCTTCTCTTCTTGCCACGTGCGCCTCTCTTCCTCGAAGTCCACCACCTGCTGGTCCCGCTGTTGCCTCTCCAAAGCTAACTCAAATTGGAGATTCTCGATGTCCTTCTTGAGAGTGCCCAGGCTGTCCTCGTTCTGGCGTTTCATCTTGGCTTCGTCACTCTCACATGCAAGAGTGTCCCTCAGTTTCTCATTCAGGTCCATGGTGTACGGGTTCTGACCCAGATCGGACAAGGTCTCCTTCAAACCAGCTATCTCTTGTTCGCACTGGCTGAGCTTCTCCTTCATTTGCTGGGCCTCGCTTTGCTTTCTCTGCATTTCACTCTCGCAGATCTCCAGACTGATGGTTTTGGAGCTATAGGAATCTTTAATGGAGGCGAGATGTTCCTCTTTCTCACGTAGTAAGGCCTTGACTTCTTTTAACTGTGATCTAAGGCCGACTATCTCATTGAGTTTCTGGGCAATGTCCGCCTGGGCATCTTTCAATTGCTGCTTCAAAAGTGATATCTCCCCAGCTTTTTGACAAACCTGCAAAGGAAAGCTCACATGGTTAATTGGTCACTTCAGCAAACTGCATAAGTCAATAAGTACAAGCAAATCTAGGAAACCTTGTAATATATCTTATCAGAGAAATAGGATGCTTTCTCGACTCATGAACCACTTCTACCTCCCTCCCTCCCTGCCAGCTGAACTCGCCACCTACGCTGAAAAACAGCTCAAGTCCATCTGGGTCAAACCAAGATGGACTACTAGCTCACTGAATGATCAGATTACAGCTGCCTACTGTAGCCTATAAATAGGGGAGGAGGAGAGTGAAAAAAATCATATCATGCTGCAGCTTTCTAGTAAGTGTTTATCTCACCCTAGCGCTGGATTCACAGCTACATACTGCTGCTTCTGAACATGTGTTACATAAAGAAAGGAGAGCAGGAATCCCTCATGTCTGTCTGTGCTGTGTATGGGAGACATCATAGCAGATAATCTCCACGCACTAGCTCAGAAACAACTGAAAAATAGAGACAGAGGAGAAAACTGCATTCCGAAAAGTTACCTGAAATAACACTGAAAAATAGAGACAGAGGAGAAAACTGCATTCCGAAAAGTTACCTGAAATAACAGGTATGTTTTATTCATTTTCTGGGATAAAACAAGGACGAAAGAGTAGAAAGTAAGGCTATGGCTACACTTTATCACATGCACATGAACTGCAACAGCACCCAAATTTGACTCCCAGGGAATGAATGTCACAGGCCATGGAATGGTAGAGTTGGAAGGGACCTCCTGGGTCATCTCAGGCCATCATCTGTGTGAATATTTATCAGCGAGGTCCTATACAGCTCACGTACCTACTACCTGTCAATCACGACCGCAGCGGCGTGACTTTTTGTCACATGAATGGTTCCAGACTATAACTGCAAAATCCCGTCAAAGGCATGAGTAAAGAAGATAATCTACATCAGTGTCAGCCGGAAATCCAGTTTTGGCAAGACCGGCCAACCATTTATTGTTTATGGAGAGAACGCCTGACTCTTCCGCTAATTGCAGTTGTTGAAGTAAAGGATTAGGTTGTGGGATTTCGGCATGCCCGATCCTTGTGTTCTTAGGCTAAATACATTGCCAAAAATCACTCTACAAATTAAATGCATTGTTCCAAGACTTACACATTAATGACCTATCTGTTGGATATCAGATTGGCAGTGTCACCCGACATCCACCACCCTCACCGGTCAGCTGCTTGCTACTTTGACGCTGGATGCAGACAGTGTACACAGCACTGTATACCGTGTAGTGGCTGGTTCTTGGATAAAGTAGGTCATCTACTATTTTCTTCAAGGAGCTGAGGTGCAGTACCAGAGGACGGCCTCTACACACAGTGTATGGAGCCTTTCCAAGTATATACACTGTTCAGGGCTGGTGTCAGGACAGGCAAACTAGGCATTTGCCTAGGGCCCTCACTTCCTCAGGGGCCCCAGCCAGAGGCCACTATTTGGCCCATGAGACGGGGGAAAGGTTCCAGCGCTGCCTACCCCCCCTCCTGCATCACGCAGTCAACTGTATCAGCAGCATAGATGCCAATACAGTTGAAATCAATGATGAAGGAGAGCGTGAGGTGACACTCTCTTTCCCATCATTCTCCCTCTGCTTCTGATTCAGAGGACGCAATGACGTCACTCCATTGCATGCCTCGCTGTACGAGCAGTGGAGCTGCTAAGTAGATGCGCTGCAGAGACCAGAGCAGCGGGAGAAAGAGGAGAGGTGACTATTGTATTTATTTATTTTTATATCAATGAGTATGTTGTGGCCACAATACTGGAGTAATATGGGGTGTACTATATGGGGGCTGCTTTACACTCACTGTACTATATGGGGGCTGCATTACACTCTATCGAGGACTATTGGGAGTGCATTATACTATATGGAAGACTATAGGGTTCATTATACTATGGGGAGTGCATTGTACTATATGGGGGACTATAGGGGTGCATTATACTCAATGGGGGCTGAGTTATACTCTATAGGGGCTGCATTATACTCTATCAAAGACTATGCTGAGTACATTATACTCTGTGTACTATATGGAGGTTGTGTTATGAATGGGTCACCGAGGAGGATAGCAGGCCCAGGCTAAGCCACAGAAAACCAGAGAGGTTGTAACTAAGCGGATTGCAGACCCCTGATCCTGTCCACACAACTAGCAGTAGCTGTGCAGCGTACCAACGATGATCCTAGACGCCTCGGCACAGCCGGAGAGCTAACTAAGCCTAAAGCAAGAAAGGGGAAATCTAAACTGCCCCGGAGCAGACCTCAAAGGAATAGATAGCCCCCAAACATATATTGTCGGTGAGACAAGATGAAAACACAAACGCAGGCAGAAAAATAGACTGAGCAAATGATGGGGCCCACACTGACTAGACAGGACAGGAAAGGAAAGACACTGTCTGCAATCACGCAAAAAACCCTGCAAAAATTCCAACACGTCTGATGCACAAAAAACACTGAAGCCGCAGGACTTCGCCCCCACTATATCAGCACTCTGGTATATTCTGAAAGCAAAGCAAAAAGAGACCAGTATAACAGGGGACAAAACAAACTGGCACATGCAGTAACATATGGGCGGTGATTCAGCATAGCCCCAGCCGGAGCTGGCTGACCCGCACAAAGCAGAGATAAACAAAACCAGATCAAATGCAAACAGAATAGCAAATGAACCACTTAGCTGAACCATGTAGGGAAAGAGCAGGAGACATCAGACCTCAGAAGGCACAGGAAGAAAATCACCAGCAGGGATAGGGGGAGTCAGCTGTCTTAAATCCCAATCAGAAACGCCCGATCTCCAATCATCTTCCTCATTATCAGGTGGCAAGCCTCTATCAATCAGATCAGCTCCACTACCTCCAGTAACCACCAGAGGGAGCCCAGAAAGAGAACTCGCAACCCCTCTGTCAATCTGACCAGCTCCACTACAGTAATCACCAGAGGGAAGCCAGAGAGAGAATTCACAACAGGGATGCATTATATTCTGGATTATACTCTATTGAGGACTATCGGGAGTACATAATACTATATAGAGGACTATGAGGAATGCATTATACTATATGGAGTACTATGGGATGCATTATATAATATGGGCTATGGGATGCATTATACTATATTGAGGACTATGGGAATTGTATTATACTATATGGAGGACTATGGGGAGTGCATTATACAATATGGAGGACTATGGGGAGTGTATTATACTATATGGAGGACTATGGGGGCGCATTATACTATATGAAGAACTATGGGGTGTGCATTATACTATATAGAGGACTATTGGGCACATTATACTATATGGAGGACTATGGGGTGTGCAATATACTATATGGAGGTCTATGGGGAGTGCATTACACTATATGGAGGACTATGGGGCACATTATACTATATGGAGGACTATGGGATGCATTAAACTGTATGGAGGACTATGGGATGTACATTATACTATATTGAGGACTATGGGGTGTGCAATATACTATATGGAGGACTATGGGGTGTATTATATTATGTGAAGGACTATAGGATTCATTATAATTTTTGAAGGACTATGGGGTGCATTATACTAAACGAGCAAAATGCTGCCTATTTATCAATTGATTGTATCGGTTATGCCGGAACATAAATAATTGTTCTCAGCAGAACATCACCCGGTGAAAACTGGAGATATGCTGCTGATAACATGATACTGTATGGAGAAAGACTGATCTATTTGTGATTGTTCTGTGCCCATCATACTTCCTCAGCCGGTGTAAACAGGCTGGGAAACAAGCAATTCAATATTGTTGATCACACTCATTTAGTGGCCTGAAATCAGCGCACGTAACTACAACCAAAATGTCTCTGTGTGTTGGTGCAATATGTGAGCATTTGGGGGCCCCATTTTAAACTTTGGCCCAGGGCCTTACTTTGTCTAAAACCGGCCCTGACACTGTTGTATAGCTGCAAACACTTGATCGGTGGGGGTGCTGGGAGTCGGACCCCCGGTGAACTGACATATGAGTCTTGGATAACCCTTTTAACTCTGCTTTGGAGATAAATATAGTTACTAGAAAGCTGATCAGTGAAAAGTAATCAATCTGCTGACAAGATCATAAGATGACGTTGTGACTTCTTGCTGGGAGAGGGGAAGAGAGAGCTGCTTTATTCAGACTGGACAAACAAGATCATATGGTCAATGCAAAGCGGATTTGTTTTCTTGTGCCGAGGGGGATTTTTATGTTTATTGTACCCAGATAGGATAAAGCCATGAAAAGACATCAATGGCCAAAATACAAGAAAGCATGAAGCCTTCTGCTGATATCACCTTACCTCCCACTTGGTTTCCTCAATCTTCGGTAGGAACTCGGACTGCTCTTTCTTGAAGACCATGCACTTCTTCTCCAGTTCCTCCCTTTCCTGCAGCAACTGTCCAACGTCATCCTGAAACTTCTTCTTTTCTTGCTGCAGCTTGAATATCTGAAGCTGTAACGCCTGTTGGGCGCGCTGTGCTTTCTTGGACACTTGCTGAAGCTTGTTGGCATAATTCTGTCTCAGGTCTTCCATTTCCCGTTCCCAGATCTTCTGCTTCTCTTCAAAGACTTGAAAAATGGCAGCTTCACTCTTGTCCAGGCTCCTCTTCATCTGGATCACCTCTTGCTCCTTTTCCCAGAGACGATCCTCTAGGTCTTGGATGATGTCATCGCTCGAGGGTGAATGGAAAGGCAAGGCCTCGTTGAGATGGTTCAGTCTGCTAAAAGAAGAGGTGCTTTTGCTGGAAGATCGGCCACTGTCTGAGGTAGAAATTCCATTGTATCCAACTATATTCTTTTCTACGTAGGTAGTCCCAATGCGATTTATATGGCTTGTTGACGCACTCATCGGGCCAACATGCTGGCTGTAACCAGTCCCATACGTTGGTAGGCTGGTCAGTGAATTGCGACCAGAATCCGATAGACCTCCCACCTGATTGGAAGACCTATTGTGGCTGGTCTTCTCCAAACTGCTTTTCAGGGTAGCTGCGCTGTTGCTATTCCCATGACTGGAGCCCTTTCGGTTCTCGGTGACGCCATTGTTCAAAGGTGGACATAAGTTTTGCATGGAATGGAAATTCTTGGGAACCACCGGCTTAAAGGCAGAGGGTCTCACCAAAGGCTCATTGCTCTGCAAAAATGGAAAGCAACAAACATTTACCTTAACCTTCATCAATAGGTATCAAAAGATTCTCTAAACTTTCCAGAAATTACTTTTAAGACCCATTAATAAGTCTCTTCATTATCTACCCAAGTACAGAGACTTGTGGAGCAGAGCTGCATCAGAAACACATCAGTGTGGAGCCCACAAAACCTGGATACTCCAACGATCATATGCGGATGGCCTATAGTGCATCACTGATACTGAGTTACCTGCTCTATTATACCCCAGAGCTGCACTCACTATTCTGCTGGTGCAGTCACTGTGTACATACATTACATTACTGATCCTGAGTTACCTCCTGTATTATACCCCAGAGCTGCACTCACTATTCTGCTGGTGCAGTCACTGTACATACGTTACATTACTGATCCTGAGTTACATCCTGTATTATACCCCAGAGCTGCACTCACTATTCTGCTGGTGCAGGCACTGTGTACATACATTACATTACTGATCCTGAGTTACATCCTGTATAATACTCCAGAGCTGCACTCACTATTCTGCTGGTGCAGTCACTGTGTACATACATTACATCACTGATCCTGAGTTACATCCTGTATTATACTCCAGAGCTGCACTCACTATTCTGCTGGTGCAGTCACTGTGCACATACATTACATTACTGATCCTGAGTTACATCCTGTATTATACCCCAGAGCTGCACTCACTATTCTGCTGGTGCAGTCAATGTGTACATACATTACATTACTGATCCTGAGTTACATCCTGTATTATACTCCAGAGCTGCACTCACTATTCTGCTGGTGCAGTCACTGTGTGCATACATTACTGATCCTGAGTTACATCCTGTATTATACTCCAGAGCTGCACTCACTATTCTGCTGGTGCAGTCACTGTGTACATACATTACATTACTGATCCTGAGTTACATCCTGTATTATACCCCAGAGCTTCACTCGCTATTCTGCTGGTGCAGTCACTGTGTACATACATTACTGATCCTGAGTTACATCCTGTATTATACTCCAGAGCCGCACTCACTATTCTGCTTGTGCAGTCACTGTGTACACACATTACATTACTGATCCTGAGTTACATCCTGTATTATACCCCAGAGCTGCACTCACTATTCTGCTGGTGCAGTCACTGTGTACATACATTACTGATTCTGAGTTACATCTTGTATTATACTCCAGAGCTGCACTCACTATTCAGCTGGTGCAGTCACTGTATACATACATTACATTACTGATCCTGAGTTACATCCTGAATTATACCCCAGAGCTGCACTCACTATTCTGCTGGTGCAGGCACTGTGTACATACATTACATTACTGATCCTGAGTTACATCCTGTATTATACTCCAGAGCTGCACTCACTATTCTGCTGGTGCAGGCACTGTGTACATACATTACATTACTGATCCTGAGTTACATCCTGTATTATACCCCAGAGCTGCACTCACTATTCTGCTGGTGCAGGCACTGTGTACATACATTACATTACTGATCCTGAGTTACATCCTGTATTATACCCCAGAGCTGCACTCACTATTCTGCTGGTGCAGTCACTGTGTACATACATTACATTACTGATCCTGAGTTACATCCTGTATTATACTCCAGAGCTGCACTCACTATTCTGCTGGTGCAGTCACTGTGTACATACATTACATTACTGATCCTGAGTTGCATCCTGTACTATACCCCAGAGCTGCACTCACTATTCTGCTGGTGCAGTCACTGTGTACAAACATTACATTACTGATCCTGAGTTGCATCCTGTATTATACCCCAGAGCTGCACTTACTATTCTGCTGGTGCAGTCACTGTGTACATACATTACATTACTGATCCTGAGTTACATCCTGTATTATACCCCAGAGCTGCACTCACTATTCTGCTGGTGCAGTCGATGTGTACATACATTACTGATCCTGAGTTACCTCCTGTATTATACCTCAGAGCTGCACTCACTATTTCATTTAGATGCAGCACCGCTGTCCTCTGCTGGCTGTGTGTGGCATTGCAGCATTCTAGTGAAGGCGCATGAGCTGTAATACCAGACACAGCCTATTGTCTCGAGTGTCGCTGTGCCTGAAGAGAAGCAGTCAGGAGCACATTCCTCCGACACTATCTGATATTTTCACCTTTTCGCTCTTGCGTTGCTCATTGATGTACATGGAGTTTTTCTCTGTCTTGTAGCTCTTCTCTTCCCCCGAGTATCGGTTCGAGTATCCGTTTCTGAAGCTGTCATTCTGCTTGAGGCTGTTCTGAGTCCTGGTGCCCACGCTCTTCATTGCAAACTCTTGATCATTGGCGACTCCGCTGCCCACACTGCCCATAGTGCCCTGAGAGGGGGAGTCAGAAGACCGGCTGGCGAACGAGTGGTAGGACTCCTGGCTCTGGTAGGTTGTGTCGCTCAGGACGGTTCTTGACTCTAATTTTGCCATGGCGGCAACGAGGAGGATGTGCGATGACACTTAAAGGAACTGCAAGAGAAAACAAAGCCAGGGTTACCCAAACTGCAGAAGTCATCTTCATCACTGCGGGTTCAGAGAGATACGCGAGTCAGGTCAGGTCAAAGGGTAACTTTACATTTTTTTCCATAAATGAATAATACAAAAAAATAATCAAGTTTATATTATATATTATGAAAGAAATTGCTTTTTCATCGTCCTGGTCTGACCAGTCATTCTCAAAATTTTCAGTTAATTGAATACAGATTTTGCCATCACTGAGATAAGAAATGACAGTTGGTGCCCATAAAGTTCTATGCAGAATGGTAACTGGAGAACTTGCGGTGGAATGTCTCTGTCCGCCTCTAGCTCCTCCCTCCATAGCACTTTATGAGCACCAGCTGCCATCTCCTATCTCAGTAATGGCAAAATCACTAAATACAGATCTGTTATTTATCTAAAAGAACAAAGTTGAAGCAGCACTGGCCAAAGAAGTATGTGGGTGCCAAGCCTCCCAGCTGTTACCAAAAGCACTCCAAAAAGGTAGTGAAAAATATTGTTAAGGGGTAACTTCACATTCAAGCAACATTTTAGAGTAAGCTGTCCTGTGTGTATATGAGGATATGCCAAGCCGGCGTAAGGAGACTTATTGGCCATGCAGTGCTCCTCTGGCAAATATTATTTTCAGAGAGGAGAACTAGAACTGTAGTGCCACTTATTGTCTTATCATGGTCCACAAAGAGAAAGTTTTCCCCTTAGACCTCCTCTCAGAGGCCTCTCACCCAGGCTAATCAGACACGTGATTTGCAGTGATGAAGGGTAAACAGCCCAAAACACGGCTCTGCAAACTGAGCGTCTGGTTTAGTTTTTTATCTTAAATCATGTGGCAAGGCTCGTTAAAGGGTCAATATTGATTTTAAGATTGCCACTTCCATTAGGTGGCGCTAGATCCCAAATCCGTTTACTCTCTAAAGTGGCAAGTTCCACCATTTAAATTAAGGAGCATTGCATGGCCTATAAGTCTCATTATACTGGCTTGGCACTCTCCGAAAAGAGAAGGTTTTCTCCTTAGTCACTATGTACATTATTAATTTTTACACATTACCTTTTTGGAGTACCACCACCATATTTTTTCCTTCACTCACTCCCTTTCTCCCTTCCCTCTCTCCCTTCCTTGCCTTCTTCCTTCCCTTGCTTTCTTACTTCCTTCACTCCCTTCTTTCTCCCCCTCTCCTTCTTTCTCTCCCTTCCTTACCTGCCTTCCTTCATTTTCCCTCCCTTCCATCCTTGCCTCCCTCCCTTTCGCCATTGTTCCCTCCTTTCTTTGCCCTCTGTCCTTCCTCCCTCTCTCTTCCCTTATTCCCTCTCCCATTCCTGCCCTTGCTTCCTTTCCCCACTCTACTTCCTTTCTTCCCTCTCTCCATTCCATGCCTCCCATTCTTTGTTCATTCCATCCCTTTGTCCTTTCATCTCCATTCCTTCCTTTCTCTTTCTTCCCTTTCCTTCTTTCTTTCTTTCTTCCTTCCCTTTCTTGCTTTTCTTTTTTTCATTCCCTCCCTTCCTCCTCTCTCCTTTCCTCTCCATCCCTTCCTTCCCTTTCTTCCTTGTTCGCTCGCTTCCTTCTTTCCCTCCTCTCCTTCCCTCTCTAACTTCTTCCCTCTCTACTCCTTCCTTCATTGTTCCCTCCCTTCCTTTCCTCCTTCCTCTCTTCCTCCTTCCCTTCTTTCCTCCTTCCTTCCCTTGCTTCCTTTCTTTCTTCATTCCCTCCCTTCCTCCTTTCTCCTTCCCTCTCCACTCCTTCCTTCCTTGTTCCCTCCATTTCTTCCTTCCCTTCTTTCCTCCTTCTTTCCCTCCTCTCCTTCCAGCTCTAACTTCTTTCCTCCTTCAATCCCTTGCTTCCTTCCCTCTCTCCTTTCCTTCCTTCCCTCCCTTCCTCCTCTCTCCTTCCTTCCCTTTCTTCATAGTTCTCTCCCTTCCTTCCCTTCTTTCCTCCTTCCTTCTTCTCCTTCCCTCTCTCCCTTCCTTCTTTCTTCCTTCTTCTCCTTCCCTCTCTCCCTTCCTTCTTTCTTCGCTCTTCTCCTTCCCTCTCTCCCTTCCTTCTTTCTTCATTCCCTCCTTCCTCCTCTCTCCTTCCCTCTCCACTCCTTCCTTTCCTCCTTCCTTCCTCCCTCTCTTCTTCCCTCCCTTCTTTCCTCCTTCTTTCCCTCCTCTCCTTCCAGCTCTAACTTCTTTCCTCCTTCCTTCCCTCTCTCCTTTCCTTCCTTCCCTCCCTTCCTCCTCTCTCCTTCCTTCCCTTTCTTCGTTGTTCTCTCCCTTCCTTACCTTCTTTCCTTCTTCTCCTTCCCTCTCTCCCTTCCATCTTTCTTCGCTCTTCTCCTTCCCTCTCTCCCTTCCATCTTTCCTTCATGTTCCTATTTCTTATCCATCTTTCTACTGATTTATCTCCTAGGATTTGAGACTGTACCACTGGATGAAATGAAGGGTCTTCTCTGGCCCGGACCCCACCGATCATCTCTACTAAGCAGTCACTGTAGTTTCCCTGTAAGACCCTTCCACAGGAGAAGCCCTGGGTCGCAGGTAAATGTTGGCACTTGAGACAGACCATTATTTGGACGCCTCGTTTCCGACGGACCCAGCACCATGTACGGTCAGGCCCATACGACTGTGATGGCCGGGCTTGTCTCCGTCAGATCTGACATTTACCATGAGGCTCACGTCCTCCATCTCGTTAACGTCTCGTTGCCAGCCTATGAAGTTTGTGGTTCCCCCCCGAGTTTCTCGTCTCGCCTGTGAACTTTTGGCTCCCCTCCCTCTACACCTCCCTACGATGCTCCGGTCTCGGCGCTGTCAGAATCAATTTCTCAGTCGAGAGATTTCCCCGGTTAAGTGTTTTCAGCAATTGCCGCAGATGAAAGCGAGTTGAAGGAAAGGTTACCTGTAATGTTGGCTCCTGGAGAGAGATCTCCGAGCTCGCCTCTACGCGGCACGCAGTAACTTCATTACCAAAAACCCAATCTCTGCCAAAAAGATTGCCGGCCTGCGAGATCAGGCGGGTGCAAGACTCGCCCCAGAGCTTAACGGAATTATGGCTTCTTATTTTTGCAGATTTTCTAAAGAATATTTAATCCCTTTGGTTCAATACAAAGAGGAACATCTGCTGGGGACATAACCAAAAATTCCAGTGTGGAACATACGACAGCACCAAAAGTCCCATCAGTAGTGAGAAGTTTACTGTTACCACCTCCTCCAATACGGGAACAGCGAGCCAGAGTCTCGAGACCCTCAGACAACACCCGATTGTGTCACGGGTAGCCAGACATGAACAGAAGAGCATGGGTGGTCCGAGTCCACCAAGACAATGCCTCATGTTGAAATCTACTGGGACAATCAGAAGTTTAAAGGGAATGTGTCATCACAAAAAGACTATTGAAATCAGGTTTCTGCAGAAGAAATTATTTTTTTTTTCAGTGCATTTTTTCCCATATAACAATCTGCACTGAAAATTTTTTTTTAACAAATCCTGCAATTTTCACTCCGGCCATTGGGGCTTTATTAGACGTTAAGTTCCTGTTGTTTCAAGAAATATACATGAACATTAGCAGCAATTAGCAGAATCTGACCCTGTTTTGCATTAAAGCATCTAATGAGCGTGTGCAAAGGAAGGAGGAGGAGGTGAGCTGTGACATTGCAAATGGTGGATCTTGTTATATACTGTATACAGAGGTGTAATAAGTGAGCTGTGACATCACCTATTGTGAATAGTGGATCCTTTGGTATCAGCCGTATATAGAGGTGTTATCACACTAGCGTTCAGGAGTAGGCGGAGCATGGGCGGATCTTCACGGAGGAAGAAAGGAGGATGTAGGCTGCCATCTGCAGCCCTCATGAAATCTAGTGTGAAACTAGCCTTACAAAGGAATTTTGCCACATTTTGCCTAAAGGGGTTATTCAGTACTGGATATTAATGGACTGCAGGCGACTGAAAAACATAAAAAAAAAAATTAAAAAAAAATCGATACCTCTTGGATCTTCTTCGTACTCAGCGCTCTGTCTTCTGGCATCAACATCCAGCTACAATGTTCATATTTCATCTTTGCAGAAAAAAACTTGGTTGAGGAGGTGCGTACTGTTTTATTTTTCCACCTCCCTAATGCTATTAATAAGGGGCTGTCCAGACACCTGTACGCTAGATAAGTGATAACTATTGCAGGACCCCCCCCCATTGATCACCAACGTGTCGATCAATACCAGAAGTTATTAATAAAATGTTGTGGTTACCTATTTTTGCCAGTGAAGCATCAGAACACTACCAGCTGCTCCTCGTGGGAGTGGTCTTGATGAAAGAGCTAGACCTTATGTCTTTCACTCACTTTTGATCGCAACCAATAAGATGAGTGGTGCAGGAGGTTGCGCATGCACCGTGTCACTCCATTTAAAGTCTATGGCACCGACGAAAATCGCCTTTTTCATTCAAACTCCGCCTACTTTTGGTCCGGCAGTTCGGGGGCAGGGCTTCCAGACTGTGATGAAGAGTGGCTGCCCCTGCGGAACTCTACTGTATTGGAAGTCTTTAGATGCCACGACTTTATTAATGGAGGCTCCGAACAAGTTCTCCTGATGATGATTAGAGGATAGCCCCAGACAATTTTACATTTTTTTTTTCCAGAATGTGAAAACAACCCATCACATTCTTGGATCTATCTACCATGATGAGAAATGAAAGATGAAATCACTTTTGGCGAATGTCCTGACTTCACCTCACATTCTGAACTGAGTGTATTGATTTGCTCCTCTCTGCAATAGACAGTCATCGATTTACAGCCTTCAGGAAGCTCAGGAGGGGCAGGACGCAGATATACAGGGGGATGTATTCTATATCCGTAGCTTTCATATGTAGCCACAGGCACTAGGCGTCAGCGCATTCTCCACTCACCTCCGATAGGCCACATTCTCAGTGCCATCACCTGGAGAAACCAAGGAAAAGGGAGAGAAGAAACTAAACCTGGAACTTTACAAACTTTATCTTGGTTGTACTTATCCTAAAGGTAGACCATCTTACTGTATACTCCAGTCACATCCAAAGCTGCAACAAACCGCTCAGCTAAACCGATGCCGAGAATTGCCTGCGCCAGTGCGGAGAACTGCCTGCGCCGGTGCCGAGAACTGCCTGCGCCGGTGCCGAGAACTGCCTGCGCCGGTGCCGAGAACTGCCTGCTCCGATGCAGAGTGTCTGTACACATAGACACTGAACAGTCAGGGGAGGCTGGCTGAGCGGAGAGCTTGAAATATACACTTCTGATACGATACACCTTAACTCCTTAATGACTGGCCGATTTTTTATATATATATTGTATAATTTGTTCCCCAAGAGATCATAAAATATTTTTGGGAACTTTACATTTTGGGGGGGCTTTGTTGCGCATCTTTTGCCCTTTAGGCCATCCATAGGATGGAAGCCTAGGACCGGGAGCTGTAGTTTTATTGCTCTTGTTCATTATCAGATCTGAAAGGATTTTCTAGTTCTCGGCAAATAATACTTGTTTTATAAAGTTGTTCTAGACTTTCAAAATGTTTCACAACAGCTAAAATATAAAAAGAAAAAAAAAAACGTACACGTAATTCAGCTTTTATATCCTCTACTGCTCCGGCAAAGCCTCTTGGGTGGTCTCCACTGACCTGTAATTTATGAAGGGGTTATTGTTTGCGGGTGATGGTCCAGGTTTGTCTAAGGCTGGTTTTACACATCAGTGGCTCCGGTACGTTTAGTGACAGTTTCATCACTGAAGCATGTAGACCCATTCAAATGAGTGGGCCTATGCATATGTCAGCGTGTTTTCACGGACCGTGTGTCCGGGTGCAAAGCATGGAGATATGTCAGTGTTTGTGGGAGCGCACGGTCCGCAACACGTGCTGAAAACGTGCACATGGAGAACAGTTCACACTGTCCTCCGTGTTTATGGACGGTTACCGGGGAAGAAGCACTACAGTAAGCTGAACGAGGCCGTTATTCTCTCCGGCTCTACCGGCAACAGCAAACAGGAGAGAAAGAATGAATGAAACCCAACGTGGGGTCCCCCTCTGTTTGTGAACCAACCCGGCAAAACTCACAGCTGGGGGCTGTTATTCTCAGGCTGGTAAGGGGCCATTGATCTTGCCCCCCCCAGCCTAAAAACAGCAGCTCGCAGCTGCCCAGAAAAGGCGCATCTATTAGATGTGCCTATTCTGGAGCTTTGTCGGGTTCTTCCCACTTGTCCAGTAACGGTGGCAAGTGGGGTTGATAAGGGGTTAATGTCACCATCCTTTTGTAAGGTGACATTAAGCCTGCCTTAGTAATGGAGGGGTGTCAATAAGACACCTCTCCATTACTAATCCTAGAGTTATTCAAGGGTTAGTTAAATAAACACACACACATACACACACACAATGAGAACAAAGTATTTTAATGAAAGAATATACTACACAGTTTTAAAATCTTTATTATACTCCTAATCCCATAGCGAAACCATTGTTTTTCTGTAAAAAATAAAAATTAACAATCCAACAATATAGCATACCTGTCTGGCGTACAGTCAAGTCCCACGGCGTAAATCCATCTTCGGGGGTTTATCAGTTTACAGCCGAAGCGCTGCTCATACAGCCGCTCCAACTGTAAACTACTGGGGAATGAATGGAAAGCAGCGGGAAAAGGCTCAGTAACTAGCGGTGACGTCATTTTGTTCTTATTGTGTATGTTTATTTAACCCTTCAATAACTCTAGGATTAGTAATGTATAGGTGTCTTATTGACACCTCTCCATTACTGAGTCAGGCTTAATGTCACCTTACAATAGCAAGGTGACATTAACCCCTTATTAACCCCACTTGCCACCTCTACAGGGCAAGTGGGAAGAACCCGACAAAGCTCCATCTAATAGATGCGCCTTTTCTGGGCAGCTACGGGCTGCTGTTTTTAGGCTGGGGGGGGAGCCAAGATCAATGGCCCCTTACCAGTCTGAGAATAGCAGCCCCCAGCTGTAAGTTTCATCTGGTTGGTTCACAAAGAGAGGGGGGGACCCCACGTTGGGTTTTTATTCATTCATTCTCTCCTGCTCGCTGTTGCCGGCAGAGCCGGAGAGAAGAATGACAGCCGCGGTCAGCACCAGCCGCAGGGGTACAGCGCTTACTGTAGTGCCTCTTCCCTGGTGGCCGTCCAGGTGGTCCTGATGTGGTACACATTTGCCACACGTATGCCACATGGATGTACCACGTATCTACACGGACAGCTCTGGTATCGTTTTTTTCTGGTACCGGAATTATCTGGACGGGTAAGACTGCCCTGACAGATATTCCCCAGCAGGTGGGTATGTGGGGGTAAAGTGTCAGGTTCAACGGGTTAATAATTTCCACCATAGTTTGCCCCAAAAGGTCATTCTGGTGTCTTTAGTGACAGAGGAAATGCATATGAGGTGGGAAATTGGGGGTCCACCCATAATAGTGTGTAAGAGGGGCATTTCACTTTAGTCACATGGCTTATTAGGGATTTTCCAAACTGTTGGTGTTTTGGTGGCGTGTAATTGTAGAATTCTTCATGTTGGCATGGAGTCACCTGAGCTTTGAACTTCAGGTTTCCTTGCTGCAGTTTCTGTTGTTCCAGCAGTGAAGAGGTAAATCCCATTACTCGGGAATTCTTTCATGTGTGTTTGTCTATGATGGGGATTGGCATGCGATTAATAATTAGCACATGGAGAACAGACAATACTACAGGCAAAAGTCACGCTGCAAAGAACATGAGGATTCACACCAAAGGCAATGCAGGCTCTCCGGGGCGGCCTGTGGGGGTCTTCATGTGGTGCTCTGCTTAGAGACTCATCTGCATGGCTTCTGACAGGTGACTGACCCCTCACTGACCGGACCCCTAGTTTACATAATCAATATTTTGTTTATCTGTTCTCCTGATTGTCATAAAAAAAAAAATCTGTTTGAAAATGGTGCCGGCCGCAACTGCGCAGTAGCAGCTACCGGTGTATGTAGAGGTGATCCTATAGCTGCTGCTGCGCAGGCAGAGAAAAAAATGTCCTCCTCCAAGATGGCTCTGCCAGCGCCTGCGCCGCAGCAGCTATAGGATCACTTCTATATACACCGGTAGCTGCTACTGCGCAGTTGCGGCCGGCGCCATTTTCAAACCGATCTTTTTTTTTATGACTATCAGGAAAACAGCAAAGAAATTAATTATACTCACAATACATATGTGATCACAGAATTCTGGGAGCAGGCCGAGGGCTGACAGCTCCTATGGATCGGAGACCCCCCGGCGTCCCAATCGCAGCTATGGTAACCCGATGTCGTCATGATAAAAACCTGCTATAATGCCTCTTTCACATGTTCTGATATTTCCGGCACCGGAGATGTCAGTGTCCGTGTGTGTAATACTTGCGGCACACGTGTGGCATGTGTGTGCCGAATTAGTACCACAAGGACGGGCGCCAGGGAAGAAGCGTTGCAGTAAGCGCTGAACACGGTTCTCATCATTCTCCCCTGCTCTCCCGGTGATCGACACAAGTAGGGGAAAATGATGAGAGTCGTGTTCAGCACCCGGCGCCGGGGAACAGCGCTTGCTGCAACGCTTCTTCCCTGGTGCCGATGCGTGTCACATGGATGACATCCATGTGTGTTATGCGTATGCACGTGTGCTGGATGTTTCGTGGCTCGTGCTGACATTAAAAAACGGACATGTCAACGTGTTTTGCCCATGGAAACACACTGACATGTGCACAGACCCATTCACTTGAATAGGCAAATAAGTGCTCCATTGTTCCCGAGTCTCTCCGCATGGCTGCCCAATGGTATAAAATTCTGTGACACACCCATGGTGTCAATATGATCACTGCATCCCTAGATTAATTCATTGAGAGGTGCATTTTGTAAAATGGGGTCACTTATGGGGGGTTCTGCTGTTTTGGCACCTCATGGGCTCTCCCAGTGGGTCATGGCACCTGCAAACCATAACAGTAAATCTGGCGCTCCTTCCCTTCCGAGCTCTGCCATGCGCCCAAACAGTAGTTTACCCCCACATATGGGGTATCAGTGTACTCAGGACAAATTGCACAGTGGGGTCCAATTTCTCCTGTTACCCTTGGTAAAATTAAAAAATGAAGGGGTTAGTTATGCTGTTTAGTCACACAAGACAAGCCAGGGCCAACGTGTATCCACCACACAGGGTAGGTGGGACTGATATATACTACTAGCTGGTGGCCCGATTCTAAAGCATCGGGTACTCTAGAATGTGGCCAGCGGGAAATTAAAATAAAAATAGTGATATACTCACCATCCGACGGCCCCCGGACTCTGTCCGTCCTCTCCACGCTCCCGGCATCTTCCGTTCCCAGTAATGCTTTGCGCCAAAGACCGCTGCTGACGTCACTCTCGCAAGAGCGCGACGTCACCAGCGGTCTTTGGCGCAAAGCACTATTGGGAACGGAAGATGCCGGGAGCGTGGAGAGCAGAGAAAGGATCCGGAGGCCGTCGGAAGGTGAGTATATCACTTTTTTATTTTAATTCTATCTTTGACAGGTTGATGGTACCCAGGGTCCGGAGGAGTCTCCTCTCCTCCGGAACCTGGGTACCGGCTAGCGCCGGTCATCTCTCGGCTGTGTCGCCGCTGACGTGCGTGTGGCCGGAGATGACCCGCGGCAACTGTCGGGAGATCAGCGGATAGTGCCGCTGATCTCCCGACGGTAGTGGTGGCGTACGTCCTTCGAATTCCGGACTGCGCCTACACACTGCACCTGTTGCTGATTGGTCGAGGCCTGGCGGCCGCGACCAGTCAGCGACGCGGGATTTCGGTTACAGACAGACAGACAGACATGATAAGACGATTATATACTATATATAGATACATATGTGATATTTGAAAGTGAAATTATGGGTTGTCCACACACACACACACACACATATATGAAAACACACATGCATGCTCACACACATTGCAAAACACAAGCACACAATGGAAAATATGCACAAATGCATGCTCAAACATATATGAAAAGACACATGCATGCTCACACACTTGGGAACACACATATGAACACTCACATGCATAGGAAAACACAAATGCACGCTCACACGCATGGAAAAACATGCACACTCACATGCATAGGAAAACACACATGCATGCACACACTAATAGGAAATCACACATGCACACTCACAAACATAGGGAAACACACATGCACACTCACACGGATAGGAAAAAAAACATGCACGCTCATATGCATAGGAAAACACACATGCACACTCAAACGCATAGGAAAACACACATATCCAGAAAAACACACATACTCTAACCTGCCATGTTTAATTTATCAATTGTCAAATGCCCCTTCCCCTTTCCCGCTACTCAGCACAGCAAAAACTGAGATGGGCAGCTGGAGAGGATACCTGGAGTGTGCAGGGCAGTGGGCACACAGGGCAGTTACCTCTCACCATGTCCTGCGCTGCTGCTCTGCACGCTGACGCCGCACCTGGCTGATCGGACAGATGCAGAGGAGATCTGCACATAGAAGAGGAGGTGCTCGGTGCGATCACTAGAGTAAAGCAGCCTCCTCTTCTATTAGTTGTATGCCATGACCGCATATGGCGAGTCCCCCCTTCTCTTTTTTAAGCATACCTCTCAATCCTAACCTCCTCCCACCGATATTCCCGCTATTAGAATAAAACACACTACAACTTGTTCTTTGGATAATTTTGGCCACAGCGGCCAAGTTTATTAACATACCATTACATTTAACAATAAGCAATCATCATAATGCAAAATATGAGGGGAGGGTTCTTGGAGCTAAAAGATCTGGCTAAAAACCTTTTGGCCAAAACCCCAATGGGAAAAAACTCGACCACCATGTTACCGTCAGCCGTCCATCCCCAGCTCGAGGGCACCGTAACTCCCGTTCCGGGAGACTAACCACCAGCGCTCCTGAGGTAAAAACCCTGTCCAGAGCCCATAACCAAAAGCCAGATCCCCCATACCATTTTAACACTGCCAGGAATTTTACTTCCAAATCCTTCCCCGACCAATCCTCATCAACTCCAAGAACCCCACCCCCCGCCAACCACGAACAGCCCTGACCACCTCAGGCTCTTGAGTTCCCCAAAGCCACCGAGGCCCTCTCAACCCCTTCCTGTATTGCCAATGCCCACAAATCAATTCCAATTGAATTCAAATGAACCCCGTCATCCAACCAAAAATTACCGACGCCCACTTCCAACTCAAAATGCCTAACTCCAATACCCCCATTCCTAGAAACAAATCCCGATACCGCTCGGTTTAGCTTCACCCTCGCCCTGTTAATCCCTTTGACAGACCTCGCCTGCCTCCACTTCTTTCTAGGAACTATATCAGACCACACAGTCAATGCTTTTGTGAATGCCTTCCACAATCTCAGAAAGTCGAAACGTATGTCCCTGATCAATTCCCTCACAGGCCTGACCCCTAAATCATTGCCACCTGCATGTATGACAATAACGTCTGGCGGTCTGTCACGGCGAACGGACTTGACAAATTCTGGGAGTACCCTACTCCACACCATACCTCGAAAACCCAACCAACAAATCACCAACTGTCCCTCCGAAAACCCAATTGCCTACCATTTGGCCTTGCGCCAGCTCGCAGCGCACCCCAATACATGTATGAGTGTCCGAATATCCAGGCCAGAAAGGGGTCGCCACCTGAAAAAACATAACAGAATATACAACAAATTCCAAAGCATCCAACAACCATAATTATCGCCGAACATACAATAAATAACGATCCGACATCCACCTGCCAATTCTCCTAATCACCTCGGCTCCCAAACCAAGACTATCAGCCTCCGACGCGGCCCCAATCCTAAAAGAGAGGGACCCATACATCTCCGAGGGGGAACCAAGCTCCTACAATCCCTTCTTCAAGACCGCGATAAACTGAAAACGAGACAAATAGGTGCCATCCGCATGGCACAGCAAAGGGCCCGCTCTACCTAACCACTCGACCCAATACGACTCTAAGCACCTACGTGGGCACATAAGTGCACCTTCGACTTGCCCCAACACTACACGCCTGCCCGTCCCCCGTTGATCAGTTTTTGAACGTCGAATCCAAAAAGCAATGCCTCCCGCCCAGAATTCCACATCTGCACCAACACCCCTCCAGCCTTGCCCTTGCTACGGGACACTAACTCACCGATATGCATCGCTCCGAAAAAGGCCAAAGAAAAGGCTAACATAAACAATGCCAACTCAAAACCAGAAGTACATATGCCCTCCAAGAATCTACCTAACCCCTGCAACATACTGAAGGAAATAGGCCTATGCTTGTCACAAGTTTTACCACCCCTGCGAAAACCTCGCAACGCTTGTCTCACCAAAAATTGCTTCGTAACGTCCGTCGATCCCTGCAATCTGAAACCAAAAGCCAAACCCGCTACAAACTTGTTCACCTTAGAAACAGACAAACCCGCGTCGGCCGCCTTTCCAATTAAAAACAATACAGCCAACATCTTATCTTCCTCACTTTCAACCCCACCCCATTCTGACAACCAACTTTGCCATACTCGCCATGAGGATTCATAAGCTGACCAGGTTTGGTTCGACAACGATTCCCGAATCAAACTTCCCTCTCTTCCGTAATCACTCGCCACAGATAAGAAGGGCATTCCACGCCCGAGGCATCCGCTCCTGGCGCCAACTCTCGAAAACACCCCCACTGAAAACGAGACAAAGAATCTGCTATTGAATTTGTAACACCTGGCACATGCACTGCAGAGATACCAGCATTCAACTCCAGACAACGAAGCACCAACACTCGCACCAATCTGATCACCGGAAGAGATGAAACTGACAGACTGTTAATTACCGCCACCACACTGGCGTTATCACAATGAAAACGCACCTCCTGTTCGCAAACATCGGACCCCACACTGAGACAGCTACCACAATAGGAAACAATTCCAACAATGCCAAGTTTTTCATTAGGCCCAACGACTTCCATGCTTTCGGCCACTGCCCAACACTCCACTTTCCCTTGCAACAGACACCGTAACCTGAAGAGCCCGCTGCATCAGTGTAGATCTCAAAGTCAAAATTAGTCAAGGTTTCCTCCTGCATCAATGACCGCCCGTTGTAACTTCGTAAAAAACGTTGCCAAACCATCAGGTCCTCCCTATGCTCCTTAGTCAAACAGATATAATGGTGCGGAGCCTTTACACCAGCTGTCGCCCCAGCCAGACGACGAGAAAAAATGCGACCCATGGGCATAATCCTACAGGCAAAGTTCAACCTTCCCAATAAAGATTGCAAATCCTTTAGTGTCACTTTCCGCAACCTCACAATCCTCTCGACTTCTTGCTTTACCAATGACAATTTGTCTTCCGGTAAACGACATTCCATGTTTTCTGAATCGATAACTATGCCTAAAAAACTTATAACAGTCTTAGGCCCTCAGTCTTCTTGCTTGCCAACGGCACTCCAAAACGCTCCGCCACCCAAAACATGGCTGCCAACACATTCCTACACAACGATGAATCCGGGGGACCGATAAAAAGAAAATCATCCAGATAATGAATGATTGATTGCACACCTGCCACATCTCTTACCACCCATTCCAGAAAAGTGCTGAATGTCTTGAACAGCAAACAAGAAATCATGCAACCCATCGGCAAACACCAGTCGAGGTAGAAACCCCCGTTCCAAAAACAACCTAGCAACGGGATACTTTCCGCATGTACCGGCAATAAACGAAAAGCCGATTCAATGTCGTTTTTAGCTAACAGAGCCCCTGAACCATAACGTCGTACCCATTGCACTGCCGTATCAAACGAGGTATACTCCACCGAACACAACTCTTTGTCAATACCATCGTTAACCGACAACCCTTTTTTTTGGTACGATAAATGCTGAATAAAACGGAACTTGTTCGGCTCCTTTTTTTGGAACTACCCCCAAGGGGGAAACTATCAGACCCACAACTGGTGCACTGGGAAAAGGGCCCGCCATCCTACCCAATTCCACTTCCTTTTTTAACTTGGCATCCACTACCCCCTTATGCACCGGCGCAGACCGCAAATTTTTTATCGAAAAAGGAACCGCATGACCAGGGGGGGAAATCCTGAAGCCCTCAACAAAACCATCCCAAATAACCTTGGCCTCCGCCCGGGCCGGGTATCTATTTAGAAAGGGGGCCATCTCTTGAACTCTCACTGGGCTCTCCCCCTTGACTGGCACCCATGAGGGGCTTTCCTTTTCCCTTTTTGAAACATTTTGCAGCCCCGTGGGAGCTCCCATTGCAGTGGAAGCACACATGCTTGAACTTGAAGCTTTTCCCGTACTTACACTGCCCGTCATTAAACTGCCAGCATGTTCCAGACTTTTCTTTTCCTCCCTGGGTTGCCTGACCACTACCTCCGTGTCCAGCCTGTTGATTGCCACTACCCCCACTCCCGTGAAAGGACTGCCCATACCTCACTGGAGCCATCACCTGCAGCCACAAACCAATGTCCTTCTGATCCCATTTTATCTCTGATCTCACCGCCTTCCTCTGTCTAAACTGTTCATCGTATCGTAGCCACGCTTGGCCCCCATAAATACGATGTGCCTCACCGATAGCGTCCAGATAGCAAAACAGCCCCGAACAATTTCCAGGAAACTTTTCACCCACAACACTCGCCAAAATAGCGAATGCTTGCATCCAATTTACAAACGTCTGCGGAATCAGCCACCACCTCCTCTTTTCCTCCTCCTCCTTCTTACTATCGTTCCTTTTTTCCCTTATCTAAATTAAATTTCTCCAACGGGAGGAGGGAAAATTTCTCGATGTACTCGTCCCACCAAATCTTTTCCTTCACCTCTTTCTTTAGATGGGCTCCCAACGGTCCCTCAAAACACATGTAAACCTCTCCCTTAGCCCTATCGTCCAGTTTAGTCTTGTCACCTTTATCCGTTTCCATCTGGACCGACACCGATACCCCCGCAGCTGCCCTTCCATCACACTCGACTGGCCTCAACACCTCCCCCTCTGTCTGTGTGCCGGACCCCCGACCCCCTAACCAAGCCCCCACCGGAGATGGGGCTGCCTCCCCCATTACAACCCCTTCAAGTCTCCTCAAAATTTGTGACATGTTGCTCAAAATATCCCGCTGGCCAGGCACTTCCGCCCCGCTAGGCCCACTACACCCTCTTTGCTCCCTAGCCTCCCCTTGACTACCCCCACTCTCCTGCAATACAGCCTCTGCGGGCGACAAACATGACATGGAACCATACTCACGTAGCTGCGCGGGTGCTGTGTCCCCGCCAGCTGAATGTCCAGAGTCCAGACGTCCTCCGCTATCCTGGCGTTTGCTGGCCGAGTCAGATCCCACTGACCCCCTCCGCTGCTCCCGGCCCGCGCCCCTGGCCTCCTCGTCACCAGGGGGGACCTGAGCACGTGACTCCGGGCACTCTATGGACCTCCGACCCGAGCGGACCTGCGTCGATCCCCAGACCCGGACCGACCCGTCCGGCCCGCAGCGCCATCTGACCGACTGCCAGACAGCAGGACATTGCTATCTGCCGCTCTCCTTGCCGCCTCTGAAGTGCCCCGATCTCACATCATCCCATCTATCTGGGGTCACATGAAGAGACAGGAGGATCCGCACACGCCTCATACACAGAATATCTGGGGTCAGGTCTCTAAGATGTCTGACACAAAATCCCTGCCTAGTTTCTGGCTCTTTTGAAGGCAAAAGGCAGTCGCCAAATACTGGCTTGATTTAGATTTCTATTATATTTATTCACTTTGCATTTTATTAATTGATAAAAATAAACTATGCTGTGTTTCTGTGCGCTCGGTGGGCACGTCAAAACGACACATCCACATGTCCCGCATACCCAATGTTAAAGACAGGTACGCAGGACGTATGCAGAAATAGGTGGAGCTAGACAGAAGTGCGGAAATAGGGGGAGCTAATCGGAATAATTGTGGAAGTAGGCGGAGCTAATCGGAAGAAGTGCTGAAGTAGGCGGAGCTAAACGTAAGAAGAGCGGAAGCAGGCGGAGCTAAATGGAAGAAGTGTGAAAGTGGGCGGAGCTAAATGGAAGACGTTACGAAGTAGGGTGAGCTAAACGTAAGAAGTGCAGAAGTAGGCGGAGCTAAATGGAAGTGTGAAAGTGGGCGGAGCTAAATGTAAGACGTTCCGAAGTAGGGTGAGCTAAATGTAAGAAGTGCAGAAGTAGGCGGAGCTAAATGGAAGAGGTGTGGAAGTAGGCGGAGCTAAATGGAAGTGCGGAAGTAGGTGGCGCTAAATGGAAGTGCGGAAGTAGGCGGAGCTAAATGGAAGAAGTGTGGAAGTAGGTGGAGCTAAATGGAAGAAGTGCTGAAGTAGGCAAAGCTTAAAGGAGGAAGTACGCAGCCCTCCACAGCTCAGCCAAACGCTAATGTGAAACCGGGCTAGGGGACCTTTATAAACGCTTAGGAGCCTTTGCAGGTGTTTTTTTATTAATCATTCTAACTTACTGAGATAATGACTTTTGGGTTTTCATTGGCTGTAAGCCATAATCATTAACATTAACAGAAATAAACACGTGAAATAGATCACTCTGTAATGACTCTATAGAATATAGGAGAGTCACTTTTTGTTTTAAAGAACTGAAATAAATTAATTATTTGATGATATTCTAATTTTGTGAGAATCACTTGTATGACTATACATAGAATACACACACACACATATATATATATATATATATACACACAGTACACAGGCATACACAGAGATGACATTTACACAGACATATACAAATATACATAATTACAGTAATATATAATATACACAGAGATGACAAACAGAATACACGTATATGCATAAATACAGTAAAATATATATATAGAACAGCTCCATACATATAGATGACATACACACACATATATATATATAATGAACACAGTCCCCCCCTTACCCCCCTAGTAAAATAATGTTCTATCTCCAGCTAGCTGCTCAGCCCTCACCTGCAGATCATTCCTCCTCCGCCATGTGAGCAGTCGGTCCTGTCTGCTATTATATCCCTCCAGTCTCACATAACCCAACCTTCGCCCTGTGACGGATACTCTTGTGTGTACTTTGTGGCAGGTAACGTGGTATCCGCAGCAGGTGACACCCTACAACCTCCAGCCGCATGTGACCACAATGGCCCTAATTCTCAGGGACCTCCCTATACCACTAGACAATGACATCAATGTTCATACAATGCTTAATAATACTCCTATAAGGCGGTCATACAGTGACGTCATCCACTGCTCAAATATTACTGTTTATTCAAAACAGCGATCGACACTTGGTAAATGGAAGCGTCATGCAGCAGCCAAATAATACTACCGAAGAGACAGTGCCCTACAATACAAAAAATGCCAACATATAGTGTCCAAATAACTATGCTACAAAAAGGCAACATAGTATAGTCATACAGTGCCTGCATAACAGTACCAAAAATGGTCTAATAATACCACTATATAAAACAGAAATATAATTACAATATGGATAAAAAATATATTAGAGAATGACCAGATATTAAAGCTACACTGCGCCCAAATAATATCACCATAGAATGGCTTAATAATGCTGCCATCCAAAATAGAACTGATGCTATCATGTGTTTTCTAAAATTATTCTCCTATGATGACCACATTATTATAATCACACAGCGCTCAAATAATAGCACCATGTAATAGCTTAATAATACCAGCATATAAAACAGAAATACTACTGCAATATTGATATATAAATAATGACGCTACATAATAAACACATATTATAGTCATTTGGTGGCCAAATAGTAGTACAATATAATAGCATACTAATACTGCTGCACTAAACAGAAATAATGCTGCCATATGGTGTCCAAATTATTTTGCTAAATTATGATCACATCTTATAGCCATACAGTGCCCAAATAATAGTGCCATATAACAGGATGATAATACCACCATACAAAAGAAAAATAGTACTACCATATGGCTCTTAATGATTATGCTTTAGGTATTAATAGTGCCACATGGAGGTCTAATAACACAATACACAACGACACGTAACAAGAAAATTCTGATTTTTGGGGGTCTGACTACCACAAGGCTGCCACTAAGAAGACCCCGCTGCAGACAGATTTCTAG
Organism: Dendrobates tinctorius; assembly: GCF_039654945.1. NCBI lineage: Eukaryota > Metazoa > Chordata > Amphibia > Anura > Dendrobatidae > Dendrobates > Dendrobates tinctorius. Next base: position 12,713,545 of record NW_027361763.1, read on the forward strand.
GTGGTCTAGTATTTAGTAATCAGAATATATGAGATATAATAATCACAGCTGAGGTTTTGCTACAGTTGCATTCAGTGCAGCTCCATCTTGATGAGTCTCCTGATACATTGTTGGGGTCTGTCTGGTAGGAGAGAGGTTTGTTCCTGAACCCCCCTTTACCTGTCAGTGAATGGCTCCTGTCCCTGCAGCCTGGGCTCTACATTAGGACAGGACTGTCTCAGGTTCTGGACTGCGGCGCCTTGTAAAGTGCAATCACTGGACCTGCACACATCCACATACCAAAAATTCCTGATGTCTCTCCAGGGTCACGTGCCTGGCACAGCTCATAGGAGTGGAGCCAGATAAAAGGGGCAAACTGGGAATCATCAGTGTACTGGGTGTGCTGGGATGGGGGGGGGGTGATGAAGCTCTTGGAAAACTTTATACAAGTTACGTCTTAAAGGGGCGTCTTACTAATATAAAATTCCCAGTCCCAGGTGAGAAACCAGCATGTCCCAGTATAGCGAAACCAGGGCGGCCACCCAGGTTCCCTTGACTTATGAATGATTTCTTCTTGCCAGGCATATCAGGTGGGCGAGAACAGAGGCACTGAGGGGTTCAGCTGAAGTGTGAAGAAAGCATGAGTGATATGACATCCTCTGCTGGATGTCAGCTAGTAAAGTAGAGACCATATGGGCTGGCCTTCTCCCCTCCCTGGGCTTATAGTTGGGTCGCCCTCCCAGGGCCGTGGGGTGCTCGGTACAGGGCCGGCGTCAGGGGAATGTGTCACAGCAGCGGTGACCCGGTCCATGGCCCTGGGCGCCCAAGTAATGGGGGAATGATGTAATGTAGATTAAGTGGAATGGAATAGTTTGTGATGCCACCTGTGGTGTTCGGCAAGGGAGGTGTTAAGCCGACGCTGCAGACAGATCCTCTGGGACAGATGGTTTGATGCCGCAGTGATGGTATAGCCCTCCACAGGCAGGGCTGATGTCCCAGGGCAGAGTAGTTGTAATGGTTGTGGAAAGGCGCAGGCAGTGTAAAGGATGGTACCCAGATGTAGTGGTGCTGAGCAGGTTGGCGCAAGAATGAATGGAGGACACCGAGGCTTGCAGTTCCAAAGCTTTACTCACAGTCTGCGGTACACAAGGGTGCCTGCCTCTGGACCGTGTCCTCCGGGTCAGAGACTCAGCCAACCTCCAGGCAAGATGGAAAGCTCCTCTCCAACACTCCGCCAACATGTACCTCTCCTGAACGACTCCTCTATTGCGCCTTAAAGTGTGAAGATCTCCAGTACCGTGGTACTCTGGAGTTCCTCCTGTCAGATGTTCCCAAGAACTCTACTCGTATCGCAGACTGCTGTAGCCTGCTTCGGGGACTCCCTTCTCCTGAGTCCCGGTTCTCTATCCGTGTTGCTGTTGTGCCCCAAGTCTTAGTTGGGAGTAGTGCATTTACAGCCTACTACTCCACCGGTGTCTGCTGCAGAACCATAAGTGTCCACACAACCTCAGGGACCGGGCCCCGGGATTGCGCTGAGAACCTGTAAGCAGGGTTCCTCTTCCAACCCACGTCTCCTCTCTGTTCTCTATACTCCTTCGTTCCGTAGTGATCCTTCTCTCTCTTATGGAAGCTTAGGTTGCAGTTCTACGTCTTTCTCCTTCTTTCCCTTTCCCGTGCCAGCTGGCTCAGATCACTGAGGCAGCTGCAGCACTCCTTCCTCCATCCCTTCTTCCAGGGATCCTCACTCCTGAGTGACTTCTTACCCGCCTGAAATTCTGCCAGACTGAACCTCTAATCCTACACTTTCCCACTCTTTTATATATCTCAACTCCACCCACCTCCCAGCACATCTCGTGTTCCATGCAGGGAACCACCAGAGGTGCTCTGCTACTCTCTAAGCACTGAGCCGCAATGTGGTTGTGCAGAACTACCCTGTTGTGTGGGGTGCGAGTGTTGGAGCGTGGAAAGGAGTTCCCACCTTACCTGGATGGTGGGGCACTACACCTTAGGAGAAGGTGCAGTACCTCTGTGGCGACTGAGCCTCAGGGGCGCCACAATAGCCTATTTAAAATGGCCATCAAAATAACAAAACCTATACCATGCCCATATACAGCTCTGGCAAAAATTAAGAGACCGCTGCAAAATGTTCAGTTTGTCCGATTTTTCTCTTTATATTTTGGAGTAAATGTAAATTGCTCTTTTATTCTATAAACGACAACATGTCTCTGAATTTCCAAGCACTAAATTTTGTATTTATTTTCAGAAAATGAGAAATGGTCAAAAGAACAAAAAATACGGTGCTTGCAGACCTCAAATAATGCTAAGAAAACAAGTTCATAATCATTTAGAAACAGCAATACTAATGTTTTAACTCAGGAAGAGTTCAGAAATCAATATTTTGTGGAATAACCATGATTGTTAATCACAGCTTTCCTGCGTCTTGGCTGCTTTCCACCAGTCTCTCACACGGCTTTTGGGTGACCTTATGCCACTCCTGGTACACATATGTAAGCAGTTATTCTTTGTTTGATGGCTTGTGACTATCCATCATCCTCTTCATTACATTCCAGAGGTTTTCAATGGGGCTCAGGTCTGGAGATTGGGCTGGCCATGACAGGGATTTGATGTGGTGGTCCTTCATCCAGACATTGATTGACCTAGCTTTGTGGCATGGCGCATTGTCCTGCTCGAAACACCAGTCCTCAGAGTTGGAGAACATTGCCTGAGCAGAAGAATTCAGCTGTTTTTCCAGGATAACCTTGTATGCAGCTTGATTCATATGTCCTTTGCAAAGATTAACCTGCCCAATTCCAGCATTGCTGAAGCATCCCCAGATCATCACTGATCCTCCACCAAATTTCACAGTGGGTGCCAGACACTGTGGCTGGTACGCATCTCCAGGTCTCCATCTAACCATTAGACGACCAGGTGTTGGGCAAAGCTGAAAATTAGACTCATCAGAGAAGATTACCTTACTCCAGTCCTGTATGGTCCAATCCTTATGGTCTTCGGCAAACTTCAGCCTGGCTCTCCTTTGCTTCTCATTGATGAAAGGCTTTTTTTTCTAGCTTTACATGACTTAAGCCCTGCCTCTAGGAGCCTGTTACAAACTGTTCTTGCCGTGCACTTCACCCCAGCTGCCATTTGCCATTCCTTTTGTAGGTCACTTGATGTCATCCTGCGGTTGCTGAGTGACATTCGAATAAGATGACGGTCATCCAGGTCAGTGGAGAATCGTTTTCACCCTCTGCCGGTCTGTAGCTTTGTTGTCCCTAATGTCTGCTGCTTGACCTCGTTGTAATGGTTTGCCGTCTTAGAAATTTTAAGGAAGGAGGCAACATGACGCTCACTGTATCCCTCTGCTAGTAAAGCCAGAATTGAGTCCTTCTTTTCCTCACTCAAGACTTTTCTTTTCAACTCCTTTGGCATGGTTAAAAGTTATTTTTTCATTCCTATTACTTTTGGGATATTACTAGCACTTGTTTTGCCATCCAGCTTGTCCTATTACAGGAGGATTGTGAACACCACAGCAGGGTTTTTTATACTTTCCTTCATTAAATAAGACCTGGTTCAGGTGATCACCTAATCAGAAGCACATTAAGTAGAATGAGGTATACTCTGGTTGGAATTCAACCGACACTGGAATGGAATGGCTGTCAGACATGTAGAGAAGCTGATTTTTATAAAACTGTGCAGTGGTCACTTAATTTTTGCCAGAGCTGTATATATAAACCACATTCCTTTTTAAGGAATACTTTTAAATTAAGAAAAATTCATAGACCGCCTAATCATCTCCAGCTTTCTAGAAGTATTCCGGCCCCTAGACTCAGATTACACAGGGTTTAAGACCCGACAGACCCTAAAATGTTTCAGATCCCAAATTTAGACCCCAAAGTAAAAAGTGATTCAGACCCCAGATTTAGACTTCAAAGTGTTTTGGAGCACATATCACAAAGTGTTTCAGCCAGGTCTAAGACTCAAAATCACAAAGTTTTAGATGCCAAAATCAGAATCAATGCTTCACCTTGGACTACATCTATACAGTGTTACAATGTTTTAGACCCAAGACTCTGATCCTAAAAAGTTTCAGACTCTGAACTCAGATCCCAAAGGTTTCAGGCTTCCAGACTTAGACCCCACAGTTTTTAGACCCCAAATTCTAAACACCCAAATCACCAAAGTGTTTCACACAACCGACATACACCCTAAACTAAGTTTTACTCCCAAGGGCTTGGCACTCTGATTTAGACCTCTGCCTCAGAAGTGTTTTAGACCATAGATCGCAAAGTGTTCCATACCCCAAATGTAGGATGGAATCTCCAGCGCTGGACTTCAGTTAAAAATTCATCATTTATTATAAATTCTTAAAACCGGACAGAAAAAAGTATGAATAAGGACTCACAGGCAGATGGGGTCTCTGGTGGTCTCCAACCAACGCGTTTCGACCTAGAGGGTCTTACTCATGGTTCACACTAGACCAATACTGATGACTACAAATAATACAAAGACTGGTAAACCACAGGTGTTGGACAAAAGAATTAATGAAAATAGGGAGTATCCCTACCAGTTAACTCTTGCAAAACACTCAGCCTAATGTGGAGCTGAAATATACATTAACCCTTTTACCATTAGTAAATGAAATAATGTAAACAAAAACTTATCGGAAAAACAGGAAAAAATAAAAACTAATGAAAAGATATCATAAGAATATAATGAATAGCAAAAAAATAAAATAACATAAAATATTTTTTTGCTATTCATTATATTCTTATGATATCTTTTCATTAGTTTTTATTTTTTCCTGTTTTTCCGATAAGTTTTTGTTTACATTATTTCATTTACTAATGGTAAAAGGGTTAATGTATATTTCAGCTCCACATTAGGCTGAGTGTTTTGCAAGAGTTAACTGGTAGGGATACTCCCTATTTTCATTAATTCTTTTGTCCAACACCTGTGATTTACCAGTCTTTGTATTATTTGTAGTCATCAGTATTGGTCTAGTGTGAACCATGAGTAAGACCCTCTAGGTCGAAACGCGTTGGTTGGAGACCACCAGAGACCCCATCTGCCTGTATGTCCTTATTCATACTTTTTTCTGTCCGGTTTTAAGAATTTATAATAAATGATGAATTTTTAACTGAAGTCCAGCGCTGGAGATTCCATCCTTTATTTTGCTTCAGTCAACGCCCCTGATCAAGGTGACTCCGTGCGCAGGAGGATTATGGATCGCAACTGAGACTGGTGAGCTGACCTCCCTTCATTTTCCCTAGCCTTCTATAACTATACCCCAAATGTAGACCCAAGACTCAGACCAAAGCCTAGCTTTTCAGACCTAAAACTCAAATGCCAAAGTCTGAGTCAGAACAAAATGGCTTTCACACTGGACTACAGCTCTATAGCATTTTCTAAACTAGACTCAGACCCCAAAGAGTTTCATACCCCAGAATTAGGTCCCAAAGACCTCAGAATCAGATAGGCAAAATGTTTTAGAACAATGACTCACAGTCTAAAGTGCTTCAGACAACAAAGTTTTAAAGCATAGATTCAGACTCCAAGATTAGACTTGGACCCTAGGTTTAGACCCACGACTAAGACAAAAGTGTCACAGATCTAAGACGCAAACCACAACATTTTATCTAACAAACTCAGATCTAAAGATGTTTTACCGTGAACTATGACTCTGCATGCCTGAAGATCTTCATGCCCCCGGCTCAGGTCCCAAAGATGTTTTAAACCCCAGAATGTCAAAGTGGTTTAGATCTGAGACTCTGACCATACAGTGTTTCAGACCTTAGACTTAGACCTTACAGTTTTTTAGACATTAAAAACAGATCCCAAAAAGTTTCAGCCCCCAGACTCAGATTATGACTATCTATGATGTACAACCGTTGGGTTCAAGACACGTAGGAAAGTCTCTTAAGATTTTCGCATTGTTTTGACCAATATGAAATAAAGTGATTTTTATTTTTCATCTTTTTATTTTTTGTCCTGATGCCGGAGAACACTTTTCTCAGTCCAGATCTAAGACTCAAGCCCCAAAGGTTTATACAATAAAATCAGACCTTAAAGTGTTTCACACTGCACCATGACTCTACCAACCCAAAGCCACCCCAAAAGTTTGAGACCCTAGAATCAGACCTCAAAAGTGTTTTAGACTCGAGTCACAGACCCTAAAGTGGTTCAGACCCCATACTACAGACCTAAAAGTTTTTTAGACTCCAAAAATGTTTTACACTCAGGTGATTCAGATTCCAAACACTAAAGTTTCTTTTACAGATTCAGATCCCATTTTGATCCAGACTCCAAAGTGCCGTAATTTGGAAGCAGGCTCTTCTGGAAGTCCATATGATCTCATTTTTGATGGACCTCCTGGAGATTCCAGGACAGTTGGTAACGTAACCACAGTGTCTGCATGGGTTACCATAGACTTAGTCTATCAGGGCCATTTTTTTCAATAATTCCGTTCTACAGTGCACATTTTTGGGGAAAATGAATGACAACATTCCATATTGTCGCCATAGTTACACCTTGTTGTTATGCAAACGGAATGTTCTAAGAATTGAAATAAAACACAGATCTTGCCTGTAAATCTTGGGCTGTCAGATCCAGCACCTGCTCCCTGGATGGCCGCAGTTCTGGGTGAGTAATATCTGATGGATTTAGGGAGGACACGTTCCATCAGCAGAACTTGTGATGGGGAGAGGGGGGGGGATTCGGGAAAAAAATATGGAAGGAGTTTTATGACTCCCAGCAGATATATGGCTTCTCTGTAGATAGCATTAACCCTTCTGTGACGCTCAATGGAGGAGACAGCGACACACAAGTGCGGGATCAGACTATGGAGACACAGAGATCTGCATAGGAGCTTTATATAGAAAAAAATAAAGAGATTTTTTTAAATTTAATCAGGTCATTTTTTTTTTTAAATTCCGGATGCATTGCAGCAATAAAAAAAAAAAAAAAAAAAAAAATTTATAAAATTGGTCATGCCCTTTAAATTTTAAAGAGACAGATATAGGATATGGATGTCACCCTGAGTCTGTGTCACGCAGCTCATTTTAGCAAGAGATTTATGATGTGTCGTACAGAACTTAGACCATCCCTTTAAGAGCTGTTCGTTCTCCTGTATATGCGGCACGTCCTCCTCGGCAGCAGCAGGGCACAGGAGCCATTGATTTCAGAGATGTTTACTGCTTGGAGAAGTGACATTTTTTAGGCACGAGCTTCATCTCTTCAGTTGCTGTGAGGGTGGCTTGACGAGGATAACATGGCATCAGCCCAGGAACTGAACGCCTTTATTTTCCCTCACGTTTTTTTTCAAAGCTGCTTTTTTTTTTACAATGTTCTCATCCTTCCATAATTTTACACATTAAAAAAAGAAAAAAAGTTATATAATCAATATGAAAACTATGATTGCATGCCATGACTGATTTAACCACTAGGGGCAGCATTTCAAGACTATTGGTTCAGTATGAAAAATGATAGCGTCCACTCAAATTGGGGGGGGGAAACGTGAAAAATCGTTAGTTCTCATTTATTGACACAGTGAATATGGCTTATAATGCTTTTAAGGCCATAATCCTTGTGCCGACCGGCCACCATGGCAGCCACAGGCCCAGGCTGCCATGTGAGGTCCTATACGAAGCCCAGCCATATGCCGAGCTTCACGGGACATGGTCAATTTCACATTACACTGCCACACTGTGGTATTGAAGTGTATTACATAGATGATCAAATGATCTTTTAACGAGACCATTTAAAAATGTTAAAAAAATATTTTTTAGGAAATATAAAAATAACCGCCCAAAAATAAGAAAGTTTAAATCACCCCTTTTTTCCTCAAAAGTAAATAGCAAAATGTAAAAAAAAATGAAAAAAATAAATTTGGTATTTCTGCATGCGTTCATTGCCTGAATTAATGATATCTAAAAATATTTATAAACGCTGAAATATAAAAAAAAAAAAATTAAACGACAAAAGTTGAGGAATTTTTTCACTGTAATGCAAAAAAAAGAAATTAAAACTTAATTCATACACCATGATGATAAAATCGTCAGCCCAGCACGCAAAAAACAAGTCCCCTGATAACTCGTCCATGGAAAAATAGGAACCTTATGGGTCACCAAATTTTTTCATTACAAAGTTCTGAATTTTTTTTACCAATAAAATGTTTGGGAAAAAAAAAATCATATAAATTTGGTGCCGACAAAATTGTACAGATCAGTGTAATCACATTGTTTGGTCATTTTTACCATGCAATGAACGCCGTGAATACAAAACCTAAAAAATAATGGCGGAGTGGAGGGTTTTTTCTTACTATTTCAAATTTATTTCTTGTATATTATTTTTATTATTATTTTATCTCGTATCTTATTTATTTCTTGTATATTACATGGTAAAATAAACGGTGTCATTCCAAACTTCACCGAAAAAATACAAGGCCTCATAGGGTGATAGGTCCATGGAAAAATAAAAAAAGCGCAAAAAAAAAAAAAAAAAAAAAAAAAAAATGGAAGAGGTTAAAACAAATTTGTGATAAAATAAGACACAGTCTACATGATGTCAATTAAATCGAGGCCGATGCACATAATAAACCCAACTAATGAAGATGTCAAAATGGCCGCCTCCATCTGCCCCGATGAGGTCTCCATGGCAACAGCTTTTACCAAGGAAACTCTAAACATGTGAAAAGATGTAGATGTGTGCGATAATTAGACATAGGAGGGTTTGTTTTTCTGTGGGACAAGTGGTACTTTCAATGACACCATTCATTTTACCTCATAGTGTACTTCTGATTGATTGGTAAAGTATTTTTGAGGCACAGTAGCTACCAAAAAAATGTAATTATGACATTCTTGATTTTTTTCTGTTTACGCGGTTATACTGGGTCCAGGCACTAGCGATGCGGCAGGGATTTCATCCAGTGACATGTACACACCACAGGAAGAAGTCCCCGCTAGTGTTGAGCATTCCGATACTGCAAATATCGGGTATCGGCCTATAATCGCAGTATCGGAATTCTGATACTGAGTTCCGATACTTTTTGCATATCGAATACCGGAATCGGAAGTTTCCATAATGCAATGAGCCAGTTTGATTTGATTCAGCCAATGAGGAATCCTAAGAAGTGTGGGCACATCCTGTTAGGATGTTAACTAATGGCATGGTTGTGATTGGCTGCGAGCAGACCGCCCAGCTGCTCCTCCCCCAGACACACGCTGAACAGTGATCTATGGAAAGTGAAACTAGTGAGGGAGGAGGAAACGACCAGTTCTCATTTCAATGCCAGAACACCCCCCCCCCGGACGTTTATCTTAGAAGCAAGAGATGATATCTTGGAAACAGACTAGCCGCAGAAGGTAAATTACTTATTGTCAGCATTCTGCAGCCTAGATATGCACTGAGATTATGTGAAAAGCCCGGACAACCTGTTCTGTTATGTATTTCCGCCAAGTTGGATCGCCCGCCAGGGCTGGTGGGGAACTCGGTACCGGGCCCGTTGGTTTCAATGGGAGATGTCACGGTAGCTGTGACCCGGTCCGTGGCCCTGGGCGTCCATTGTAAAAGGTAAATGTTGAACGTGTGGATGATAATTAAAGTTTATGAGTGAATGATTCATAACACCACCTGTGGTGTTCGGCAATGAAGATGTTAAGCCGACGCTGCAGACAGATCCTCTGGGACAGATGGTGTGGTGCAGCTTTGATGTTGTGGCCCTCCACAGGTAGGGCTGTAGTCCCAGGGCAGTGTAGATGGAGAGGTAGTGAAGAGACGTAGATGGTGCAGTGCCAGGCACAGAGATGTAGCAGTGCTGAGTGTGTTGGCGCAGGAATAACTGGAGGACACCAGGGCATGTAGTTCCAAAGCGTTACTCACAGTCTGTTGTGCATACAGGTGCCCGCATCCTCCAGGTCAGGGGCTCAATCAACCTCCAAGCTAGATGAAGCACTCCGTTCCAACACTCCGCCAACATATGCCTTCTCTGAACGTCTCCCTCTATTGCTACACAACCCCTTTAACATAGTCAATATCTTTGTAACTCCGAACGTCTTTAAAAAAAATTTAATTCCTGCTATTCCATTTGATTGGGCTAAACCTCTATGCCTTTAATGTCTCCTCCACCTCCCCCAATACATTCTACATTATTCTTAGTTGTTTTTCTTCATGTAGAATTAACGTACAAGGAAAGTAAGGATTTATTTTCATTCCGATATTTCTGTCCCATTGACTTGCATTGGTTTCCGGTATCGGAATCGGCGATATCCGATACATTTTGGGTATCGGTCGGATCCAATCCGATCCGATATTTCCCGATATCGGAAGGTATCACTCAGCACTAGTCCCCGCCACTGCCCGGACCTGATGAGCGATCACTGGTAATAACTGTGATCTGAGCATAGCCGTGATGTCAGAGTAGCTGCTGCATATCACAGTAATATCCGGTGAGTGCTCATCAGCTCCGGGTACTTGAGCTGCAAAGGGGACTTTACCTAGTGGTGAGTACACATGATCTAATGAAATCACCGCCGCAGCGCCTTTTCCTGGACCTGGTGAGCGATCAGTGATTATTACTGTGATCTGAGCACCGCAATGACATTAATGCAGAGCTTAGAACACAGTAATTGTCCACTGAGCCGTGTATCTAACCCTACCTTGTGAGGTACAGTCTGCTGAACGGTATATCTAATCCTTGCATGTGTGATACTGACTGCTGAGCATTGCAATTATTGTGATCTAAGCGAAGCAGCCGCAATGATATGACGGCTCCGCTCAGATCTCTGTAAAGACCAGTGAACAGCGCAACTCTAACAGCATCTGCACATCAGAGGTCCTCGGCGACACTGTCCACATCTCTGTATCACTTTGTAGTCACCAACAATATGACGTTGCACAGTGATCCTAAACTTCATCCTCCCTTATCCCTTTGCAAATCCCCAAATGTAGAAGGGAGGAGCAAAAGCAGACCCCGCCCACTTTTACTGCATCCATAATGCAAAATGGGGAATAGAAGCGCACAAGGTTTTCATGGTAAATTTCAGCAGCTGTTCCCAATAATGTATAAAAGTTGCAAATATTAAAACTTTTTAGGCTATTTTTCATATTTTATACCACTGAAAATAAAAATATTTATATTTACCGCATTTAAACAAATTTAAAAAAGTAATGCTTAATATATTTTTAATTGTTGAAAAAAAGGTTTTGGTCTGGGTTCTGGATAAGGGAAGTACCATCTGGGGGATGGATTATGAAGAGTCCAGTCTGTATTTCGGGGGGGGCTAGTCTAGGGTCTGTATCAAGAAAAGCCTGATTTGGGGTCTTCATCAAGGGGATCCTGCATAAGATCATAGGTTCTACATTTGTGTCTATTAGGGGTCTGCGCTTTGTACTCATTTGGGGGGTCTTAGATGTGCATTTAGGGTGGGGCAATCATCTGTGTTTGTTTGGGGGGTCTGGTTTGGGGCGTTGTATTAGTGTATGGGGGTGTGATGAAGTAATCGTCTGCAATATTTAGGACCCATACGCTGTAGGGTGTGGGTGGTGGGGTATAGGCGTGAACAGGAATCAGCTCACAAATTCTATGGATCATAGACTGCGCTCTGCTTTATTGGTACTCTTTAAAAAATTCCCTAATATCCGTTCTCAAAAATGTGCTAAACTAGAGCATATCTAAGATTATCATGTATGATACTGTCCAATGTTATCCAAGTCCATAATAATGCCATAAATATCAAAAAACCTTTAATACATAATACTAAGTCAGTGTAGCTTAACCCATCACACATGATTATACTGTCTTCTCGGTATCTAAGCCCATCACATTAACTAGTATATGAATCTAACATGTAGCTGAATCCATTATGTGAGGCATAATCATATCATAGCATTTATCCGTGGAATTAAACAATAACGGGGATACTATAATTAAATACATACACTCACTGGCCACTTTATTAGGTACACCTGTCCAACTGTGTGTTAAGACTTAATTTCTAATCAGCCAATCACATGGCGGCAACTCAGTGCATTTAGGCATGTAGACATGGTCAAGACAATCTCCTGCAGTTCAAACCGAGCATCAGTATGGGGAAGAAAGGTGATTTGAGTGCCTTTGAACGTGGCATGATTGTTGGTGCCAGAAGGGCTGGTCTGAGAATTTCAGAAACTGCTGATCTACTGGGATTTTCACACACAACCATCTCTAGGGTTTACAGAGAATGGTCCGAAAAAGAAAAAAAATCCAGTGAGCGGCAGTTCTGTGGCCAGAAATGCCTTGTTGATGCCAGAGGTCAGAGGAGAATGGGCAGACTGGTTCGAGCTGATAGAAAGGCAACAGTGACTCAAATTGCCACCCGTTACAACCAAGGTAGGCAGAAGAGCATCTCTGAACGCACAGTGCGTCGAACTTTGAGGCAGATGGGCTACAGCAGCAGAAGACCACACTGGGTACCACTCCTCTCAGCTAAGAACAGGAAACTGAGGCTACAATTTGCACAAACTCATCGAAATTGGACAGTAGAAGATTGGAAAAACGTTGCCTGGTCTGATGAGTCTCGATTTCTGCTGCGACATTCGGATGGTAGGGTCAGAATTTGGCGTAAACAACATGAAAGCATGGATCCATCCTGCCTTGTATCAACGGTTCAGGCTGGTGGTGGTGGTGTCATGGTGTGGGGAATTTTTTCTGGGCACTCTTTGGGCCCCTTGGTACCAATTGAGCATCGTTGCAACGCCACAGCCTACCTGAGTATTGTTGCTGACCATGTCCATCCCTTTATGACCACAATGTACCCAACATCTGATGGCTACTTTCAGCAGGATAATGCGCCATGTCATAAAGCTCGAATCATCTCAGATTGGTTTCTTGAACATGACAATGAGTTCACTGTACTCAAATGGCCTCCTCAGTCACCAGATCTCAATCCAATAGAGCATCTTTGGGATGTGGTGGAACGGGAGATTCGCATCAGGGATGTGCAGCCGACAAATCTGCGCCAACTGTGTGATGCCATCATGTCAATATGGTCCAAAATCTCTGAGGAATGCTTCCAGCACCTTGTTGAATCTCTGCCACGAAGAATTGAGGCAGTTCTGAAGGCAAAAGGGGGTCCAACCCCTTACTAGCATGGTGTACCTAATAAAGTGGCCAGTGAGTGTATATATATATATATATATATATATATATATATATATAAAAAAAAATTTAAATTGCAGTTTCCACAATGGCCAGTAGATGGCAGCATAACACGCTACACACCAAAAAGCCAACTTTCTTTACAGTCTGCTGCAAAATATATATAAAATAGCATAAATACACAATTAATTGCAAATCTGGAACATAAAAACACTTTTATTGATAAACCACATAAAAATGTGGCTTTAATTCACCAGATACAGCAACGACGAATGATAATGGGACTGAGGCATGTGAGGGCGCTATGGCAGATGTAATCACCGCAGCGGATTTCAGCGTGTGCTCGCTGTGACGTGTGGCCTATATTTGCTGCGGATGATTAGCATTTAGTCGGAGTTTCCATGTGCAGAATATGCTCGGCGGGATTGCAGACGTGCGGCCTAATGATAAGAGACAGGATGGTGTGTGAGGGACACAGGCCTGGGGATCATTAATCTACACAATGTGATTGGATGCAGCAGAAGACGCTCATTGTACAAGGAAGAAATCTCCACCAAGAAAGTCTGAAAAGGAGGAGGAGAAGGAATATTTCTAGAAAACCAGCCGATGTTAATACAACCCCTGATTGCAGCGACTGCCCTACATACTGGGGATAAGCTCTGCCGCTTTGCAGCACCCTGTGTTTCTTGAAATTTGCTATGGTCCTGTGTATATGAGACAAGAGCTTGTGCCCCAGTCTTGGATTTGGGCCATACGGACTCATTGTTGATGACCCCTCTAAAGTGAATGGAGCTGACCTGCAATACCACGCACAACCAGTGGTAAAGGGTGGCACTGTTTCAGGAAAGGAGAACAGCCATGTTTTTGTAATCCTGAACAACGCCTTTAACCAAGCTCTTCTTGTGAAGGAAATCAATAGTTGTGTAAAAATAAATGGCATCATACCGCCATGTAGGCCATGTAGGACACCTCCTCACCCTGAGACGAAGCATAGTTCCAAAATACAAGAAAACTATCTGTTAAAGGCAACGAGTCAGAAAATGACCCGATTGTTGAAATCAGGTTTTTATGTTAAAAGTATTTTTTTTTTAGATGAGCGAATCTTTTGAGTGATTTGTGGTGAACGGATTCTCCGTGAATCAAAAGTACGGCAAAGCCTCCAATTCTCTGGAAAGATGTGTGTAACACTCTGAGGTCTCCTAGGACTGGATTAAAAATAAAGCTTTTCAAGCTCTTTAACGCAAACAAAGCCTTAGTGTGACAGTGTAGTACCCGCAGGTACGCAGGATGCAGTGTCGAGTCACGAGACAACTACGCGGCTTTTTAAGAATACGTTTAGGTGATCACTTTCTCCCGACCATCCTGCACCTGTGACAACACAGCTCCTAGTCCCTGGAGGCTCCCGTCGGTATGCAGGATGAACGGTTGTGAAAAAACTGCATATGCCAATACCGGGCCGTCCGAGAGAGCAGCTTTGAGGTCTTGAAACGCATCCTCTTGCGGTTGCTGCCACTGGATCTTCCGTCCACTCACCCCGGCGGGAGCCCCCTTCAGCAGGTCTTGCAGGGTTCGAGCTCGGCGTGCAAAATTCTTCACGAACCGACGGTAGTAGCCGGCCAACCCCAGAAAGGCCCGCACGTCCTTCACCGTCTCGGGTGTAGGCCACCCCTGGATGGCAGCGACCTTTTCCAGGGATGGTCGAACGCCCTCTGCCGAGAGGGTATGCCCCAGGTACTCGATCTGGGTGCGGAATAGATGGCATTTCTGGGGCTTCACCTTTAACCCGTACTTCTGCAGCCAGCCGAGCACCTGCCCCAACCGCCTCAGGTGGTCCTCGAAGGTGGCAGAATAGATGATAATATTGTCCAGGTATATCAACGCGGCTTCGAAGTTGAGGTCTCCCAGACACAGCTCCATCAACCGCTGAAAAGTTCCGGGGGCGTTGGCCAGCCCAAACGGCATCCGATTGAACTCGAACAGTCCCATGGGAAGGATGAATGCCGTCTTGGCTCTGTCCTGCTCCGACATCGGTATCTGCCAGTACCCACTGGCCAGGTCAAGGGTGGAAAAGTACGTGGCGTTCCCTAGGGCGGACAGAGACTCTTCTATACGAGGCAGCGGATGCGAATCCTTGATGGTGCAGGCGTTCAACTTCCGATAATCCACGCAAAAACGTACAGTGCCATCTTTCTTCCAAACCAGGACGATAGGGGCCGCCCACGGGCTTTGACTTTCTCGTATGACCCCCTTTCGGAGCATTTCGGCTAACAGAGTTTTTACTTCCTGATATAGATGCGGTGGTATTTGTCGATATCGGTCCCGGATGGGGGCGGCTCCTGCCGTGGGGATTCCATGGGTGATGGCCGTAGTACATCCGAAGTCGTCCTCGTGGCTGGCGAAAACACTGTAAAATTGTCCAAGAAGTGTCTCCACTTGGAGAAGCTGGGCCGGCGCTAGACCGGAGAGTTCAGCCCGCATTTTCTCCAAGATGACTCGGCCCTTTTCTTGGGCCGCAGGTGCGGCGGCCTGTTGGGTTCGCACCGTGACTGCCCAGGGATCTTCGGGTTGCACCCGCAACTGGACTGCGGGGTCTGGCAACATCTCCTCCAATGGCCGGACTAACTTGGCCGCTTCGGCCCGGGGCTTCAGGGCGATATTTTGATCTTCCAGGTTGACGCACCGTACCAAGATGGTCCCTCCCCGCACTGTGGCCAGGGAGCGGGCCACCAGGATGCCAGGGTGCAGGCGTTCCGAGTAACAAGGTTCCACCTGCACCTCCACGCCCTCCAATGGTATTGGGGCGCGAATTGGCAGAGCCACCACCGTCTGCCCCGGAGGAAGCACAACCTTGCCCAGCGCCTCATCCTCCTGACACTCCTGGAGCACTCGCGCCTCCCGCACCAACCGCTGGAAGACCTGCCCCTGGGCCGTGCGAGAACCCCACTGACTTAGGGTCTCCAGTGTGGAATCGTTAAGGAGTAGATTGCCGAACTCCCGCAGTATATTCATGCCCAAGATGACCGGGTGGCGGTCGTTAGTCTCTCCTTGGGTCAGGACCACTCCCCGGCGGCCGAGGGCTTTTCCACACAATGTCGTCTGAAGCCACACCTCTCCGACGACAGGTACCGGCAGTTGGTTTGCGGCCACTAGTCGTATCATGGGCCCCCACTGGGGCCTTGCCGCCTCTGGGAAATGTTGCCGGAAGTATGTTGCCGGCATGGTCGTCACCTGCGACCCTGTATCTACGAGGCACCGTACTGCACGACCCTCGACTTCAGCCCATACCATTGGGCACTCAGCGACCAGTTCTTTGGGATTTCCACCGCCCCTCGTTGTGGCTTCCGGCTCCGAGCGGCGTCCCCCATGCCCGGAGCCCTCTAGTTTAATGTCCACCGGGGTGGGCGCTTCCCATGCCGTGGAGAATCCCGGGCGAAGTGACCCAGTTCTCCACACTCATAACACCGGGGCGGCCAGGCTCGGCCACCCCGGGCATTGCGAGGCCCCCAGGGCCCGGAATTGTAGCTAGGCCGGCCAGGCGCGGGCTCCGTTCTCTTCTTTACTTCGGCCAGCTCGTCCCGGACACTTTTCAGTTCTTGTCTCATCTCTGCAATCCATTGAGGTTCTTCGACGACACTTACGGAAGACTCCATGCTCCAGGCCTTCCCCACAGGAGTCGTTATCCCCTGCTCCTGCTCTCGCACCTGGGCCTGACTCCCCACTTCGGAGAAGACTAAACGTGGGTTCACTCGCATCTGCTCCCGCAATGCCTGTTTGATTAACGGATCCCGGAGTCCAGTCACTAGCAGGTCACACAGAGTAATGTCAATGGGCCCTACCCCCATTCCGTCCTTCCTCTCTATGGTGGTGTGTAACTCCTGGAGGGCATTCATATACTGGGTGATGGTCTCCCCCTCCCCCTGCATCCGACTAAACAACCGGGTTCTTAGCTCCCCCACGTCTGTTGGATCCCCGTGGGTCTCTTCTAGGATCTGCAAGACCCTGGCGAAGGTGTTACGGCGCCCCGGGGGTCTCAACATTACTGACTTCCAAGCTTCTCCATCTAGCGCCATAAGGGCTACGTCAGCCTCTAAATGGGGGGTCATGGGGTGCATACGGAAAAGGCCCCGCATCCGTTCTGTCCAGCTCCACAACAGCGTATCGGAGCCAGAGAACCGGGGCAAGTTACTTTTCATAGCCCCCAGGGAGATGCTGGAGCGGGGACCCCCGCCATCAGCAGCGCCTGCAATCCCACTCTGATCAGGCGCGCCGCAGTCTGCGCTCGGAGACTGCATCCTGCATTGTCGAGTCACGAGACAACTACGCGGCTTTTTAAGAAAACGTTTATGGAACTTGAGGGGACTTTCCTCAGTCACGGCCTGATCACCGAAACAGGGGTAACACAGGTTGCCCACGCAGGGGCTCTAAACAAGCAAACACAGTAATGCAGCACACGACTACTCCCGGAAAGGGCCGGTCACTATAGGGCCGCGGTTTGGCCGACTACGGGTCCTTAAGTCTAGAGTCTACTTAGCCGTCCAGATGTCCCTCGCCTGTTCGGGCTGGGGGTCTTTCGGCGAAATAGTTGCTGGGCCCAGTTGCTGAGGTGTTGACGCAGTCTTCGCGCTCTCCGGCGCGCTGAGGACACTGAAGCCCCACAGGCCCCGGAGGAGTCCTTGGACGGGTGGGCCGCAGCTCCCGGACCTGGGCAGGCGGCAGCGATGTATAGTGGCTAGTGACAGGCCACCTGCGCAGCTAACGGCTGCGACAGGGAGTCCGCGATCAAGAGAGGCCCGGCTCCTGCTGCGGACCGGGGCGGGACAGTCGTGGCTGCCGACGGCGCGGTGCTGGCCGTGGCCACTGGTGAAAGCAGGGCGGCCGCGGGTAGCAGGGAACAGGCTGCGGTCACGAGCTCAGGGGAGGCGACAGCGGCCGCGAGCTGTGCTGGGCCCGCAGTCTGGAGAGGGGCAACAAGTCTCGGACGGCTCCCTGGATAACGTCCCTCTGGAGTCCTCAGTCGGCATCCTCCCTGGCGCTGGTGAGTAGCTCTGGCTGGCAGAGGCTCCCACGCTCTCCTGCTGTCTCTCACCCGGTCTGCTGACTCATCGTCTGGGGAATTCCCCGCCTCCTTTATACCGGTCCCTCCCCCAGCCCACCTGTCAGTCACAACGGTCCATCCTTGAATCCTGTCCCCCGGGAACAGTTTCTCCCGGAACCCAGATGACGGCTCCTCTGGTTCCGGCCCGGCACTCGACGGGGGCCGTTCCTCCCACAACAGAGTGACCACAACACATATGGTTATGGGTGAAGCGCCGGCAACTCTTCTTCATTCTGTACTGTTACACACATTGTCTGTAAACTTTACTCAGTGTTCCATGGCTTTCACTCCCTATCTCCTTTGCTAAGCTCTGACGTCCTCTCACTATCCAGATTCTCCCCAAAGTGGCTGCTGTATTCCCTGCCTCGACTTTTCCATGATCAACACCCTCTTTTCCTAAAATGCTCTGTCCCTGTTCATCTCCCTCTGCCACATCCAGCCCTGTCCTCACTCAGCATCATTACATGAGTGTAAAGGTCACTGCCTCCAACAAGATCAACACACGCTTCTCCTGCTGCTGACCTATTTCCCACACTCTGATTGGTTACCATTATGTTCCGGCTGTGATTTTGCAGTGTATGCAGTATCGAGTAAAATGCAGGATAGACGAAGCTCCTCGACCCTACAGATTGTGTCAGGTTTTGTAAATTTCTCATACAGTGAAAGTGTCAAGGAAACAGCAGAATACAGAGGGATGGAAGTGTCTCGTCTCTGTCATCGTGTCGGTTACTATGACAACCGCAGGGCGAGCGGCCAGGCATGGATAGCAGAATATTCTGCAGCCTGTATACAGTCGGCCGTCTCCTGGAGGCTGCAGATTCATAGATAAGGCCCAGGCAATGGCCGGTACTGGGGGGCGCCTCCGCCTATCCTCAGAATACAGGGGAGACAGAACCTCTCCCTGTCTTATTATGGTACCGCTCCAATTACTCCCCATACGGCCTAGTCACCATTTGCATTTTCTTACTTTTCTTTGTTTCCTCTGCCAAATTCTTCACAATGGCGCACGTGCTTCATAAATTTTGTGCAAAATCAAAACTGAAATTTCTTTAATATTTTTTTCTACTCCGGTACTAAATGCGATAAAAAGACCCATATTTTTTAGATAAAATCACCCAGGGGGCTGGAGGGGACGGGCTGCAATTAATGTATTAGCCAAAAAGTACCAGCACCCCCCCCCCCCCCCCGAAACTGTGGAACATACAAAAAATGACAAACACATATAAAACTTAGTAAAAAGCACAAATGCAATGAAGAATTATGCGCAAATGAAAAACAGGTGAAAAATAGAAGAAAAAAAAAAAAAGATTAAAAATAAAGGTGCGTAATCTCCAATCCTGCGTGGATGAGAGCCGCAGAGAACTACTGCGCATGCCCAAGATTCCCAGCCCCGCAGTGTGAATAAATCATAAGCGACTGAGGGTCGGGATCTGTGGCTGCGCGATATGAAGGCCGGGATGTGATCTGAGAGCACGGGCACGTCGGGCAGCGCTAACTGCGCATGCCCACTATAGTACAGTGCAGGCGCCAGCATTTCAGAAGAACACTGAGGAGGCGGCGTCAAATACGAAATGACTGATGGATGCGAGGCTTCTGTCAGAGGGGGAAAGTCCTGCCCCCCTGTCAATTATCAGGTATTTTTGAACAAGTTTATAAGCGATTATTTCAGCGGTGGAACAGAGGCTAAGTAACAGAGCCACCTTGACAGAATGCAGCATTAGTGCTGTACAAGGTGGCTCTTTTACTTAAAAACGCTTGCGGGGGGTGACAGGTTCCCTTTAACCCCCAGCCCCTCACCCCCGCTGTAAAATATCCATAGCCCTCAGTGTATAACGTCCGGCCCCTCGCCTCCGTTGTATAACATCCGGCCCCTCGCCTCCATTGTATAACATCCGGCCCCTCGCCTCCGTTGTATAACGTCCGGCCCCCTTGCCCCCCGGTGTATAACGTCCGGCCCTTCGCCTCCGTTGTATAACGTCCGGCCCCCTTGCCCCCCGGAGTATAACATCCGGCCCCTCGCCTCCGTTGTATAACGTCCGGCCCCCTTGCCCCCCGGTGTATAACGTCCGGCCCCTCGCCTCCGTTGTATAACGTCCGGCCCCTCGCCTCCGTTGTATAACATCCGGCCCCTCGCCTCCGTTGTATAACGTCCGGCCCCCTTGCCCCCCGGTGTATAACGTCCGGCCCCTCGCCTCCATTGTATAACGTCCGGTCCCTCGCCTCCGTTTTATAACGTCCGGCCCCCTTGCCCCCCGGTGTATAATATCTGGCCTCCTCGTCCCCGGCGTACAACGTCTGGCCCATCACCCCCAGTGTATAACTTATGGCTCCTCCATGCTGTCGGCCATGTGACAGAACGGCGGGTGGTGCAGAGCTCCCCGATACCAGCGCGGTCCTGTAACAGGAGCCACTGGGCTAACGAGTCCGTCCATGACATTTCTTCCTCCTGAGTCTTCCCTCATCACCTATGGGTGATATTACTGAAAAGTGGAAGGAACCTCAGAAACTCAGCCACGAAGTGGAGACCCCATAACGTTACAGAGCAGGGGGCCGTGTGCTGAGGAGCAGAGGGCAGATCACCACAGCTTTGCTGACTCCATAGTCCAGACCTCCTCTGGCATAACATCATCACAAACACTGCCCCCCCGCCGGGAGCTTCATGGCGGAGCAGCTGCCTGCAGCCGTACATCACCAAGCACAATGCCGAGCATCGGATTGAGTAGAATAAAGCTGCCACAACTGGACTCTGGAGGAGACGTGATCTGTGCAGTGACGGATCGCACCTCTCTATCGGTGTGTGGGACGTTGGCCCGACTGCAGTGCCATTTTGCTGTACAGCGCCCCCATGAGGTAGCCACAGTATAACAGCGTCATCCCACAACAGTACCCCCATAGCGGCAGTGCTCCCCCTCATTGCCAGGGTATGGAGGCATACACACAGGCTAGCGTTATATCGGCCCCGTCCTAATTAAGGTTTGTCTTGGAGGAATAAGCTATAAAAAGCCGCGTTTTATCTCCGCTCTGATCCGTGGAGCGAGATTCTGCTGGAGGAGCCGCTGCTATGGTTACAGACTTCTCCGCCGCTGGTCGTCACCGTGCACACTACAATTAATCTAGGAGACTTGGGGAAGCTTTTCCCCTCATTTGCAATGTGTAATGAACGCAGCGCCCACCGATTTTTCTCACGGAAACATGTGTCAGGACCGATCAGGGTACGGCTGGAGGATGGTCCCTGCAGGGGACAGAACGTGAGGATGCCACATACAGACGTAGCGTTATACGCTCGGCTCTGCTACATCTGGATCCATTGCATGGACTTCATCCTCTCTCCGTATTTCCCTCCGATGTTTCTTAAAAGTGAATGATTTTCCTTTTTTTACTTAAATGCCTTTATTTATGGCTAAAAATCGTGCTTGCCATTAGGTTACATTACAAATTTTGCACGGTATATTGCCGGTTGTAGAATGAGTTAACTGAGAATCTGTCAGTGAGTTGATATCTCTTATCTCCCTTCTTCTGAACTCCCCTCAGATGATTTATGACCAGACCAGCTTTAAAGTGGTCATAAGTCAGCAGGGAGGCCATGGCTACTTTTTTTCTACCTGGTCACATTTGTATCTGAGATACTTTCTCCTACTATTTATTATGGATGATGTAAGACTTTCAGGCTCAGGATGATGATGGGCTGTTGTGACACATTTTCTGCATGATGCTTTTTAGCTGTTACCTGGATTGAGCAATATGTGTAGAGAACAGAATGTGATGAGATAATTAAAGTTGTTTTTTTTTCTCAATCTCCATCTGCTTAAAGGGCACCTGTCAGCCCGTTTATACTTATGGAAGTAGTAGTACGGCTGCGTAGACGCTCATGCCCCAATAAGAATGATACCTTTTTTGCATGGATCCGATGTGCCACTCATGAGAAATGTAGAGTAGAAGTTATATGCAAATCAGGCTGGAAGAAGCACCTGGGAGAAGCAGGCCAAGTGCAGTGACACGCCCTCACTGCATTTCCAGCCTAATTTGCATACAGCTTTTACGCCAGATTTCTCATGACTGGCACATCGGATCTGTACAAGGAAGGTATCATTTTTATCGGAGGACAAGCACCTATTCAGCCATGCCACTACTTCTACGTGTTAAAACATGCTTGTAGGTTTCCTTTAAAGAGGCATTTCCATGACAGCATTTTGGTAGGAAGTGCGTTACTTAAAGCTGTTGGCCGCTACTTTTTTAAGTCCGATCAGCTATTTCCGATGCTGGAGCGGTAGTATTTGTAGTGATCCAGCAACATCCGAGAACTT
This sequence comes from Dendrobates tinctorius, assembly GCF_039654945.1. Classification (NCBI taxonomy): domain Eukaryota; kingdom Metazoa; phylum Chordata; class Amphibia; order Anura; family Dendrobatidae; genus Dendrobates; species Dendrobates tinctorius. The sequence goes on from NW_027361763.1 coordinate 12,736,055, forward strand.
CCGTCCGGCGCCGGTAACAGCTGATTGATGAGGGTTCCGGGTTTTGCACCTCCACCAATCAGATATCGATGGCCTATCTTATGGATAGGCGATCAGGTTAACCTTTTTAACGATCACCAACCGTCTGGCCACTTAGACCCCACTGATCCTGGAAATAAGAGGGGTAAAAGACTTGCATCCCCTTTAGAGTTCCCCTTTCTATATGGATGTTGTGAGTGAATTTGGCCGGTGCCGATCTCCTCGTGCCTCCCAGACTCCTAGAAATTCGGCAACTCTCCTGAGTCCAGCGATTCTGGAAGGTCCTAGGGTCTAACTGCAGATTCAGGGAGGTGGGATACTGGACATGAAGGGGTGGAGAATGGGATAGACTTCTGAAAGGGGTCCTGGCTTGGAGAATAGAAAAGACTTCTAGAAGAGGTCTTGTCTTGGAAAATAGGAATGACTTCTAAAAGGGGTCCTTGCTTGGTGAATAGGAAAGACTTCTAATAGGGGTCCTGGCTTGGAGAATAAGTATGATTTCTAAAGGGGGTCCTGGCTTGGAGAATAGGAAAGACTTCTTATAGGGGTCCTGGCTTGGTGAATAGGAAAGACTTCTAATAGGGGTCCTGGCTTGGAGAATAGGTATGACTTCTGAAAGGGGTCCTGGCTTGGTGAATGGGAAAGACTTCTAATAGGGGTCCTGGCTTGGAGAATAGGTATGACTTCTGAAAGGGGTCCTGGCTTGGTGAATAGGAAAGACTTCTAATAGGGATCCTGGCTTGGAGAATTGGAAAGACTTCTAATAGGGGTCCTGGCTTGGAGAATAGGTATGACTTCTGAAAGGGGTCCTGGCTTGGTGAATAGGAAAAACTTCTAATAGGGGTCCTGGCTTGGAGAATAGGTATGACTTCTAAAGGGGGTCCTTGCTTGAAGAATAGTAATGACTTCTAAAAGGGGTCCTGGCTTGGTGAATAGGAAAGACTTCTAATAGGTGTCCTGGCTTGGAGAATAGGTATGACTTCTGAAAGGGGTCCTGGCTTGGTGAATAGGAAAGACGTTTAATAGGGGTCCTGGCTTGGAGAATAGGTATGACTTCTAAAGGGGGTCCTGGCTTGGAGAATAGGTATGACTTCTAAAAGGGGTCCTAGCTTGGAGAATAGGAATGACTTCTAAAAGGGGTCCTGGCTTGGTGAATAGGAAAGACTTCTAATAGGTGTCCTGGCTTGGAGAATAGGTATGACTTCTGAAAGGGGTCCTGGCTTGGTGAATAGGAAAGACTTTTAATAGGGGTCCTGGCTTGGAGAATAGGTATGACTTCTAAAGGGGGTCCTGGCTTGGAGAATAGGTATGACTTCTAAAAGGGGTCCTAGCTTGGAGAATAGGAATGACTTCTAAAAGGGGTCCTGGCTTGGTGAATAGTAATGACTTCTAAAGGGGGTCCTGGCTTGGAGAATAGGAATGACTTCTAAAGGGGTCCTGGCTTGGAGAATAGGTATGACTTCTAAAGGGGTCCTGGCTTGGAGAATAATAATGACTTCTAAAAGGGGTCCTGGCTTGAAGAATAGTAATGACTTCTAAAGGGGTCCTGGCTTGGAGAATAGGTATGACTTCTAAAGGGGTCCTGGCTTGGAGAACAGAAAAAGCTTCTAACTTGGAGAATTGGAAAAACTTATAAAAAAGGGTCCTTCCCAAATAACATGCTGGAAAATCTGGCAGCAGTTTAGCCCGTTAGAGGCAATGATGGGCTCTATTGGAGATTCACCCGAGGGCCGCAGAGACCAGGGGCCTCTGTAAATGAACAGGTGGCTGCAGCTTCCACCTCAGGCCCACTCTCCTTTAAGGACAGTTTTGAAGAAATCTCTGCACTCCAACCTTATTTTCTCTGGATAAGAACATTATTCCGCACGTCACATTCTACCTCCCCTGGAGCGAAGAAATGAAGGTTTAATCTATAAGAATCAGATGTTAATCTCTGAAGGCTGCTGGTAACGGAAATTGCCGAGTGCGAGCTGTGTGGTGCTGCAGGCGAATTACAGGGGGAGCACGGTGCATTCTGCGCCCCCCACCAAAACTTATCACAACTGCAACTTGCAAGGAGTTTTTGAAATGTGTTCACTCCCTGCAGGGGGAAGCGGGATGAAGCATCTGAAGAGAAGAGGCCTTTATGGGAAATGCCTGCGAGATAAAAATGTGCCTGAGCCGCTCCTGTCGGGGGGCGACGCTGGCAGGGAGGTGCCTGAGGGGACGGGGTACAGAGACGGCAGGTGGCAAGGTGACATTGGACGCGACACTCACAGCTTGTATTTGTTCTAACGCTGAATTTTGCTAAATATTGAATCATTTAAGGTCTCGCAACATCAATAATAAGATTATAAAAGTTATAAAGTAGTCTACTTTCTTGGCAGTCTACGGTAGGGGAAGGTTCAATGCATTAATTCCAACTGTGCCGTATTGGCCAGGACAATCCCAGCAAACGCTCGTCGGCCCCGGACAAACGGGCTTTGAGAAGAGTTTCCAACACCAATCTGTATAGCGACACAATCTGGTCCTACAGCAGCTCCCTCCTTCCTAGGTAATCTAGGGTAGACATGCTCATGTTATTCCCTGGTGGTCTAGGGTATTTTAATAACTAATATTTATTCCATGATGGTCTCAGGGCACACAAAGGGTTAATACTGTATACCCAAGCAGTCTAAAGAAAAAAAGAGGGTGATTAGACCTGGTGGTCTGGAGGATAGTATGGATTGATATTTTGCACCCTGGTAGTCTAGGGTATAGTATTGATTTATATTTTGTTCCCTGGTGGTCTAGGGTATAATATGGATTAATATCTTATTCCTTGGTAATGTAGGTTATAGTATGGACTAATATTCTGCTTCCTTTTAGTCTAGGGTATATTATGGATTTATATTTTTTCCCTGGTGGTCTAGGGTATAGTATGGATTTATATTTTTTCCCTGGTGGTGTAGGGTATAGTATGGATTAGTATTTTGTTCCTTGGTGGTCTAGGGTATAGTATGGATTTATATTTTTTGCCTGGTGGTCTAGGGTATAGTATGGACTAATATTTTGCTTCCTTCTAGTCTAGGGTATAGTATGGATTTATACTTTTCCACTGGTGGTTTAGGGTATAGTATGGATTTATATTTTTTTCCCTGGTGGTCTAGGGTATAGTATGGATTTATATTTTTTCCCTGGTGGTGTAGGGTATAGTATTGATTAATATTTTGTTCCTTGGTGGTCTAGGGTATAGTATGGATTTATATTTTTTGCCTGGTGGTCTAGGGTATAGTATGGACTAATATTTTGCTTCCTGGTAGTCTAGGGTATAGTATGGATTTATATTTTGTTCCTTGGTGGTCTAGGGTATAGTATGGATTTATATTTTTTCCCTGGTGGTCTAGGGTATAGTATGGATTTATATTTTTTCCCTGGTGGTCTAGGGTATAGTTTGGATTAACATTTTGTTCCCTGGTGGTCTCTGGTATAGTATGGATTAATATTTTGCTCCCTGGTGGTCCACGGTAGAATACTGGTTAAGGCGGCATCTGTCTGTGTGCTGTTTCCTTTACCCATATACACATCCGTCAGATCCGTGTGTGGTCCGTGAGACTCGGTGTCCTATTCTCATATTCTGGACCAGACTCGGTAGCATGGCTGCAGTTGATAATTACACCAATTTCTCACAATACAACCTCAATATATTAAGGCTAGATGCCAAGAAAAGCTCGACAGGCTGAAATTCACATCGCAGCCACTGGGTGGCCAGACACATATAGCATAAATATCTCCCCGCAGAGTAGCAAAAAACTTGGGTTTCTTTAAAAGTTGGTCATGATGCAGCAATCAACTCAGGACATGTCGAGCCAAGAGAAGTAAGTAAGGACACATCAGCGCGAAAGAATGATCGTGACGTTTTCTCTGTGCTTATACCATTAACTACTCTGACCTTCCAGGATGTAGAACGTCTCTTCTCATCATGGACACATGGATCAATGCATGTCTAACATGAATGCTTTGTGTCAAGTGGGACTCACGGGAGATGGGAGAAGAAATCTCAGTAGATTGCTCTGCAACAGCTCAGTGATTTGCTTCTTCAACCATAAAGAAAAATCCATAAATGTATAATGTACAGAGTTTAATGTGTCCTTCAACACAAAACCTAAAGAACTGCTCACATCTGCCTACATGTCCAGGAACTCTCCTATTTTTCTATCTACTTTTTTTAGGTGGGCTTTTTTGCATTAGCATTGTACCAGCACTATGGGTGCTGGAACATCATTTCCCTAATTTTTGGGCATACTTTGCTCCTACTATTGCTCAGTAGCTTGCCTGTCCTGAACTGTAAGCCTATTTCTCCGTGAGGTCTGTTTGCATTGTAGCAGACAGGAGAGCAGGAGTAGAAACAAAGACCTACCTGCCTGTATAAAGACCTGCCCCCATTTCCTGTGGAAAGACAACGGCCAATCCCCACTTCCTGTAGAGACCAAGTCCCACCCCACTTCTGTACAGATAAAATCCCACCTCCTCTTCCAGTAGTGACACAAAGTTGTGCCCCACTTCATGTAGACAAAATCCTGCTCCCACTTCCTGTAGAAACAAAGCCCCCCACTTCATGTAGAGCTAAAGCCCCACTTCCTGTACAGATAAAGCCCCACTCCACTTCCTGTAGAGATAAAGCCCCACTCCACTTCCTGTAGAGATAAAGCCCCACTCCACTTCCTGTAGAGATAAAGCCTCACTCCACTTCCTGTAGAAATAAAGCCCCCCCACCACTTCCTGTAGAGCTAAAGCCCTGCCACCACTTCCTGTAGAGATAAAGCCCCACTCCACTTCCTGTAGAAACAAAGCCCCCCACTTCATGTAGAGCTAAAGCCCCACTCCACTTCCTGTAGAGATAAAGCCCCACTCCACTTCCTGTAGAGATAAAGCCCCACTCCACTTCCTGTAGAGATAAAGCCCCACTCCACTTCCTGTAGAAATAAAGCCCCCCCACCACTTCCTGTAGAGCTAAAGCCCCACTCCACTTCCTGTAGAGATAAAGCCCCACTCCACTTCCTGTAGAGATAAAGCCCCACTCCACTTCCTGTAGAGATAAAGCCCCACTCCACTTCTTGTAGAGATAAAGCCGCACCCCCACTTCCTGTAGAGATAAAGCCCCACTCCACTTCCTGTAGAGATAAAGCCGCACCCCCACTTCCTGTAGAAACAAAGCCCCACTCCACTTCCTGTAGAGATAAAGCCCCACTCCACTTCCTGTAGAGATAAAGCCCCCCACTTCCTGTAGAGATAAAGCCCCACTCCATTTCCTGTAGAGGTAAAGCCCCGCCCCCACTTCCAGTAGAAATAAAGCCCCCCCACTTCCTGTAGAGATAAAGCCCCACTCCACTTCCTGTAGAGATAAAGCCCCCCCACTTCCTGTAAAGATAAAGCCCCACTCCACTTCCTGTAGAGATAAAGCCCCGCCCCCACTTCCTGTAGAGATAAAGCCCCACTCCACTTCCTGTAGAGATAAAGCCCCACTCCACTTCCTGTAGAGATAAAGCCCCCCCACTTCCTGTAGAGATAATGCCCCACTCCACTTCCTGTAGAGATAAAGCCCCACCCCCCACTTACTGTAGAAACAAAGCCCCCTCCACTTCCTGTAGAGATAAAGCCCCACTCCACTTCCTGTAGAGATAAAGCCCCACCACCCACTTCCTGTAGAAAGAAAGCCCCCTCCACTTCCTGTAGAGATAAAGCCCCACTCCACTTCCTGTAGAAATAAAGCCCCACCCCCCACTTCCTGTAGAAACAAAGCCCCCTCCACTTCCTGTAGAGATAAAGCCCCACTCCACTTCCTGTAGAAATAAAGCCCCACCCCCCACTTCCTGTAGAAACAAAGCCCACTCCACTTCATGTAGAGATAAAGCCCCACTCCACTTCCTGTAGAGATAAAGCCGCACCCCCACTTCCTGTACAGATAAAGCTCCGCCTTCACTTCCTGTAGAGATAAAGCCACACCCCCACTTCCTGTACAGATAAAGCCCCACCCCCACTTCCTGTATAGATAAAGCCCCACCCCCACTTCCTGTACAGATAAAGCCCTGCCTTCATTTCCTGTATAGATAAAGCCGCGCCCCCACTTCCTGTACAGATAAAGCTCCGCCTTCACTTCCTGTAGAGATAAAGCCGCACCCCCACTTCCTGTAGAGATAAAGCCCCACCCCCACTTCCTGTACAGATAAAGCCCCGCCTTCACTTCCTGTAGAGATAAAGCCACGCCCCCACTTCCTGTAACCTGCCTTGGCGTTTTAGACCCGATAGAGTTGCCGACGGGTAGTGGAAGGTAAACTTTACACAAAGGAGACGCAGTAGAGGATAGGACCGTCCAAATAGTCTCTAACCGTAAATGACAGTCGCATCTCCACAGTTTCAGTGGAGGCGCATCATTGCACAATCGCCTGCAGCACATGTAATCTGTGGGTGACGAAGACCCTTCCTGGGCCACAACGCTGCTACAGAATGCCGCAAGTGCGAAAAGGACAAGAAACAGCGACAGTCAGCAAGGACAGATGCTGTGGACGCCACTTCATGTAACGCACGTGTCACCCTCCCCTCTGGGTCTTCACAGGAGGGAAACTTTCATAAGAACATATTGGCGAGCTGCTTTCTGCAGTCGTTATAATTTTTTCTCCATTGAATTAGGCTCTTTGTCCCTATTACTAGCCGGCTTTGCGCTTACACAGACATCTCATGCGCCATGTTCCACTGACCACCAGGGACGTAATCTGAACCGTACCACTAACCATCTGGTGATGCTCACGACTCTATCACAGCTCAGGATGTGTCAAATGTTGGACACCAGGAGTCACAAAGACCACTACATTACTAAAGAATAGGATGTGACATGTCCCACTGACCACCAGGGCCTATTACTAACTGTACCACTAATTATCTGGTAAACAGCCGTGACTGCCCTGGAGACTACGATGGCTATATCCAGAGCAGATGATAACTGCACCGCTGACCACCAGGTGCAATTAATGACTCTACCAAGTAATACAAAGCACAATATAATTAGTGGCCAGACCACTGACCACCAGGTACCATATCACCATGTAATACCAAGCACCACATAGTGGAAATACCACTGATGACTGGTACTATATTATCACTATACTATATATTACCAAATACAGATAATGGCTACACCACTGACCACAAGGTACCATAACAGCACTGTACTATGTATTACAAAGCACCACATAGTGGCTACACTACTGACCACCAGGTACCATACCTGCACTGTACACTTGTATTATCAAGCACCACATAGTGGCTACACCACTGACCACCAGGGACCATATCAGCACTGTTCAATGTATTACCAAGCAGCACTTTGTGGCTACACCACTGATGACTAGTACTATTTTATCACTATACTATATATTACCAAAGGCTACACCACTGACCACCAGGTACCATGTCAGCACTGTACCATGTATTACCAAGCACCACATAGTGGCTAGACTACTGCCCACCAGGGACCATATCAGCACTGTACTATGCATTAACCAGTACAGATAATGGCTATACCACTGCCCACCAGGGACTAGATGTTGTACATCCCACTGGCTTCTGTCTATTCTGGGTTCATTGTTGCTCCTGGCACAGTCGATGCCCGCCTGGCCCTGGTGTTGCCCTCATCAGGAGGCTGCTGTGACCATATTGGATATGATGGCGTATGATGACACATGTCACTGCACCGTTTCAGGGATGACATCCCATAATTATCACTCCACTTCATGCAGACTGGTGTCTTAGCCCGGAGGTCAGGCTGCATATTCCCCCAGGTCTCCGGCTCTGCAGAATAAACCGCGTCAGAAACCCTCGGCGATGTTCTGCTCTAGTTACAGCAGAAAAATAAAGAGATTTACATAAAATGAAGACAGAAAAGTGCAACTCAGCTTTCCCCACGAGTTAATCAGCGGAGGAAGCGTCGCTCCGGAGAGGGCCTTAATTGCCTCCCCAGCGTCCGCGCTCTTCTGAACGCGTTTCTCGGGGCCCAGAGAGGAGCGCTCTTCCAGAACGGCCTGCTTTTCATCCATGTGTTCCAATGTCCTCTCATCTGCCATTATTTGCATGTGGAGGCCGCATTACTCACTTTCCTACAATCTGGAAATGAAGCCTAGGAATGGAATAACGATGTATGTGATGTATATTAATGGTGGTCTGCGGTCGGGCGCTTTGTGAGGACCCCCTTGTCGGTGAACCATTCAGAATCCACAACCTTGGGTGCATCCTGCTGCTGGAGCAAGACGTCTACCCCAAGGTTCATTTTCCTATTAACTGTCTGGTAAAATGTCGGACAGATGTTGGTCCAACGATAGGCCTTGGACCTATGGCTTGCTCAATTCTCCATGTTTTCTCCGCGGATTTGCCAGGACTGTTACAATTTTTCGTAATCAGTCTACGCAAATTTGGGGACGTCCCACATACAAATAGGATGATAAAATGTCCCTAAATTGCCAATGTCAATGTCGGCATCCATGCACATCTTCAGGTCAGGAGACCGCTCTTGTCGACATGAGGGTATAGGTCCCAGTCGTTGCACAGGGACTCTTTCTGTGTCCACCAGTGGTAGTCCCATAGGTTATGCAAAGCCACTGGTCCATCCTGGCAAGCAACCAGCTGCTGAAGCTGCCGTCTAATTAATCTTCTAATGAATGGCCGACATCAGCATACATTGCCCGGCTGAGTCAAGACCGTCAGAGTCACCGGTCTCAGTCCTCATGCAACTTATTAGAAAAATAAAGAAAAAAATATTCAACCTCAGCAATCCCCCACTGTCCTGATTTGGTGCTTGCACAGTCCCTGCTGGTCTCTTCTTACTTGTCTCGTTCTCGATCAATAGGAAATGGGCAGAAATGACTGTTCAGCCAATCACTGTATAAGGTGGGTCAACACCGCAGCCACTGATTGAGCAGACACTTCCAGTATCAAGGGTGGGCCCAGGAAGAAGAGGCTAGAGGGCACTGAGTGACCTGCAGAGGATTGGTATGGGTGAGTAGAATTGCTTTTTAATAATTGTTAACTAGTAAAAAAAATACATTAAATTTGTCAATAAATCTTATTCTTAGAAAGTTCTTGAATTAATCAAGTGTAGGTGCTGCTAGGGATGCAAGTAAAATCAGGTCTCTGCGATGCAAGTTTTTACCTCCACAGGAAATAATAACTACTGCTGCATTTTATAGTAGATCGGAAGTTGTCAAATAACAACTTCCCTGTGATATCACATCCTGCTCTGCAGCTATTGGCTTAAGCTGCTCCTCACTGACTTCCTGCTCTGCAGCTATTGGCTTAAGCTGCTCCTCACTGACTTCCTGCTCTGCAGCTATTGGCTGAAGCTGCTCCTCACTGACTTCCTGCTCTGCAGCTATTGGTTGGAGCTGCTCCTCACTGGCTTAAGCTGCTCCTCACTGACTTCCTGCTCTGCAGCTATTGGTTGGAGCTGCTCCTCACTGACTTCCTGCTCTGCAGCTATTGGCTGAAGCTGCTCCTCACTGACTTCCTGCTCTGCAGCTATTGGCTGAAGCTGCTCCTCACTGACTTCCTGCTCTGCAGCTATTGGCTGAAGCTGCTCCTCACTGACTTCCTGCTCTGCAGCTATTGGCTGAAGCTGCTCCTCAATGACTTCCTGATCTGCAGCTATTGGTTGGAGCTGCTGCTCACTGACTTCCTGCTCTGCAGCTATTGGCTTAAGCTGCTCCTCAATGACTTCCTGCTCTGCAGCTATTGGTTGGAGCTGCTTCTCACTGGCTTCCTGCTCTGCAGCTATTGGCTGAAGCTGCTCCTCACTGACTTCCTGCTCTGCAGCTATTGGTTGGAGCTGCTCCTCACTGGCTTCCTGCTCTGCAGCTATTGTTTAAAGCTGATCCTCACTGATTTCCTGGGTTTATGAGATAATAGCTCTCAAATGCTCCCCAACAGTTTCAGAGCAGCACTTACAAACTCAACATAAAAAGCTTGAAAGCAATGCACGTGTTTGGCCACCCCTGCTAGAAAACAGCAATGGTCAGACTCCTTGGTAACAATATGTATATCTGCAAATTTTAATAAGCAAAAAATTGCATATTTGAAGATGGGAGAAACCCTTCCATAGGAAGGAGCGATGCTGATGCTATACAGCGCCACTGACACATTGTGACGAACATGCCAGGGGTGAGGTCTGTGCTGCTGAGGCATTTGGTTCATACTATTATGTGCCATTATGCCCACGGTATAGTACACGGTATGTAGAAAATGCTTCATCTTTCCATCTTGGACGGAGATGACAATGATTTATTGGCTGGACGCTCCTGAACTATTTCATGGATTCTCACAGATCAAAGTGAAATTTACAGGAATTTATAAACATGGAAACTTCCAGGCCGCTATCTGCATCGTCCTCCTCTATCGCGGCACTGGAATGCGGGGATGGCACGATACAGGGATTATGTCATATACAGAGGAGCGTGCTGGCGTCACTCACGTCATACATCATTTATTGCTCTATCTGATGTACAGCGGCCACTGATCAGTCACACAGTGACCCCCAGCTCCGCGGTGATGCACAGCCCCTGCCGCCTCCTGTCTTCTCTCTGTGGTTTTTCACTCTGGCGTCTGATCTAAGATAAGACTTATCATTGTCATGTGCTCCACATTTGATGGACACCCTGTGTAGAGGTCGATACAACCTCCAGATATAATATACGCACAGCATGGATATTCATTAATAAGCAAGTACAACAGCAAACATAGAAAAATGCCTACCTGTGGAATCCTGCACCTCTTCTGATTAGTAGCAGTGCGTCATGACGTTATGGGGTCTACTTATCGGAAGAGGCGCTGGGGATGCCGCAGGTAATAGGAGGTTCGTAGGGTCCTCGTGTGGAGGCCATAGACTACAGACATGGCCACTGGACCAGGATCCTGCAAATCTTTTTGCTCCTCTCTACGTATATCTAGTCAACTTGACTGGACAATGCCATAACCTATTCTATTATCCTTCAGTAGACCAAGACCAAAGAGCTGCTAAAGGGTCGATGCGTTGGAGTCTTCCTCACGCCTTCTGTAAGCCTGACTCACAGGTCCTGGCATCTCTTGTGGCCAGAAATGTCTAAAGATCCTGCTAAGAAGAAGAAGCTCAACCAAGTATTTTGACATTTCCATCTTCTCGCACCTCCCGACCATCCCAGATCCAGGGGGACATTCCCAGATTGGAGATGCTGTTCCAGTAAGTTGAAGGTATGTCCCAATCTCTAAAGTATCTTTGTCTTCAAAACATTGACACTGTTGGATGCAGCCGTCAGTCCCCCACTCCATCATCCTTGCATGAGGGTCTCGTCGCAGATGTCACTAGATGGCTCCTGCCATGAGAAGCCACACACATATCACAAAGCGGAGTAGCACATCGTGGGATCGGGGGTAGGTGGGTGGGTTTCCTTTGAGTACGTGAGAAACCAACCTGGCCCAACATCTGGGGCATCATCTGATCAGTCCACACCACCTTTGATAAATGTGTCTACAGAATACTACTACTCCCAACATTAACAATCAGTGGACGTGACTGTAAAACAATTCCATTATACTCTATACATAGAACACTACAACCGCCAACATTAATCTGACCACCAAACATGACCATAGTAATAAACTACTTATGTGCAGCCACATGACAACCCACATACCGCTGGGTGCTCAGACACCATCTTGCACAGGTAAAGCGGGTTCTGATTTATTTGGAGGAAAAATTCCAACCAAGTGAGCGACCCGACACCTGGCACCTGCCCCACTAAAACCCACAGACAATCCACTACAACCCCCATCACTCTTCTCATACACATTCAAATTGTAGTCATCCTCTCTCCTATCCTCTCATGTCTTCTGTCAGGCAAGAGAAGCCATTCGAGGGTTAAATGAACCACAGCGATGCCACATAGAAATCACAGCGCGCAGCCGCAGCAGAGCTGCACATTTATATAACAGGATGGTGTGGAGATCTGCTGCACGGAGAATATAGACATGGGGGGCCTGCCATTTATACCGATGTAATACATCAAATATCAAGTCCACATCATCAACTTCACTAATCACTGGTAATGACAAGAAACTTCAGGATGATATCTGATCATCATTATTATCAAGAGTTCTTATGCCCATGTCATCATCAACTTCATCATCATCAAGAGTCTTCATGTCATTATCACCATCATCATTAAAAAGTCTTCATACCAACATCATCACCCTCATCATCAAGAGTCTTCAAGCCCATAACATGATCATCATCAGCAAACATCAACATGTCCATATAATTATCAACAGTCTTCAAGTTCATATGATCATCATCATCATCATCATCATCAAGGGTCTTCAGGTCGACATCATGTCCGAAAAAAAAAAAGTTCACCAGTAGCCAATTTCAAGTATTCTTATTTCCTCATAATAACACATTTTCCACATGACATGATTTTAGAGAAGACTTTTTCTAGTCCATATCATTAATATTAGGAGTTTACCAGTCTTTATAATTATCAAGGATCCTCAGGTGCAGATCCTTTATCATCTTCTCTATAAGTCCACTTAACTCCATATCATCATCCCTAGCATTATCATTACTGAGCTCCTACAAGTCCATACTCCTAGTACTGTCATCATCATGTGTCTACAAACCCTATCATCATCTTTATTAAATGTTTATAAGTCCAAAAATTCATCAAAGTTCTTCAGGACCATATTAGCATCATTACCAAGCATCCACAAGCTCATGGTGAAAAATATTAGGCCTATATTAAGTCACAACAGCCGGCAGTCAACTTCAAGCATCCTTATTTATCTAAGAGCACACAATGTTCCACACAATGTTTCCCCCTACGTAGGGGACTTCTTCAGGTTCATGTAATCTCCATTATCATCAAGTGTCTTCAAGTCCATTCCATCATCATGATTAAGAGCTTTCAAGCCCATACTATCAAGAAAGGTCTTCAGATCCATATCACACATATAATCATCTTTATGTATCTAAAGGTTCATATCATAACCATCATCGCCATCATCATTATCAGAGCCTTCATCCCCATATCATCATCATCGTTATTAAACTTTGAGAAGTCCACATACCGTAATTATCAATAGTTTCCAAGTCCATATAATTATCATCTAGTGTATTCAAGTCCATTTCATCATCATTATCAGGTGACTTTATGCTCGTATCATCATCAACATCTTTATTAAGCATCTACGATTCCATCTAATTATCAAAAGTCTTCAAGTCCACATTGTCATTATCATTACCATTACAAGAGTCTTCATCCCCATATCATCATCATTAAACTTCAACAAGTCCATATAATTATCAATCATCTTCAAGTCCGTGAAATCATCACCACCATTGTAATTATCATTAAGCATCTACAAGAACATACCAACATCAAGGTTCTTCAGATCCACATCATCTCCAGAAAAAAATGATGCTAGCCATTAGCCTACTTCAAGTATTCTTATTTATTTATGATGCATAATACTTCCTTTATATTATCATTATCTTCTTTAAGTCTCTACAAATCCATATCGTCATCATGACGTTACTATCATCTTTAAGTGTCAAGTCCATATCATCACAGGCTCTACCATTATCACTATTAGAGTCCATATAGTCAAAAATCATCTACATGTCTATATCACCACCACCACCATCATCATTATGAAGAACTTATCAGCATTAAGTGTCAAGTCCATATCATCGTCGGCTTCATCATTATCATCACTATGAGGCTTCTTGAAGTCCATATCATCATCGGCTTCACTATTATCAGCACTATTAAGTTTCTTGAAGTCCATGTCATCATGAATAATCTACATTTCAATACCATCAACACCACCACCATCATCATCAAGATCATGAAGAACTTATCCTCATTGTCAAGTCCATATCATCAACGGCTTCACCATTATCATCACTATTTGGCTTCTTGAAGTCCATATCATCATCATGAATCATCTACATGTCCATACCACCATCATCATCATGAAGAAATTATCATTAAGTGTCAAGTCAATATCATCATGGGCTTCACAATTATCATCACTATTCGGCTTCTTTAAGTCCATATCATCATGAATCATCTACATGCCCTTACCACCACCACCATGTAGTGGATAGAAAAAAGGAAAAAAACAGCTCACCCCTCAATGTAGCTCGATCTGCACAGAAGCCCGTGACCAACGCCACCACACGGCATTAGTTAGATATAGAGAAGGAACAAGTTTATCCAGCTTCTGATCCACATTTCAAAGAGACGTGGTTTATAATCATAAAGTCTTTATTTGGTTTAAAACCAAGTCTAAGAACGCACTTGTGTTCGAAACGCATCTGGTACCTTCAATTTCTTTTTGTGCCCTCTACTACTCCTCTAACACAGAGGATTTTGTTTCCTATATTTTGTATTTTTACATTTTTCTATTGATTTTTAACTCTTCTGGAAATAAAGACTCATGATTTTAAATTTACGTATCTTTGAACTGTGGAGCAGAAGATGGATCAACTGCTTCCTTCCCCACACCACTACCATCAGCACCACCATCGACATCATCATGAAGAACTTATAATCATTAAGTGTCAAGTCCATATCTTCATCAGCTTCACCATTATCATCACTATTCAGCTTCTTGAAGTCCTTATCATGATGAATCATCTACATATCCATGCCACACCATCACCACCACCGTAACCATCATCATGATCATGAAGAACTTATCATAAGGGTCAAGTCCATACCATCATCGGCTTCACCATTATCATCACTATTAGGCTTCTTGAAGCCCAAATTATCATCATGAATCATCTAGATGTTCATACCACCACAATCACCACCACCATCATCATGAAGAACTTATCATCATTGTCAAGTCCATATCATCAACGGCTTCACCATTATCATCACTATTAGGCTTCTTGAAGCCCAAATCATCATGAATCATCTACATGTTCATACTACCACAATCACCACCACCATCATCATGAAGAACTTATCATCATTAAGTGTCCAGTCCATATCATCATCGGCTTCACCATTATCATCACTATTAGGCTTCTTGAAGCCCAAATCATCATGAATCATCTACATGTTCATACTACCACAATCACCACCACCATCATCATGAAGAACTTATCATCATTAAGTGTCCAGTCCATATCATCATCGGCTTCACCATTATCATCACTATTAGGCTTCTTGAAGCCCAAATCATCATGAATCATCTACATGTTCATACTACCACAATCACCACCACCATCATCATGAAGAACTTATCATCATTAAGTGTCCAGTCCATATCATCATCGGCTTCACCATTATCATCACTATTAGGCTTCTTGAAGCCCAAATCATCATGAATCATCTACATGTTCATACTACCACAATCACCACCACCATCATCATGAAGAACTTATCATCATTAAGTGTCCAGTCCATATCATCATCGGCTTCACCATTACCATCACTATTAGGCTTCTTGAAGTACAGATCATCATGAATCATCTACATGTCCATACCACCACCATCACCACCAATCAAGTCCATGTAATAGTCTTGATTACAATGATCATCACTCTCATTGTGATTTCTTAATAGGTTTTGTCTATTTAATCATACCCATAATCACCGCCATTATTATCTTATCATCATGCATCGGAGTTAGGTTTATCATCATCATCATCATTATTATTATTACTAAGGGTCTTCAAAGTACTCTACTCTCATCATCAGCATTAAGCCTACCAACGGCCATGACAATGGCACATTTGGGCTGATGGAGCGTGTGGAAGGCTGGAGCGCTGCTCCGGCAGTGATTAGCTGGAGCCTGGTGCGCCCCCTCCTCTTACCTTTGCAGATTGTCTTCTCATCACATGTTGCAGGCCCTCTCAGTCCTGTGTGATAGCTGCACAAGGCTCATCCGTCCCCGGTACTGCAGCATAGCCGAGCCGTCCCCGGATCATACGGAGAGAGCATTGACTGCGGCTTCCCCACATCCACGCTTCATGTGTGTAGTGGTGTGTTTAGCTCACTGAGTCACGTCGTCGCTGTGTAGGACTGAATGTTCAGTTGGGCTGAATGCCCGAGTAGGCAGATAGGTGGGTGTAGAGGCTTGGGCACAGAACGGTGCCAGCTCACCCGCCAATATTTTCATATAATGAAAAAAAAAAAAAAGATCATCTAATTATGGAAGTTAGGAATGAAAGAGCGAAGCTGCGAACTGACATTCTATCTCATTTATATCTATCTAATCCAAGAAAAAAAGAAGGCAGCGCTCTATCCGCTAAAGTGAGGAAGAAAACGGACTTTCCTTAATTCATCTTTCAAAACTAAACGCGGCAAAAATAATAGCGCCATACAGTGCCCCAATAATACCAACAGAAAAAGGACAAAAAAAACCAACCAAACACAT